>NC_053390.1:770194416-770800196 GCF_905171765.1 Bufo bufo | reverse complement strand
TAAAACAGACAATACTAAATTTAGGTCCCAAGAAGGGCGGTAGACCTGACTATAGGCTCATTCCTCTGTGCCCCTTTTTCAAATCTTTAAACAAGATCTAAATCTGCCAATTTTGTATCTAGAAAGGCCCTTAGAGCTGAGATCTAATGGTACTGACTTTTAAACCTTTGCTTAGGCCCCTTGCAGGAAAATCTAGAATGGCAGATACATCTAGTGCCTCAGCTGTCTTTGAACTATCTTTGGAAATGTTTAAAAAAGCTTCCCAGACTCTATGGTAAATCTTTGAAGTGATGGGTTTTCAGAGGCGGTAATCTCTATTAATTTATGTAGTCGAAAACCTTTTTTTCCTTACCAATTCCCGTTCAGGTTCCAGGCAGCCAGACGTAGTTGTGCCGACCTGGGGTTCAAGACTGGACCCTGATGAAGAAGGCCTGGGAGAGGCTGCAGGATCCAGTAATCCCCTGCTGACATATTCAATAGTAGGGGGAACCAAGATCTTCTTGGCCAGTATAGAGCGATGAGAATTAGTTTGGACTTTTCTTGCAACACTTGACAGAATCTTGGTTATTAGGGCAAATGGGGGAAATGTGTACTGTAGTGATATTGTCTGATGTTCTTTTCCTTTTATTTCCAAATGAAGAGCTTTTAGGGCTTCCCACACGGCTGATAACTCCCTTAGATTTGAGGAGGATAGGCTTACATTTTGACACCACGTTCCCTGTACTACAGACAGGTCTGAATGAGCCCCCCAACCGGATCTGCTGGCGTCTGTTGTTATTGTTATAGGGTCTATCTGTCGCCATGACACTCCCTTGCATAGGTTTCTTCTGTCTAGCCACCATATTAAAGAGTCTTTTACCTGCTGAGGGACTCATACTTTCTTTTCTAACGAGAATATGGTCTTGTCCCAGTTCGTTAACATGAATGTCTGTAGGACCCGAGAGTGTGCTTGTGCCCATCTTACTGCAGGAATTGAAGATGACATAAGGTCCAGTACCTTCATCACTACTCGAATAGTCACTTTTCTCCTGCTCCGAAAAAGAGAAATTTCCTGGTTGATCTTTGATAGCTTTTCTACTGGGAGGAAAGTCTTCATAAGATGCAAGTCCAACAACATGCCAAGAAAAACCTCTCTTTTTGGGACAAAGATCAGATTTTTCTAGATTTACCATCCAGCCTAGGTATTTCAGATCCTGCTGTATTATGTTCAAGTGATTCTCCAAATTTTCTTTCGACTCTGTTGTAATAAAGAAATCGTCCAGATAAGGGATAACAAGTATCCCTTTCTGATGTAGATTTGCTACTACCTCTGACATTACCTTTGAGAAGACTTTGGGGGCTGACGATAGGCCAAAGGGAAGGACCTGGAATTAAATAATGGAACACCTTTTTCCCCGACTGAACCGCAAACCTCAGATATTTGTGATGAACGCTGCATATAGGGATATGATAATATGCATCAGCCAAATCCAAGGTTGCCATATACCGTAAACGTCTTTTCCGAGAAGATTTATTGTAGATTTTATCGTTTCCATTTAAAAACGTTTCTACTGGACCTGGCGATTTAGGCCCTTTAAATTTATAATTGCTCTGTGAGAGTGATTTGGTTTTTTTACTAAGAAAATTGGGGAATAAAAGCTTTTTCTTTTCTTCTCCAGGTGGAACCAGAACAATGGCTTTTTTCTGAACCAGAATCATCAGTAGATTTAGGAGTACTGACTGATCTTTTTTTAGTTCTTTGGTAATGCAAAAAACATCCTTAAGAGGAGAGAAAAAAATCTATTTTTAGACCTGACGATATTACATTTAATACCCAGGGGGATCTGGAGATTTTTTCCCAGGAGGGAAAAACATTTTTTAGCCTTCCTCCCACTGCACTTCTGGCGTCATTGACTGCTAGGTTTTCAAGAGGAATTTGCTGGGTTAAAGAGAAAACCTCTACCTCTACCTGTCTGCCATCTTCCTGAAAAACCTATTTTTTTCTGGTCTTGTCTGCCCCTTGTGGAGAAGCCGAAATTTCGTCTTTGACGAAAATTTTTGGGTTCTGTCGGAAAACCCTTTTTCCTATTTTTGGCTTTTTCAAGGATATCATCGAGTACAGGCCCAAATACTCTGTCTCCCTCACAGGGGATACTGCACAACTTATTTTTTGAGGCTGAATCTCCTGACCATGACCTCAGCTACACCGCTCTTCTAGTGGCATTAGAGAGGGCTGCAGATCTGGCCGCCAGTTTTACCGTATCTACAGAGGCATCCACCAGAAAATTTGCTGCCTGTTTAAACATGGGTAGGGAGACAATAATATCTTCCCTTGGAGTTCCTGCCACTAAATGCTCTTCCATCTGGTTAATCCAAATGGCCATGGACCTAGCAGTATAAGTGGCTGCTACACTTGGTCTTAAAATAGCCAAAGAAACTTCCCAAGATCTTTTTAAAAGAGCCTCACTTTTTTTGTCCATGGGGTCTTTTAGAAGACCTACATCCTCAAAAAGGGAGAGCAGATTTTTTTTTTGTTATTTTTGCTACCGTGGCATCTACTTTAGGGCATTTATCCCAATGGGTGGTATCCTCCTCGGGAAAACTGATAATTTCTTTTCAAAATCCTAGAGAACCCAGGTTTTTTTTTTTTCTCTCGGTCAGTCCATCCTTCATTAATAAGTCTGGTAATATTAGAATGCAGTGGAAAGACCCTTTTCCTTTTTTGCCCCAAGCCTCTAAACATAAGGTCCTGTACGTATTTTGGTTGTTTAGAGTCTTCCAGATTTAAGGTCGCCCTTCTGGTTTTCAAGAGTGAATCTGTCTCTTCAATGGAGCAAAGCAGACGACCGGACTCTTCTTCAGAGGAATCAGAGTCAGACCCGGAAAGTAACTCCCCTTCATCAAAATCTTCCTCCTGCAGATCTATTTCAGAAGTGCGGACGCTGCTGTCATGGAGGTGGAAGGTTTTTGAGATGTGGACGCCAATTTACAGTCCACAGCACTGCTCGCTTCCTCTTTGATAATGTTCCTGATATTATCCAGAAGGGAAGGAGATTCTTCTAATACAATCTTTTCCAAACATTTCACACACAGAGGGGTTTTTTATGACCGAAAGGCAGTCCCTTTTTGCAAATTGAACACTTCCTGATACACTGAGAGGTTTCAGCCGATTATTGCGTATCCCTGACCTAGGGGAATATATAAAAAATATATATTCAGAAGGAAGCAGCCTTTGGTCATAAAAGCAAAAAGGTATACCCTTACCCATGGTGAAAACCGAAATTTTACTGTAACCTCAAAGTGAAAACATATCTGTAAAAAGTCATATTTAACCCCCCAGGGGAGGAGAGATTACCGGGCTGACGGTTTTGGTCGGGTCTGCAGACCTCCGGATGCTGTCCGAGTCCCCTGGAGTAGACATGTTCCAGCAGAGACGCTGGGAAAAGTTTCTTCCCTCTCTTTTTTAAAGCACTCGTTGCCTAGGGGAAGTATGTCATAAACAGTGGCTCCTGATATCTCGTCTGCGATCACATGACCCGCCCATCCTATCGCGATAACGCGCACGGACGCCTCCACCAGAGGACTTACGCCAGAGAAGCAGGAAGGGCCGCACCGCGAGCCCCGCGGCCCTGTTCTCCACCCAGCACACTAAGAAGTGCTCCTCCGAATTTTCAGCTAGGCGTCAAGAAAAAAAACTCCTGCCGATGCATGGCCTTTGCAGGAGTATCTCCACACATTCCAGAGGGACAGGAAACAACTGGAGCAGGTAAGGGGAGGGGATCTCCACGTTGTTTTAAAGATCTCCACATTGTTTCCTGTCCCTTGGGGAGACGGGGTAACCCTCCTGTGAAGCCGTGCCGCTGTGGAGGCGTTTGGAAAAAATAGCTTTTTTTACACCGTTTTTTTTTTTTTACAGTGTTCACCTGAGGAGTTAGGTCATGTTATATTTTTATAGAGCAGGTCATTACGGACGTGGCAATACCTAATATGTATTCTTTTTTTTATTTAAGTTTTACACAATAATAGTGTCTCCATAGTCTGAGAGCCATAGTTTTTTTATTTTTTGGGTGATTGTCTTAGGTAGGGGCTAATTTTTTTTGCAGGATGAGGTCACGGTTAGATTGGTACTATTCTGGGGGGCATACTCCTTTTTGATTGCTTGGTGTTGCACTTTTAGTGATGTAAGGTGACAAAAAAATGCTTTTTTTAGCACAGTTTTTATTTTATTTTTTTGACGGTGTTCACCAGAGGCGTTAGGTCATGTGATATTTACATAGAGCTGGTCCTTACGGACAAGGCGATAGCGAGTATGTCTACTTTATATTTTTTTTTACATTTAACACAATAAAAGCATTTTTGAAACAAAAAAAATAATAATCATGTTTTAGTGTCTCCATAGTCTGAGAGCCAAAGTATTTTTATATTTTGGGCAATCGTCTTAGGTAGGGTATTATTTTTGCGGGATGAGATGACGGTTTGATTGGCACTATTTTGGGGTGCATATGACTTTTTGATCGCTTGCTATTACACTTTTTGTGATGTAAGGTGACAAAAAAATGGCTTATTATAAAAATAAAAATAAACTTTTTTTTACTTTTTATATTTGTCCCACTGTGGGACTTCACCTTTTCAGTGTTTGATCCCCGTTTCAATTCAGTACAATACATTATGTATTGTACTGAATTGAAAAGTCAGCGTCGTACACAGTAAGATGCTGACAGTTGCCTAGGAGACCCAGCTGGATCTCCTGGGCTTCCGTAGCTGGCAGGCTCCGATGCCTGTGTAAGGCATCGGGGCTGCCATGGCAACCATCAGCCCCCGGCCAGCGCAGCACGGGGGGCTGATGGAATCAGAGAGAACCCCCTCCTTCTGTAAACCCCACACGTGCCGCGGTATGTGAAAGGGTTCATCCGGCGGCATCATCGCATACAGTGATTCCAGCGGATGCAGCAGGGGCCGGGCTATCAGTAACAGCTGGGTCTGTGCTGCGGATTGGGCGGGTGAAGCTCCTGCACCCACCCGATCCCATCACGTACATGCACGTGCGAATGCGGTAAGGCACCACATTCCCCCGCGTACATGTACGTGACAATGCGTAAAGGGTTTAAACAAGGAAGCAAAAAATTATTAACTGAAGAAAAAAATGTACAAGTCTCTTTTGGGATTTGAACATGAGACCTCCATTTTAGGGCTCATTCACATGTCCGCATCCGTAGTTCCGTTCCATGGCCCCGCAAAAATGCATGTCCTATTCTTGTCCGCAATCGTAGATAGGAATAGGCATCTCTATCATAGGGCTGGCCATGTGCGGTGCACACGGCGGGTATCAATGTTTTGCGGATCTGCAATTTGCGGACTGCAAAACGCTTGCTGTCGTGTGAATGCACCCGTACACATTTGCATATGAATAAAATTGCTGATTTCTCTGCAGCTGTTTAACACACACATAAAACAAAGGTGCAACCCTACAATGCAATATGACTGGATTGATAGGGTTGATCATGCTGACAGAGGCTCTTCAAAGGGGTATACCGGTTATGTTACTTTATCCTTAGGATAGGTCATCAGTATCAGATCAGCAGGGGTCCGCCACCCGGCACCCCCGCCGATCAGCTGCATGAGGGGAAGGTGCGAACCATGTGCACGTGCCGTCTCTCATCCTGCTCGCCGCTGCTATGACTATGGCAAAGCAGCAGCAACAGAAAGAGAGAAGGGAGACGGCGTGCGCGCACTGCGCACCGTCTCTCCGTACAGCTGATCGGTGGGCGGGCCGGGTGTCGGACCCCCATCGATCTGATATTGACCACCTGTGCTGAGGAAAGGTCATCAATATTAAAAAAGCCTGGAGAACCCCTTTAATAGTAGTAAAATCAGAAGTAGTAGTAATACTAGTACAGTATTCGTGTTACACTTCGGGTCCCTGTGCTGAGCTTGTAACATGATGCCCGGTGCTGGACCCCCGCAGTCACCAGCAGAGCGGATGCCGCGATGGGAGCACGCTTTCCAGCGTACAGCACTAGTATTGCTTATGTACACAAGGAACGTGATTCAAACCAAATGTAGAGAAAAGCCACTTGCCAACACCCGTTCTGAAGGTCGGACTGCGGCACATTTTCATTTTGTTTTCACAGTTTCCTTAGTAGCAGAGATTATTGGTACAAACGCTGGCGCGATCAATCATAACGTCAGTCTGCCGGTCTCGGCCCAGCCCCGGGGACCACTCTTGGAGTCAAGTTTTCTTTTAACTGGCTACGAAAATTATATAGAACAATAGAATGCAACCCAAAAATGTAGAAGAAAATTTCTAAATATGGTTCCTGGGACAGGAAAACCATAGGAGTGTACACAGCCTATACACAAGTACACAGGACATGGGGCCCTGCAGCCCCTAAAGCGTCACACACAACCGTATTCGTTGTGCTCCGCAAATAGTGGATCGGATCCCTTCTGTAGGTCCCGCACTATTGTACAAATGCCTATTCTTTTCCGCAAAACGGACAAGAAAAGGACATTTTTTGTTTTTGTTTTTTTTGCAGGGCCGTGGAACGGACATACGGATGCGAACTGTCATATGGGGGGGAACCTTATAAGTCCATAAGACCCTATGTCACCATTACGAGGTCATGTGCATGAAAGGCTATATTCACACACAGATTAGTGGCAGAAATGTCTGCAACTGTCCCAGTTATCGGAAGAGGGATTGCAACAACCCATGCACGTGCGGCAGAAACGGCGCCATTCAGCTGTATGGAACAGATATCTTAGTCAACAGGACGACAATCTAGCCGATTGCTGGGAATGAAGCGTTCCTTCCGGGCAATCTGCTGATCGCTAGCGGAGGAGACCAGTACATTTACATGCAGCGATCCCGTCCAGAGTATGGGGAGAAGCGATCGCTAATGCCATCGCGCTTCCCCATAAGGACTCGTCGTTTCCCGGCAGGAGATCGCGTTCACACAGCAGGATCTGCCTCTGGGAAACAGTCATCTTTTGTGCTGCACAAAATATACAATTACCAACGAGCATTTTGCCTGTTCATCGGGTAATCGGCGGTGCATTTACACCGCCAGATCATGGCTAACCAGCATTACTAGTGCAGCTCATCACCTGCCCAATACCATCCCTGCAGTGGTGGCCGCATCATACTGTTATTCATCACCGGGGACAGGGAGACTGGGCAGAGATGAGGGAAAGCTGAGAGGAGCAAAGTACAGAGATATCCTTAAGGGTACTTTCACACTTGCGGCAGAGGATTCCGGCAGGCAGTTCCGTCGCAAAACGTATGCAAACTGATGGCATTTGTCAGACGGATCCGTCTGACAAATGCATTGAAATGCTAGATCCGCCTCTCCGGTGTCATCCGCAAAAACGGATCCGGTTTAAATTTCTTTTGCTTTTTTTTCAGTCTGCGCATGCACAGACCAGAATGCCGGGTCCGTTTTGCCAGAACACTTAATGACGGATCCAGCACTAATACATTTCCGGCAAGTGTCCAGTCTTTTTGGCCGTCCTGAAATGGCAAAAAGACTGAACTGAAGACATCCTGATGGAAACTGAACGGATTGCTCTCCATTCAGAATGCATGGGGATAAAACTGATCAGTTCTTTTCCAATATAGAGCCCCTAGGACGGAACTCTATGCCGGAAAAGAAAAACGCTAGTGTGAAAGTACCCTAATAAAAGCCTGATCCTGAGAGCTCCGGACCTCAGACTGGGCCGAAGGTTCACCTTCCAACAAGACAATGACCCTAAGCGGTCAACACAAGTCAAGTCAACGCAGGAGAGGCTTAGGGACAACTCTGTGAATGTCCATGAGTGGTCCAGCTACAGCCCTGACTTGGACCCAGTCAAGCATCTCTAGACAGACCCGAAAATGGTTGGATGGATGATCCCCATCCAACCTGACAGAGCTTGAGATCTGCAGAGAAGAATGGCAGAAAACCCCCAAATCCAGGAGACTGGAGGCTGTAAGGATCTAGACCTGTAAAGGCTAACCTCCGGCACTCCAGCTGTGGTACAACTACAACTCCCAGGATGCAAACTTGCTTAGGCTACTTTCACACTGGCGTTTCGAATTCTGTTTGTGAGATCCGTTTCAGGGCAAAACGGATCAGTTCAGCCCCAATGCATTCTGAATGGATAAGGACGCTGCTTGCAGCGTTTTGATGTCCGCCTGGCGATGCGGAGCCAAATGGATCCGTCCTGACTTACAATGTAAGTCAATGGGGACGGATCCGTTTTCACTGACACAATATGGTGCAATTGAAAACGGATCCGTCCCCCATTGACTTTCAATATAAGTCAGGACGGATCCGTTTTGACTTAGACTTTTTTTTAAAAGAATAATGCAGACGGATCCGTTCTGAACAGATACAAGCGTTTGCATTATAGGTGCGGAGCCGTCTGTGCAGGTACCAGACGGATCCTCTCTGAACGCAGGTGTGAAAGTAGCCTTGGCTGTTCTCAGAACTCCACAGAAATGAACAGAGCATGCTGGGAGTCGTAGTTGCCGGAGGTTCGCCATCACTGGACTCTAAATACTTATGTCAGTGCAAGATTTTAGTTTTTCCTTTTTCACTAAATTATCAAAAATGTCTAACATTGTTTTCACGTTCTCATTATGAGCATTGAGTGCAGAATAATGGGGGGAAACTCAATTTGTTTGGTTTTTTTATCTTAGCACAAGGCTGCAACGTAACACAAGGTGAAAAAAGAGAAACTGTCTGAGGATTTTCCAAATGCATGAAATAAATAAACCAATAAAAAGAGCAGAAAAGAAATGCACTGACTGATATAATGTCGGCAGTGTATTGTGTGCACGTGCTTCCACCTGTGCAGCATCAATATCCAGACCATCGAGGCCCAGGAACCAGAAACCCACTAGGCAATCAATATCTAACAAGGTGTCCATATCTAAACCTGCAAGAACGAGCTGCCGATCCTCTAAGTAACAGGGATGAAGCTAAGCCCAGGCATTAATCGGATTACACAGCTTTCAGGTAGACCTTGAAACCACTGCTCCCAGTACTAGTGCTGGAGAACACGCCGCACCTGGAAGTCTCTGGAACACCGAGTTATGTCCGGATGCGTTCTGGGTGCGTTCTGGGAAACTCGCACCATTTCGCAAGCAATTTCAGTCAGTTTTGTTAGCGATTGCGTTCAGGTTTTTTTCGCGCGGGTGAAATGCGCATTGATGCCTTTTTCGCTCGTGTGATAAAAAAAAAAAAACCCGGAAGGTTTACAAGCAACACCTCTTAGCAACCATCAGTGAAAAACGCATCGCACCCGCACTTGATGCGATGCGTTTGTGACTGAAGCCCCATTCACTTCTATGAGGCCGGGGCTGCGTGAAAAACGCAGAATATAGAACGTGCTGCGTTTTTCACGTAACGCACAAGTGATGCGTTAAAAAAAAAAACGCTCATGTACACATACACAGACCCATTGAAATGAATGGGTCAGGATTCAGTGCAGGCGCAATGCATTCGCATCACGCATTGCACCCGTGCGGAAAACTCGCGCGCCTGAAAGGGGCCTTAGAGACCTGGCTCCTGGTAGATGACATTACCACACTTTATCAATCCCTGCACACCAGAACTCTCGCTTCAAAAAGTCAAAAGTAGGGGCTTTGAGGCTTTTTGGGGTCACTTGGCCTAAAATGTTGTGATTTTTTTTTAGCACTGCACCTTCCAGCACCACCTAAAGATTTGGAGCGAGTGAGTAAATCACTTCTGCGACACATTCATTATTCGCAACATTTTTTTTAAAGTCACCGAAATGTCGCAACTCCACACCAGACATCACCCAGACACACTTACAACCGCACTGCACTTGCCCCAAACGTAATTTTACTAGGCTTGAGAGAATCGGGTTCGGATTGCTCTGTCCAAACCCGATTCGTTTGAAAGCTTAGCTTACCATATCTCCTCCGTAGTGCACTAAAATGTATGGGCTCCGCTGAGACCTTGAAAACCTTGCTGCAAATAAAGTGAGACTTCCCTCATCTCGTGTCTATGACGTTACGCTTCGTTTATGCGCATAAATTGCTGTTCCAAAATCCAACAGTAATTTAAATAATTTATGTGGGCATCAGCGAAGTGTAACGTCACAGATGCGAGACGGAGAAGTCTCGCGTTATTGGCAGCAGGATTTGCCAGGCCTCAGCTACCGAGGAAATATGGCAAACAAAGTTTTCAAACTAATCGGGTTCGGCGAGAGCAATCCGAACTCGATTCGCTGAAGCCTAATTATTAGGCTTCATTCACACGTCCGTGGAACATGGTCCGTGAGATACCGGACTGGCATCCTGCTGAGTGCAGGAGCGCACGGCGTCATAGCATCCAATGACGCCGTGCGCTTTGTGCCGTCGCCGCAGTACAGTAATACACTTAGATGATGGTATGATACGAGTGTATTACTGTACTGCGGCGGAGGCAGAAAGCGCACAGCGTCATAGCAACCAATGACGCCGTGCGCTCCTGCACTCAGCAGGATGCCAGTCCGGTATCTCACGGACCGCGTTCCACGGACGTGTGAATGAAGCCTTACCGTGTGCCAATCTGATATGGTGCAGGTGAACATGGCAAATCCAACCCAACAACTAACCTCACGTGCGCCTGCAATGATAAAGTCCTCCCAAAGTTTCTCCATCCACTTTGTGTCTGCGCACTACCCCAGAACCTAAAGTCCATGCCGGCAGAGCAGGGGATACCCAGATGTGACGCCCTCAAACTTATTGAGCTGGACCTCAGAGTTCTTGCCTCTTCTCAGTTCTGGCTTAGGCTACTTTTACAACCGCGTTTGGAGCGGATCCGCACCGATAATACAACCGCATGCATCAGTTCAGAACGGATCCGTTTGTATTATCTGTAACAGATCCAAAAAGGATCCGTCTTGAACACCATTAAAAGTCAATGGAGGACGGATCCGCTTGCCTCTGCATCGTCAGACGGACACCAAAACGCTGCCGCCTTCAGAGCGGAACGGAGACGGAACGGAGGCAAACTGATGCATTCTGAGCGGATCCTTTTCCATTCAGAATGCATTAGGGCAAAACTGATCCGTTTTGGACCGCTTGTGAGAGCCTTGAACGGATCTGACAAACGGAAAGTCAAGACGCCAGTGTGAAAGCAGCCATAGAGGGTAGCTACCTATAGGGGGCACTAGAGAAAGTTTTCTTCCTCCTAGAGAAGTGCTGGGCTGCAATGGTTTAGATTGGCGCAATTCAAGCAAGTTCATATTTATCAAAATTATTCTCTGTGCAAAATGTGAGGAGAAATATTTCCTTTATTGGAATGAAGTGCTTTGCGTAATCCAGCGGTGGTCGTGCTTGCACGCTATAGGAAAAAGTGCCAGCCGCTCTTGTGGCCGAGACCGCGGGAGTGCACATAGGCCAGTGATGGATTGCAGGGTGGTCGTAACCATGGAAACGAGCAGTGTATAATATGATGGATAAATGAATCCAGCCAGCAAAGGAGGCAATAAGGACAATCACAATACATTAGTAAGTGCCTTGTATTAACTTTCTCTACATGATAAATGCCAACTTTAACTCTATTCCTCACATGTACAGTAATTGTGCCGGCTGCAATATACATGCAACAGCCAGGATTGGAAGAAACGCTAAACCCAGCTGTTTAACCCCTTAGATGCTGTGGTGAGGGAGCTTCCTCCACGGCTGAGATATTGTCAATTTTACACAGCGATCACACTGTGAAATCCCCTGGTGGGACTAAAAAATAAATAAAGCGTTTTTTATATATATATATCTATATATATATATATATATATATATATATATATATATATATAGTGTTCATATTTAACAAGAAAAATTAAATAAGTTCTTTTTTCCATCATGTATTTTACATCCATGTCCACAACAGGCTGCACACAGACGGCACATGGATCCAAATACGTGAGGGATGGCGGCTACTTCAATGGAAAAATTTTAAAAAAATTATGGCTCCCAAAAGGAAGGGGTGACAAAAAAAAATGTTAAAAATATTTAAAAATTCAGCACCATAAAGGGTTAAAGGACACATATCAACCGTCACTGACATGCCATATGCTTGGATTGCTGAGACGGCCTCTTGGCTCCTGTTGGGCCCTGCTCAGCTCTAGGAGCGCTCAGTGTACAGATGCATAGACCGTCCGTAGACTTCCTACGAGTCCTCACCATGTGCAGACTATGAAAAGAAAAGAAAAATATTCCACTTTAGAATGCTTTAATGAGCCTCGGCCCTGATGGGGTTAATCAGAGAGCAGTAAGGCAGCGGGTCGCCTCGGAGTATATGCGCACACCAAGGCTTCTTGCCAGCGATTAGTACTTTGATTGACACGGGTCGCTCAGAATTCACATTTTACAGCGCACACTTTTGGGTTGTTCCCCTAATAATATAAGACTTTTTACATTTGCAATAATGTCGGGATTTTCTCAATTGCAATGTATTCCCCGAGAACGGGATTAAGAAAGTAGAGTTACGAGTCTCTCAGCAGAAGTCTACCTTGTCCGCGGTTTTAATTAAACCACAAATCAGATCACAAATGGTTGCGTTTGCTCATATAATAGTTGGCAGGATTAATAATGCTGGAAAGTACAGTTATCATCCATTAGAGGGTCATAAAACCAGAAGAGCCTGACCATGATTAACAGTGAGTGACGGGACCAAGATGCCAGGCACCAATCCCAGACTCCAGGACTCTCAGTACTGACTCAGGGGCTACTCAAGATGGTCTACGAGATGGGACTTCAGATAACAAGTGGGGTGACCTCACAATAACTGTACCGCAGGATGACCAAAACCTCTTCTAGTGGAGGCCATTATAAAAATTACTACATATAAGGCTACATTCACATAACCGTATGAATGAGTCCACGGAACGGGTGCGGACCCATTCATTTCTATGGCTCCATGCCACGGCCCCTGCAAAAAAAATAGAACATGTCCTATTCTTGTCCGCAATTGCGGACAAGAATAGGCATTTTCTATGACAGCTGCGGCAAATTGCGGAACGCATATGGGCTGGTGTCAGTGTTTTGCGGATCCGCAAAACACCACGTTCGTGTGAATGAAGCCTAAGCAGCATAAAAAGTAAAGCCAGGAGCATTAGGAGAAAATGATGGACCAACCAGTCAACTTCATGGCTGCTACCTACTAAAAAACATGGAAAGATTCTTCTGTCTATAGCCATATGGGCAAGTAACTCATCACAATCATTGGCTCCATCGATAGCGGTTTATTTTTATATGACAGACAAGGAAGGGGGGGCTTTTTCACAGGACTAAGTGGCCGCTATGTCACGTACATTACTCCTTCATCAAGACCCTCTACTCGCCAAGAGGACAATGCTATCACACATTAATGTAAAAATAAATGATCTTATGAATTCCTAACCTAAAAATTGTGGAGACTCTGAATGTAGTTCTAAAGTACAATGTGGAAGGTGGATTTCCACCATTTAATAAATAGCAGGTCTTCTTCTTGGACATGTACATCATCAGCAGGAGGTATTTCTCCCATCGCAAAATACAAGTGGGGACAGCGGTAGGGTTATCTAGTAAATCTACAAAAAAAAACTTAAAAAGAATTCACCAAGCTATCATGGAGTACTGTGTAATGTGAAGGTGTAAGGTGAAGCTCCTAGCTATCATGGGGTACGGTGAAATGTGAAGGTGTAAGGTGAAGCTCCTAGCTATCATGGGGTACTGTGTAATGTGAAGGTGTAAGGTGAAGCTCCTAGCTATCATGGAGTACTGTGTAATGTGAAGGTGTAAGGTGAAGCTCCTAGCTATCATGGGGTACGGTGAAATGTGAAGGTGTAAGGTGAAGCTCCTAGCTATCATGGGGTACGGTGAAATGTGAAGGTGTAAGGTGAAGCTCCTAGCTATCATGGAGTACTGTGTAATGTGAAGGTGTAAGGTGAAGCTCCTAGCTATCATGGAGTACTGTGTAATGTGAAGGTGTAAGGTGAAGCTCCTAGCTATCATGGGGTACGGTGAAATGTGAAGGTGTAAGGTGAAGCTCCTAGCTATCATGGAGTACCGTGTAATGTGAAGGTGTAAGGTGAAGCTCCTAGCTATCATGGGGTACTGTGTAATGTGAAGGTGTAAGGTGAAGCTCCTAGCTATCATGGGGTACTGTGTAATGTGAAGGTGTAAGGTGAAGCTCCTAGCTATCATGGGGTACTGTGTAATGTGAAGGTGTAAGGTGAGGCTCCTAGCTATCACTGGGTACTGTGTAATGTGAAGGTGTAAGGTGAAGCTCCTAGCTATCATGGAGTACTGTGTAATGTGAAGGTGTAAGGTGAAGCTCCTAGCTATCATGGGGTACAGTGAAATGTGAAGGTGTAAGGTGAAGCTCCTAGCTATCATGGGGTACGGTGTAATGTGAAGGTATAAGGTGAAGCTCCTAGCTATCATGGGGTACTGTGTAATGTGAAGGTGTAAGGTGAAGCTCCTAGCTATCATGGGGTACTGTGTAATGTGAAGGTGTAAGGTGAAGCTCCTAGCTATCATGGAGTTCTGTGTAATGTGAAGGTGTAAGGTGAAGCTCCTAGCTATCATGGAGTTCTGTGTAATGTGAAGGTGTAAGGTGAAGCTCCTAGCTATCATGGGGTACGGTGAAATGTGAAGGTGTAAGGTGAAGCTCCTAGCTATCATGGAGTACTGTGTAACGTGAAGGTGTAAGGTGAAGCTCCTAGCTATCATGGAGTACTGTGTAACGTGAAGGTGTAAGGTGAAGCTCCTAGCTATCATGGGGTACGGTGAAATGTGAAGGTGTAAGGTGAAGCTCCTAGCTATCATGGAGTTCTTTTCATCCTAGCGGATACTGCAGTCAGGAGTGTGGAGTCTAGGCACAGTGCTTCCTTGGAAAACGTATGCACATTAGCTCTCCTCCAGAAGGAAGAAAACAGTCTCTCTAAAACCAACTATAGGTGGTTACCTTAAGTCCATGTCTGAACCATTAAAGAGACTTGAAACATGACTAGTCTCTCCTCCAAAAGGAACAGAAAATCCCTAGTCATGTATCAAGGCTCCTGACATGACCGTTTTAGTAACTAGGGTACTTACTTTCTGGAGGATCTATTCTGAAGATTGCTTCTTCAAATAACAAAGTGGCTCCCCTGTCCACGGATATGTAATAGGTGCACTTATTAATATGATTCACCCAATCACCTTGTATATATAGATGTGTAGTAAAAATGATGATGGGCGCTCAACGTCTGGAATCACTCCCAATATGTAACATTTATTCAATAAAAACTTTATCTATAAATATTAATAAAAATAAAATAAAAACTAAAGATGATTAAAAAGGGTTAAAAATAGACAATATGCTTTGATAGTGGAAGGTTCTCACTCGTGGAGTCTCAGTGGTCACATACCACATAAACTCAATGTGGCAGAAACTGCCACCACAAGTAATATGTCCTCATTCAATTCCAAGCACATATTGTACGTATTGTTGATGTGGAACATCATGTTTGGTTGTAATTTAACTCACCTCATCCACTTGTTCGCGCAGCCCGGCTTGTCTTCTTTCATCTTCTTTGAGGACCTGGGAGCAAAAGGACCTTTGGTGATGTCACTGCGCTCATCACATGGTCCATCACCATGGTGATGGACCAGGTAATGAGTGCAGTAATGTCACCACAGGTCCTTTTCCTCCTGGGCATCAAAGAAGAAGACAGAAGAGAAGCCAGGCTGCGCGAACAAGTGAATGATGTGAGTTAAATAAAATAAAAATTAACCCCTCCATCCCTATTTTACTATGCATTCTGTATTCAGAATGCTATTATTTTCCCTTATAACCATGTTATAAGGGAAAATAATAATGATCGGGTCCCCATCCTGATGGTCTCCTAGCAACCGTGCGTGAAAATCGCACCGCTTCCGCACTTGCTTGCGGATGCTTGCGATTTTTACGCAGCCCCATTCACTTCTATGGGGCCCGCGTTGCGTGAAAAACGCACAATATAGAGCATGCTGCGATTTTCACGCAACGCACAAGTGATGCGTGTAAATCACCGCTCATGTGCACAGCCCCATTGGAGTGATTAGGTCCGGATTCAGTGCGGGTGCAATGCGTTCAACTCACGCATTGCCCCCGCGCGGAAATCTCGCCCGTGTGAAAGGGGCCTTACAGGGTAACTACCTGTAGATTCTTCTTCATTCTAGGAAGAAACAAGACTATAGGGCTAATTTGTAAATCCTTGGCCACAATGCAAGATCTGTAATAGGGCCGTATAACTATCATAATATTGTACTCGTCTCCTTACACAACACTTCGATTCACTGACAGCAAGCATAGGTCTTGGAACTGATCCACCTTTTGATTATACGGTGCTTAAAAGGGGGTTTTCTGAGATTTTTTTTTTTTACTGATGACCTATCCTCTGGATAGGTTATCAGTATCTGATCGGTGGGGGTTCAACACCCAGGTCCCCGGCCAATCAGATGTTGGAGAAGGCAGCAGCGCTCCTGTCAGAGCCACCGCCTCCTCTCTGCTTTTCCTAGGTCATCGTTCACATGGCCTAGGAGCAGCCCTGATACCAAGCACTGAGCGCCGCCACTATACAATGTACGGAGGCTGCGGCACTCGCAGGAGCATCGCTGCCTTCTTAAAAAGCTGATCGTCGGGGGCCCAGAGTTTTAGACCCCACCAAATCAGATAGATGACCTACCCAGAGGATAGGTCATCAGTAAAAAAAAAATATATATATCATAAATTTATATCAGAAAGCCTTTTAACCCTGATTTCGGACAACCGCTAGAACTTCGCACTTACTTTCCACAGCCACGGCCGCTGCTGACAGAACGCTGCACGCCGAGAGCAATAAATTGGTGAGAAATAACTCTCTTCCACCCCTGTACAAACCAGCATTTCTTCTGTTCACTGGTCTCATGGGGCGATTATCATGGAAAATGGTGAAATGGTCCTCAGCTCTGACCAGGCGCGGAGCACATGGCCAGAGAAGAATGGACAGCTCGCTGGGTGGAAAGCCAAGTGCTCCCCGTGGCAGGACCTTCTACTGTAGCTGCTGACGGCTCCACTGCCATTGCCAGCCCTACACGTCACATGTAGTCTCCAAGAATGTAACCTCGACAATACAGACATCGGGCTACAATACTAGTAATCCGGAGCTAAAACGTAGGAGCCTTACACATAGGCACACATACCGCCACAGGTACCCCGCAGCCAGGGCACTCCCTGCACATTTCTATATACAAGTGGTCATTAAAGGGCATCTGTCAGCAGTTTTGTACCTATGACACTGGCTGACCTGTTACATGTGCGCTCGGCGGCTGAAGACGTCTGTGTTGGTCCCATGTTCATATGTGCCCGCATTACTGAGAAATATGATGTTTTATTATATGCAAATGAGCTACTTTGCATATATCAACACCTTATTTTTCTCAGCAGCGCGGGCACATATGAACATGGGACCAACACAGACGTCTTCAGCCGCCGAGCGCACATGTAACAGGTCAGCCAGTGTCATAGGTACAAAACTGCTGACAGATGCCCTTTAAACATCATACAGAGATGCTCGTTATCCGGCAGCCACCAGAAAGAAGCGAAACCCCGTGGGAGGAATCTGTCAGGCTCCGAATGCAGCTTTTCTGCCATAAAGACATCAAAAACTTTGGCGCACATCACTGTTGCACAAAAAAGTGACTTTCTGTAATTTTCCGCTCCTCTTGTCACTGGGAGGAAATGCGAGTGCGGTTCACTAAGCGACTAGATATGCGCCAGATTTCTCAAAGGCGGAAAAAACTAGACGAAAGTGTTGTTTTTAAAGATGCCCCTGATTTATCTGGCAAACTTCAATGTTCTATAAATTATGGGAACAGAGGGGGGGTCATTTATTATACTAAAATACGCCTAAATTAGGCGTATTTCAGACGTCATCTGCGACTTTTCCCCGCTTACGCCAGGTCTAAAATGGTGGGTGAGGCGGGGAAAAGGGGATGGGCGTAGAAAACGGTCTAAATGCAAGACAACTCGGAAACGGTCTTACATTTAAAACTGGTGGAGGATCTGCTGGCGTTAGGCAGAGGCCGGCGCCTCTACATAACTTCTGCGGATCTTCCGCCAGCGCAGGGGTTATTAAGACTGGAGTCCGAAACGCCGGTCTTAATAAATGTGCCCCACAGACTCCAAGAAAATGTACTTTATAAACTCCCCTCCCGATAAGTCTCCCTCATAGTGTCCCTTGTGTATTGGGGGTAGTCGGACTGGAGCTCCCTGCCCTGTGCTGCCGCCTGTAGAGGCGGGCACCGCGGGTGACGGCGCACATCAGGAGCCGGAAGAGGAGCACAGATGTGGGCGCCACCGCTAATGACTATTATATGTGAGGGGGGGCCCAGACTAAGCAGAGTTACCCCGGCGTCAGGAGACACCATTGTACGGAGAGTGAAAACCCTGCCGTCACCTCACTTTCAGATTAATATATTATGTGCAGAACTCGCTTCCCATCAAATATTAATACCCTCACTCAGCTTTCAGGTGTGGCCTCAGTGCCCACGTCCGCATTAACAATCTCACTTTCTGCGCAAATCCACAATGAAAAAAATCGTTTTAAGGCTGGGTGGCCATGACGGACACCGGGGGAAATGTATGAAAACTGGTGGAAAGTAGAACTGGCTTAGGTGCCCAAAGCAACCAATCAGATTCCACCTTTCATTTTCCAAAAGGGCTCTAAAAAAAATGAAAGGTGGAATCTGATTGGTTGCCATGGGCAACTAAGCCAGTTCTATTTTTCATTAGTGTTGATAAATGACCCCCATAAGGGCTCATGCACATGGCAAATTGCGGATCCGCAAAACAAGGATACGGCTAGCCGCGCTCGTCCGCATTTTGCGGGAGGGGGACGCCCGTTCCTAATGCAGACAAGAATTAGGCCATGTCTATCATTTGCAGGGCGACGGAAGCAGACAGCACACGGGGGCTCTACGCATCTTCTGCGCCCCATCGAAGTGAATGGGTCCAAATCCAATCTGCAAAAAACACGTTCGTGTGCATGAGCCCTAACGCTGCGAGTGCAGGACAGTAGGTTATCATGATGCTGCGAGTTCATTTACAGGGGCAGGGTAATAACAAGGCACTTACTAATGTATAGTGATTGTCTATATTCTTCCTTTGCCGGCTGGATTCATTTTCCATCGACATTATACACTGCTCGTTCCATGGTTACGACCACCCTGCAATCCATCAGTAGTGGTCATGTTTGTACACTATTGGAAAAAGCGCCAGCCTATGTGCGCTTCCTCAGGTCCTGGCCACCAGCAAGCCAGAGCCTTTTCCTATAGTTGTGCAAGCACGACCACCACTGCTGGACTGCAGGGTGGTCGTAACTAGGGATCGACTGATATTATCCGCATCTAACCTTGCAGATAATGCGTCCAGCGCGCCATGTTCTCTCTCCCTCCCCCCTGTGCCGCTGCCGCGCAATAAGGAGAGACGGGAGGAGGAGGGGCGAGCGCAACTGGCGCCACCAATGATAATTAAAGGGGTTCTGCAGTTTGTTTTAAACTGATGATCTATCCTCTGGATAGATCATCAGCATCTAATCTGATGTCGGACCCCGCCGATCAGCTGTTTGAGAAGGCAGCAGTGCCGCGGCCTTCTCACTGTTTACACACCGCAGGCCCAGTGACGTCACGACTTGTATCAATGGCCTGGGGGGGGCTAAGCTCTGTATATACGGACCGTATACGAACGCATAACACGCCAGTAAACGGGGGGAAAAAAACGGTCGTGTGCAGGAGAGGCCTTATTCACACTCCCACGGTCCGTGAGGTCGTTGTTATTTCACGGAAGAAATGTCCAATTTTTGTCCATGTTCATAAATCCCTCCTGCCCATTATAGTCAACGGGTCCGTTAAAAAACACACAACAACACAGAGGCATCCTGTTTCATCCGTGTTTCATCCGTGTTTCATGGATCGTTGCTAGGAAATGCTCGACATGTGCAGTGTCGGTGCGATACCAATGACACGTGGAGAGCGAAAACCAGACCAAACAGGGATCCTTCATGGACAAACCACTGACTAACTTGTCACTGATGTCATCATGGACGTGTGAATGAGCCGGGCACTGCCATGTCAGAATGTGCAGGCAAGCCCCACCTGGTATCCAGCCATCGTTCCTATAGATCCTTCATGCGCATTTGTTTTGACATCAGCTGCCTCGTAGAGCCGGGCAGAAAAACGCTCCAAGCACAGACCTCAGTTGAGTAGGTGGCACGGCGCACCATTGGTACTGCCCATCTATGCCCCTGAGCGTTCGCCTCTCTGACACAGAAACTACATGTGGGCAGACACCGCAGACTGGCATCAAGGGACTCAGCTTCTGCAGATGGGTTCTAGGTACAGTGTATGTAGGAAATGATACTTGGCACAGAGCACTGGCAGGACGGCCCTGGGCACAGCGTATGTGTACAGTAATACCCGGCACTGCGAGTGCAAAGCACAGGGCACAGAGAATGAGGAAGAGCTTACAGGGTGCAATAAACATAGAGGACAGTCCTGGGAGTAGTGAGTGCGAAAGCTAAAAATGGGCACAGTGTATGCCAAGGACGGCTCTGGCATGGTAATAGATGGTACTGGGCACAGTGTATGCCAAGGACGGCTCTGGCATGGTAATATATTATACTGGGCACAGTGTATGCCAAGGACGGCTCTGGCATGGTGATAGATGGTACTGGGCACAGTGTATGCCAAGGACGGCTCTGGCATGGTAATATATTATACTGGGCACAGTGTATACCAAGGACGGCTCTGGCATTGTGATATATTATACTGGGCACAGTGTATGCCAAGGACGGCTCTGGCATGGTAATAGATGGTACTGGCACAGGGGTATGCCAAGGACGGCTCTGGCATGGTAATATATTATACTGGCACAGTGTATGCCAAGGACGGCTCAGGCATGGTTGATAGATGGTACTGGGCACAGTGTATTCCAAGGACGGCTCTGGCATGGTGATAGATGGTACTGGGCACAGGGTATGCCAAGGACGGCTCTGGCATGGTAATAGATGGTACTGGGCACAGTGTATGCCAAGGACGGCTCTGGCATGGTGATAGATGGTACTGGGCACAGTGTATGCCAAGGACGGCTCTGGCATGGTAATAGATGGTACTGGGCACACAGTGTATTCCAAGGACGGCTCTGGCATGGTAATAGATGGTACAGGGCACAGTGTATGCCAGGGATATGAGGACGGTCCATGTGGAGTAAGCAGAGAGGGCACCGGGCCCGAGGTATACATGGCGGCGGACACTGACCTTCCCACACGCGCCATCCCCTATGATGACTATCTTCAGCTGCCGGTCCTGGCTCTCCTCCTCGGAGTCGGACATGTCGCTCTCACTCGGCGGCCGCAGTATTATGACACCGGATTTACAGCAGCGCTAAGCAACCGGACGCCATGTTCACTGGAAGCTCGTCACTGGCTGCCGCTCCGGAGCGGACCATGTCCGATCCCGGGGGTGACAGAGGGAGCGGGCTGACTGAGCCCTGCGTCACACACCCGTCACATAAGTGTACACACAGCTGTATTCCCCCCGCGTTATTTCATGTGACTGTCACTGTGTGGAGAGCCTTTGAAAATGGATAAATCCCCCTATGATTGAAGAAATGGTTTGGTCGTATCAGTGACGCTGCTCGGTAACTAAGGTGAATGAGGTCAGGATACAGAGGGAGCCGGGCAGTGCGGGCACCTGGGGCAAAGCCGGGGGGTGGCACATGAGGGTGAATCGGCCGCTCATGTGCCAGGCCCAGGAGGGTAGATGAGACAATAGTGGGGTGTGCGCACATGGTGCTAACGAAAACTGACCATAGCAACCAATCAGATCGATCCTTTGACTTTCCAAAGTAGCTGTGGAAAATGAAAGGTATAATCTGATTGGTTGCTATGGGCAACTAAGCCAGGTCTACTTTCCACCAGTTTTGATAAATCTCCCCTTTTGGTTTGTGACATTCTATAAGAATATAAGATATGTTATGTTATGATAATTTTATTTTTCAAAGGAGCTCTGACAAATGAAAGTTGGAATCTGATTGGTTGCTATGGGCAACTAAGTCAGTTTTTTCTTTGCATCAGTTTTGGTCACGTGATCGTAAAACTGACCTGAAAACGGACTGAAAATCTTCTCTATTCAAGTCTATGATTGCCTGGATGTGAGTCTCATAGACTTGCATTGAACAGGAGGCTTTCAGTCATACGCTGTGGGAATTGTCAGGTCAGTTCGCTGATTATGTGACCAAAAGGGGAACCCGGGGTGGCGGTATTACATAGAGGATGCACCTGGCGAGGAAACTCCCCATACCTCAGTTGACATGATGCCCGGTAATAATGGGCAAAAGAATAAAACACTGTGCAGGAGTATCATTATAAATGCTCCGATCAGAAGGGACTCAGGAAAGTCACTGTAGGGCCTTGTGCACACTGCCGTGTCCGTATTTCGGCCCTCCAAAAAATGGTTCCACAAAACGCAGATACCTTCCTCGTGCATTCCGTATTTTTCCCACTCCTATCAATAGAAAGGCAGTACGGACACGAATAGGAGCTGCTCTGTAATATGCAGAATGGCCACATGGCTCGCTCTGCAAAAAATCCGGAGGTGTGCACGGCCACATAGAAAATACCGAGTCAGAGTGATACATGCACGGCGCTAGTCGGATCTTTAAAGATGGCACCCACTTACGAGCAGAGCAGGTGTCATAGCCACCTGGTGCCTGGGGCTAATGTCTGCAGTCATCAATAACGCCAATCGCAGACATTTAACCCCTCGAATGGTCAAAATGTGACCACGGCATCTCAGAGCTAAAAAACTTGGGAGCATGTGGTCCCAGGGCGGAGTGATACGAGGCTGCCGCAGCCTGACCCTGCCTGTGGCCTCTATCGGAACATACCGTAGCGAAATTCTCACAGACTTCAACGCTAATGTCTTGGAGTCTATGACAGAAACGACTTGATGATCGCATGTTCAAGTTCCCTAGGAAAAATAAAAGTTTTAAAAAAAATTGAATTTTCAGTAAAATTAAAATAAACAATAAAAAATAAACATGATCGGCACCTGTACTATTAAAATATAAAAATATTACGAATGGCATAATGGAAAAAAAAAATTAAAATACGGTTCACCATTTTTGGTAGCTTGACCTCTCGAAATTGAGATAAAAAAAGCCTAACACTCCAAATGGTATCAATAAAAACGACAGATGAGTCCTCACACAGCTCTATAGACATAACAATTTAAAAGGTTATGGGGGTCAGAATAGAATGCAAAGAAAGAATTCGTTTTTTTTCAAAGTTTTTAATTTCATTTAAGTATTAAAACACAATAAAAACTACCATATTTTTCGCCCCATAAGACGCAGTCCCTGCTTCTTATGGGGTGAATACTAATGACGCTTCATTATGGAAGGGCTCATTAGTACCGGAGGACCGGAAGCGGTGAAGGCTCTGTACTCCCCGCTTCCTGGTCCTCGGCTGTGAAGGCTGCGCACAGCGTTGAGGGCGCTCTGTGACCTCAAGCTGTGTTCGCCGGTTCACAGCACAGCAGGAGGAAGAAGAGCACGGGCGGTGAGAAGCGGCGGCGGCCAGGAGCAGGGGAGGTAAGTGTTTTTTTTACTTTATGTAATCTGAGACAATGGGGGCTGATAAAAAGAGGCATGGGGGCTGATATGTGACTGGGGCTAGTCAAAGGAGGCATGGAGGGCTGATTTGAGACTGGGGGTCTGATCTGAGGTCTGAATGGGGTCTAATTTATATTAGGGCTCATATCTGATTGGGGGTCATTCACTTTGGGGTGTGAGCTGAGCTCTGATTGTGGGTCTGATCTGAGGTCTTATTCGGGTCTTATTAACATTGGGGATCTGATTGGAGCTGTGATCTGAGGTCTGATTAGCATTGGGGGTCGTATTGCTAGTCTGACCTGAGGTCTAATGAAAAATATTTTTTCTTATTATCCTCCTCTAAAACCTAGGGGGGTCTTATAGGGCGAAAACTACGGTATATAACTAAGGTATCATTGTAATCGCACTGAACTAGAGAATGAAGGGCGGTTTTATTGCATAGTGAACGGCAGGGGCGTCGCTAGGTTAAAACATTCGGGGCCTGGGCCCCGGATGTTTTGTCCCAGGCCCCGAATGTCCTGCCTGCCTGCTACATACAACTGTATTGCCGTACACAGAACGGCAATACAATTGAATCTAATACACTGGAAGAGCTGAAGGACCTGTGGAGACATCACAGGTCATGTGATCAGCAAAACAGGCTGTGATAGGATGACCTGGATGAATGTCACCATCATGTGACCAGTGCAGGATTGGACCGGAGTGAAGAGGAGAAGGAGCCTAATGGTGATGTCTGTACATGAGGAGAGGTAAGTGAAAGGGAGAGGCAGAGCAATGCTGGGAGTTGTAGTTATTTAACTGGGATGTATGTTAGGGGCTGAAGGGAGGGATGTTATTGACATGGAACTGTGTGCTTGAGGTGGCTGGGGGAGGGAGTGATGTTATTTACATGGGACTGTATGTTGATGGTGGGGGGGAATGATGTTTATGTACATGGGACTTAATGTTTAGGCTACGTTCACACTGCGTTTGGGGATCCGCTTGTGAGATCCGTTTCAAGGCTCTCACAAGCAGCCCCAAATGCATCAGTTTAAACCCCAGATGCATTCTGAATGGATTTGTTTCGGCTCCGTATGGCCTCCCCGTTCCGTTTTAGAGGGCGGACCCCAAAATGCTGCAAGCAGCGTTTTTGTGTCCGCATGCCCTTGCGGAGCCAAACGGATCCGTCCTGACTTACAATGTAATTGCGTTGACACAAAATGGTGCAATTGTAAACGGATCCGTCCCCCATTGACTTTCAATGTAAGTCAGGACGGATCCGTATTGGGACTTAGAAATTCAAATCTAATACAAACGAATCGGTCCTGAACGTATGCATTCGTTCGTATTATCGGTGCGGATCTGTCCTTTACAAGTACAGGACAGATCCGCACGAACGCAAGTGTGAAAGTAGCCTTAGGAGGTGATGTTTACATGGGACTGTGCGTTGGAGGCGGCTGGGGAGGAGGTGATGTTATTTACATGGGACTGTATGGTGGAGGGAGGATTATAACTGCAGGGGGCCTGCAGATCCAGGGGTCATTATAGGCGGTCTTATTACTACTGGGGCTCTATAGGAGGGTCTTATAGATCCGCCTTATTCTACTAAGCGCACTATGAGGGCCTGATTACTACTGAGGGGTCTGTAGGGAGCTTTTTGCCACTGGCGGAACAATAGGGGGCCTTATTTCTACTGGGGACTCTGTGAGGTATTATTAATATGGGAGGGGCTCTTCTAATAATGGGGGGCATTGTTTGAGGGAGCATTATCACGGTTGGGGCAGTGTTACTAATGAGGGCATTCTAGAAGGGGAATTACTATTGGTGGGACTATGAGGAGCACTATTACTATGGGGGGCAGTTTCTTCAGGATAGTATTCAGGGGTATTGGGCGGGAAGGCAGGGGCGTAACTAAAGGCTCATGGGCCCCGGTGCAAGAGTTCAGCTTGAGCCCCCCCCCCCCCCCCCCCCTTCCCCCCGTGCTTTGTTGTGTCTTCTTTTGCGGCACCAGTGTCTTTGGGCCCCTTCAGCTCCTGGGCCCGTAGCGACTGCTACCTCTGCTTGCACCCCCTATAGCTACACCCCTGGGGGGGGGGGGGGAAGCAGGCAGCAGGATAACACTGTGGGGACTCCAGTTGGGGGATAATGATAGAATGTGAGGAAGATAAGATGTCTGTGTGTCACACTCTGCAGAGACGAGGCGGCTGAGAGAAGTTGTCCAGACCGAGTGGAGAAGATGATGAGAGAGAAGATCTACAGAGAAGATGATGACAGAGAGGAGACGTCACCTGGAGGCCCTGGACGTGACAGGTAAGTGCTGCTGTATAGCAAGTACCGCAAAGTGCGGGGGGGGGGGCAACATATTTATTGGGGCTTGTGCCCTGGATTTTTTGAGACCCTAGCAACGCCCCTGGTGAACAGCGTTAAAAATGAAACCCTTTAAACTGTTGCATAATTGCATTTTTTTTCCAATTTCACCCCAGTTGTAATTTTTCCCACTACATTGTAAAGTAAAGGGTGCCATTAGAAAGTACAACTTGTCCTGCAAAAAGTAAGCCCTGCGGAGTTAGTCAAAAACGGAAATGCACAGGAAAGTGTAAACCAGGCACAGTGTCTTGTAGGACCAGCTCAGCTGAAGGTAATGTAATGATACCTTTCACTTAGCGATCTGTTACTTTATTCTGGAGAAAAAGTACTTTATATCCATATGCAAATAAGCAATTAAGTGCAGCGAGGGCGGGCCCAAGCTACTGTGTGCACCCGTGCTCCTCCTGCTTCCTCTGCCAGCCCCTCCCTCTCCTTGATTGACAGGGCCAGGTTTCTGCATAGTCATCCCTTCTGGCCCTTACAATCAAGAAGGAGAGGGAGGGGCTGGCAGAGGAAGCAGGAACGGCACGGGTGCACATAAGGCCTCTTTCACACGGGCGTTGCGGGAAAATGTGCGGGTGCGATGCGGGAACACCCGCGATTTTTCCGCGCGAGTGCAAAACATTGTAATGCGTTTTGCACTCGCGTGAGAAAAATCACGCATTTTGGTACCCAAACTCGAACTTCTTCACAGAAGTTCGGGCTTGGGATCGGTGTTCTTGTAGATTGTATTATTTTTCCCTTATAACATGTTATAAGGGGAAAATAATAGCATTCTGAATACAGAATTCATAGTAGGTGATCAATTGAGGGTTAAAAAAAAATTAACTCACCTTCTCCTCTTGTTCGCGTAGTTCCCGTCTCTTCTTTACTTCTTTAATGATGAGCTGTCGGTTAAAGGACCTGTGGTGACGTCAGATCACATGCTCCAATCACATGGTCCATCACCGTGGTGAGGGACCATGTGATTGGAGCATGTGATCTGACGTCACCACAGGTCCTAGCCGATAGTTCATCTTTTAAGAAGTAAAGAAGAGACCGGGAACTACGCGAACAAGAGGAGAAGGTGAGTTAATTTTTTAATTTTTTTCTAACCCTTAATTGATCACCTACTAAGCATTCTGTTTTCAGAATGCTATTATTTTCCCTTATAACCATGTATAAGGGAAAATATACAGTGAATAGACTGTCACCTAGCAACCATGCGTGAAAATCGCACTGCATCCGCACTTGCTTGCGGATGCTTGCGATTTTCACGCAACCCCATTCACTTCTATGCGGCCTGCGTTGCGTTAAAAACGCAGAATATAGAGCATGCTGCGATTTTCACGCAACGCACAAGTGATGCGTGAAAATCACCGCTCATGTGAACAGCCCCTTAGAAATGAATGGGTCGGTATTCAGTGCGGTTGCAATGCGTTCAACTCACGCATCGCATGCGCGCGGAATACTCGCCCGTGTGAAAGGGGCCTAAGGGACTGGGTCCATCCTCGGTGCACTTAGCTGCTTATTTAGTTTCTCCAGAATGAAGCAACGGATCAATAAGTGAAAGGTGTCATTACATTCAGCTGGGCTAACCCTACCTTGTGCCTGGTGACAGATTCCCGTGAGGGACCCGTACATGTTAAGATTATCCGAACCCAAGGATTTGGGCAGGACTGGCTGACTTTGCATGGGGGTGTCCCAGATCTCTGAATTCCACAGTTCCTCCCAATAACCATAGTCATTTCGCTGTCTGTTTTCGGATGATGTACGTTTCTCTGCTCTCACATAGTTTTCTGATGATTTCATCTTCAGAATTTGTTCCACGATTTCCCACCAGAGGGAACAGTGCGGCAGCTCCGGTCTGTTGTGGGTTATTATGGAGGCAGGAATGTGCTCGGCCTCAGGTTCTCAAACTCGAACATCAGGCCGCGGTATTACTAGAATATCGATTCAAATACACACGAAATTCTGCACTCGAGCTGCGCCTGTTGTGCATGTTCTTCTCAGCCTACTATAATGGGATTCTTCTAGAAAGGTAATGCAGGAGTCAGCAACCCCCAGCATTCCTGCAGTTGTGAGACTACAACTCCCAGCTAGAGTTGTCACCATAACAGAATTTTTCTGTTCGATTTCTAGACCAAAGTATGATAATACTCAATACCAATTCAATGGCATGCGAAATAAAAAAAATAAAAATAATATAAAGTCCACCTTAGGCTGAACTCACACGTCCGTGGAACACGGTCCCTGAGATATCGGACCGGCATCCTGCTTAGGCAGGAGCGCGTGGCATCATTGGTTGCTATGACGCCGTGCGCTTCGTGCCGCCGCTGCTGTACAGTAATACACTCGTATAGATTATACAAGTGTATTACTGTACTGCGGAGGTGGCACAAAGCGCACGGCGTCATAGCAACCAATGCTATAACTCTTCATGGAGGAGGACTCGGCAGTGGGCACTGGCCACCACAGAGGGGCAGCTCCTACAGAGGTTTTTGGTTCTGCAGCAGTATATCGTGCTGCAGTGAGCTAAATAAAAAAAATTGCAGCATGATATACCGCTCCCTCTATGGTATTTCTGGCTCCGCCTACTCATGTTGGCCCCACCTTCTCTCAATCTGGACCAGCCCACAACATAGGGCCAATTTTAGTTTTTTTTCCAGGGCCACTCTATATTCCCAATCCGCCCCTTATAGTGAAGATCCATGACCTACACACACATCCCATACCGGACATCGATGATGCAGGTCAGTATAGGGTGTTTTTTATACTAAGACATTTAGTTGCACCAACTCCATTTGATAAGATGACATAAAAAAAAACTTTTGGATTCAGCAGTCCAACAGATAAGGCATGGGTATTGTCCCCTAGTAAGTCACAGGCAGATTTCTGATGACCGTCCCATATTGGACTGTCTGATCCGGGGTCGCAGGTGTCTCGGTATCTCCTCCCCATCATCTAGACCTAGCGTATGTCATCTCTACCTCCAAGTCACGTCATAGAGCAGATCATACAGAATGTAGCTGCTAATTAGATGAATGGCGACGTTGGACCGCATGAAGACCACCCCACCTCTAATGTGCAGAACCAAGCTCCTGTGCTGCCAGAACTAGAGGGGGCAGCACGTCCTGACACTTGTGGTCTCTGAACATCCGGAGCCGCATAAGTCTATGTGCAGGGCAGATCTGAGCAAAATGTCAGACCCCACCGTCCCAGCCACCCCTATAACCTGCAATAGCACCATATTGCGGCACAGGTCACACACACATAGACAAGGGTTCCCCCTGGGGCGCGGGGTCTAGCCGAGCAGGGCCCGCATTCATTGACTCGTCTGCTGCTATGTTATTTATGACTGTTTGTACATGAACCCCTGAACTGTAAAGCGCTGCGGAATATGTCGGTGCTATATAAATAAAGATTATTATTATTATTTTAGCTGCCTTGCCTCCCAAGACACCAGTCAGCCGCTCTGAGACTGTTTATGAGCCCACGGAGGAGGCCACCTACAAGTCGACGTCTTGGGCCATGTGAGGGTTTCTCCATCCGTCCAGCAGCTCACTGCACTTTCTTCTGCTCCACTGCCACAGACCTGGATCCGCTGATGAGAACATGACATGCACCGCGTTTGGCGCCCGCCGAGTTCTCTATTCGGTACTGCTACTAAGCTGCACTATTGCATGTATGGAAATGCTGACAATGTCAGTATCGAACCGAACCAGGTATCAAAGTATTGAAATGATTGATCTTTTGATGCTCCCAGAAGTCTCCATTCGCTTTGATGGAAGTTCCGAGGACAGCCAAGCATGTGTACATACTGGGGGTTGTTTCACCAGGAGTGCCGATGTTTGCCGATCCCAGCAGTCACATGGACATACGTCACATCAGCGCTGCAGCTAAGTAGACAAAGGCCACCTGAGTGTCAACCCGGGAGCGGTGGGGGAATTTAGTAACATTGGGTAATGTTATTTTATCACATTGCTATTTTCCCTTTTAATGCCGGACAGTCCCAACGGCACAACCCCCGTCTTTTTAGACATCATAAATGACTCAGATATACCAGTTGTATAGTGGTATCTCACTCTCTATTGACATATATATGTACATACACATATAATGCATTCGGAAAGTCTTAATTGTCATGTTTTGTTATGTTGCGGCCTTGTGCTAAAATAAAATAAAAAATACAAGTTTTTCCCCATCATTCTGCACTCAGTACCCCATAATAAGAAACCTAAAAAAGAATTTTAGAAATGTTTACAAATTAATAAGGAAAAACTAAAATCAGATTTTGACATTGACATAAGTATTCATACCCTTTTACCCAGAACTTAGTTGAAGCCCCTTTGGCAGCGATTACAGCCTCCAGTCTTCTTGGGTATGATGCCACAAGGTTTGTACAAAAGGATTTAGGGATTTTCTGCCATTCTTCACTGCAGATCCTCTCAAGCTCTGGTAGATTGGATGGGGACGGTCGGTTTACAGCCATTTTCAGGTCTCTCCAGAGATGTTCGATTGGGTTCAAGTCAGAGCTCTGGCTGGGCCACTCAAGAACATTCACAGAGTTGTCCCCAAACCACTCCTGTGTTGACTTGGCTGTGGGCTTAGGGCAGGGGTGCACAACCATTTCTGGTTGGGGGCCACATTGTCAGCCTGAACCAATTCCAAGGGCCGAAAATTAAACTTAGCTGAGGCAGGAAGCCAGAAGAAACTGGTCTCTTTTGTCAAAGTGTTGGTGTGGCACCATGGATGATCTAGTCTAATGCATCAGGAATTGGTGGGTGGAAATCCTAGCTGATTCATCTTTACAAAGGTCAGTCTCTCCATATTTTGGGTGGACAGGCGAGTTCTTCTTGGGGTAACTATGTCCCCTGCTGCACTAAACACCCGCTCTTATGCCACACTACTGGCCGGGCAGGACCGCTTTTCCAGGGTAAACTCAGCCAGTTGCGGCCAAAAATCCAGTTTGGCTGTCCAGTAGTCCAGCGGATCTTCAATGTGGGTTGGCAGAGTGCTGTCCAAGTACGCCACCACCTGCTGGTTCAGGTACTGGTCCAGGTCTAGATGCTGCTGCTGGTGAGTAGTTTCTTCACTATGCGGGTGAAGAAAGCTGCTCATCAGCGACTCTAGACTGATGGAGCTGGTACTGCTCCTGCCACCCCACCCCTCCCCAGCAGCCATGTCAGTGGAACGTGAGCGCAGAGGGCCACCCCGGTCAGACCTGCGAGAGGATGGACGATGGCGCAGATAGGCAGCGGCCAACTACTGCAAAGAATGTCTCTATAGTAGTTCAGTTTGTCCTCCCTCTCAGCGGGTGTAAAAAAGGCCCCCACTTTGGACTGGTAGCGAGGGTCCAACAAGGTGGAGAGCCAGAAGTCATCCCTCTGCCGAATGGTGACAATTCGACTATCACTACCAAAGCAAGTGAGCATGCAGTGGGCCATTTGCGCAAGTGACTCGGAGGGACTCCCTGCCTCCATCTCCACTGCATACTGCCACGGTGTGCCTGGGTCATCTGCCTCGTCCTCCTCATCTCCCTCTTGCTCCTCCGGCTGCTCCTCCTCTCCTGTCATCTGTGTAGAAAAACCACCCATTTCGCTACACATTGCTTTTGCTCCAATGTCCTCTTCCTCCTCCATTTCAGTCCCCACATTTTGGGTAATGCCATTCTGCTACTGCAGCTCAAGGAGGGTGTGCTTCGCGGTGTACGAGTGGCGGAAATGCATCCAAAGTTACCTGGCCATTTTTATGATGTCTTGTAGATGGGTGGAAGACTTCAATAAACACTTGACAACCAGATTGAACACGTGTGCCATGCAGGGTGCATGGCTCAGCCCTCCTTGACGCAGCGCCGACACAATGTTCTTCCCGTTGTCGGTCACCATGGTTCCAATTTTCAGTTGTCGTGGAGAAAGCGAGGATTCGAGTTCTTGCTGAAGGACACGGAGCAGTTCCTCCTCTGTGTGACTCCGTTCGCCAAGGCAAATGAGGCGCAGAGCAGCGTGACACCGCCGTGCCCTGCACATGTGGTATGCTGGAGGGGTACTGTGAATTGTCCCTGCAGTGGAGGATAAGGAGGCAGAGGTGGACATTGTCGCTGGACCAATGGCGTGGCAACGTGGAGGCGGAAGCGGCATCACCTGGCCAAGTTGCTGGTGTGGCTGTGCAGAAACCACATTCACCCAGTGGGCCGTAAAGAACATGTACTGTCCCTGACCATAGTTACAGCTCCACACGTCGGCACTGCCGTGCACTTTGGAAGACACCGACAGGCTCAAGGACTGGCCCACCTTCTGTTCTACATATTTGTGCAGGGCTGGTACTGCCTTTTTGGCAAAGAAATGACGGCTTGGGACTCTCCACCTCGGCTTGGCACAAGCCATCAGTTCTCTGAAAGGTGCAGAGTCCACCACTTGAAAATGGAGGGACTGCAGCACCAGCAACTTGGACAGGAGCACATTCAGCTTTTGCGCCATTGGATGAGTGCACGCATACTGTTGTCTCTTGGCAATCGCGTCTGTGATCGATTGCTGACAGAATGAGTGACGAGGAGGAGGAGCAGGAGCATCTGGAACAGCAGATGATGGGAATGCAGACAGCTCCCTTCTGCTGAGGTGGTGGAGCCTTGACTGCCTGAAACCAGGTGCGTGCCACTGGGTGATGCAGCAGTTGCTGCAGCAGGCTGGACCACCACATCGGAGCCACGGTTCTCCCAGGCCACTGTATGGCGACGCTGCATATGTTGACGCAGGGCCGTAGTGCCAACATTGGCACCCTGGCCACGCTTCACCTTCTGCCCACAGATTCTAAATATGGCCACGTTCACCTCCTCCAGCGGCTTAAGAAATAACTGCCACACCGCCGAGTAGATGATTTTACCACCAACACTATGCACTGACTGAATGCTACCGCCGCTGCCTCTGTGAACCCCTGCACCGGTTCTTCCCAAGCAGGTAGGCTCCAGCGAAGCGGGTGGTCTACCCCTGGCACGTTTGGCTCTCGACCTCCCACTGCTGCCACCCTGATGACTCCCAGCTACGCTAGCGACTTGCTGGCTCCGCCGCTGCCTCACGGGCAAGCTGCCACTCTCTTCTCCCGATGATAAAGCTCCTTTATCAACTGGCTCCCAAGTGCGATCAGCTACTACATCATCATCAAGTATTGTCTGCACGTCACTGATGTCCTCCTCAACCGTCTCTGGGTCAGGAGCCTGACCGTTCGCAACACCAGCTCCCACGCCACTCTCCTCATTACTACTTTCCCGCCTAGCGAAGGAAGCGGCGGATGTCTCCTCCAGATCTCTGCTGGGCAGTAGCTGCTGAATGTCCTCTAGTGCCTCGTCCTCGCTGTATAGTGGAGCTCAGCCCACAGCATACAATACTTCTGTGGCTCTGGTAACCGAAAAGGACAGAGGCAGGTTGAGGACAGGTGAGGGGGCGCAGGGCCTGCTCCAGGGCCATGCCAACTAAGGGTTGTGTCTGACGAACCCACTGACTCTTGGCTGGGGGTGTCTGATGTCACTTGTGACGAAGTCAAAAATCAAGTCAACCACTCAAACCGCTGGGTTGATGGTCACGACACGACCGCTAGCTGAGAATGGGAGCTCAGGCCTCTCGACGTGACCCCTGCTGCCAAGGCCCCTTACTCTGCTGCGACCTCTGCCTGCGCCAGAAACATTTAGTCCTCTGCCACTCTCCTGTGCAGGGCCTGGCACTTCTCTGCCTGACATACTGTTAGAGCGGCAAATGTATTTTTTCTTTTTCCGCTAAAACACTTCACAAAAGCCTTTACTACATATAAGTACACCGCAGAGCGGCAAATGTATTTTTTCTTTTTGCTCTAATATACGTCACAAAAGGCTTTACAAGAAAAAACTACACCGCTGAGAGGCAAATATCTTTTTTCTTTTTCCGCTAAAACACCCCACAAAAGCCTTTACTACAGATAAGTGCACCGCACAAGGGCAAATAAGACATACAAATATTTCCTTGTAATAGCCCCTGTTAATGGCTGTATCAAACAGCACTTGCACCCCAATAACAAGAACGGTTTGCTGGAATTACAGAGCTGTATAATGGCAATTTGGATCCCCAGTCAGTGCAGCAAGGTGTAATCGGATTGTTCCTATTACCCAGACTGTCGCCTCCCCTACTGAACCTTGTTCTACATAAATGCTGTGGAATGATTCCTCCCTATCCTTTCCCTACACCCTGAATAATCTTTCCCTGCACTTGTAAATCGTTTTTGTTTTTTTTAGCACAATGATGTTTTTTCTATCACTGTCCCTAGCGCCTGCAGACACGTCTCTCCCTGCACCAAGTACGCTGGTGAATGGAGGAATCTAAGATGGCTGCGCTATTTATAGGGCTGTGACATCACAGAGCTGGCTGCTGATTGCCTGCATGTATGTCAGTATGGGTGATCCCGCCTTCCCAGACTTCCTTTCTCCATGTCCTTTCTCCATGTCCTGCAGCAGCCATTTTAGGAAAAATGCGATTCGTTACTACGAAGCGCGAGGAAATTCACATTCGGTGCGAATCAAATTTTTCCTGAAATTCGTAACAAGTTCCACTTCGTCAACTTCGATTCGCTCATCTCTACAGACTTCGTTTGTATTTTGCGGATCTGTGGTTTGCAGACTGCAAAACGGACACAGTCGTGTGCATGAAGCCTCAGGTCTACGTAATTTATATTGCACAGTAAACAGCGAAAAAATTAAATTGCAGTTTTGCCCTTTCTTTTTTTACTATTGCCCCTCTCGAAAGAAGTGTTCCAGCATGTTATATGTACTCCAAGATGGTTCAATTAAAATAATATTACTGGTCCTGCAGAAAAATGCAATCATACAATAAAAAATGATGGCTCTTGGCAGGCGGAGATAAAAATAAAAAAATAATGTATCCTTAAAGAGGTTATGCTAATATTAAAGGTTATTTTACTATAATTCAGCATGAAAAAGTAGTTATTTTTATATTTTTTCTGTTTCTGCTCCAGTTCTTTTTACTTCATTATATTGGCATCTCCCTGATGTTTAACCTGTATAGTACTGTACACGTCCTCCTACTGAGGTGGTCGCACATGCTCAGTTCCATCCTTCAACTGCCACCAGCCATGTCTACTGTTACAGTGAAACGCCTGCTGAGAAAGGACGCGCTTCCTGACCTGTGATAGGTAGAGAGCTGCAGCGGAAAGGACACTCCCCATGAGAAAGGACACGCTCCCTGAGCTGCCAGCCTGAACAGAATCTAGCAACGCAATTGGAGCAATAAATGGGGAGATCTTTGGGTCCAGGTACAGGGCTGGTTCTAGCTTTGCTAGAAAGAGATTGTCATGTACTATATGATGTCCGATTTTCATTTTTTACATCAATCACGGGATAACCCCTTTAATAGGTTAATTAACCCTAACGTGACTGCCTTGTATAAATGCAGCGTATATGCTATTTTGTTACATTTCCTATAAATTGAGTGCATAATATTACATTATTGTCATAGTAACATTCCTGTGTAGGTGTCATACTGTGCAAAAATAATACAATGGTCAGCGCCACAGCTGCATTCGTTTACCATTACTACGGATTTAACCGCGCGTGGGTGTGCTCATGCCATCGTCTATGGAACCACAACCCCCTTTACCATGGATATCGATGGTGCTGTGTATTTAGCGTTCCTGCAGGGAATTGCCGCAATCTGTATATTTTTTTTTTATACCAAGGGACAGAACAAGTAAATAATTTTTCCATTTCTAGGCGTCACAGGTTCACATCATTTTATATGCCGGCTGGCCATTCAGGCTGCACTTCTCACTTCCAACTTCTGTAGTGCTTTGGGCAGACCTTTTCAGCTCGTTCACGAGGCCCCAAGGTATTTTCTGCTCAGCCTCTTTTCCCACTTCATAAAACAAAATTGAAAGAAGAATTAGCTACACAGGACCATCACCACTAGGAATATATTTTCTGCAAAATTGGTAGTTCACATGAAACAACCCTCACAGTCAGATCTCTAAATTGCATTCCAGGTAATATTGCTGTGTTAACATTTATACGTACAGCTGAATGAAATTCTAGTAATTCGGCTGTCATAAAACCAGCAGTACATATTAATAATTTCAAGCATTTTCTTGGACTCTTCTGGTTCCAAATACTTAAGGGAGGTGCGCGCAGGTCTTTTTGAAACCCTTTGCCAGGCAACTACAGTGCTTGGAAAATAGTGATTTATCTACTAAAGTAACCATTTTATGTACTGTACATTAGAATATAATTTTTACATGTATATATTGAGCCCTGGTCTTTCAGACACAAGATTTCTTTAAAAGCAGTTAAGAAGCAGCAGTTTTATATTAAAGGAAGGCAATGTTAGGCCAAGTCATTTAAATAAAGGAACACTAAGGGCTGTTTCACACGAGCGGATGCCGTGCGTGTCATCCGCAGCGTGAATGACAGCCAAGCCCCGCACTGGACAGCAGAGACTGATAACGCTCGGTGCCTCTCTGATCTTTTTACTACAAAATCACGGTGAGATAAAGTTGTCACCGTGATTTTGTAGTTAAAAGATCACAGAGAGGCAATGAGCGTTATCAGTCTCTGCTGTCCAGTGCGGGGCTTGGCTGTCATTCACGCTGCGGATGACACGCACGGCATCCGCTCGTGTGAAACAGCCCTAAGGGTAGAAAATATACCAAAATACAAAGATTTCAGCGATTCCTCCTTTTAATCTCCTCCTCTCCTATGATTCTGATATGACAATTCTGAAGAGATCAGCCATTATTCTCACAATCCTGTGTCCGGCTGTAAGGCAACTGGCTGCAGAAGAAGCCCTCCGCCACTACTCTATCTTCAACAGGAGACCAGAAACGCAAAGCCTTGGCCCTTTGGTTAGGTCTCACCCCTCAACATTAGGAAGATATTCAAACTTGTGTTTGGCAAGATTTCTACAAGAATGTCTTGAGAGCAGACTGACAAAGAGCAGGGGCAAGTCTTTGTTCAGTTTAATCTTTCACTTCTAGGTTTAGTGTTTTCAAAATATGTAATGTAGTAAAAGGGGTTGTCCAAAATTTAAAACATTCAAAAAGTTTACAGGTTGGTCGGACAGTATTTAAAGGGCATCTGTCACAGATTTGTACCTATGACACTGGCTGACCTGTTACATGGGCGCTTGGCAGCTGAAGACATCTGTGTTGGTCCCATGTTCATATGTGTCCGCATTACTGAGAAATATGATGTTTTAACATATGCAAATGAGCCTCTAGGAGCAACATGCCTTTACTTCTCAATTAGAGATTTGTTGTTTTTTTCTCAGAATTTCAGCCAGAAATGCACTGTAACCACCATATACAACATTTGCTGCCTTCCTTCCTTAAATAAGGGCAATAATTGCCATCTGTTTTTCAAAGAATGAATGACTTCACTCATTGAACTCCACACTGCTATTATTTTGAACATGCCCCTTTAAATAAGTGATTGAATAACAGAGAATCAGCAGCATGCATTTCATGACTGTTGGGTCTGTTGGGTATCTATTACTCTACTACACCTGCTAGTAAATTATTTGCCATGTAGAAATATCATTTCTACCAAAAACAGTGATTGATCAGGTTAGAGATGTCTGACTGCTATTATTTTGAACGCAACTGTAAATAATCCCATTAACCAGAATGTCTCTAACCGGAAGAAAGGCCAGTGACTTGTCACTGGCCTTTCTTCCGGTTAGAGAGATTCTGGTTAATGGGATTATTTATGTACACTGCATGATATGGAATCTGATAGAATAGAGCTCTTGATCCATTTTCTTCTATGTTTATGTCCTCCCGTATTTAATGTTAAGATTGCCTCAGTTTTTGGGTAGAGGGCAATTTTGCCCTTAACCAATATGGCGCTAGCAGCATCTTTCGGCCGTGTACATGGCGACCCTAATCGAGGGGGAAGATGACTCATAGCGCTATGTGGCATGCTGTGCTCTTTTCTTGTATTTCTCCCCTTGTGTGTTTCAGAGGGAGGAGGGGTCTCCTTGGAATACCTGTTCGGGCATGCGCCCCTAATGAGGATGCAGAGTTCATGTGGATGACAATGGGTCATGTGACGAGTGGTCGCGTGACCTCACGAGGGTGGATTTTATACTTGTCGCAGTACTGTCTTGCACTACTACCACTGCATGTATTTGGTTATATTATGTATTGATTCTTTTCTCTTTTTAAAACAATAAAGAATGAATTTATATTATATGTGTGGAGTAATATTTTTGGTGTACTACTTCCGCAGCAATATGCCAATTACGCGGACGTCTTTAGTAAAAAAGACGCCGAGACTCTGCCTCCTCATCGTCCCTATGACTGTCCGATTGACCTTCTGCCTGGTACCACTCCTCCTCGTGGTTGAGTCTACCTACTCTCACTTCTAGAGACTTAGGCGATGACTGACTACATCAAAGAGAATCTTGAGATGGGGTTTATTCGGAAATCCACTTCACCAGCCGGGGCCGGGTTCTTCTTCGTGCAGAAGAAAGATGGATCCTTGTGGCCCTGTATAGATTATCGAGGTCTGAATAAGATCACGCTTAAAAACCGATACCCTCTTCCGCTGATCTCTGAACTCTTTGACAGAATCCGGGGAGCTAAAGTCTTCACCAAACTCGACCTGCGTGGTGCATATAACCTTGTCCGCATTCGAAAAGGTGATGAGTGGAAGACCGCATTCAACACTCGTGATGGACACTATGGGCCAGATTTATCATTAGCTCAGGTCAGAATAATGGAGTGAAAAAGTCCCAAAAAAAGTCCCAAACGCTAAAACTGCGCACAAATTTGCGACTTTTTTCTGCTCTGCACTATGCTCGCCAGTTTTCTGAAAGTGGGCGTGTTTTCTTATGTAAATGAATCTCTAGACAGATTTACTATTGGGACTATATAAAAAGTCGCAAAAAAGTCTAAATTTCACTCCAGTGAGGACCATGCTTATCTTATGAGATTTTTTAATAGAACATGCAACTTTTTCATAAAAACGTGCGACTTTTTCGTAAAGATGTGCGACTTTTGTAAAGCTGCTTACTGACGGATAAACTGCTACCGTCAAACCACATTTATTACAAATATCTGACTTGGCTAAAACTGACTTTAGCCATATGTTAAAGTGGAGTGAGCTGTCAGAGTAATGATAAATCTGGCCCCATGAGTATCTTGTCATGCACTTCGGTCTATGCAATTCTCCTGCAGTATTCCAAGAGCAAGTTAATGAATGATGTCTTCCGGGACCTGCTCTATACCTGCGTGATTGTGTATCCGTATGATATATTGGTCTTCTCTCCAGACTTGACCACTCACCGAAGGCATGTACGGCTAGTCTTACAGCGCTTGAGGGAAAATAGACTCTATGCCAAACTCGAGAAATGCACCTTTGAAAGAACGACAGTACCATTTCTCAGATACATCATCTCAGATGCTGGATTACAGATGGATCCTGAAAAACTGAATGTGGTAAAGAACTGGCCTCGTCCACAGGGTCTGCGTGCTATACAGCACTTCCTAGAATTCACCAATTTCTATCGGCAGTTTATTCCGAACTTCTCCTCCCTAACGTCTCCGATATCCGCTCTTACTAAAAAAGGGGTAAATGCCAAAGACTGGCCTCCTGTGGCAGAGGCCGCTTTCATCCAATTAAAAAGATCCTTTGCATCTGCACCTGTCCTGCAACATCCCGATGTCTCCCGACAATTCTTGTTAGAAGTGCACGCCTCCTCCATAGGAGCCGGTGCGGTCCTAATACAAAAGAATTCAAGGGGCAAGATGTTCACCTGTGGATTCTCCTCCAAGCTCTTCTCTCCCGCCGAGAGGAATTACTGTATAGGGGACAGGGAGCTTCTGACCATAAGACTTGCCTTGGAGGAGTGGCGTTATCTATTGGAGGGAGCCCAGCATCTGGTAAAAAATTTTAGCGACCACAAGAATCTCACGTACCTGCAGACAGCTCAGCGTCTGAACCCCTGCCAAGCCAGGTGGGCACTTTTCTTCTCCCGTTTTAACTTTGAGTTACACTTCCGCACGGCTGAGAAAAATATAAAGGCGGATGCTCTGTCCCGATCTTTGGATTTTTCTGACCAACAGGAGGAGCCTCAATACATGATAGATCCTGCTCGCTTCATCACGGTGGCTCCCGTCCTGGTAAGAGACATTCCTACCAGGAGAACATTTGTACCCGCTGCCAAAAGGAAATGTATCCTGTCGTGGGGGCACAACTCCAAACTGGCTGGTCATCCTGGGATCCGCAAGACCACAGAACTAGTGTCTCGCCACTACTGGTGGCCCACATTGTTCAAAGACCTATATGACTATGTTTATGCTTGCGCTATCTGTGCTCCAATTTTTTTTTCCAGGAGCAAACCACCAGGCCTGTTGCTACCCCTACCTGTTCCTGATGTTCCATGGCAACATATTGCCATGGACTTTATTACAGATCTGCCTTCTTCAGCTGAATGTACCGTGATTTGGGTAGTGGTGGACCGCTTCTCCAAGATGGCGCACTTCGTTCCATTGCCATTGCCCTCGGCTGCGGAACTTTCCAAGCTGTTCATAAAACTTATATTTCGGCTACATAGTTTGCCTGGGCATATTGTTTCCGATCGAGGAGTCCAGTTTAGAATCCAAGCTCTGGAGAGCCCTCTGTCATCTGCTAGAAATTGACCTGGACTTTTCTTCCGGTTATCACCCCCAAACCAACAGACAAGTAGAGCGGGTCAACCAGATTTTGGAGAACTATCTGTGACATTTTGTTTCTACGCAACATGACAACTGGGTATCACTGCTACCTTGAGCAGAATTCTCCTACAACCACACTAGTGAGTCTACTAGATCCTCGCCATTCTTTGTTGTCTATGGTCAACACCCTCGTACTCCTCTTCCTGTTCATGCATCTTCCTGGGTACTAGCTACAGACTCTTCCTTTAGAGATTTTTTGAAGATTTGGAGTGACACCAAGGTCTGTATCGAAAAAGCGGTGATCCGCATGAAGACCAATGGAGACAAGAGAAGAAGGAAACCACCCCAGTTCTTGTCTGGGGAGAAGGTATGGCTTTCCTCCAAAAACATCAGCTTAAGAGTCCCCAGTTTTAAGTTTGCTCCTAAATTCCTTGGACTCTTTGAAGTGTTGAAGAGGATCAACGAGGTGACGTACAAGTTACGTCTGCCTTCCTCTCTGCGCATTCTCAATGCCTTCCACGTATCTTTGCTTAAACCAGTGGTCCTTAACCGTTTCTCAAAGGCTCCTTCTACTCCTACTCCAGTGTCTGAAAATACTGACTAGGTCTTTGAAGTCAAGGACATCCTGGATGTCAAGAAGCGGGGCAAGAAGACCTATTATCTTGTGGACTGAAAAGGATTTGGTCCAGAAGAGAGGTCCTGGGAGCCGCAGGAGAACATTCATGCTCCGGATCTTATCAAGCGCTTTCTGTCTCGCCATGGACTTAAGAAGAGGGGGCGTAAGGGGAGGGTACTGTAACAGCATCCTCTGTGCGATGCTGTCCCTCTGCTTACCACCGCGGTTCCGGGCACCGTGCTCATCTGTGATCGTGGTCTGTGGTTCCCTGTTTCTGCTGCAGCTTTGGGTTCTGCCTGTATGGTTAGTATTACCTTTGACGATTTCGCTCCACAACTTCCATTCAACCTGAACACTACACGGCTTCGGTTGGGGCAGTACGCATCACTCCCTGGGTGGGGCTGAGTTGTGTCAGGTGATCTCATTAACCTATCCTGGCTCTCCTGCAGGTACTTTAGTAGCTCAACCCTCTAGCCAGACGCCTGTGTCAAGGTCCTAATCTTGTGCTAAAGAGCTTGCTTACCACTCGTATTCCTGACTTCGTTCTTCGTTCCTCCTATCCCAGCCTGCTTGCATCGCCTCTCCTGTTGCCAATCTGGATTGTCTGACCTTGCTCCTGTGCCGCCTGCCTTGACCCTTTGCTCGTCCTGACTACGTCTCTTCATCATCCACCGGTTCCTGTCTTGTTGCTCCTGGTCACGACCCTGCCTGGTTTACTACGTGATGTACTGTCGGTACCTTAGCAGGTACCTCCTGGTCTGCCTGGACCAGCTGTCACTGACTGGTTTACGCTCCAGAGTAGCCCCTGACAACTACCGACGGTTAAGCCTATAATCACCATCTGAGGCTCTAGTGAAATCCAGGTAGTTGCTTAGACATGCCCCTCTGGAGTATTGCTAGTTAGTGGCACAGTGGGTTCACATCCGCTGTTCCGTGATACTGGAATGGGTGGACTACAGTATACAGAAAGATTATCAAAATTAGGGTTATTTAGTTTAGAAAAAAAGACGAAATGATGTATAAATATGTCAGGAGTCAGTAATCTAAAAATGCTGCGGTTTTCACACTGGCCACTAAGCCTCATTGTATGCTGATACTTCCTGTTCTGTGGTGATCACTTCTCAGCAGTCATCTCATTTTCACCACAGGCGGGATAACAGTTATAGATAACACCTATATAGAAATAACATAGGATCCACCATTCACAATATGTGATCAACATAGTTTATCTATCCCTTTCCTGCCCAATGGCCTGTTCACAGGTCACAAAGCATGCCTAAGCCTAGAAGTCCAGTCTATTGTATCTATGGCGGCTGCTGGGAAGCATATCTCTAAATGCTGTTAACTAACGCTTAGTCAAGATGGCCGCCCCCCTATAATCATGTTCAGAAAACAGAATAAATAAATCTGCAATCAGAAAATAAAAACAGGTTAGGCTACTTTCACACTGGCGTTTTGAATTCTGTTTGTGAGATCCGTTTCAGGGATCTCAAAAACGGTTCAGTTCAGACCCAATGCATTCTGAATGGATAAGGATCCGTTCAGAATGCATCAGTTTGCCTCCATTCCGCTCTGAAGGCGGACACCAAAACGCTGCTTGAAGCGTTTTGATGTCCGCCTGGCGATGCGGAGCCAAACGGATCCGTCCTGACTTACAATGTAAGTCAAAGGGGACGGATCCGTTTACATTGACACAATATGGTGCAGTTGAAAACGGATCCGTCCCCCATTGACTTTCAATGTAAGTCAGGACGGATCCGTTTTGACTTACTTTTTTTAAAAAGAATAATGCAAACTGATCCGTTCTGAACGGATACAAGCGTTTGCATTATAGGTGCGGATTCGTCTGTGCAGATACCAGACGGATCCGCACCTAACGCAGGTGTGAAAGTAGCCTTAGAAAAAAGGAGCTGTGTTGCATTGGTTTTAATAGAAATAAGCATAGTTGGTTGGCCTTGAATGTAACTACATAAGGTAAAACAAGACATTTTAAATGGGAGTCTGTCAGCAGTTGTCACTTCAAAACTGATGACAACGCTAGGTAGGAGTCAAGAAGAGCACTACAGACATCTTTTAGGGAACATTTATTATCAAGAATAGTATGAATATGAACTTTTATTTTGCCATGTTTGGCTCCTGCAAATGTCCAGGAGGCAGTGCTTCACTGTGAAGTGTCCTCCGCTCTCTGCAGCCCTTATCCTCTGCTCCGAGTGACAGCAATAGTATCCAACCAGGAGAAGACAGAGACCTCTGCCTCCACAGCACTTGCAGGAGCAGAATCTGGCAGAATAGAACTTAAAGGGATAATCCCATGATTAATGTAAAAACTGAAATTCATACATGTTCTAGTACATCCCAACCATCCCTGTACCCAACATGGAACCAGAGATCTCCCCATTCATTGCTCCAATTGTTCTAGATTTATTTCAAACTGGCAGCTCAGTGGATATATCCTTTCTCAGGGGGCATGTCCTTTCTGCTGTAGCTAGTGGCAGTTGAAGGATAGAACCAGGGCTGGTACAAGGTCCACCACCAACAGAGGCTGAGCTGCCCAAGTGCAACCCCCCCGCCATTTAGATATGTATGTTTGTTATTAATCAGACATCCACCCCAACCCACCCAATTTATTTCAGTAATGCAACTTAAAAGGTGAAACTAACAGATGAGACTCATTACATGCAAAGCGAGATATTTCAAGCCTTTATTTGTTATAATTTGGATGATTATGGCTTATAGCTAATGAAACCCCAAAGTTACAATTTTGAGGTACCCTTTGCTCAGGGGGTATGGATTAATTAGCTGACTAGAGTGGGACACTTTGAGCCTAGAATATTGAACCTTTTCACAAAATTCTAATTTTAAGCTGCAATAATGCAATTCTTTTTACTTTGCATTACTGAAATAAATGGAGTTTTGCACAATATTCAAATTTTTCGTGTTTCACCTGTATGTTGGTTTAGTGTGGTGGTGCAGGAAATAATGAGGCCAGGACAACAGCAGAATGGTTCTTTACTGAAGAATAAAGTTCAGATGCATTAGTCACAGTTCTCAGCATGCATGGACTGGCAATTCATACTCAATGTGCATATGCTCGACAGGTCACAGATTACACAGCTGCAGTAGTAGATAACAATTCTAGGTCTTTCTCTGAAGCTATATTCCTGACTGAACTTTTCTCTCAAGCCTAAGGATCCAGACATATAGGTGCAACAATTCTCACTGTGCAACCACGGGGCAGACTCTTGCATCAGAATAAGGTCTGCACCTATTTTACAGGTTGCTATATTAATAATAAATGTTTCCACAATGTCCTCAGTGGGATGTGGATCTTTATCAATTCCTACAGTATGCTTGTAAAGTATGTCCAGGCACCATAAGGAGGGATTTTCCAAGAATTTAATAATGACGACCGCAGCCTTCTCTGTGCTTACCAAGCACAGCTCCATACATTGTATAGCGACTGTGCTTGGTACCACGCTCAGCCCCATTCACTTCTAATCTGAGAGAAGTATGCTGTGCTATTGTGAGTGCCGCTGCCTTCTCAAACAGCTGATCAGCAGGGGTCCTGGGTGTCAGACCCCCACAGATCCTGAGGATAGGTGATCATTATAAAAGTCCTGGAAAATCCTTTTAAATCTCCTGAACAATGTCTGCTACGGATTCTATAAGCTTATTTCTAGGCAAGTTATCTCTACAGAGCTTCCACTCACACCTCCTGTAAACACTGGCATGCTCCTCAAATATATTCTTTCACTCTTCTTGATTTTAGCTGGTGTTAAAGCTTTCTTTCTGGCTGGTTGACTGTCCAGGGTTGTCTTCACTCCTCCCGCTTCACCATATCAGCTAGACTGCCCTACACTGAGGCATAACCACTCCCTATGGGGAGGGTGACAACAGTCCCACCTATTGGTGACAATCAAGACCTGATAACTACTTACTAATTTTTCCATGACAATACAACATGGCAAAGCATATTTTTAACCCTTTTTGCAGAATACACATTGAAAATGCACCTGGAAACCCTTTTGACGTTGAGACTCGACATCAAATCCAGGATGGCAAAATTGTGCTCAAAATCTATTGATTTTCAAGATTTGATTGATTGTTCTGTAATAATTGCCTGTACAATGTATATTGTCTTATCACATGTTAATGTTAAACATTAATAAAAAGAAAATTGAAAAGAAAAGAAACCCTTTTGCAGGGGACCACTGCATCGCAGCGGGACTCTGCATATCTGGCTCTATCTTTGGAAATCAGTTATAATAGCTTTATATAATTATGGCAACATTACATTTATGTTTTACAAAACATAGTCCTGGGATAATATTTTCACATGACATTAATGAGGGAACACACGGTTTGCTACCTAATGGCTGAAAACCTCTGGCTTTCAGTGGCTTTTGTTTAACCAGTAAGCTTTTAAAATAATCTTACCAACTAGTAAGTGACTCAAGTACACAAATGTTTATGATAGTAATGTCTACAGTCCTGGAATGTAGGAACAGACAGGCCCAGCTGCTGAACGCGACACACACGCAGAGCATGGGCGCTGTGAATCGGAGAGATTTATATATATTTATCTTTTCTAAAGTGGTATCTAATCAGTTATGGCTTTCGAGATGTGAGTGTTAAAGTAATGCCTATTATGTACACATTTTAAAACGTGTTTGAAAAAACTCTTGGCACTTTACAAGTGATGGTAGAGGAGTTTTGTTAGACCACATACTTTTCGAGAGCACATGGATTTTGTTGTATTCTTACGCCATTTTCTGTTACTAGGTAACACTTTGTGATGTTTTTTTCTACAACACCTGCATGCTATAATATTACTTCTTGTCTCATGTATTATATTTGCTTTAAACATGGGAATATGTTTCTGAAAGCTAGAATTAACCCCCCACAATGTAACTGGTGAGGACTACATTTATGCACCTTAACATACAGTTACGTTGTTGTGCCCATGCTACCAGCAATGTAGTAATATATAGCTGGGCTCATGCTACAGCGGTCAAGATGGGAGCTAGCTTCAGTTATACAGCATTGTGAAGAGCATTAAAAAACATAAGTTTTTTTGTTCTTCCTTCCTTCAAAAAATAACAATGAAAAAAACCTGTAAAAGTAATACATACCGCATAATTGTACTAATGAAAAACACAGGTCATTCCACTAAAAACAAGCCCTCCTTTGAGTAACAAAAAAGAAAAAGCTTTCAGAATAGGGTGATTAAAAAAAAAAGTGTTTTGTATACAAAAGGGGTAAAAAAAAAAACTATAGCAATTTGGTATCACTGTAATCGTATCAAAAGAATAAAGTTAAGTTATCAAATCTAAGGCCTCTGCTGTTTATCTCGGTACGTGGATGGAGTGAGCTGCCCCAATGTGGTCATGGTTATTGGCACCCATTATGCTACAACCAGTGATCTCTGTGATGATAGGGGCTACCATTTGAGGTCCTTTTTTGTTTTTGAAAAAAAGATTTTTAATTATTCACCTGTTGATTGCAATTTTGTCACTTCCTGTTTACTACTATTTAATCCCAAAGGATTTGTTTGTTTACTATCTGCCTGAGGAAGAGAGTGGTGTACCCTCGAAACGCGTACCACTGTTCTTATATTGTCATTTGTAGGTACTTTCAACCCTTTCCCGACTACCCAATGTAAATTTGCGTCAGCAGCCAGGCGTTTAAAAATGGCGCCCGCTGGCATGTGAAGCAGGCGTCATGGCCACCAGGTGTCTTGTGTGACAGGAGGCTGCTGCATATTAGTTTCTATGGAGCTCCTCCATGTGGCAGGGCTCCATAGGAACATAGTAAAATTCTCATTGACGTCAATGCTAATCTATCGGAGTCTATGAGACAAGCTGATCTGATGATTTCTTGTTATAGTTCCCTATGGGAACTATTAAAAAGTTTTTAAAAAAAGTTTTAAAAAATTTAAAGAATCAAAAAATTTTAATCACCCCCTTTTCCCCAAAATGTAAATTAAAAATTATGTAAACAATAAAAAAATACATATGGGCATCTCCGCGTTTGAAAATGCCCATACTACTAAAATATAAAAATATTTATCCCATACGGCAAATTGGGAAATGGAAAAAAAGACAAAATGGCCAATTTGCCGTTTATTCGTCGCTTCACCTCCTACAAAAAAATTAATAAAATGTAATCAAAAAGTCATACACATCCCAAAATTGTATCATTGAAAAGTAAAGATCGCCCCGCAAAAAATGAACCCCGACAGCTTCGTACACAAAACTACCAAAAAAGTTAGAGGGGTCAGAATATGGCGATGAAAAGAAAAAAAAAATATTTTTTTTCAGTATTAAAATGTAAGAAAAATTATACATATATGGTATCTCCATAATCGTACTGACCTGGAAAATAAAAGTAACAGGTCAGTTTTACTGCATAGGACCGCATTTTATGCAACCATATATGGTGCCATTAGAAAGTGCATCTTGTCCCGCAAAAACAAGCACTCATATGGCTATGTGAATGAAAAAATAATAAAGTTATGGCTTTGGGAGGGCTGGGAGTAAAAAACGAAAATGAAAAAATTGAAAATTTCCTGTTTATTAAAGGGTTAATAAATTTACCAGTCCCAGGAAGCGCTCCGATGTCTCCTTTTTATTTATTTTTTTCATTTTTATCCCATTTACATCAGAACTCTTGTGCCTGTGGAGTGGAACTGCACCTTTTTTAAGCTACTTTCACACTAACGTTGTTTAAATCCGGCGTTCAATTCCGACACCGGAACTGCCCGCCGGATCCGGAAAAACGGATTACATTTGAATCCTGATCAGGATTTTGATCACAATGAAAAAATGCATTGGAAAAAACGGATCCGCCATTTATGGACTTAACATGCAAAAACCGGATCAGTCAAAGTGTTCAGGATTTATGGCCAGAGGTAAAAATACAACATGCTACGGTTTTCTGAAAAGCCTGATCAGTCAAAAAGACTGAACTGAAGACATCCTGATGCATCCTGAACGGATTACTCTCCATTCAGAATGCATTAGGATAAAACTGATCAGTTCTTTTCCGTATTTGAGCCCCTAGGACGGAACTCAGCGCCGGAAAAGAAAAACGCTAGTGTGAAAGTATCCTTAGCGCCTGGATCTGTTCAGACGTATACGGCCTTAGCAGTGTTGTGCCGGTTTATGCAACCTTATCTGGTAAGCCCCACTGATCTACGGTGCTTTTCGTTGACGATGGTCCTCACTCCCTACTACTTATCTCTCAATAAAGACAGTGATGTCACAGTGCACAGATAATAAACACAGCAATGTCACAGTTCAGTATAATAGATATAGTGATGTCACAGTACCAATTTAATAAATAGTGATTTCACAGTAAATGGTTAATAAACATTGTGACGTCATATTACAGGGATAATACAAGGAGTGTTCAATAAGTTGTCTACCCCAGCATGTTCTGTCAGTGTAACATAGTACATAAGTAACATAGTAACATAGTACATAAGGCCGAAAAAAGACATTTGTCCATCCAGTTCTGCCTGTTATCCTGCAAGTTGATCCAGAGGAAGGCAAAAAAACCCTGTGAGGTAGAAGCCAATTTTCCTCACTTTAGGGGAATAAAAAATTCCTTCCCGACTCCAATCAGGCAATCAGATGACTCCCTGGATCAACGACCCCTCTCTAGTAGCTATAGCCTGTAATATTATTACACTCCAGAAATACATCCAAGCCCCTCTTGAATTCCTTTATTGTACTCACCATCACCACCTCCTCAGGCAGAGAGTTCCATAGTCTCACTGCTCTTACCGTAAAGAATCCTCTTCTATGTTTGTGTACAAACCTTCTTTCCTCCAAACGCAGAGGATGTCCCCTCGTCACAGTCCTGGGGATAAATAGATGATGGGAGAGATCTCTGTACTGACCCCTGATATATTTATACATATTAATTAGATCTCCCCTCAGTCGTCTTTTTTCTAACGTGAATAACCCTAATTTTGATAATCTTTCAGGGTACTGTAGTTGCCCCATTCCAGTTATTACTTTAGTTGCCCTCCTCTGGACCCTCTCCAGCTCTGCTATGTCTGCCTTGTTTACAGGAGCCCAGAACTGTACACAGTACTCCATGTGTGGTCTGATTAATGATTTGTAAAGTAGTAGGACTATGTTCTTATCACGGGCATCTATGCCCCTTCTGATGCAACCTATTATCTTATTGGCCTTGGCAGCAGCTGCCTGACACTGGTTTTTGCTGTTTAGTTTGCTGCTTATTAAAATTCCTAGATCCTTTTCCATGTCAGTGTTACCGTGTGTTTTACCATTTAGTATGTACGGGTGACTTGCATGTGTAAGGCTACTTTCACACTGGCGTTTTGGCTTTCCGTTTTTGAGATCCGTTCAGGGCTCTCACAGGCGGTCCAAAACAGATCAGTTTTGCCCTAATGCATTCTGAATGGAAGAGGATCCGCTCAGAACGCATCAGTTTGCCTCTATTCAGTCACCATTCCGCTCTGGAGCGGACACCAAAACGCAGCCTGCAGCGTTTTTCTGTCCGCCATGTGGTGCGGAGTAAGAAGGATCCGTCCTGGCACACAATGTGTCAATGGGGACGGATACGTTTTCTCTGACACAATAAAAAATGGATCTGTCACCCATTGACTTTCAATGGTGTTCATGACAGATCCGTCATGGCTATAGAAGACATAATACAACCGGATCCGTTCATGACGGATGCATGCAGTTGTATTATGGTAACGAAAGAGTTTTTGCAGATCCATGACGGATCTGCAAAAAACGCTTATGTGAAAGTAGCCTTAGAGGGCTGAACTTGTCTGTGCAGGTTGAGACGTGTCTGGACACGCAACACACACACAGTAGCAGCTCAGTCTGATGAAAGCACTGGAAGTGACAGGATGACAAGTGCAGTACATTATGGGTCTACAAAGAAAGTGAGGGATTTGGAGATTCGTTCCATGATAAAATTCCTTACAAAGGAAGAAAAGAAGTGCAAAGAAATCCATGAAAGGATGATTGCTGTATATGGTGATACTAGCAAGTAAAGTTTTGGGCCAAGCAGTTTAAATGGGTTAGGGAATCAATTGAAGATGACCCCCATTCAGGGCGACCTGTCAAAGTATCTTCAGAGGAAATGTGCCGTAAAGTGGAGGCCATGATTTTGAAAGATCGGCACTTCAAAGTCAGTTTAGCTCATGAATTAGGCATTCCAGTAGGCACAGTTTCCAGTATCATTCATGATGTTTTGATGATGTCAAAAGTCAGTTCCTTGTGAGTGCCACGAATGTTAATGCTTAAGCTAAAAAAAAATTGGCAGCAATTTACCCAAGAGAATTTAGATATGCTTAGAGAAAATCCAGAAGATCTCTAGTCTCGAGTTATTATGGGTGATGAAACATGGGCCCACCACCATGATCCTAAGACCAAACAAGAGTCCATGCAATGGAAGTACAAGGGGTCACCAACTCCAAAGAAATTTCACGTGCAACAGCTGGAAAGATCATGGCAACAAATTTTTGGGATACAGAAGGCATTTTATTACAACAATTCATGCCATTTCATTGTTTTCATAGTCATGTAGATAACCTATTGAACACCCCTTAAAAAAAAGTGATTTCTAAGTACAGGGGTAATAAACACAGTGATGTCACAGTACAGGGGTAATAAACACAGTGATGTCACAGTACAGGGGTAATAAACACAGTGATGTCACAGTACAGGGGTAATAAACACAGTGATGTCACAGTACAGGGGTAATAAACACAGTGATGTCACAGTACAGGGGTAATAAACACAGTGATGTCACGGTGCAGGAATAATAAACACAGTGATGTCACAGTAAAGGGATAATAAGCACAGTGATGTCACAGTACAGGGATAATAAGCACAGTGATGTCACAGTACAGGGGTAATAAACACAGTGATGTCACAGTACAGGGGTAATAAACACAGTGATGTCACAGTGCAGGGATAATAAGCACAGTGATGTCACAGTAATATCACAGTACAGGGCTAATAAACACAGTGATGTCACAGTACAGGGATAATAAACAGTGATGTCACAGTACAGGGATAATAAACAGTGATGTCACACTGCAGGGATAATAAACACAGTGATGTCACAGTACAGGGATAATAAACACAGTGATGTCACCGTGCAGGAATAATAAACACAGTGATGTCACAGTACAGGGATAATAAACACAGTGATGTCACAGTACAGGGATAATAAACACAGTGATGTCACAGTACAGGGATAATAAACACAGTGATGTCACAGTACAGTGGTAATAAACACAGTGATGTCACAGTACAGGGATAATAAACACAGTGATGTCACAGTACAGGGATAATAAACACAGTGATGTCACATTACAGAGATAATAAGCACAGTGATGTCACAGTACAGGGATAATAAACACAGTGATGTCACATTACAGAGATAATAAACACAGTGATGTCACAGTACAGGGATAATAAACACAGTGATGTCACAATAAAGAGATAAGTAATGCAGTGATGTCATAGATAATCTATATTGAACAATGATGTCACACTATTTATTTATTCTACACACTTATATAGCGATACTCTATTCCGCAGCGCTTTACAGACATTAGCATCAGTACTGCAGTACTGAGAATGACCACTAGTATTCCATTATGTAGCTGTTTCCCCCTCCCCCCAGAGACCCTAGCATCTAGTTTACAATGCCGCCTCTGCACCCCCTTTAGTTACACCCCTAGTAAAGCCCAATGAAAGATATATACCATAAACATTTCAGTCTAGCAGTAGTGTCTATTGTGCAAGGAATACTCGTCATCTGCACTGCTTAGTGTCAAAGCTAACGGGTGAGCTGTTAAGTCTCACCGAAATTAAACTTTATGTAGTGTGTAGATAAAAAAAAAACTCATGGCAGAGAAAAGTCCAAATAATAGGGCAGAACCTCTTCTTGGTTTTTGTTTGAGTCATTTTGCTCTGTTTTGATATAACAGATGATTGTCAGGCTCGGCACTGCTCCACTAAGCAATGGACTATGTTTAACTTAGTTTTGGCACTGATTTACTTTGTCCTAATTCCCCGATTCCATTTAAACACATTAAAGCAGAGGTGATTGAACAGACTCAGCCCTTCTCCTGCCTCTATCTGTGTTACTGTCAGTCAGGGTATGAGCTGCCCACACTCTCCGTCCAGGGATGGACTTCCTTCTTCTGCTTCTCACATCTGCAAGTGTGACTCTCGGCAATAATTCATATCACAGGAATGAGTCCGTTTGTGTAATCTGTTTGACAGGCGCTTATTGCGTATGAATTAGGAATTTGAAAAGTTTGCATTTTTCTAAATAAGATCTTCTCGGCGAGATAATATTTTGGATAATTGCAATGTGTTCTTGGTCAATCCAATACTTTCCTTAAAGGGGTTATCCCATAATTAATGTAAAAAATCAGACATCATATAGGACATGACGACCTCTTTCTAACAAAGCTAGAACCGGCCCTGTACCTCACATGGGTCCACAGATCTCCCCATTCATTGGCTCCAATTGCAGCTAGATTTATTTCAGGCTGGCAGCTTAGGGGGCGTGCACTTTCTCAGGGGGCGTGTCATTTCTGATGCAGCTGGTGGGAGTTGAAGGATGGAACTGAGCGTGTGCTTTGGTCTCGATGAGCTGGACATAAATTATAAAAAGAACAAACAGCAGGTGGCGCCATACAGATAGATTTTAGTGAATAATTCAGCTGCTATACTAAATTTTTAATTACATGCAATTACAAAAGTATTCAGATCCAGGTGCTGGTTTGAAACATTTAGAATAGTTTTCGTGGGACAACCCCTTTAAAATGCACAAATTGTTCTGAATACATCCAAAAAGAAATCACTGGGAAAATTTCAATTAATAAATAAGTTAGATTTGACCCTTGACCATGATTGGAATGGCTTAGGGTACTTTCACACTAGCGTTTTTCTTTTCCGGCACTGAGTTCCGTCCTAGGGGCTCAAAACCGGAAAAGAACTGATCAGTTTTATCCCCATGCTTTCTGAATGGAGAGAAATCTGTTCAGGATGCATCAGGATGTCTTCAGTTCAGTCACTGAATGGCGATTTGGACGGAGGAAATACCGCAGCATGCTGCGGTATTATCTCCGTCCAAAATTCCGGATCAGTTGCCGGAATGCCGGATCCAGCATTAATTTACATTGAAATGTATTAGTGCCGGATCCGGCATTAAAAAGACCGCAATGCTGGACCCATCCTTCCGGTCTGCGCATGCGCAGACTGGTAAAAATGTGAAACAAAATATATAACGGATCCGTTTCTCCGGATGACATATGGAGAGACGGATCCGTTCTTGCAATGCATTTGTAAGATGGACCGCATCCGGATCCGTCTGCAAATGCTGTCCGTTTGCATGCAGATTGCCAGATCACTCTGCCGCAAGTGTGAAAGTAGCCTTAGCGATAACATTTTGTCACATGGTGATGGCCATGATAATTTTGTGTTTTTAATTTTGTATCATTCTTTTATGAAATCAAAAGATAACGATAGTAAAACAAAATCAACTGAGACAGAAAAGTAGATAAACAAGCAAAAAAAAAAAAAAAAATAGATCACTAGATAGATCAACTATATATAATCAGTGGGGTCCGACTTCCGACACCACTGCAATCAGATGTTTGAAGAGGCCAGTCAGCTCTGCAAACTCCTCACCTCATACCAAGAACCTGAAGGTAGGTCATCAATATTTGGCCTCATGCACACGACCGTTGTTTGGGTCCGCATCTGAGCCGCCGTTTTGGCGGCTCGGATGCAGACCCATTCACTTCAATAGGGCCGCAAAAGATGCGGACAGCAGTATCTGATGCGGACCGCAAAAAACGTCACGGCCGTGTGCATGAGGCCTTTGAAGGGGTTTTCTGAGAGTTTTTTTTTACTGATGACTTATACTCTGGATAGGTCATCAGTATCTGATCGGTGGGGGTTCAACACCCAGGACCCCCGCCGATCAGCTGTTCTGTAGCGCCATGGCCTTCTACAGCTTTTCTAGGCCATGTGATGTCAGGTTCATCCGTCCCGTGGCCTAGAAGCAGCTCAGCTCCATAGAAGTGAACAGGGCTAAGCTGTGATACCGAGCACAGCCACTATACAATGTACGGCGCTGTGCTTGGTGACCAGAGAGAAGGTCACTGTGCTACTGGGAGAGTCGGTGCCTTCTCAAACAGCTGATCGGCGGAGGGTCCGAGTGTTGGCCCCTACTGATCAGAGACTGATGACCTAGACTGCATTGGATCTCCATCGTGCACGGGAAAGTTGTGTCACACAGTGATCTTTGAGAGACAAAATGGGTAACATCTGATTAATTTAATAATGGTTTGCTTATGACTGTATACCCCAGAGGAAGTCAGTAGCTGTCCTGTGATGACCGAGGTACCAGATCGCACGGTGGATCGGCCTACCACTGGTGGTCCGTTCTACTGTTGCGCCGCGCAGCTGGGTTGGTCTCCATGGTAATGGTGACGCTCCCGGTACTGGGCGTGTTTGGTAAGGTCAGGTGGACGTGAGCTGTCTGGCCACATGACTGGGAGTAAGTCATGTGACGTTGATACGTCACCCACTAAGGATGAACGTGATGCAGGAGGGAGGATGGACATGCGCAGTCGCTTGGAAGAGACGCCAGACCCATGTGCATGATGTGATGGATCCATTTGCCGCCGTCCTCCGTGAGGTAACACTTTATGCACCACTTGAGGTCAGTAGTGATGACAATCACCTACCTAGTAAATGCGTTGTATTGGGGATTTTTAATAAGTGGGTGTTATAGTGATGAATCTGCACGCCTGATCGGTATAGGAATATTGGGCAGGTGCTATATACACTTTATAAACTTCTAATGTCCACTCCACATTATCCTTGAGAAAGACTACTACATAGTCGAAACGTTGCACTTTCTTTGGCTTTTTCGTACATTTTTCTATGGACCCATTAGGGATAAAGAACTTCTAATGGATATGCTACCATCAAATTTGATTGGATGACTATCCGGAGGATAGCTCATCAGTATAAAACTATTGGAAAACCACTGTAAACCCCTTTAAAATCAGTTTCAATGCAATACTCAATGGGGGAGATTTATCAGAACTGGTGTAAAGTAGAAGTGGCTTATTTGCCCATAGCAACCAATCAGATTTCACCTTTCATTTTTCTCAGCTCCTTTGGAAAATGAAAGGTGGAATCTGATTGGTTGCTATGGGCAAATAAGCCAGTTCTACTTTACACCAGTTTTGATAAATCTCCCTCCAATGTCTCCCCAAGTTTTTCTCACTCACGGTTATAACACATGCAGATGTGTGTTATACTAATTAAAGGGAACCTGTCAGCCCCCCTATGATGCCGTCACTGAGGGCAGAGTACTGTTATGCCAGACCCTCCTATTTCAGCGATCTGTCACTCCTGTGATGGCATTCAGCAGTTTTAGGCCTCATGCACACGGCCGTTGCCGTATTGCGGACCGCAAACAGCGGATCAGCAATATGCGGGCACCGGCCGTGTGCTCCCCGCATCACGGATGCGGACCCATTCACTTGAATGGGTCTGCAATCCGGAGCTGAGGTGGGGAATGGAGGCACGGAATCCCATAGAAGCACTACGGAGTGCTTCTATGGTGTTTGTGTCCGTGACTCCGCACCGCAAAAAAATAGAACATGTGGTGCGGACGAACCGCCATGTGCATGAGGTCTTAGATTACTGACCTGGTAACGGGGTTGTCTCATCTTGGACATTAGGGTAGGGATGAGTGAATTTCATGTTATGAAATTCGTTCACACTTGGTTTGGTGGTAAAAGCAGAATTGCGTTATGGATTCTGTTACCACGGACCATAACGCAATTCTATGACGGAATGCATAATCTAATGCCTTTAGAGGCATTCCGTTATTCATTCCGTCCTAATAGAAGTCTATGGCCTGCATAACGGATCCGTCCCATTAACGTTATGCAGGAGAGGACTTCTATTATGACTGAATGAATAACGGAATGCCTCTAAAGGCATTAGATAATGCATTCCGTCATAGAATCGCGTTATGGTCCGTGGTAACGGAATCCATAACGCAATTTTGCTTTTACCACCAAACGAAGCGTGAACAAATTTCAAAATATGAAATTTGCTCATCTCTAATGGGGGGCTTATCACTTGAATATGCCCCTAATGTCTGATAGGTGCGGGTTCCACCTCTGGGTCCCACATCTGTCCTTAGAACAGAGCCTGCAACGTGACGGAGGGTTCACTGCACATGCTGCCCTCCATTCACTTCTATGAAAGTGCCGAAAATAGCTGAGCACTTGCTTGGTGCCCTTCCAATTATTTTCAATGGGACTGCCGAAAATAGGCGGGTGCACCGTTTCTCTATTTTTGACACTCCCATAGAAATGAATGGAAGGCAGCCGCGCATGCCCAGTGTGCCCTCCGTCACTTTGTAGGCTCTATTCTAAGTATAGGTGCGGGTCCCAGAGATGTGGCCCACACCTATCAGTAGGATATGCCCCCAATGGCCGAGATAAAATAACCCCTTTAAAGCCCGCAGTGCGAGAGATGAGTCTGATGCAGCATGGGAGGGCAGAGACAGCATGCTGCATCAGACTCATCTCTCTTGCAGCGCTGGTGAGTGTTGAGGGCTTTAGCAGGTCAGTACTCTAAAGCTACTGCTACTGAATGCCATCACAGGGGTGACAGATGGCTGAAAACTGTGGTTCGGTCACTATAATACCTTTGTGCCTTTAATAGCTGTCCGCCAAATTCTCCGATTTGGGAGTGAAAAATCTGCAGCGAGTAACAGCGAATGTCATCTACAGGCTGCTGAAAAAAGTCAGCGCAGAAATTGACGTGAGGTACATATAGATTTTAAGTAGACAGGATTTCAACTTGTGGGTTTTTTACCGCAATCTTTCACCCTCTCCTAGGTTCAGATCCGTGACAAAATCGCAAAATTTGCATCTAAAATCCCTGGCAAAAACCACAAAGGCTTTTTGTTTTTTGTCACATGTAGACATATGCTAGTAAGGCGAGCACCTGTGTGTACAGAACATGACTGCGACAGATTTCTCTCCACGGGAATTAAGCAGGGAAAGTCCTTATTGAAGAACAGCAAGCAGAAATCTTGAAAACTATGGGGTATTGATACAGAAGGTGAAACTTTAAACATTTAGCCATAACTTCTTTGGTTTTTGGTCCTTGCTTTGCAAATCATGGTAAGATAAATATATTAATATAATAGTAATAGTAAGGCCTCATGCACACGACCGTTGTGTGCATCCGCGGCCGTTGTTCCGTTTTCCGTTTTTTTTTCGCGGACCCATTGACTTTCAATGGGTCCGTGGAAAAATCTGAAAATGCACCGTTTGGCTTCCGCGTCCGTGATCCGTTTTTCCAGTCCGTGAAAAAAATAGGACCTGTCCTATTTTTTTCACGGACAACGGTTCACGGACCCATTCAAGTCAATGGGTCCGTGAAAAATCATGGATGCACACAAGATAGTCATCCGCGTCCGTGATCCGTGTCCGTGATCCGTGTTCGTTTTTCCTATCATTTTCAATGCAAACTTGACTTAGTTTTTTTTTTCACTTTTCATGTCCGTGGATCCTCCAAAAATCAAGGAAGACCCACGGAAGAAAAAACGTTCACGGATCACGGACCAACGGAAATCCGTTTTGCGGACCGCAAAAAAAAACAACGGTCGTGTGCATGAGGCCTAAGGCTGAGTGCACATATATATTCTGCCCAGCCAGTTGTTTTAGGATGGGAACCGGGCACAATTGATATACATTGTCAGTGTCCGTGATCTGCAAGGATGGATTCATACCCAAATTGGTTGAGACTGAGTGCCTATCACATGGATTAGTGGCCTAGAGAACGCCACAGAAACATTCCCCAGACTATAACGCAGCCACCGCCGGCTTGTGTTCTTCCAGCAATGGTTGCAGGGTGTTTGTTCTCTGATGATCCTCACTTGACACGCCAAAGTCCATCTGTTCGATGAAGAAGAAAACGTGACTTGTAGGAGAAGACAACCCTTGGCCAATCAGCAAAGGTCCAGTTCTACTGTGAAAATTGAAGCCATTTCTGCTGATGCAACTTTGTTGACCATCTTGTCTGCTTCGGAGCCCCATATGTAGAAGGGTTCTCTGAACTGTTATCTTAGACCCACGTCTGGTAGCCCCTGGTTCATTATAGTGGTGGGCTGAACCACTGTAGGGTGTCGGTCTGCCCTCATGCACCTTTGTAGCTGACGTTCACCTCCCACATCAATGGCACATGGTGCTCCGCAGTTTTCATATCGCATATTCGCAGTGCCGCCATTTGTCCTCTCACAATACACTTTCACCACAGCAGTACGAGAACAGTTCACACTGCGCAGTTTCAGCCTTGGCCTGAAAGCCAATAATCAACCATTTTTGCAACTGATAAATCACCACTTTTAGGCTACATGCACACGACCGTGAGCCCCCCGTGGCCGTATTGCAGCCCGCATACTCACTTGAATGGGTCTATGCAATCAATGAGATGTGGAACGGAGGCACGGATCGGAACCCCACGGAAGCACTACGGGGCGCTTCCGTGGTGTTTCTGGCCGTGCCTCCGCACCGCAGAAAAGTAGCGCATGCACTGCTTTTTGCGGTGCGGACCGTCAGATGCGGATCGCGGACCCCATTCAAGTGAATGGGTCCCCGATCCGCATGCGGCTGCCCCACGGTCTGTGCCCGTGCATTGCGGACCGCAATTTGTGGTCTGCAGCACGGGCACGGACCCCTAACATTCGTGTGCATGTAGCCTTACCCATAACAGTGACGAGGGCTATGTGTGTAGACAGCCTATCACACACCTTATATACCCACTGAGCCAGCTCACCAGACGTGACTTACTTCATGAGCCACACATTGCTGACATCGAAAGTAGGAAGTGGTCGTAATAACTGGACTCGCTGTGTATGTGCACAGATCTGTTGTCTATAGAATGTGAGTACTGGACAGAAAACATAGCCAGCAGGTTTATTTCTGTCCAGTACTATTCAATATCCAGCCTCAGAAGTGATGTGTCGGCTGTAAGTGAACGATCCCATAGAAAACTTTAGGATCTCTTCTGTCTTCAGTTCCCCTCCGGCGTTTTCTGCACCAAGATCACCAGCTGTATGTGAATTGGGCCTAATAAAGTATTGATAATAGTAATCTAATAGTATAATAATATAATAGTAGTAGATAATAATAATAATAATAGTAATATACTAGTACTAATAGTAATATAATGGTAATAATAATAATGACAACAATAATATAATAATAATAGTTATAATAGTAATAGTAACAATAACATGATAGTAGTAAAAATATTAGCATAGTAGTAATAATAGTTATAATAGTAACAATATGATAGTAGTACTACTACTTATATTGCTAGAATGCCACTACGAATGATATTATACAAATAACAATAGTAATCTAATAGTAATAATAGTATAATAGTAGTAATAATAATATTATAATAATAATAATGTAATATTAGTAATAATAGTAGTAATATGATAATAGTACTACTACTTCTATTGAAAAGTTCGATTCGGCTGATTCGCCAAATTTTACAAAAAAAATTCGCTTTGTGATTAATTACTTTGTCACGAAGCACATTTTTTTCTAAGTAGTGGGTGCAATGACAGGGAGCTGCGATAGCGCCCGCTGCCCATTATTGTACCCCCCAGATGCCGCGTTCATACATGATCGCGGCACCTGAGTGTAAAAACAGTGTAAAAATTAACAATAAATTTTTTTTTTTATCAAACTTACCTCCTCCATTTGCTTGCGACAGGCCGGCTGCCGCCATCTTACTTGAAGAGCTGGAGCGAAATCTCGCGTGGCGCAAGATTACATCATCTCACCGGCCGGCGTGGTGACGTCATATGTCACCACGCACTGGATTTTAGCCAAGAGCTTCAATCAAGATGGAGGCTGGCGGCCCGTCGCGAGCAAATGGAGGAGGTAAGTTTACATTTTTTGGGTTTTTACACTATTTCAGGTTAAATCGATTTGCTGACACGAAGCACGAGGAAATTCGGCTTTGAGGTGCATCGAATTTATCCTGAAATCCGGATCGAATTCCACTTCGTGGGATTCGATTCGCTCATCTCTAATAATAATATAATAGTAATACGATAGTAATACTACTACTTCTATTGATATAATGCTACTACTACTACTACTACTACTAATAATAATAATAATAATATAATAGTAATACGATAGTAATACTACTACTTCTATTGATATAATGCTACTACTACTACTAATAATAATAATAATAATAATAGGATAGTAATAGGATAGTAATAGGATAGTAATACTACTAACTTCTATTGATATAATGCTACTACTACTACTACTACTAATAATAATATAATAGTAATAGGATAGTAATACTACTACTTCTATTAATATAATGCTACTACTACTACTACTAATAATAATAATAATAATAATAATAATAATAGGATAGTAATAGGATAGTAATAGGATAGTAATACTACTACTTCTATTGATATAATGCTACTAATAATAATAATAATAATAATAACAACAATGATAATAATAATAATAATAATAATAATATACTAATGGTCTATGTTAGATTATTAATAATAATAATAATAATAATAATGATTGGAGAGAAGAGAATTGGACATGGGCTGGAATATGAGGAGACATTTTTGCAGTTCCCTTACCACAGTGGTCTCCAACCTTTTGGAGATGTCAGGGAAATGCTGGGTGTTGTAGTCTCACAACAGCAGGAGACCAAAGCATTAAACAATTGAAGCATAATGCCTCAGCACTGAGGGGGGGATAACCATTTCATAGCAGATGTCACACACATTGGTTTCGGGAAGCCATGCCCAGAGTGTACCCTGCTCCTACATAGGTGGGCGCTATGCCCAGAGTGTACCCTGCTCCTACATAGGTGGGCGCTATGCCCAGAGTGTACCCTGCTCCTACATAGGTGGGCGCTATGCCCAGAGTGTACCCTGCTCCTACATAGGTGGGCGCTATGCCCAGAGTGTACCCTGCTCCTACATAGGTGGGCGCTATGCTGGGGCTGTGGAGGGCCAGACTTTACCAGCCTCAGGCAAGACAATAGGGTTATGTTCCCTTCCAGTGCATTCATTCCTGGAATAACATGGCCAGTGTAGCCGGGCTGTCATAAACACCTGGCACAGGTGGGCGAGCTGCTCTGTTTGTAGAGCCCCTCTTATTGCTCAGCTGGGACCCTGTAAATAATCCTAACATTATTTAAGCTAATGTGTTTTTAATAGGAACATACAGTTTAATGGGGTCTTAATGAAATGTAAATAAGAATGGCACTACTGTTTGGGGCGAGTTCTTCTCTCTTTTACTGCCCTCTGCAGACTTTTATATGGCAGCATGATGGCTGGATGCATGTTCACATGTTGTTATGTTGTATGTTTGCACCCATTATAATGCCATATAAAGGCTTCATTACCAGTCAGCACCCTGCTGCTGTCACTCACCTCTGCTGGGGGGGACTTCTCCTTCCTTTTCCAGTTAATTACAGAAAGAGAATTATCATATTTGTTATTACTATTAGTAGTATTTTTATCTTATTATAATTATCATTATTTATATAATTTTTAATACAAATGAGAACAATATCACCCTGTTGCAACTCTATTAGTAATACATAAAAATGATATTGCTACTAATAACCCTACCGATAAATAATTAGGATCCATTTACTATAAAATATATATTAATAAAAATGCGTTTCTAATAATTATTTACTTGTTATTTTAATGGACCATACTGCCAAACTTTCAAGAATTATAATTCAGATCGAAAAGGAAATACATGAGACGATAGTAATAATAGCAGCAGCATTGTCTGCAGACATTGCAGTATAATTATCACACTTCTAGTTTTTATATTATTATTATTATTATTACTTTTACTTTCTACATTTAAATTTAAAAAGTACCATATACAATACCACTCCCTGAACCTCTCTGTAACATCGTGCAAAAATATTATTACACCTACTTCTTACAGATTTCCGACAAAATGTTTATTTTCTGTATAACCTCGGATTATATATATATATATATATATATATTGTATAGAAAACAATTGAATGGAATAAATCATTTTATGTAGAAGTAAATCCTATGAGGCTGCGGCTTCTAGATATATGACTGTGTCTGTACTGCCGACTACTGCAAGCTGGAGACCTGCTCTCCTTGTATCTGTCTGTGTATAACTGTCATCATCTGTGTCTATATTGAGGTCTACTATCTATTATCTATAATCTATGTAATCTATCTATATATGTATCTACCTACCTCCTATCTATCTCATATCTATCTATCTATCTCATATATCTATTATCTATAATCTATGTAATCTATCTATATATGTATCTATGTATCCCATATCTCTCTATCTATCTATTATCTATCTATCTCATATCCATCTATCATCTATCTATACATTTATGTATCTCATATCTACCTATCTATTATCTATCATCTATGTATCTATATATGTATCTATTATTTTCATCTATCTTCATCAAGACTGTAGTCACTATAATATATATATAGTCACTTTCCATATACACAATAGGTTATAAACCCACTTACTGTATGTGCAGCTTTTCATGTTCTTATTCTCCTATTCTTTTAGATATTTAGAGTAAATACTGGTTGTGTTATGTTTTTCTTCTTATTTTTATTATGATGCCTTTTATTTTTGTAAAATATTTCTTTTTCTCGGCATATTTCCTTCTTGTCTTTCTGAATTGACCGCAGAGTTGAGAGATGTGAGCCGTGCTCAGCTCCAGCTTGTCTCCTCTCATCTATGGGGCAGGACATACATGGCTGGATGTATTATAGTATTATAGTATTATTATTATGTGCCTCCCTATAGAAGTGTATCATGCACCTTGCTGCTCAGTGTGCAGCTACATAGTGACCTCCCCAGATCTGGATGCTGTACTGGTTCCACATCTACATTGACAGCCCTGTATCTGCTATCAGCTATATATGACCCAAGTATCCGATGACAGCCCTGTATCTGCTGTCACCTATATATGACCCATGTATCCGATGACAGCCCTGTATCTGCTATCACCTATATATGACCCATGTATCCGATGACAGCCCTGTATCTGCTATCACCTATATACGACCCATGTATCCGATGACAGCCCTGTATCTGCTATCACCTATATACGACCCATGTATCCGATGACAGCCCTGTATCTGCTATCACCTATATACGACCCATGTATCCGATGAGCTTTACACATTAAACCCCCTGCCCTCCTCCAAACAGATACAAGCAGCTGAGATATGAACTCAGGGCCATGGTGTTCATCTCAGATATGAGAGATTTGTATTTCTTGTATGTAAGTCACAATTCTAACTTTGAGACAGTGAGATAAATGTCAAGGCTCAAAGCTATGGCTATCATTTTTATACCTCATTTTATTTTCATTTTTATATTATTTTTTTCAAGGTACTTTCCAACCTAACTCCCCACCATGAATGGAATGGAGAATAATAATAACCATAATAAGAAAAAAAAAATCACAGATAAATGTTGTATTTTGTAAACTCTTTATCCTTTGTAAATCTATGCAGCACATTCCAGCTTGGGGTACTTTCACACTAGCGTTAAAGTTTTCCGGTATTGAGTTCCGTCACAGGGGCTCAATACCGGAAAAAAATGTTTCAGTTTTATCCTAATGCATTCTGAATGGAGAGCAATCCGTTCAGGTCTTCAGTTCAGTCACTCTTACTGTATTTTGCCGGAGAAAATACCACAGCATGCTGCGGTATTTTCTTCGGCCAAAATTCCGGAACACTTGCCGGAATGCCGGATCCGGCATTAATTTCCATTGAAATGCTGGATCCGGTACCAAGTGTTCCGGAAAACCGGATCCGGTTTCCCGGTCTGCACATGCGCTGATCTTTAAAAATGCGGAAAAAAAATATATCGGATCCGTTTTTCCAGATGACACCAAAGAGACGGATCCGGAATTTCAATGCATGTGTCAGACGGATCCGCATCCGGATCCGTCTACAAATTATATCCGTTTGCGTACAGATTTCCGGATCCGGCAGGCAGTTCCGGCAACGGAACTGCCTCCCGGATCCTCACAACAACGCAAGTGTGAAAGTACCCTAAATAAAAGGTTGTCTGCCTACCTACAGTGCTAAGGGTAAGTTAGGTGTGTACAGTATGTAGTGATGCACCCCCGCTGACACATAGCTGGATTTACTGTGCTGGTGTGTAGAACACTTGAATGATAACGGCAAATGAGTAGGTTAGTGAGAAATATTAATACTCTCCTTTAGGGTCTTTACACACGTGAATTTTGCACTGACATTTTTCACCAGTCAAAAAAAAAAGTTTTGATGTTCTCAGAATGAGAAACAATATAAAATATTGTAGTTTGATACCTTTAATGGCTAACTAAATAAATGCTGTTAGGTAAAAGCTTTGGAGACTCTCTGGTCCCTTCTTCAGACCAGGAATGGAAAAAGCTCTAAAGAAACAAGGATATACCCAGCAAAGAACAGAGAAGTGGAGGAATACATTCAACATTTCCACCTCTCTGTTCTTTCCTGTGTAGATCCATATTTCTTTAGAGCTTTTTTTCATTCCTGGTCTGAAGAAGGGACCAGAGAGTCTCCAAAGCTTTCCTTATAACAGCATTTATTTCAGTTAGCCATTAACAGGTATCAAATTACAATATTTAATATTATTTCTCTTTTTGAGAGCATCAAGACTTCTTACTACTGGCTGAGACAGTACCAAACCTTTTTCTTTTAAGAAAAAAAAACAAAAAAACACCAGAATAGGCATATGCATTTGTTATCACCTACAATTTTTCTGCTTTTTTATGTTTTTTTTTTACGTTTTTTTTCCCACTCGCATTTTCTTCATGTCGTTTTTTCTACATAGAAAGGCCTCCTGCACACGACCGTATGGCTTTTTCAGTGTTTTGCGGTCCGTTTTTCACGGATCCGTTGTGTTTCCGTTTCTGTTCCGTTTTTTCCGTTCCGTTTTTCCGTATGGCATATACAGTGTACAGTAATTACATAGATAAAATTGGGCTGGGCATAACATTTTCATTAGATGGTTCCGCTAAAAAACGGAACGGAAACGGAAGACATACGGATGCATTTCCGTATGTGTTCTGTTTTTTTGCGGACCCATTGACTTGAATGGAGCCACGGAACGTGATTTGCGGGCAATAATAGGACATGTTCTATCTTTAAACGGAACGGAAGAACGAAAATACGGAAACGGAATGCATACGGAGTACATTCAGTTTTTTTGCGGAACCATTGAAATGAATGGTTCCGTATACGGAACGCAAAGAACAGCCAGTAAATGGGGGAAAAAAACGGTCGTGTGCAGGAGGCCAAAAGGTGATGTCAAAATGCCTGAAAGAACACCATAAGGAGTCATACAAAAAAATGCACAAAAAGAGCAATAGTAAAAAAAAAAAAAACTATTGTGTTTTGCATAGACCTTCAGCTAACAGCTCTTTTTGTTTTTAAAGCAAAAAAACTTAGGTGCAAAAATACCACTAAAAGCAAAAAAGTGCAATAAAAAAGGCCACCAAAAAAACTGTGTGAACCCACCTTTAGGCCTCTTTCACACGACAGTATGTCGATATCAGTGTTTTGCGTTCCGTTTTTCACAGATCCGTTTTTCAGTTTTTTTGTTTCCGTTGTGTTTCCGTTTCGGTTCCGTTTTTCTGTTCCGTTTTTCCGTATGGCATATACAGTATACAGTAATTACATAGAGAAAATTGGGCTGGGCATAACATTTTCAATAGATGGTTCCGCAAAAAACGGAACGGATACGGATGCATTTCCGTATGTGTTCCGTTTTTTTTGCGGACCCATTGACTTTAATGGAGCGACGGAACGTGATTTGCGGCCAAATATAGGACATGTTCTATCTTTCAACGGAACGGAAAAACGGAAATACGGAAACGGAATGCATACGGAGTACATTCCGTTTTTTTTGTGGAACCATTGAAATGAATGGTTCTGTATACGGAACGCAAAAACGGCCCGCAAAACGGAAAAAAAAAACGGTAATGTGAAAGAGGCCTTAGGCTTATGCCTAGTGAGATTTAGGCCAGACTGCAGGTAGGGTAGGGGGGAGGCGATTCTGCAGGTTGCACTGATCACATGAAAGACTCCGTCATGTCACCACATTGTGGACGGGTGACATGCCTTCCTATTACTTTTCAGCCTAACAAATTTACTTTTCATCAACATGTGGTGTGTGGATTTAGGTGTCAAAACCCGGAGAATTAGAAATGGTAATTTTCCATCATTAAAGGTGAAATGTGATCTGTGACAACAACTGCAGCATGTCTGTGCGCTAGGGCAAATAATTCCTATGATTGGCCATCATTATGAATGTCAGGCGGACTCCATTAACTTGTAGAAAGGAATTATCCTTGACGTGCAAGCCCCAAACTGCTGGCTGCACAGTCGCAGCATTCAGTCAGCTGGGCCCTGGAAAATTGCTGTGTTTTCTTAATGATCCACTGAGCTAATAAACAGGACCAGTATCACCCTGGAGATCTGAGGAATGACTGGAGAAGAGCACAGGGCAGAAGAGCGGGACATTAAGTACTCACACTATTAGTCTGATGGTAACTACTCTGCTTGGTCAATTAGATGTTCAGTTCCTGTGCCAACCAAATTCCCCAGAAATTGCTGCCTTTCAGTCTCGTGGATCCGGTCATGCTGCATCTGAATACCATTTTCATCCCCAGTCAGGAGTCTTCACATAGCTGAATTCCTGCATACAAACTCTTCTTCAAGGAAGCATTTTATGCCCTGGTGCCAAGGATCATGCCAGGTGCCTAGGGATGTTGTGGATCAATTCAAGGGTGCCATAAACCCAGTCAGTTGCCCAGTTTGACGTGAATGAAATTACTGTAGATGCCTAGAGTAGAGATGAGTCAATCTCTTAAAATGAGTGTTGTGTCCGATTCATCGATATAAATCTTTTTTTTTTTTATTATTGTCCAAATCTACACAAATCACATATGCTCCAACTGGCCTTAAAATTGGTGTATGACACTCTGAGGTCTCCTAGGACTCCTCATCAGGGGGATGACATTGTTGATGCTGCAGTTGTCCCTACCGACAAATTTTTCAAGGGTCTGAGCTCGAAACATCACATGCTCCCTGCTGAGGAGATCTGGTGCATGATGTAATTATTCATTTTTTACGTTGCTTGTACAGACGCTCTAGCATATGTAAGGTGGAAGTCCAGCAAGTTGGAATGTCACAGATCAAGCGGTTTAATGGCAGATTGTTCTGTCCTTACCACATATAAATGGCTGAAATGCGAGGGCAGTCTACTGGACATGGCCAGCACTCTCTGCAAGCCATTGTACTTTTTCAAACAGTGTTGCACAACTAAAGTTATCCAGTGCACTATGCAGGGAGCATGTTTATTTCCACAATATTCTTGCCATTGTTGCCGCCCGCCTTGCCCAGTTGGAGTTGTTGGGGAGACAGCCAACGGGATGTTTTCTTCTTGATGCACTTTAGCAACTGATCCACTGCGTGGCTACTGTCACTCAGATTGGTCAGCTCTAACACTGCATGGCAATGCTTCACATTACACAGATGATAGGAGAGAGGTGGAGTAGTGCTCTGCCCTGCCTCTGTTGGGGATGGGAGGATGTCCATGGAAGAGGTTGTGGAGGGGGCAGATAAGTGCCTGGTTTGACAACCAGACTGACACAAACTTGTAGGTGTCTATAGGACCTGACCTTGTTGCTGCGGTGCTGCCTTGCTGCGAGAAACATTGACCCAGTGGGCTGCGAAAGACATGTACTGTCTCTGTCTGTCACAGCTGCTCCAGGTGGCCATGGTGGCATGCACCTTGCCGCACAGCAAGAATTGCAAGGAGCAGCCCATGTTCTCCACCACATGACAGTATAAGGCATAGATGGCTTTTTTGGAAAAATAATGGCGGCTAAGTATCATCCAGCTAGCCTGAGCACACTCTATCACCTACTTAAAGGCACCAGAATCCACTAAGTGGTACGGCAGCCGCTGCACTGCCGGCAACTCGGCCAGGTGGATGTTTAGCTTGCACACCATCGGACTGCTGGGCACATAGAGTTGTTCCTGGCAATACATTCCATTATCGATGGCTGACAACAGAGCAGAGTAGGAGGAGGAGGAGGATTAGTCTGAGCGGAAGAAGCAGTAGCAAATGATGCTGATGACCAGGACACTGTACTGCAAGTAGATTCGACCTGGCTACAGCTAGAGAGACCGTAAGGCCTATTGCACACGACCGTATGGCTTTTTCAGTGTTTTGCGGTCCGTTTTAAACGGATCCGTTGTTCCGTTTTTTGTTTCCGTTGTGTTTCCGTTTCCGTTCCGTTTTTCCGTTCCGTTTTTCCGTATGGCAAATACAGTATACAGTAATTTCATAGGAAAAATTGGGCTGGGCATAACATTTTCAATAGATGGATCCGCAAAAAACGGAACGGATACGGAAGACATACGGATGCACTTCCGTATGCATTCCGTTTTTTTGCGGACCCATAGACTTTAATGGAGCCACGGAACGTGATTTGCGGCCAAATATAGGACATGTTCTATGTTAAAACGGAACGGAAAAACGGAAACGGAATGCATACGGAACACATTCCGTTTTTTTTGCGGACCCATTGAAATCAATGGTTCCGTATACGGACCGTATACGGACCGCAAAAAACGGCCAGTAAACGGGAAAAAAAAAACGGCCGTGTGAAAGAGGCCTAAGAAGGAGGACACTCTTGTTGAGCTACCTGGCAGCCACTTCTATTTTCCCACAATATCTGATACACCGTGTGCTACAAGAGAGCTGTGGTGCCTATGTTTGTGTTTGAACACCTACCTCTTATTTTAATCTTGCAGATCTTTCCCAACGAAATGCTTTTGTCTTCCGGAACTGTGGAGAGAAACTGACAGACACTCGCACATGCTGTTTAGAGCTAGTGGCAGCTGAGCTTGGCTTTGGTCTGGCAAATTTTGAGCCTGTGTCCACAGTATCAGCGGTATCACCAGTTCCTGAGCTGTCCATAATAGAAGCCAATCTGGCCCTGGCAGTCTTTGGAAGTTCGAGCTCTACGTGGCCTCTGCTCTTTATTGCTGCCACCACCCTCCTCCTCTGATGATACCTCCTCCTCACGACCCCAATCCAGATCCTGGGTCCTGTCCAACACACTCCATGCCAGACTGTGATATGTCATCCTCACACTCCATGCCAGACTGTGATATGTCATCATGGGCTTCTTGTCCCCCCCCACCCTTCCGAGTACCAATGCACCTATCTCCACCACCATGGCTACAAGCGCAACTACTACTACCACAACCACCACCAACACATCTATGCATGGAGTCCAAATGCTGACTGTTCTCACACAAGTCATCAACAGGGAAACTCTGTTGATTATTTTCCATAGCACATGGAGTTTTGTTACCTCTTCTTAGCAACAAAAAAAAAGGCAGTGAAGACAGAGAGGATGTATCTGAAAATGTTTGCTGGGGTTGCAAGGCGGAGGAGCAGGAGGAATGCTGTTCACTAACATGGGTATAACAATGCAATTTTTGAAATCAAATGGTCCTGCACTGCCATGGATCAAACTAGGCACTCAGTCAAGTGCCTAGAGATGGCAGTAATCACGTAGGAGTATAGGTGCACCACTGCCATGGATCAAGTAAGTTGTGTAGAAGGTGCAAAGGTTTGTCCCAAGGGTCCCATAGAACAAAACAAGATGCTCATGGGCGTAATGAAGCACATCTGGTAATCTTTCTGCTCCAGTGCCAAGACAAATAGTTGCTTGTGAAGGGTTAATGTTGTGGTCTTGGAAGGAATTAGCTAAAATGAATGTCTTATGTTCTCATCACTTAGGTCAATCTCACAGTGAACACAGACTGAGCTCCTGTGACTAATACAAATGTCATGGTGTTTATTGTAAAATAAGGTCACACAAATTCATAGGATGGAGAGGACCAGACGGTAGACTGTAATAAGACCCGACCACAGAATCCCATAGCGGCTCCACACATGATCAGCATGTTCATGTCACTTTCCATAGTGAACGGAAGAAGATCAATATTGTAAATACTTATTCATGAGAAATGGACAAACTCTTTCCAGCATGCCCCTACATGCCATGCTCAGTACCCATGCGATCACAGAAGCTGGGAAGCCATGGCATGTACCGGATACCTTAATAATGGTAACAACATTAAGCTAAAGTAATAACTGGAATGGGTGGACTACAGTACCCTGAAAGATTATCAAAATTTGGGTTATTCACTATAGAAAAAAGATGACTGAGGGGAGATCTAATAACTATGTATGAATATATCAGGGGTCAGTACAGAGATCTCTCCCATCATCTATTTATCCCCAGGACTGTGACGAGGGGACATCCTCTGCGTCTGGAGGAAAGAAGGTTTGTACACAAACATAGAAGAGGATTCTTTACGGTAAGAGCAGTGAGACTATGGAGCTCTCTGCCTGAGGAGGTGGTGATGGTGAGTACAATAAAGGAATTCAAGAGGGGCCTGGATGTATTTCTGGAGTGTAATAATATTACAGGCTATAGCTACTAGAGAGGGGTCGTTGATCCAGGGAGTTATTCTGATTGCCTGATTGGAGTCGGGAAGGAATTTTTTATTCCCCTAAAGTGGGGAAAATTAGCTTCTACCTCACAGGGTTTTTTTTTTCGCCTTTCTCTGGATCAACTTGCAGGATAACAGGCCGAACTGGATGGACAAATGTCTTTTTTCGGCCTTATAGACTATGTTACTATGTTACATTTCAGTCCCAAATTATTGTAGCATTGCCTCCTGCTTTGCAATGCGGTTCATGGAACAGTCCTGCAAAAACCATGACAGTGGTCAAGTATGTGGTAATTATCCCTAAAGATAGGACTTAGCCCAAAGACCAACATTTTAGCAAATCTATCAAATGTGTGCCACGCCAACCATTCATAGTGTAGAATAAATGGGGCAATATACCTCCTGCTCATAACCATTAGAGTATTACAAGTCACTAGGATGTTCCTTGAGCCCATTAAAGGGGTTATCCCAAGATGAATGTAAAAAATTAAAATCAGACATCCTATAGCACCTGGCAATACCTTCCTAACAAAGCTAGAACCAGCCCTGTACCTCACAAGGATCCAGAGATCTCCCCATTCACATCTCCAATTGCTCTGCTAGATTTCCTCCAGGCTGGCAGCTGAGGAAGCGTGTCCTTATTCAGGAGACATGTCCTTTCTGCTGCAGCTCTTGTCCGAGCACAGCTCGGGGTTGGGCCCTTTCTGCTGCAGCTCTCTCCAAGTAACTGTCACAGCTTCTAACAGTAAATATGACTGGTGGCAGTTGAAAGATGAAACAGATCATGTGCGACCACCTCAGCGATGTTACTGAGGTGGACAGACAAAGACGGACGAAGAGCAAACAGCAGGTGGCGTTATACACATGCATTTTATTGAATAACTCAGCGGCTATAGAAAATATTTAATCAAATGAAAACAAATATGTTTTCAGATCAGGAGCTGGTGTAACAAATCGAAATATTTTTCATGGGGCAACCCCTTTACAACTTAGACCCCCAGAGCTCTTTCACTAGAGGTCTGTGATATTATTAAAGGAAGACTCCGGGAAATAATGATACTTTTATCCATAAGGCAGGGGGTGGTGTATCGCTGTCATGCTCCAGCACTTTAAATTCTGCACTAGGCACAATGTATATGTTTGGCCTGGAGTATTCCTTTACAGAAGGTAGTAAGTTTGTTTTCATTTAATGCCCACAACTCAGCTACTGCAGAACCTCTTTTTAAAAAAGTAGTAGTTTTATGTCAGTCATGAAGCCCAACTTTTCAAAACCAACATTAGTAATTCAGTAGCCCCATAATGGTCCTATACTGAGCTAGCCGCAATGTTGCTACCATTGCAATGTCCCCAAAACCTACCCCCAAAATCCAGCCACAGCCCCATTCCAGGTATATCTAAGGGTGCCACAAGGGAACAACTACCATCATCATCACCAAGAGACTGGTGGCCCAGAAACAACCCAGCTATTTCTGTGGCATTGCAGCCGGCAAATTAGGGGCTAGCCACCAGTCGCTACCACAGAGCCCTAGGTCAACACAGTTACCGTCCAATGCTGCACTTACTGTGAAGGAGGAAGAACTCCCTAGGCTTCTGCATGATCAGCTGCGTCCTGCAGCCTCTCGCACTGGAACTAGCACTGTGAATGGAGCAGGAACACAGCGCCGTTTAGTTTATAGTGGCCATGCAGGGTACTGCAGCTCAGCTCACGTTGAAGGGAATGGGAGCTGACCCGCAGTAACCTGGTACGGCCACTACACTTCGAACGGCGCTGTGCTTCCTGTTCCAGTGGTGCTACTTTCACTGCTGCAGAGAACAGCTGATCAAGGGGATGCACAGGGTCAAGCCGCCAATGATCGGATGTTGATGAGGATTTCTCACAACAGAAAAATTTAGCATCAATTTTTTTTTTAGTACTATCAACTTTGCCAACTGAATCTGAACTGTTACCTACATCCACAATACGACATGGCGATGTTCAGTTGTATGTAACACGCTCCTCATACTTGACAGAGGGAATCCAGGTATGAATACAATAATGATAGAATTTATGAATGTGTACATTACAGGAAGGAGCACGCTCCCAGAGTAATGCAGTGGATTTTATCTCAGACTGGAAAATCCATCATTTTCTCAGTGACCTGGGTAATCCCTTGAGAAAACAGAACTACTTGCCGTAATGTCTTATCATCATCTCCAGAACATGAGGGATTACACAAGTTTATAGTGAACACTAAACCGCAAATCAGTACTGAAAGTGGGACTGTGATGGCTGAAATGACTGCAGCAAAATTTTTTAAATAAAAATATATATATATGTTTTATATATATATATATATATATATATATATATATATACAGGATAGATGGATAAATAGATATTAGATAGATAGATATAGCACATGGATCTGAATACTTTTGTAATTGCATGTAATTAAAAATTTTGCATAGCCGCTGAGTTATTCAATAGAATGTATCTGTATAGCGCCACCTGCTGTTTGTTCTTTTACTTATTTCTCGGTCCACCTGGCTAAGGTGGATGCGCAAAATGCTAAGTTCCATCATTCAACTGCCTCCTGAGCTGTGATAGGGAGAGAGATGCAGCAGAAAGGACATGGACCCTGAGAAAGGACACATCCCCTGAGCTGCCAGCTTAAAATAAATCTAGCACAGCAATTGAAGCAATAAATTGGACCCATGTGAGGTACAGGGCTGGTTCTAGCTTTGTTAGAAAGAGGTTGTCATGTACTATATGATATTTGATTTTAATTTTTTTACATTAATCATGTGATAACCTCTTTAAGGAAATATCCACTGTCCCATTTTGTTGAGGAAATATCCACTGTCCCATTTTGCTAGAGGGTTACCCAAAAATACCGATCACGGGGAATCCTACTTCTGGGGCACACAGTGATCATTTGCAATCTGTGCAGGAACTTGGCAGCAAGTGTTCAATTTTACTACAGCGCCACCACAGAATAATTCCGGCATTACATGCTGAATGAATAGGCTGTCTTTGTAATACACAGTCCTGCAGACATATAGCCATAGTGACTTAATATCATACTTGAAAATTGATTTTCTAAGCCAGATGACCTCTTTTAAAGTGCATCCCACCCCAAATATTCCTATTCTCTCACTTTGCTCAGTATGTTGCATGTTAGAGCAGCAGTTTGTGCTTCAGAGCTGCTCTTCTTACTATTAGGGCTCATGCACACGACAGTATGGCTTTTTCAGTGTTTTGCGGTCCGTTTTTTATGGATCCGTTGTTCCGTTTATTTGTTTCCATTTCCGTTCCGTTTTTCCATATGCCATATACAGTATACAGTAATTACATGGAAAAAATTGGGCTGGGCATAGCATTTTCAATAGATGGTTCAGCAAAAACGGAACGGATACGGAAGACATACGGATGCATTTCCGCATGTGTTCCGTTTTTTTTGCGGACCCATTGACTTGAATGGAGCCAAGCACCGTGATTTGCGTACAAGAATAGGACATGTTCTATCTTTTCACGGTACGGAAATACTGAAACGGAATGCACACGGAGACACTTCAGGTTTTTTTGCTGAACCATTGGAATGAATGGTTGAGTATATGTACCGCATACTGAACTAAAAAAAACGGCCAGTATACTGAACGCAAAATACTGTCGTGTGCGTGAGCCCTAACAGAAACATACATTTGCAAGTCTGGAGATATGGAAAGCCGTCTTGCAATCCCCTACGTGCATACTAGTAGAGCAAAACTTCTAAACACACTACCCTCTACTCCTGTCTATTGAGCTTAAAGAGGTTGTCCCATCTCGCTATTTCCACAGAAAAATTGGGACTAAGCGACAGTCCCAGGTGACCAGTCTTGCCGCAATCCTCTGTTTCTGTTACTCCCGTTGCAGTGAATGGGAGCTATGCAAACGGCGGAGCAGAGCAAGCTACGCTGCTTCTGTAATTCCAGGAGACACAGACACGGCAAGATGGCACAAGCCCTTTAAGCATAGCTCCTATATAGTCATAGTCTTGTATAAATTACTCACTACACCAAGGCTGGCCACACAGTTGACAGCTGTCTCTCCAGATAACTCCATACACATGCATGCTCTGCTTGGCCGAGAATACTGCTGTTGTGAATGAGTGCGTGGAATAGGCTGCTGCCAGAAAAGGATTGGGCGTGTTGAGATCTAACTTTTTATCTCCTTTGACATCTGCCTTCAGGGGATAGTTTGGAGGTCCCCCATACTTGTTAGATGGTGAACTGGTCCCACTGACATCTCCTGGTTCATCTGAAACACATCTGATCTGTATGACCAGCTTAAAGAGTCACTGAGTCAAATATGGCTGCATCCACCTAATTTGTAGTCCACTACCTGTTGTCAGGTAAGAGCCATCCCTAGAACATAGATGCATAAAACGGCAGAGAAGGGAAGTGGGGGGGGGGGGGGGGGGTGTCAGAGCTAGCTGAGATCCTGATAAAACAACTGCTTCTACACAGCTGTTGAAGATTATTTGAGTCTCCCATATGTCTGTAAGTTTGATTTCCCTCTTTATCTGTTCTGAGAGTTCCAGAGCTGAAAACAAACACAGTGGGAAGTAAGGGAAAGGACATCATAGCAGTACAGTCCTAGCAGATTCCACAGAAGGGAGATGCCCCCTGCTTGTGAGAGAAATGCATCTAGCTGTGAAACTGAAATACGGAATAATATAGCTGTAAAAAGATTTTATAGAAGCCCAAAAAGACATGTCCCTTCACATTTATGATTGTGCAGAGAAGCACAGCTGTAGTGTACGGGAACTGTAATACCCGTCACTACCAAAGTGTCACTTGGTGTGCTGTCGTCCCTCCTTAGTTATGGAGAAGTTGGTATATGTCAGTTTTATAAATTGTCATGTAATGTAATGTTATGTATTTCCCTGTTACTGTGAAACTTGCATGTACAGGCCTAGGGGTGTCATTCCAGCTCTTAGGCATTAGAGGGAGCTAGGGAGCCCTAGTTTATATAAGGCCCAAACAGGGAAGTGAAAGTCAGTCTTGTGGAGAGCTCAGAAGTTTCTAGAGCCTCAGGAAGCAGAGAGAGAGACAGAGGCAAAGATCAGGAAAGCAAGAGGTACTCAGAAAGACAGAGGAGGTACTTATAGAAGCCATAGCCAAGGATATAAAGCCAGAATTAGGTTAATGGGCCTTGGTGAAGAATTGCTGTATTCCAGGATCAGACAGAATTAGAGTGCAAGCTCCTGTGCTGCAAGTCCTGTGTTCAACACTCTGTAATTACCCTGCTATAACCGACTTGCCTGCATCGACCGAATTGTAAAATCGACTGTATGCCAAGGAACTGCGATTCCAACATTGTCTCTGCTTGAAAATTACTAAAGTTGGAGTTCTGTTTTAAAGCTACGTTTCCTCAATTTATTCCTGCATCCACAAACGGCGTGCCACCGTTTACTTGGCACTGGCGTCACGAACTATTTCTACCTATACCTGCCCTTGCAGAGAGTCAGCTGTACCAGGTTAGTGTATATTGCACTACATCACCCAGAAACACCTACTGCACACAACTTGAGTACGCTGCACCTCTCTTTTGGCGTCACGAACAGGATACGCACGCTTTCTAGTGCAAGAAGCGTGAACTTTGTGCCTTATACAGTTGCCCTGTGACCAAAGTGACAATTTACCTGTTTTATTCAAGTGGACTTTGTGGACTGAAAATTCTACCCAAAGTGTACCAAAAAACTCTAAAAAGCGCTGTGCAGTGTTGCGCTGCACAGAGGAAGAACACCGCCGCATTGGAATGTGGTTTTGTGGACTTTTTACAATCCTGCTTGCTGTCAGTGAATGGACAGCGTTTTGCTAAAGATGGCCACCGGCTGCCTGGAGTAAAGTTTCCCGCGCCGCTGAAGACTTTCGTGGGCGGATCCCTGCAAAGACACAGAGAGTCCCGCCCTCTTCATCATCGCACCGCCGCGGCCCTGTTTCTTCTACGTCATCGGGTGCTCAGGACGTCCGGAATCTCGCGAGACTTGGCCTGCGCAAGACCAGCGATACCGGTAAGCACTTGTAACCGGAGGGAAGGGGAGTGTACCGGCCCCTTTAGTCGCCAGCGGCCACCTCTCAATAGACTACCATGTCAGAGCCAGGAGTGCCTGAGCAGCCGGCCCCAGGAGAGCTTGCGGCTCCTGATCACCCTACAGCCCCCAGCATGATGCCCTTTACCATGCCTTACTATTTCGGGGCCCCATGGTTCCCCCGCTACAGGGGAGAGACCCATACCCTAAGGGACTTTGAAGAAAAGTTGCTGGCACTATTCCGATTATACCCTATAAATGCCGACCAGCAAATGGAAATCATGCTAGCGCAACTGGAGGGGGCTGCCCGCAGGGAAGTGTTATCCTGGCCTGCTACTGAGCGGAGCACTCTAGAACAGATATTCACCCGCCTCAGAGCCACTTTTGAAACTAGGACTGCCTCGGAGATAAAGATGCACTTCTTTAGCAAGAGACAGAAGCCCGGTGAGTCCCTCCGTGACTATGCCCTATCACTTCAGGAGGCTTTAGGGGCTGTAATCCAGATAGATCCCAAAGAGGCTGATAACCGGGACCAGACCCTGAGGGAACAATTTATCAACGGGGTGTCTAGTGAACAAATAAGGACCCAGTTAAAGATGCTGTCCGCCCAGCACCCTAACAGTGCCTTTCTGGACTTTAAAGAACTGACTATAAAAATTCTGGGGTCCACAGTATCTCCTGAGTTGAGCGCCCTATCTGATTCATCAGCCTGCAAGCCAAAACCGCTTGTCACTAACCGAGCTGAGGCCGGCCAAGCTGTTCAAGTGTCAGCTACTGATACTATTGCCATGCTGACAGAGCAAGTAAATCACCTCACTAAAAGTCTAGAGAAAGTGTGCAGAAAAATAGAGGAATGGGAAAAACCCATAATGACAGAAGAAGAGTTCCTGTCATCTCCTAGGCCGTTCTCACCTCCATACCAAGAGACTCACCCCAGGGATCCTGGGAGGCGTAATAGAGGTCGCAAGAAGCCCGTGTGTACATACTGCAAAAAGCTGGGACACACAGAATCCATGTGCTGGCAGTTAAACGGGCAACCCCTGAGGCTGAGGACCACCCCTCGGGAGGTAGAACACTAGGTCCAGAGGATCTAAATTGGATGCCACGGTATGTAGGATCCCATCCTAAAATCAATATAGAGATCAACGGGATCCCCTTTGAAGCCCTATTAGATACTGGGTCTCAGGTCACTACTATTCAGCTGCCTGCATTTGAAAAGTTCTGGGACACCAACCAGTTGACCCAACCGCCTGAATCCTGGGTGGAAATTATCGCCAGCAATGGCAAACCAGTAAAGGTTCATGGATACTGGGAACCCACCCTGCAGGTGGGAGAAGTAACCCTACCTCAACAGGGAGTGATCGTAGTGCAGGCCGGTGACAGAGGAGGACATCCTGTCATTCTAGGCACCAATGTCTTCAAAAACTGTTATTCAGAAATACTTGCTGTATTACATCAGACTTTGCCCACTGCTTCCTCTGCATCCAGGAGGGTGATTCAAAAGACTATTACTGTGTTAAGTGCCCAGCAGAGGTTTGCTAATGGGAAAGGAGAAATTTGTACTGCCAAGATCCGTGATAATAAACCTGTGACTTTGCCTCCTAATTCTCAAACTCTTTTATGGTGTCGTGCTGTCCTGGGAGCTGTGTTAGCCCAAGTCCAAGAGGGAAAAGAGAGAGTGATAGCATATGCAAGCCGCTCCCTGAAAGGAGCTGAGAAAAATGACCAGAATTATAGTTCCTTCAAACTAGAGTTCCTGGCATTAGTGTGGGCGGTGACAGAAAAATTCAAGGATTATCTAGCCGCCACCCCGTTCATTGCATTCACTGACAATAACCCTCTGGCACATCTAAATACAGCTAGATTGGGGGCCTTGGAGCAGAGATGGGCCTCTCGCCTTGCCAACTATAATTTCTCTGTAAAGTATCGTGCTGGACGTACTAATGATAATGCTGATGCTTTATCCAGGCTTCCCACAGAGACAGCTCCTGATGATGTGCGAGATGCTTGGGAAGATGTAGAGATGCCGGCTTTCTATAACAAATTTGCTCAACAGGACCAGGCTCGAGCTACCAATAACAGAGCTGCAGTTCCTTCACCCTCCAGTAGGCCTGATCCTAAAGAAGAAAGGTGGGTGAAACTACAGTCTGAAAGTAGAGTGCTGGGTGAGTTGTTGGACTTCATTACTAGTGGCAGAGCCCCTGAGAGGATTCGGCGTAAGAGTGCAGATCCTGAGCTCATCAAACTGTGGAGACAGCGCCATCAACTCTTCATACAAAAGGGCCTATTGCTACGGAGAAGCCTAGACCCAGTGTCCAACGAAAGAGTACACCAGATTCTCATACCCCGACGAGATGCAGGTATGGTGTTGGAGATGTACCACAATCAATCCGGTCACTTTGGGGTCCAAAAGACTGAAGCTACTATCCGCCAGCGGTTTTACTGGGTAGGCATGAGAGAAGACATGGAGAAGTGGTGTCGAGAGTGTGTAGCCTGTGCCTTGAAACGAAGTGAGCACCATGATCAGAGGGCACCACTAAGACCCATTGTAAGTACCCGTCCTCTTGAACTTGTCGCCATCGACCATGTAAAACTGGAGCCTAGTCGCTCAGGGTATGCTTATGCTATGACTATTATTGACCATTTCACAAAGTTTGTTGTAGCAGTGCCTGTGAGAGACCAGACAGCCAAGACTACAGCCGAAATGTTCTGGAAGCACTTCCTCCTGCCCTATGGATGTCCAGAAAAGATCCTCACCGATCAAGGACCTGCTTTTGAGTCCCATCTGTTCCAGGAACTGTGCCGCTTACACAACTGTAAGAAGATCCGGACGACGGCCTACCATCCTCAAGGTAACGGATTATGTGAAAAAATGAATCAGACCTTGATAGAGATGCTGAGGGCCGTGCCTCCTGAAAACAGAGGAGATTGGCCCAGTCTGTTGCCACAGCTCATGTTCACATACAATCATACCATACATTGTTCCACCGGGTATACCCCTTTTTACTTGATGTTTGGGCGCCAAGGGACATTGCCTGCTGATCATTCATTGGACATACATGTGCCTGATTGCATTAACCCATTACCTAACACCGACTGGGTTGCTGAGCACCAAAGGCGATTGAATACAGCCAACGCCATTGTTCAGGAACGTATGGACTATGCTAGGGACCGACAGCAGAGGGACTATGATCAAGCAGCCCATGCAGAACCCTTGACAATAGGGGCCGTGGTATGGTTAAAGAATAACCGTCGTACCAGCAAATTGGACAGTAAGTGGGAGCGAAGTCCCTATGTTGTCACTGCAATCCCAAATGGTGGAACTCACACTTATGAGATCACCCGGGAAGACAAGGGATTCCAAATTGTACACCGAAACCGGTTAAAGCTCTGCCTGACACCAGAACCTATCGACGAGAGTTCTGGATCTGAATATCCTGTGTCAGAGTCAGCACTACAGCCCGAGGATCCTATGCAGGCTGTCAGTAATCTCAGGTATGACGCTGATCCCATGCATTGGCTTCTGACACCGTGGTTGAACTTGCTGGTGCCTGCTCCGGCACCTACTGTAGTTTCACCTCCAGAAGAGCCGGTTCAAGATGCCCTGGATCCAGTTCCCCCTGTAGTGGATATTGTTGTTCCTGTTGTTCCAGTTGTTCCTGTTGTTCCAGTTGTTCCTGACCGAGGTCTCACGGATGGAGACCCTCCTGTTGCTCCTCTCCCTTCTACCTCGTTGCTAAGGGAAGAGGAGACCCCTGTTTTGAGAAGGTCTACCCGGATGACCAGGGGACGCCCGCCAGTCCGTTTAGGAGACTTTGATTATTCTGGTGGTGTCTCCTCCCAAACAGTTGCCACGGGCAATACCTTACTTGACATTTGTGCGCAAGAATGGACTCCTCCACGTGAGCCCTTGCCTGTGATACACCCACGGGAAACTCCTGGGTAGTTCCGTTATTTTGCTGTTCTATTATGGACTTATTCATTGTCATGGACTATCCTGGTTATAATGTTACGCTGTGCCAGGTCAGCGCCCCCGTTCCATTCACTATCCTGAGAGAAGAGAACGACGCCCCTTGTCACCACACTTCACCTTTGCCAATTGGACCTGATGTAAATGCAGATGAATGACATATATGTATGCCTGCATGTCTCTATTTTCTATTTCAGGTAGAGATTCCAGTTGGGAGACCCATGATGGAGTACGAGGTCGTACTCAGCTTAAAGCAGTGGGGTATGTAGTGTACGGGAACTGTAATACCCGTCACTACCAAAGTGTCACTTGGTGTGCTGTCGTCCCTCCTTAGTTATGGAGAAGTTGGTATATGTCAGTTTTATAAATTGTCATGTAATGTAATGTTATGTATTTCCCTGTTACTGTGAAACTTGCATGTACAGGCCTAGGGGTGTCATTCCAGCTCTTAGGCATTAGAGGGAGCTAGGGAGCCCTAGTTTATATAAGGCCCAAACAGGGAAGTGAAAGTCAGTCTTGTGGAGAGCTCAGAAGTTTCTAGAGCCTCAGGAAGCAGAGAGAGAGACAGAGGCAAAGATCAGGAAAGCAAGAGGTACTCAGAAAGACAGAGGAGGTACTTATAGAAGCCATAGCCAAGGATATAAAGCCAGAATTAGGTTAATGGGCCTTGGTGAAGAATTGCTGTATTCCAGGATCAGACAGAATTAGAGTGCAAGCTCCTGTGCTGCAAGTCCTGTGTTCAACACTCTGTAATTACCCTGCTATAACCGACTTGCCTGCATCGACCGAATTGTAAAATCGACTGTATGCCAAGGAACTGCGATTCCAACATTGTCTCTGCTTGAAAATTACTAAAGTTGGAGTTCTGTTTTAAAGCTACGTTTCCTCAATTTATTCCTGCATCCGCAAACGGCGTGCCACCGTTTACTTGGCACTGGCGTCACGAACTATTTCTACCTATACCTGCCCTTGCAGAGAGTCAGCTGTACCAGGTTAGTGTATATTGCACTACATCACCCAGAAACACCTACTGCACACAACTTGAGTACGCTGCACAGCCATTATGCAATTTTTTTTTTAAAACTCAAGTAGAAATGAGCCCGTTAGAGACAGTGATAGACTCTCTTAGGATTTCCATACATTTCAATGGAAAGGCCCAAAAGGCAGGAAACAACTGAGATGTAATGGTTGAATAAAATATGGGGTCTGCTTAGATAATGAGTAGAGATGAGCGAATCGAAGCTGATGAAGTGGAATTCGTTTAGAATTTCAGGAAAAATTCTATTAGCAAAAAATCCGAATTTCCTCGTGCTTCGTGGTAACGAAACGCAATTTTCCTAAAATGGCAGCTACACGTATAAGGACTGAAGACATGGGGCATGGAACTCTGGGAAGGCGGGATCACCCAGATTGACATAACTGCATGCAGCCAATCAGCAGCCAGACAGTCCTGTGCTAACATAATCCTATAAATACGGCAGCCATTTTAGATTTTGCCATTTTCCAGCTTTCAGAGTGCAGGGACAGACGTGTGAAGATGCTAGAGACAGCAATTGGAAAAACCTTATTGTGGAAAAAAAAACGCAGAAAAAAACGATTTATGAGTGCAGGGAAAGGATAGGGTGGAATTATTTCAAAGCATCCTAGTGCAGGGAGAGACGTCAGAAGGTGCTAGGGACATTTATAGGAAAGTGATTTACAAGTGCAGGGAACGATTACTTGGTGATCCAAATAGTCATTAGACAGCTCTGTCATTCCAGCTTTTTGTTATTGGCCTGCAAGTGTTATGTTGAAAAGCCCTTAGAGGCTTATATCTTAGTATCTTATACAAGAAAAATATATACGCATTTCACTTCTGCAGTTAATTCTGGTAAAAGCGTATAGGGGCGTATTTCAGTAAAAAAAGATAAATATATACACACTGCACTGTTGCAGTTATTTCTGGTGAAAGCGTATAGGGGTGTATTTCAGTACAACAAGAAATATATATACGTACTGCACTGTTGCAGTTATTTCAGGTGAAAGCTTATAGGGGCGTATTTCCGTACGACAAGAAAAATATATACGCACTTCACAATTTATTTATTTTCTGGTCAAAGCGTATAGTGGTCTATTTCAGTCCAACAAGAAATATATATTCTCAGGTCACTTCTGCAGTTATTTCTGGTGAAAGCGTATAGGGGCGTATTTCAGTAAAAAAATAAATATATATACGCACTGCACTGTTGCAGTTATTTCTGGTGAATGCGTTTGGGGCGTATTTCTGTACTGCAAGAAATATATACACACACTTCACTCTTTAATTTTTTTCTGGTCAAAGCATATAGTGGCTAATTTCAGTGCAACAAGAAATATATATTCTCAGGTCACTGCTGCAGTTATTTCTGGTGAAAGCGTATAGGGGCGCATTTCACTACTACAAGAAAAATATATTCTCACTTCACTGTTGCAGCTATAGCTGGTAAAGCCTTTACTGGTGTATTGCAGTAAAAAAAGGAATATACATTCGCCATTCGCTGGAGCACTTACATGTAGAAAAACCTTTATTAACGTATATCATTAGAAAAATAAATATACATTCGCTGCTGCACTTATATCTTGAAAAACCTTTATTGACATATATCAGTGGAAAAATAAAAATATATTCAGCGTTCACTGTTGCAGTTATATGTGGTAAAGCCTTTAGTGGCATATTTCAGTAGAAAAATAAAGATACATTCAGCATTCAGCGCAGCAGTTATATGTGGGAAAGTCCTTTTTGCAGTATGGACCGAATTACGTCATGGTGAAATTTAGTATTTACATTTCACACACTGCGCGCTTACGTGACGACTTCCATAAGGCTACTTTCACACTAGCGTTCGGGGCTCCGCTTGTGAGCTCCGTTTGAAGGGGCTCACAAGCGGCCCCGAACGCATCCGTACTGCCCCAATGCATTCTGAGTGGATGCGGATCCGCTCAGAATGCATCAGTCTGGCAGCGTTCAGCCTCCGCTCAGCAAGCGGACACCCGAACGCTGCTTGCAGCGTTCGGGTGTCCGCCTGGCCGTGCGGAGGCAAACGGATCCGTCCAGACTTTACAATGTAAGTCAATGGGGATGGATCCGTTTGAAGTTGACACAATATGGATCAATTTTCAAACGGATCCGTCCCCCATTTACTTTCAATGTAAAGTCTGGACGGATCCGTCTGAACTACTTTCACACTTAGAATTTTTTTTAAACTATAATGCAGACGGATCCGTTCTGAACGGATCCAAACGTCTGCATTATAGGAGCGGATCCGTCTGTGCAGACACCAGACGGACCCGCTCTGAACGCAAGTGTGAAAGTAGCCTAAGAGCGGCGCACCATTACAGGTGAATACACTATGCACTTACCCTGCACAAAAATGCAAACTAATTCCCAACAGCCCTCATCTGTCTGCGGTATTGCTTACTGGACACTATGGGGACTTCTCTGCAGCACAGAAACCGCACGAGAACCGCGTCTTACTCTTCCAGCGCAGACCTACTTCCTCCCTTACGTCCCATTCACTTCAGATCACTCTGCCTCAGGCGCCGTTGTTTTTTTTAAACAATAACCCTTTGTTGAAAAGCCTTTAGTGGCGTATATACGTGGAAAAATAAAAATATACTCGGAGTTCACTGTTCCAATTATATGTGGTAAAGCCTTTAGTGGCGTATATCAGTAGAAAAAGAAAAAGATATTCGGTGTTCAGCGAGGCAGTTATATGTGGTAAAATGTTTTGGGACTTATTTCAGTGTAAAAAAATATTTATTCAGCGTTTAGCGCTGCACTTATATGCGGTAAAATCTTTTTTGAATTATTTTGGTGGAAAAAGAATCTTGTATTCAACATTAGGTGCTGCACTTATATGCGGTAAAATCTTTTTTGAATTATTTCGGTGGACAAAAAATCTTGTATTCAGCATTAGGTGCTGCACTTATATGCAGTAAAATGTTTTTTGAATTATTTTGGTGGACAAAAAAATCTTGTATTCTGCATTAAGCGCTGCACTTATATGCGTTTCCACCTCCTCCATTAACTTCCTCATCTCTCCATTAGCATCGGACACACTAACTTTACACCCCCCCCAGCTATATATATAAGTGGTGCAAGCACCACCTAGGGGCGAATAAAGGTAAATGACACTGCAAGCCTGTTAAAGGGAATTACAGCATGATACCACAATACATTTGATATGACATTAAGCAAGAGTTTAAAGTGCCCACATATAGCACATAGTGGGACACTGCATCAAGATGAATCAGGTGTGGATCAGACAGGATTTCCACACACCAATGCCTGATGCATCAGACTAGATCATCCATGGTGCCACACCAACAATTTGACAAAATAGACTGGTTTCTTCCGGCTACCTGCCTCAGCTACTATTCTGATGCTGTTACCTGCCTGATGCCACACATCTGATGCCAAGTGCTCCTTCTTTCACCCACCATTTTCAGCGGGTACTGGTATTGCCACCCACCTCCACAGTATGTCACCTTTCCACTCTGTGGCCTCCTGATGCTTCTGCTACCTCCAGACTCTGTCATTGTGCTGCTCTGTGGTCTCCTCATGCTGCTGCCACCTCCAGACTCTGTAATTGTGCCGCTCTGTGGTCTCCTCATGCTGCTGCCACCTCCAGACTCTGTTATTGTGCCGCTCTGTGGTCTTCTCATACTGCTTTCACCTCACCACTATGTCATAGGGCCACTCTGTGGACTTCTCATGCTGTTCCCATCCTCCCCACTTCATGACTGGGCCACAATTTTGGCTTTCGGCTTGGCTGACGTCATCATTTATTTGACACTTCTGATCTGTCAGAAGGAAGGAAAAAAGAGACGCACAACGGATCCTGTCTGTGTAGCAGCTGTAAGGCCTGTATGGTCCCATCAGAATTGGCTTATGATTTGGTAGCCAAAAGCAGGAGTGGGTACAAAACACAGAAGACATGCAAATATTCCATTCACGTGTCATCTCTGTTTTAGATCCACTCCTGTTTTTTTTTGCCTTTAGCAATACTGATGGATTGTTGAGCAAATGCTGACCGAGTAAAGGCGGATGCTCCACAGACAGGATCCGTTTTTTTCTGGGAAATTGTTCTGACATATCAGCGTAAGGGGAAAAATAATCAGTGACGTCAACTCAAACTTACTGCTGACATCCTCTCCACTCTGTCGGGGGGCCTCTACTTGTATAAGTGTTTAATTGAACAGGTTCTGTAGACATCTATGTGGAATCAGCTGACGAGGGTGTAAAAGGACTGCGCTTCTTCTTGACGCTAACATCGACCTGTAAGGCTGAGTGCATACTTGAGTTATTTGGTCAGTTTTGGCCCCGTGACTGCCCAAATAAGAGAAGTGTGCAGTGATTCTAAGAGCGACGCCTGTCATCTGCATGTCATACGGACTCACAGTATTATTTCACTACCACAGCAGACTCCCTATGTGTTACTGCAAGACACAGTGTTCTACACCACTCTCTCTGCAGCCCGGAAATAGCCATTTTTCAACATAATTCGCCGCAAATTAATTCGGATCTAACCAAATTTTTCCCAAAAATTCGGGAACCGGCGAATCGAATTTTCGAAAAATTCGATCATCTCTAATAATGAGTCATTAACTTCATATTTTATAATATTATAACTACTACAACTTCCACTAGGATTCAAGAACAGGAGCGCACCAGGATGGAAAAAAAACTGCTTTAAAGCATAGCGTCAATAAAGCTCAGATCTTTTCAGCACTTGATATATTCCATCAATACTGTAATCAGAATATTGCACAAAATAAACCTGCAGAAGAGGAGAGGAGCGGGTGCCTGGGGTCTATGGGGGCATGCGCTAAATACACATTGATCAGTACAGGGGACATGCAGGTAGGATGCTAATCTTCTAGGCTCATAAATCCTTATTCACACATTCCACAAGAGGACTTAACAGGTCCTGTATTTCTTCAGTCACTCTGTGCCTTCCTATGTGTGATTTACTAGGTGATGATTTTTTTCCCCCACTACCTGTAACGTAATATGTTGCACAATCATATGTGAATGAAAGGGGAGTTTGTTCATCATTTAGAGCACCCGTCTTTGTGCATTCGCATATATAGATGTAGCAGAGCTGATTATGTCATATGGTGCCATGTGTTGTGTTGTGATATCCATGTAAGGCAGGCTTGCCAAAGCATTACATTACACCTCAGTGTGTGGACCTTATATTAGTGTCTATGACAATTGGGAGATTACAAACCCTTTGGGAAAGGCTTTTCTGATCTTACTGAATGGGATCCAGGTCTTGGTTATGAATATACGTCTCAGGTACTGCATATGCAACAAGCCCAGGAGGAGCTGCAGCGGAGGATGAGAGTGGTAGTGGCTCTGGCTGTCACAGTCAATCACAGTGGCTTCTCTCACACCGTTGCTCCCTAGGGCCAAGCAGTAAAATAAGGGTACACCCTTTTGATCCCTAGGGTCGTGCAGTGAAAGGAGGGTGCACCCTTTCTTCCTCCAGGGTACACCTTGGTTCTGGTGCTCCTGTCTGATGGTAGTCATGGTGCCTGTGATATTGAGTGTTTGCATGAGTGCAAGGCAGGGCGTGTAGAGTGCAACTGAGGCACACAGATTTTTTAAGATACGTCTGGCGACGTCATTTCCAAGTGTGAAGGGTGTCTTAACTGTATTCCCCTCATTACAGTAAAGTGTAAATTTCATAGGTAGCAGGATACCTTACTGATTCCAATGATCAGCCATGCAGATTTCTAAACCGTCTTGTCTCTTTCCTTCTGTAGATCATGCAGAGATCTGTGAGTCTCTGTAGCTTTAGTCCAGTCTTGTGAGGAATGGAGTACATGGAGTTTCTTCCTCACTCTTCTTTTATTTGCTGGAACTCTCTGGAATCAGCAAAAGGTGAATCCAGGATCCACACCCAAGCTTCCTGTAGGGGCAGTCCCAGAGTTGTATAACTCCATCACTTTCATACATAACCATACTGGATATACAGAACATACTATGACATTAAATAACAGGACAGATACTTTTTTTTTTTTTATGGTTTATTAATTCAAAGTATAAAATGTATATATTTTTCAGTCTAAGAAACCCACCCATACCCCTCCATACCGCAAGAAGGAAAAGAGAAAAAAAAAAACTATATCCACGGCTCATCCCCCTCCTTCAGCCACCTCCCTCAAATCTTGGCAAATTACGTCTGTTTCTTTTTTGATCTTATATGATATTTTTCACAGATCACTGAGCTTCTAACAAGCCTCTCCCATCTCTCTATCGTAGGGGCCTTCTTATCCACCCAGTTAAGAACTATACATCTTCTGGCCTGAAATAATAACTTTGCGACCAGTTCCGATTTTAATACATCCGTAATTTCTCTCACCATTAGTGTTGAGCGCGAATATTCGAATAACAAATTTTTATCTCGAATATCGCAACTTCGAGAATTCGCGAATATTACGAATATAGTGCTATATATTTGCTATATCGAATATTCATTATTTTTTAACATCTGAAAACATGATTCCTCACTACTTCTTGCTTGTGGGCCAATGAGTCATTGTCCCACAAGCAACTTAAGCAGGAAGGAATCATGTTTTCATATGGAATTTTTTTTTTACGAATATTCTAAATAACGAATATATTCGCTATATTGCTATATATTTGTTTTTTAGAATATTCGTCATATTCTGAAACAAGAATATATAGCAGTATAGCAAATATTCGCTAAATACAAATATAGAGCAATATAGCTAATATAGTGCTATAATCTTTTTCTCTTCTGAACTTCAGATTTGTAAAAAATTTACACTATTCGCTATATTGCTATATATTCTTGTTTTAGAATATGACGAATATTCTTAAAACGAATATATAGCACTATATTTACTGCTATATGTTCTTTTTTGATGAACTTTGCATTACGCGATTTTTACATTTTAGATTAATCGCAATCGCAAAAAATAATCTCAAATATGAATATTCGCGAATATGAAAGGAATATTCTAGCGAATATTCGCGAAATATCGCGAATTCGAATATGGGACCTGCCGCTCATCACTACTCACCATGCCCAAAATAATCACCTCAAATCTATTGGATATTTCAATCTGATGGATTTCCCTAATTTGGGTTAATACCTCCCCCCAAAACTTTTGTATCATTTACGCCAATTTTATCACATTTTTTGCATTTAAATTCTTTGTTCTTATAAAATGTCATCAGTTTAGCTGGTGTACAGGGTGGGCCATTTATATGGATACACCTTAATAAAATGGGAATGGTTGGTGATATTAACTTCCTGTTTGTGGCACATTAGTATATGTGAGGGGGGAAACTTTTCAAGATGGGTGGTGACCATGGCGGCCATTTTGAAGTCGGCCATTTTGAATCCAACTTTTGTTTTTTCAATAGGAAGAGGGTCATGTGACACATCAAACTTATTGGGAATTTCACAAGAAAAACAATGGTGTGCTTGGTTTTAACGTAACTTTATTCTTTCATGAGTTATTTACAAGTTTCTGACCACTTATAAAATGTGTTAAATGTGCTGCCCATTGTGTTGGATTGTCAATGCAACCCTCTTCTCCCACTCTTCACACACTGATAGCAACACCGCAGGAGAAATGCTAGCACAGGCTTCCAGTATCCGTAGTTTCAGGTGCTGCACATCTCGTATCTTCACAGCATAGACAATTGCCTTCAGATGACCCCAAAGATAAAAGTCTAAGGGAGTCAGATCGGGAGACCTTGAGGGCCATTCAACTGGCCCACGACGACCAATCCACTTTCCAGGAAACTGTTCATCTAGGAATGCTCGGACCTGACACCCATAATGTGGTGGTGCACCATCTTGCTGGAAAAACTCAGGGAACGTGCCAGCTAGATGAACAGTTTCCTGGAAAGTAGATTGGTCATCGTGGGCCAGTTGAATGGCCCCCAAGGTCTCCCGATCTGACCCCCTTAGACTTTTATCTTTGGGGTCATCTGAAGGCAATTGTCTATGCTGTGAAGATACGAGATGTGCAGCACCTGAAACTACGGATACTGGAAGCCTGTGCTAGCATTTCTCCTGCGGTGTAGCCGCCAGCTAGATCGGGATGTTGGGGCCGGCGCATGCGCAATAAACGCTCGGATGCCGATGCCCATAATGGGTAATGCTGTGTGCAGGCGCGGCGATTCGGATGCACGGCGCAGGCGCAGCATTTCGCAATGAAGGGAGGCGGTAATAAGAAGAACCTAGGGCCGCCCTGAGTGTTTAAAGGGGAGGGGTTTCATATGAATAGCGAAGAGGGGCCTGGGCACCGGCCGCTTGAACGCCGCCCCTGGGCACCTTCAGACCTAATTTGAATATTAGATTAAAGTGTTTTTTTAAGGAAATAAGCGACGGACAGCTAAACAGTAAGTAGCATTCACATATGGGTACTATAATGCTGAGAATGGTGTTAGTGTTCAAAAACTGTCAGTATGGGTGAAAGACTCCCTTTAAAGGTGCTGGTAGTTTGTCTATAACCTGTCTTTCTCTTATGCAGGATCTGCAGGTATGTTTGAGTTGTATATAATGGAAAAAATCTTTATCTAAACAACCAAATCTTTCCTTCAGTTCTTGGAAACCGATTACTTGATTATTATGGAGGATCTGACCTAACCTATATATCCCATATCTAATCCAGGGAGTACTTTCAATGTTTTTAAACTCCTTTAAATGAGTATTCTTCCATATCAGGGTTTCTTCATTTAGCTCAATATTCTTCCATAAATTTTTAATGTTCTTCCATATATTATACATAAATTCTAGGGTGACTATTCTCACTGGGCTCCCCTGAAGATAAATACCAGCCTCCAAAATCTGGCAAATCCCATAGTTTAATAAATTATTGTCCAGACTTCCCACCAGCGACCTATAAAGAGAGGAGTTCCCCCAGTCCAAAGTATTTTTGATCTGTCCTACTAAGAAATACGTTTTTATATCTGGGACCGAGAGACCTCCCTCTTTTTCTGAGAGTTGCAAATTTTGAAGTTTCATTCTTGGTTTTCTCCCTCTCCATATCAATGCCTGCAATAAACTCTCAACAACTTGAAAGATTTTCTTTGGTATATTGATTGGTAAATTCCATAAAATATAATTAAGCATGGGGAGTAAGCACATCTTAATCAAGGAGAGTCTTCCTGCAATACACAGGGGAAGTTTTTTCCAAATCAAGATTTTATCTCTTATTCGAGTTACAAGGGGTTGTATGTTTAGCTTATTATAATCCATTTGATTATTGGCTAACTTAATCCCTAAATATTTTACCCATTCCCCCTACTTTTTAATCTCCAGGGATAAAGTCCCCCAAAGGGTCTAAGGGAAGACAGGTGGATTTTTCCCAGTTTATCTTCAGCCCTGCCATTTTTCCATATTTCAACACCTCAAATATGCGTTTCAGGGAATCATGAGAGCCTACAAACAGCATCATATCATACGCATACAGCTAAATTTTCTCTTCATGATTCCCATATTTATATCCTATTATATTCTTATCTTGGCGTATCCATGCAGCTAGGGGTTCTATAGCAATAGAAAAGAGAAGGGGAGAGAGGGGACAACCTTGTCTCACCCTTCTCTGGATCTCAAAAGGTTCGGAGATTTCTCCATTAAGAATTATTCTAGCTATAATTTCCCTGTATAGTAATTGTATCCATGAGATGTATTTACTACCAAATCCCATCTTTTTTAAAGTGGCCAACATGAATGGCCACTCAATTGTATCGAAGGCCTTAGAAGCATCTATCGTAACTATTATTCTCTGTCTCCAATTATCCGGTTTTATCTGCATATTTAGAAAGCATCTTCTAATATTGATCGAGGTTGATTTACCGGGCATAAATCCTGTTTGGTCTACCTGTATAATAGATGTTAAGACCCCTTTAAGTCTATCAGCTAGGACCTTTGCCAATAATTTATTATCGGTGTTAATTAAAGAGATTGGGCGATACGAATCCATTAACTGGGGATTCTTATCCGGCTTTAATATTAATGTAATTAAGGCTAATCGAACTGTTTCGGGTAGCCTATTGCTTTCAAGCGATGCCTTCCACATTTCTATAAATTTAGGTGTCAAAATTTCTCTATATTTGTCATAAACTTCAAATGGGATACCATCTAACCATGGAGATTTGTTTTTTGAGATGGAGTTAAGTATAATATGTACCACTTCCACAGTTATATTTTTTTCCAATGTTGCTTGCTGATCTCCTGTTAAAGGGTTTCTACCACTTCGTTTTCACATAATTAGCTTTCAGACACTAGCGATCCGCTAGTGTCTGCTCTACCAAACAATCCTAATATAATAGCTTTTGGGGCGCCCGTTTCGCTAAAAAAAGAACTTATATTGATATGCTAATGAGCCTCTAGGAGCTATGGGGGCGTCATTAGCACCTAGAGGCTCGGTCTACCTTCACAAAATGCCGCCGCCCAGCGCGTCCCTCCAGCCCGCCCATATCCTCCGGAATGCGATCCTCCCTGTGAGTGTATGTATTCGGCGCATGCGCAGTGAATGTCTGACCGCTTCCCTGCCCAGACATCTCCACTGCGCCTCCGCCGATGACGTCATAGTGCTCCGAGGAACAGGCGCAGTGGAGATGTCTGTGCAGAAAGCGGTCAGACATTTACTGCGCATGCGCCGAATACATACGCGCACGGCGCATGCGCGAGAATTCGTCTGCTGGCTCACAGGGAGGATCGCATTCCGGAGGAGATGGGCGGGCTGGAGGGACGCGCTGGGCGGCGGCATTTTGTGAAGATAGACCGAGCCTCTAGGTGCTAATGACGCCCCCATAGCACCTAGAGGCTCATTAGCATATCAATATAAGTTCTTTTTTTAGCAAAACGGCTGCCCCAAAAGCTATTATATTAGGATTGTTTGGTAGAGCAGACACTAGCGGATCGCTAGTGTCTGAAAGCTAATTATGTGAAAACAAAGTGGTAGAAACCCTTTAAGGTGTTAATTTCAATGCCCTCCAGGAATTCCTTTATATCTTCTGTTCTTTTTTGTACTCTACTTTTATACATTTCTTCAAAGAACGTTTTTATTCATGTTATTTTGTCTAGTTGCTCCTCTAGAAGTTGACCTTTCTCATTAACTAGATGGGATACATCATATTTTTTTCTCTGTGCCCTAACTATCAATGCAAGACTTTTACCCGGAGTATGTACCTGTACGTACCGTTCTCTTACATAATACATTTTTTGTTGTTCCGCCAGAGAATACTGTTCGTCTTTGTATCGCTTTTTGGACTCTACCCATATCTGATAGTTGTCCTTTGTTGGGTTGTCTATATATTTATTTTCCAATTTAGTGACCTCCCTCTCTAACCCTACCATGTGTTTTTCTTTTTCTTTTTTATATATAGATATGTATTTTATAAAAATTCCTCTCATAAATGCTTTCCCTGCTTCCCACACTATCTTAGTGTCAGCCGTACCTGTGTTTATCTCAAAATATTCCTTAATTTTCCCTAATTTCTTTTCGCAACGAATCGTTATATCCTATCATATCTATCCAGCCCAACTTAATTTTAACCCAGCAATCTTTTAATACAATCTCTTTAATACTTCACTAGTGTTAACCAATAGTGGAGAGTGGTCTGAAGCCCCTCTTTGTGTATATTTAACGCTAGCAATATCTTGTGTAGCACCTCTATTTCCCAACACCATATCTATTCTTGGAAAAATAGTGTGTGTCTTGAAGAAGCATGAAAACTTTCTTGATCATGGATTCTTTATTCTCCATATATCAACCCAATCTGTCTCATCCAGAAAACTATGCAATGTCGATTTTCTGTAGTTGGGTGGGGATTTCCCAGGCCTGCATCTATCTACTCTATCATCCATAACCATATTGAAGTCACCAATAATCATACGATATCTACCTTCTCTTTTTAGTTGCTAATCGTAAATCTTTAACAGTACTTCTAATGCAAATGGAGGGGGGGGGGGGGGGGGGAGTTGTAAATGCCAGCTATTATCCAGGGCTTATTTATTATTTTACAATGATCTATGACATACCCTCCCTCTTTATCTATCACCGTATCAATGATTTTTTTTTATAGCTCTATGTATTAAAATACTCACTCCCCTAGAGTAAATTGAAAATACCGAGTGGAAAGCAAACTGGACCCATAGTTTCTCCAATAAATTACATTTCTCCCTGATTAAGTGAGTCTCTTGGAGACATACTATAGCAGGGAGAAATTTACAAGTTGAGTTAAAAATTGCCATTCTTTTAGTGCCTGTGCTCAAACCCCTCACATTCCATGAAACCACTAGCATATATTTTAAAATCTGACTTAGTTGGTTCATAAGAACAGGGGGGGTGGACAAGAGATAAAATATAAGTGGGAAGACACAGAGAGAGGCCAGGCACACAAAATAAAATAAAGAAAAAGGGAAACCCATATCCTGTCCCTGAACCCCCCCCCATCCTCCCTCCGGATGATCCAATATGCTAACCAACTACTGCATCTCTTAACCTAGCATACCCTTCCCCCCCAGAAAACAGAAAACCGTACCCGACACATTATTTTTCACTTAACATTTTTCTCCGCCCATTCTTTTGCTTCTTCTGGATTATTAAAAAAACAAGTCTTTCCCCCACACACAACCCGAAGTCTCGCGGGGAATTGAATAGAATATTGGACCCCCTTGGATCGTAATCCTTTTTCACCTCAATATATCTTTTTCTTTCATGTTGAGTCTCTTTAGCATAATCAGGAAACATTAACACCGGGGCCCCTTCATAATCCACTCCCCCCTTTTTCGTAGCTATATCTCGTCCCTATCTCTTGATAAGAGCAATTTAACTATGATTGGTCTTGGTTTTGCCCCTGGGAATCGTAATTTGGATGGGAATCTGTGGTCTCGTTCTACCAAGTCCCCCAATTTTGTCACATCCTGCCCGAATTTCTCTATCGACCAGTTTTGCATGAAGAGGGTGGCATCCTGACCTTCGGCCCCCTCTGAGGTCAGGATTGCCAAATTACATTTTTGAATTTCTAGAAAAATGTCCTGCATTTTTTTCCTCCCCCCCCTCTCTTTCTTCCAGACAATAAGGGATCCGATATTAAAGTTCCAATTTTGTTGACCTTCTAATTTGCCTTGAATTAGGAAAAGGAGTTCGTTCATTTGTCCATAAATACTGAGTAGTTTCCATACAGACAATAGTCCTTTCACCGCAGCAGCAAAATCGAGAGTGATATCTAACCCAGCTCCTACCAAGGAAGCTGAGATTAGATACAAACCGGGGGGGCGGGGGGTCGCAGGAAAGAAACACGCTGCACTTAAACAGCAGTATTTTAGTAAGATCACAACCAAAACTGTCAGTCCCCAGGTCCACCTGTAACCATCTATGGGAGGGAGACTATATCCCGCTACCAAAGTCCCCCAAACCGACATATACCCTTATCTTAGGGAATATCCTTTTTCCAATTCTACTATTATGTGGGGGTATTTTATAAGTGTCCCTGGCAATCATGCCGCCTCCCGCATTGTTAAAATATAACAGAGTTTATGTGGGAGTATGGTCGCAGTTTAGGATACATTAAAGTTTACGAGCGCGGCTCGATCTCACGTGTTCCAGGGTTCTCGGCACTTATTCTCCAGACTTGTCTTCCCTTGAGGGAAACAGGGGCACCTTTGAATTTTTCTTAGTGCTTTGCCCACGGTTTCCCTCTATCTGAACACCTTGTACGCGCTTTTCCGATCAGATGTCTGCAAAGCCTCGCTTTCAAAGTATCGTCCACTCGGATAGCGCCGTACTGGGATCCTTACATGCTGAGGCAGCCCCCATGCCTGCACCTGTCCCGACCTCCAGATGATTCGTCTGCTGCAAGACATCTTTTCTAAGATAATGGGGGGCTTCTGGTTAATTCCTGGAAAACATCCCCACCCTCTAAATCAAAGAGGTTAACAACAGTGGTGGTGTGTACTATGACACACTGCTCAGCTGCTGAAGAGCCTCTTATTTTAAATATTTTTTATATTTTTTATGTCACACAATCAGTGATTGACACAGGAGAGGGAACTTCCTGCAGAAGCAATTTGTGACAGGAAGAGATAAGGGGCGCCTGCTTATCCTTGCTTTCTTTTGTATCATCCTTAGGTTCTGACATCAGAATGAGATGTTGATACAAATGTTTTGTATATATACAAATGTTTGCTCACCATGCACAAGAGCTTACATTCTAATAGTGGAAGACTGGTTACTGTTTCAAAGACAGACAAAACACTGAATGTGAAGATAATGGATTTACTGGCTATTTTTGTGTTGCTCTCTGCAGTGACTAGTGTACACATGCTCTCACACATACTGTACAGTATACGTATTCTAAGTAATGTCAACACCAGCTATATAGATAAGGGCGACTCCTATATTCATCACTCCTACCATCAGCCGCCTCTCTACTCAGCTATGAGCAGACTCCCATGATCATTTATCAAGAGGCAAGTGCAAAGGGAAATGTTTGGACTCTGCAATGTCCAAAACGCACCAGATGAGAAGCACTGAATCAGCCATGCGTTCTGGAAGTGTAGGGGCACATGTATAGTCACTGCCTTGGAAGTAGAGACAAATCAATTTGCTTAACTTCCAACTGGAATGTAATGAAAGAGCTTACTGTGCAGGAGGGGTTCAGACAGCACAGCTTAACAGGGGAAGCAGGGTCCACATATGGAGACCTGCTAGGTCCAAAGAAGCATTGTGGCGAAACCAACCTCGCCACTGGGTTTTGGAGGGGCCTGGCTACTAGCCTCTTGCCCCAGGATTATGGGCCCTCTCATCAGCCAGGCCTCATTTGTTCACAAAGGACTTGGACTAACTTGAACTCTCACCCCCACAAATTAGACCAGGGTTCAAGTTAGTCCATTACGTTTGGTAAGTGTATTTTGTGGATTGCGTCTCAGACAATACTCATTGAGTTAGTTAATTGCGTCTCAGACAATGCTCATTGTATTTTGTTTATTGCGTTACAGACAGAGGGAAGGGGATTTTGTGTACAATTGCTGGGAAGGTTGAATACTGTAAATACATGTGATTGGCTGTTTTTACAAAACCCTGTGGGTGGTAACATTGTTGGAAGATGTGTATAAATCAATGCTTGTGTTAAAATAAAGAGAGTTCCGGTTTAACCCTCAAAGTGAAGTGTCGTCTCATTCTTGGGGGAGGATTTATTGCATGCTGTCCCAGTTTGACTGCTAGGAGTTTAAACCTATTCGTATGGTTTCCTATTCAACTGCCTACAGCATTCATATGCTTGAAGAGGATTTATATGCATTTTCGGTTCGGTGATTGTGGTGTCTGCCAGAGTGCTTGGAACCCTCAGGAAAACGCTAAGAGCATCCGTCAACGGAGGTACTCAGTCGGGGTGCCAGGTGATCCGTTACATTGGTGGCAAGCAGTGGGATAGCGTCCTGATGTGAGAGGAACAACACCCTGGAGACACAGGAATTATTATGGAGCGGCATAGAACCAGCGAGTCCCTGGACAACGCTCGAGGTAGAAAAGGAATTTAACCTCTTGGCACCACTGGTCAAGCCAATAGGAGAGGCAACCAGGTTGGACTGCAGAGAGAGCGCCCGACAAGAGATGTGGGAAGAAACCCTAGAAGGTGTCCAGCGTTGGCGAGGTGAGCGTCTTCCCAGCAAGGAGCAGCGGTTACAAGCCAGAGTGGCCCTACGGATACCTATGCTGGGAGAACAGGCCCAGGAGGAATTGGTGATGCAACTTAATTCACTGGCATGGAGGGAACTGGGTCTTGATGATGCATACCAAGCGCTACGTTGGTACGCGGTTCAGCGGGTTCCCGGAATGGCCAAATTTGACAAACCCGAGGGCAAGGATTATAATGGCCCTGGCTTATTATGGGGGACCTTTGCAGAACCGGAATTTGGGAGTGCGGCAGAGTCACGGCTTTGGGACATATTTGACTACAGAGAGGCCGTGCTGGATCTCCCTATGGCCGAAGACCTAAGGCCAGACCTGATTGAACTGGCTGTCCAGGAATGGGAACTGGAGCAAGATTATCAACAGTTGTTTCGCTCCATTCAAGCCCAGCGCAAGATACAAGACAGTTTGATACCAGGCCCAGACCTGCAGCCCTACCCCTGGCAAGTCACAGCTGAGGTATCCCCTACTTCCTCACCAACTGTGGAGGTAGGGGACTTCATAGACTGGTACTGGGAGGAACCCCAGTCGGCAGGTGCAGATGGGACCGCAGTCTCTGCACCAGGCATACCGGGATGCTGGACGGCCGGTACGGATCCCCCACCAACCCTGCAGGAATGCCAGGAGGAGGAGGAGGTAAACGATCCCTCCTCTCTACAGCTGATCCGCAACAAGGTCCTGGGGGCAGGATTCCCTGACCCCATCCCAGCGGAAGAGCTGGCATCTGGGCAGAGCGCAGTCGGCCTCTGCCTTCCCCTATCCTCTTCTCCAGAGCCTGACTCCCCACAGGCTACCCCAGCGGAAGAGCTGGCATCTGGGCAGAGCGCAGTCGGCCTCTGCCCTCCCCTATCCTCTTCTCCAGAGCCGGACTTCCCACAGGCTACCCTAGCGGAAGAGCTGGCATCTGGGCAGAGCGCAGTCAGCCTCTGCCCTCCCCTATCCTCTTCTCAAGAGCCGGACTTCCCACAGGCTACCCCAGCGGAAGAGCTGGCATCTGGGCAGAGCGCAGTCGGTCTCTGCCCTCCCCTATCCTCTTCTCCAGAGCCGGACTTCCCACAGGCTACCCCAGCGGAAGAGCTGGCATCTGGACAGAGCGCAGTCGGCCTCTGCCCTCCCCTATCCTCTTCTCGAGAGCCGGACTTCCCACAGGCTACCCCAGCGGAAGAGCTGGCATCTGTCCAGAGCGCAGTCGGCCTCTGCCCACCAAGTACCTACAGCTCCAAGGTAGAGAACCACAAGGAAGCAAGGAGTCGCAGATGCCCACTCAACAGCTGGGGACATACAGAACAGAGCCAGGCCCCAAAATTCAACAGGTCCAGTATTGGGTTGTGGTTGGACTGCCAGACTAACTCAGGTACTGACCGTGAGGTCAGGTATCTGGTTAGTCTTCCCTGGGAGGGGGAGATGTGTGGCGAAACCAACCTCGCCACTGGGTTTTGGAGGGGCCTGGCTACTAGCCTCTTGCCCCAGGATTATGGGCCCTCTCATCAGCCAGGCCTCTTTTGTTCACAAAGGACTTGGACTAACTTGAACTCTCACCCCCACAAATTAGACCAGGGTTCAAGTTAGTCCATCACGTTTGGTAAGTGTATTTTGTGGATTGCGTCTCAGACAATACTCATTGAGTTAGTTAATTGCGTCTCAGACAATGCTCATTGTATTTTGTTTATTGCGTTACAGACAGAGGGAAGGGGATTTTGTGTACAATTGCTGGGAAGGTTGAATACTGTAAATACATGTGATTGGCTGTTTTTACAAAACCCTGTGGGTGGTAACATTGTTGGAAGATGTGTATAAATCAATGCTTGTGTTAAAATAAAGAGAGTTCCGGTTTAACCCTCAAAGTGAAGTGTCGTCTCATTCTTGGGGGAGGATTTATTGCATGCTGTCCCAGTTTGACTGCTAGGAGTTTAAACCTATTCGTATGGTTTCCTATTCAACTGCCTACAGCATTCATATGCTTGAAGAGGATTTATATGCTTCTTCGGTTCGGTGATTGTGGTGTCTGCCAGAGTGCTTGGAACCCTCAGGAAAACGCTAGGAGCACCCGTCAATGAAGGTACTCAGTCGGGGTGCCAGGTGATCCGTTACAAGCATGTTCCCAAGTGAAACAGCCATCACCTCAAGCACTTGCCCTTACCCACTTTACTGTCTTAAATGGAAATTTTAAAGGAAATTTTAAAGGATTGGTGGGTGCCACTGCATTGTTCTGTTCTCCGCTTGAAATTTGAAAGAAGGACTTATACTTCTTCTTCCTGCTGGATCCACTTTCAGCTTTGGCGTATCCCCCCCCCCCCCCCCCCCCCAAAAAAAAAGCAATCTGCATTAAAAACTTTTGTGGCATTTTTCCAAAGAACACCAAGTGTGAAACCAGGCTAAAGGTGCTTACACACATTAAGTGGAAGTTGATCAAAATGGACAACTTCAACCAAAATGATCATTCATCAGGTGAAATTCAACAATGAACGGTTGTTTTAGTTGTCCGAAGACAGAACATCATCCTCTGAAAAGAAGTCGTCTTTGAAATTTTTGTCCATTAGTCGGATGAGAGTACTTTCATTCAAAGAGAGATAATTCATGGACGAAAGATTTATTCTTTGACCAAACGTTCCCAGAAAGGTCTTTTGTCCATCCCCCATTGTCATTAAATACGTACACGTATGGCCAGTCTGAATAACTGTAACGGCCAATATGGACTAAAATGTGTATGGTCAGGTCTGCGAAAGGAACGTTCACCAGACAATTGCTTGTTCAACTGCTGTTCAATTGTCAACCAACTTCTAATGTATGGCCACCTTAAGTGTCATTTGGTTTCCTCTAGCTCTCTAAAAAAAAATATGCATAGGTTATGTGGCTTTCTAAAAATTGTCCTAGTATGTGTGGGTGTTGCAAAGGGAAATTTGATTTATATCTGTCACGAGGGTGTCACCTGGGTGCCTGGGGTCACAGCGGGTGGCTACTCACTCGGTTTCAAAAGATCGCTCCATGACCTAGTGGCGGGAATGCTTAGGTTTGCGATACTTTTTGTCCCATTTAGGAATCTGTAGCTTTTCCTTTCAGCCACTCCCAGCTACTATATATTCTCCCTTTCTGCTTTCCTTGTTGCCAGATATAGACCTTCTTTCCAGATCTTTTATTCTGACCTCCAGTGGAGTTGGAGTTGCTGTGGAGGTGTTCTAACTGGTGCTGTTGGATCTCCGGTTCTCTCCTGTTTGTTGTCTCCCTTCTGGGATTGTTTTTGGTGTTTGTGTTTTGTCCTTTCCCTGTTGTAACCCTAGGTGTCAGTGGTGAGGACTAGTGCTCCCACCGCACTTCTCACTACCTAGGACTTATTTCAGGGTAAGCCAGGGACGAGACACGTGATCAGTGTACGGGTTTGCAGCCCATCTAGTGACGTCAGGGCAGCCAGGTGCCAGTGCTAGGTGAGTAAGGGGTCACCACTCCACCCTCTCCCTAGTGAAAGGGTACTCTCCTTTCCTCCCCTCTGCGCCACACGTCTGTTACCTGCCATATCAGACATGATAATATCTTAGTGCTAAGATGGGATGCCCTTGGTGTTGGTGATATACAGAGCCATGATGAGGCCAGTTTTAGTGTAACGAGTAAACTGAATTTTATTGAAGGAACATGGCAGTTGGTACATACATGTAGTTGGAAGTATAGTGATTCTCTCCGAATCCATTTCTAGATAAAATGTGCAGTATTCCCAATCCAGCAGGTGCAAATTCTCTCTCTTTTTATCCATATATCTATGCAGGACGTTGTCTTTCCACAGATAGACAATCTAGTATAAAAGGGTGCCTAAAGCTTTTAACACAATCCAACTTGCAGTGAAGTCCATAGCCTAACTCTTGTGTTATATTCACTGCCTTGTAATAGCTACTCTAAGGCTACTTTCACACTAGCGTTTTTTGCTGGATCAGGCGGGGTTCAGCAAAAACGCTTCCGTTACTGAAATTGCAACCATCCGCATCTGCTATGAACGGATCCGGTTGTATTATCTTTAACATTGCCAAGACGGATCCGTCATGAACTCCATTGAAAGTCAATGGGGGACGGATCCGTTTTCTATTGTGGCAGATTGTGGCAGAGAAAACAGATGCTTTGCATTGGGGGTCATGCTGGATCCGTCTTGCGACGCATGCCGGGACAGAAAGCAAACTACAACATGTTGCGGTTTGCTCTCCGGTATGGGAACGCAACTAAACGGAACGGAATGCATTTTGGAGCACTCCGTTCTGTTCAGTTCAGTTTCGTCCCCATTGACAATCAATGGGTACAAAACTGAAGCGTTTTTTTCCGGTATTGAGCCCCTATGACGGATCTCAATACCGGAAAACTAAAACGCTAGTGTGAAAGTAGCCTAATGCCTAATACTAGTTACAGATAATTTTCTCTTTTCTTTCTGCTGGCTACTCTTGGCTCACAGGGCTGGTGTATCCCTATCTGCTACCTCTCCTCTCCACTTGGGCTACTGCACTACAACTCCTTCCACTGCAGCTTCCAACTAGAGGGGTGGGTTGTGGTGGGACCCACTGACATCCAGCAACTGCATCTAAGGTGCTGACTAGATAACCCCATATCCCTATACACAATATTAGGAAGGAAAGCACGTTATGTAGTGTCCATAAAACTCCTTTGCAGTGACCACTGGGTCATGATAGATAGATAGATAGATAGATAGATAGATAGATAGATAGATAGATAATAGATTAAAAAAACAAAGGGTAACAGCAGCACAGCAATGTTGTGCAGTTAGGTGCAATTTCCTCCTGAACTTTAGGCAAAAAGTCCACAGACGATATTCAAAAAACTTATAATGAGGCAGCACTCCTGTATCTGTGAAGGGTGTTTGACACGTTTATTTCCCCAGTCACAACGTTTCAGCCCAGCTCAATGAGGCCTTTGTCAAGCGATTACGTTGCGACTGGGGAAATAAACGGGTCAAACACCCTTCACAGATACAGGAGTGCTGCCTCATTATAAGTTTTTTAGATAGATAGATAGATAGATAGATAGATAGATTTTAGACAGATAGATAGACTGATAAACATCAGATTGGAACAAAAGGATAAATGTGAGATAGACTATAAGAAGGACCCGTCTTCGCACAGGTATATTTAATCTATTTTATTTAATGTTTGTGTGTGTCGTTAAAAGATATCGACAGTATCCACTATAACAGTGACATCTACAGTACCCCTCCCCTTTAACAGTGACCTCCACAGCGGCCTGCCCCTTAACAGTAACATCCACAGCGCCCTCCCCTTTAACAGTGACCTCCACAATGGCCGCCCGTTTATTAGTGACCTCCACAATACTCCGTCTTGTTAACAGTGATTTCCACAATAACCCGCCCCCTTAACAGTGACCTCTACAGAGCTCTGTTCCCTTAAAATGGTACCTCCACAACACCCCGCCCCCTTGAGAGTGACCTCTACAGCACCCCACCTCTTAACACTTGTAACGGAACGCCTAGGCACCCCGACCGGGTACCTCCGTTGATAGATGCTCCTAGTGCTTCCCGAGGACTCCAAGCACTCCACTTGACACCGTACGCACTTCAGACCCCACGAACCGCCGCAGCTTGGTTGGGGTCTCACCGTCCTCCACCCACGCTGGACCCAAGACCGGGCTTCAGCTTCCAGGGGGTGAACCTCTCCTACATCCAGAGAGCAGGAACCAGGAACAAGCTCTTACAAGAGCTTATACTCAGGGGAGTATTATGATATAGCAATCCCCAAGAGTGTAGTTATCCCATGAGCCAAACATGAGCCAAGACTTCATGAAGGTATAAAACAGGAACTCCCTTTATTTTAACACACAAGCATTTTATACACATCTTCCAACAAAGTTACCACCCCAGGGTTTTGTAAAAACAGCCAATAACCACGTACAATACACTCAGACACTCCCACACAAAATCCTCCCCTCTGTCCGTGATAGAATTACCTCACATTGGGTTGATGCAATCATCACAGACAGACGAATACACAATATCCTCTGTCCTGGAGACAACCGAGAAGTAATTCAATTATCTCTCAGGACAAAGGACATCGCCAATACACACAGAGAGACAACAGGACAGGAATCCCCACCCAAACACACAAAATCCTCCCTTCTGTCTGTGATATAATTATGGATTAACATAACTATCACAGACAGTAAAAAAATACAGTTTTTAAACATACTCTATAACTTACATACATTCCATCTCCATAAAAATTACATATTTAAACTTAGTATACATCAAATATAACCACTTCCAAAAATCACACAAATCCCTCCAGCGGATCAAAAGTTAAGTGGAAGTCCTTTATGACCGACCGCAAGCACAATTTCCTGCCCAAAACAGTTCCATAGATTTGGGCTGTGCGGTCGGTCAATTTCATGCAGAAAAACGACTAAGTCCCATCTTCGAAAGGGACTTAGTCTCTGGAGCTGAAAGTTCCGTATGGAAGAAGGTAAGGGTCAGCGGTGTTCGTGTATTTGCGCATCCGATTTTAGTTCCACAGAATCTTTAGTATACACCGCTGACCGCGTTCGGTCCTATTAACAGTCCAGACATGAGCATAGTTCTGTTACACTGTTCTTGAAGGGTAATATGTCCCGGGGCCATAGTTGTAGGGCAAGAGGCTGGTAAACAGGCCTCTCCAAAACCCAGTGGCGAGGTTGGTTTCGCCACAACACTGACCTCCACAGCGCTCGCCCCTTTAACAGTGACCTCGACAGCATCCTGCCCCCTTATCAGTGACCTCCACAGCGGCCGCCCCTTTATTAGTGACCTCCACAGTACCCCATCTCCTTAACAGTGATTTTCATAACACCCCGTCCCCTTAACAGTGGCCTCAACAGCAATCTGCCCCTTAACACTGACCTCCATAGAGGACCGTCCCTTTAACTGTGAGCAGCCTGCCCCTAGTATGGCCAGAGGTTTTAGGCAGGACAGTCCGGCTTTCAGACTCCCTGTCCTCTGTCCGGCGTAGGGCCTGGACGGACACAGGGATGTTCTTTTGAACAGCTCACTCTCAGACAGCAGCACTGTGCTGTCTGAGCGTGAGCTGCAGGAAGAAAGTCACCGTCCCTCCCACCCCTGTAGCTGACAGAAGTAGATTTCTACCTTCATTTTTTCAATCCCTATTGACTGCAGAGTGGGAGGGGGCGTGACCTAACCGGGTTGGGGGCGTGGCTTAGCAGGACCTGGGGGCCTGGTTTTTAAGTCGGTCTTTTGAGAGTGGCCTGAATGGCCATCCTACCTGCTCCCTGAACTGTGACCTCCACAGTACTCCTCTCCCTGAAGGCCCCTTTCACACGAACGAGTTTTCCACGCGGGTGCAATGCATGACATGAACGCATAGCACCCGCACTGAATCCTGACCCATTCATTTCAATGGGTCTGTGTACATGAGCGGTTTTTTTTTCACACATCAGTTCTGCGTTGCATGAAAAATGTAGCATGTTCTATATTCTGCGTTTTTCACGCAGCCCTGGCCCCATAGAAGTGAACGAGGCTTCAGTGAAAAACGCATTGCATCCACAAGCAAGTGCGGATGCAATGCGTTTTTCACTGATGGTTGCTAGGAGATGTTGTTTGTAAGCCTTCAGTTTTTTATCACGCGCGTAAAAAACGCATCAAAATGCATTGCACTCACGCAGAAACAACTGAACGCAATTGCATACAAAACTGACTGAACTTGCTTGCAAAATGGTGCAAGTTTAAATGAACGCACCCTGTACGCAATCCATCACGCTCGCGTGAAAGAGGCCTAAGGCTGGGTTCACACGAGCGTGTCCGGATTAGTTCCGGATGCGTCCCGGTGTGTTGCGGCAAACCCGCGCGAGTAGGAATGCAATTGCAGTCAGTTTTGACTGCGATTGCGTTCCGATGTTCAGTTTTTATCGCGCGTGTGCAATGTGTTTTGCACGCGCGTGATAAAAAACCGACTGTGGTACCCAGACCCGAACTTCTTCACTGAAGTTCAGGTTTGGGTTCGGTGTTGTGTAGATGTTATTATTTTCCCTTATAACATGGTTATAAGGGGAAATAATAGCATTCTGAAAACAGAATGCTTAGTAGGTGATCAATTGAGGGTTAAAAAAATAAAAAAAATTAACTCACCTTCTCCTCTTGTTCGCGTAGTTCTCCCGGTCTTTAGTTCTTTAAAAGATGAACTATGGGCTAAAGGACCTTTGGTGATGTCAGATCACATGCTCCAATCACATGGTCCATCACCGCGGTGATGTACCATGTGATTGGAGCATGTGATCTGACGTCACCAAAGGTCCTTTAGCCCATAGTTCATCTTTTGAGAAGTAAAGAAGAGACAGGGAGCTACGCGAACAAGAGGAGGAGGTGAGTTAATTTTTTTATTTTTTTTTAACCCTCAATTGATCACCTACTAAGCATTCTGTATTCAGAATGCTATTATTTTCCCTTATAACCATGTTATAAGGGAAAATAATACATTTTATAGACTGTCACCTAGCAACCATGCGTGAAAATCGCACCGCATCCGCACTTGCTTGCGGATGCTTGTGATTTTCACGCAACCCCATTCACTTCTATGGGGCCTGCGTTGCGTGAAAAACGCAGAATATAGAGCATGCTGTGATTTTCACGCAACGCACAAGTGATGCGTGAAAATCACCGCTCATGTGAACAGCCCCATAGAAATGAATGGGTCGGTATTCAGTGCGGGTGCAATGCGTTCACCTCACGCATCGCATCCGCGCAGAATACTCGCCCGTGTGAAAGGAGCCTTAGGCTGCGTTCACACGGGCGAGATTTCCGCGCGGGTGCAATGCGGTAGGTGAACGCATTGCACCCGCACTGAATCTGGACCCATTCATTTCAATGGGGCTGTTCAGATGAGCGATGATTTTCACGCATCACTTATGCGTTGCGTGAAAATCGCAGCATGCTCTATATTCTGCGTTTTTCACGCAACGCAGGCCCCATAGAAGTGAATGGGGTTGCGTGAAAATCGCAAGCATCCGCAAGCAAGTGTGGATGCGGTGCGATTTTAACGCACGGTTGCTAGGAGACGATCGGGATGGAGAACTGATCATTATTATTTTCCCTTATAACATGGTTATAAGGGAAAATAATAGCATTCTGAATACAGAATGCATAGTAAAACAGCGCTGGAAGGGTTAAAAAAATAAATTAATTAATTAATTAACTCACCTTAGTCCACTTGATGGCGTAGCCCAGCATCTCCTTCTGTCTCCTTTGTTGAATAGGACCTGTGGTGAGCATTAATTACAGGAACAGGACCTTTGATGACGTCACTCCAGTCATCACATGGTATGTCACATGATCTTTTACCATGGTTATGGATCATGTGATGACCGGAGTGACGTCATCAAAGGTCCTGTTCCTGTAATTAATGCTCACCACAGGTCCTGTTCAACAAAGGAGACAGAAGGAGAAGCCGGGCCGCGATCAAGTGGTCTAAGGTGAGTTAATTTTTTTTTTATTTTTTTTTAACCCCTCCAGCGCTGTTTTACTATGCATTCTGTATTCAGAATGCTATTATTTTCCCTTATAACCATGTTACAAGGGAAAATAATACAATCTACAGAACACTGATCCCAAGCCCGAACTTCTGTGAAGAAGTTCGGGTTTAGGTACCAAACATGCGCGATTTTTCTCACGCGAGTGCAAAACGCATTACAATGTTTTGCACTCGCGCTGAAAAATCGCGGGTGTTCCCGCAACGCACCCGCATATTTTCCCGCAACGCCCGTCTGAAAGAGGCCTAACAGTGTCATCCACAGCGCCCTGCCCCTTTAAAGCTGACCTGCAGCAATGAAGAAAAATGGCTGGGTTGTCATGGAAACCTGGTGTAAAACTGTGTGTATGTGGAGACTAAGGGCCTGCAAGCTTCTATTGGCTGATAAGGGACATGTGACCGTGTGTATGTCAGTTGGGATATGAAGTTGGAATTTGAAGAGAAAGACCTGCAGGCTTCTATTGGCTAATGTAGGTCATGTGATGTGCCATATTTATATTTTTTCGGAATATCTCAGGAACGGTACGTCCTAGAGAGCTGAGACCTGGTCTAAAACCTTCCCGGACACCTGATGCACCTGTGTGCCAAATTTCGTGATTGTAAATGCGACGGTGTGGATTCCATTAGCGTACATACATACATACACTCAGCTTTTATATAATAGATAGATAGACCGATCATGTTGGAACAGATGGGAGCGTCACACACAACATATTAGTCTACTGTACCCATCAGTCTTTTTTCCAGCTGGAGGCACTGATATGTGTGAACAAGCTGTAATACACTTCACGGCTTAGATTTGTCAGATTACATGTATTGTATGTCTCTCTGGAATGATTTCCATTGTGGAAAGAATGCAGTGTCTGGAGTTTTTGGGTTCTCCTAATACCTAAACATCACGGAAGGTTTGGAGAAATGTAAATAATAGGAAAAAATTCAGATAATTTAATTTTTTCCCTCTGTCTGAGCTTCTTTAGAATTTCTTGGGGGTGGGAATCCTTGTGTACGAGTTTACCTTCGGGGTCCCTTTAAGATAACGTTGTATTTTTCCTGTAGACCCGTGGAATACTTTTGAGAACTACGCCAGTGTAGAACTGACAAACTCAGCCCTTCTTCATCTATATTATCTAGATTTTAGAGGAATTTATCAAAGGTTGTTTTCTACACATAATTTCACATTGTGCTGGCGGTGCACTGACGGACTCCTATCTGGCATAGAAGAAGTTAACGCTACGTGAGTTTGGTAATGCCGCAGCCTTAGTTTATCACACTTGTTTATATCCCACCAGACAGTCCCACTTGTAAATGGATCAACTGTTCCCTGGAGAAACTGGAGCAGGACACCACATGTCACCACTAAAAGTCCCACAGAAGAAGACTGGTTTCACATCTGGGCTGTCAAGCTGTTATAAGAAGCTTCTTGGCCTGGTTCATCCCTAAGTCTAGCTTTTTCATGGCCATAGGTAATTCTTCTCTAGGCCCCACCCTACACCATTAATTACAATAAGTATATACAAGCACCTTCTGATAAATGACTATCGCTGTCCACAGACTTAAGATAACGATTGACTTACTTGCTCTGCCTCTATTCCTCCAGATCCCCCCAGTACATGTGCACACTGGATTCTCAGTGGGGAGAGTAAAGCTGGATCTACACTGCCCGATAATACTCTGAATGGTTGTTCCCGACAATATGGCCGTCTAAATGCGAAACGCTCGTTCATCGGGTGATCCTGTAGTTCATGCAAGTGCAACAGGCGGACTCCCCCCGGGGCCCTCTCTATAACACGCGTCCCAGGTGTAGGAAATTCCAAGTGGTGTAGTGCGGCCCAAATGTCTCTTTATGTGTCACGGTGCTCCTACCTGGATACTGCTGGGCCCCAGGCTTTGGCTCCGATGCAATAAATAGGGGGAATAATTAAGGGATAATAGAATAACTTGGAGTCAAGACCTTGTATGTAGTTGAACAGCAGCTTTACTTGAATAAACGTTCATCAGAAACAGTCTTCAAGCTTTGTCTTGTCGCACCCGTCCTGCCGCTAGTTCACGTGTGCCCCCGGACTGCCGCTCCGTCCCCATTGACTATAATGGGGGCGGGGCCAGAGTTCTGGCAGCAGCCCAGCAAGAGGCAGCCCGACTAAAAGTACTGCGTCCGGCTGCCTCTCGCCGTGCGCAGTCCGGGGGCACATGTGAACTAGCGGCAGGACAGATCCGACAGGCTGTTCACCCGCTGTAACAGCCTGCCGGACTCCCCTGCCACCAATGTGAAAGTACCCTTATGGTTATCCCAGGGAACTTTCCTCCTGGCTCCTGAGGCTTCAAGCTTTGGCCTCCATGGCCAGCAGAGCTTAGGGTGTTTTGGCTGGCGTGGGCACGTCCAGCAGAGACGTGCCCCTGCACACCTTTCCCTTGGCAGGGGGTGAACTAGACTGAAGCTAACTGGTCCCCACCCTTCCTGCAGGAAGTAGGATTCGCCCACTTCTCTCCAGAGAGGGATTAGAATTGGTTTTGGTTCCATTGGTCCATCACGCCCATCAAGAGAAAGGGCTGTTCTTGTCCACAACACAGACGAGAATAGGACATGTTCTAAAATCTGCGGAACACAAAAACGTATCCACAAGACACACATGGCTGCATAGAAATGAGTGGGTCATTGTGCTACTCGCAATAAATACGGTACATGAAGTCTTATCTCGACACCTAGCGAGTGAAGAAAAGTTGTCCCCACTCCTGACATGTCTGTTTTAGTAACTACTTGCATTCCCCATATAATATAACCCCATATCACCTTATGTGTCACCCCCAATTCCTCATAGATTGTAAGCTCTTCCGAGCAGGGCCCTGACTCCTAGTGTTTCAGTTGTATATTAGACAGTTACTTTTGTTTTGTACATGAACCCTATGAATTTGTAAAGCGCTGCGGAATATGGTGGCGCTATATAAATAAATATTATTATTATTATTCTAGAGCATCTATCCTTATCACTCTTAAGTTGTACCATTCCTTTTTCATTCCTGCTAGAAGTTAGTTGAATAGTCTGCAATAAAGGTCCAGATGGGTGTTACCAGTCGGGGGGGGGGGGGTGTCTTTGCCTTTCTGACACTATCCAATCAGTGCTGCCAGACTGTGCAGGGTAACACCAGGTTTGAACCGTATAGTGAGTGATGCAATAGACAACACGGCAAGTGTGTCATCTTTAGAGGCTATCTACGGTACATCTTCGGAAGCAATTTTTTTATAATTTTATTTTACTCATTTTTGGCTAAAAATCTGTTTTTCAATTGGCCTTTATTAAAAATATTGAGCCGTTCTGTCACAAAGGGTTAACTGTTTTTCTAGCTGTGTGGCTAGTACTTACACTTTGTGCCATTCATCTAATAACCCATAGCTTTAAATTACTTAAAGGTCATGAACACTTATTTAGGCCACATTCTTATTAGTAAGGTAAGGCCTTTATTAAAAATATTGAGCCGTTCTGTCACAAAGGGTTAACTGTTTTTCTAGCTGTGTGGCTAGTACTTACACTTTGTGCCATTCATCTAATAACCCATAGCTTTAAATTACTAAAAGGTCCTGAACACTTATTTAGGCCACATTCTTATTAGTAAGGTAAGGATTGAGCGATAATGAGTGTTTATAAGGTTAGAGATAAGGACTAGGAGCCCGTCAGCTCCTGGTCTGAAGGAAAAGACAGAAAATCCAAAGGGTACTACTAGAGCATCTCAGCATTGTACAGAAAAAAGGAGGCCATATTTTTTATATTTTTAATATAGACCAATAGAAAAAAAATATTTTTAGCTCAAAATGAATACAATGCAATAATAAAAAAATAAAAATTTGCCCCCTAGTGTATAGCTCCTCCCCCCAGCTAGTTACTTCCCTATCACTGCCATTAACAACGCCCAGCTAGTTTATAGCTCCTCCCACCCAGCTAGTTACATAGACCCTCCCATATCACTGCCCCACCCATGGACATAACCTCACAGGAAATAGGAAAGAGTTGCATGGACATGGTCATGTGACCACAGCCCAGAACGGGGGATAGGATCATTAAAGGCAAAATTAAAGCTACCTTCATAAATGATTATTTTAAAGTATGTTAGCGCAATCTGAAAAACCCCTTTAGGATTATATATAAGAAGAATCCATCTTGCGAAAAATCGTTTTTTCCCCCATAAATTCTGTGAGTGCACGTGCTATTGCTGGACTTCTAGGAAAAGCTATAAATTTTAAGCAAAAACAATACTTTGCCCGTGGCAGTAGAAGGGTATATAGCCGATATAGCCCCCCCCCCCCCACCACACTGGCTGCACATCCTGACTGAAGATTCCCCTCAGGACTTCAGAATAGATTTAGCTCATAGTGATAATTATCCTACGAGATGGCAGGGCAGCATTCCTTCTCATGATTGCCAATTATTATAAACATGTGGGCTGGTGGTGGAATGCAAAGTCCTGATTTTGCTTACGCAGCCAATATTTACCAGTATCCTGCCTCCCTATAGTATAAAACCAGTCTGAGTCTTAAAAAGTGGTTTTCTGAGTATCAGATCGGTGGGGATCCAACACCTGGGACCCCTGGTGAACAGCTCTTTGAGAAGGAAATGGGGCTTGCAGTAGCGTCGCAGCCTTCTCACAACTTTCCCTAGGTGGCGTGATGTCACGTTCATCGGTCACGTGGCCTAGGTGCAGCTCAGCCCCATAGAAGTGAACGGGACGGAGCTGCAATACCAAGCACAACCGCTGTACAATGCACGGTGCTGTGCTTGGTGAGCACGGAGAAGGCTGCAAATGCCTTCTCATACAGCTGATCGGCCGTGGTCCTGGGTGACGGACCCCCACCAATTAGATACTGATGACCTATAAAGTATCTCGGAATAAAAGAATACACTCACCTGTTCTGCATTGTTCTGTCCTAGTGCCGAGGAGCCTATGCGCTATCCTTCTGGTCTCTGTCCTGCAAACTTCTGGACAAGGTCACGTGCGCCAATCACTGGTCACAGGAATGATGTTTCCCCAAGAGGCACGAGACCCAACAGTGATGTGCTGCTTGGGGACCCATCACAGCTGAAACCAGTGGTTGGCTTCAGGAGCGCACATGCCCCCATTTGGATGTTTTAAAAGGGTGGTCACCTTCTGGCTACTTCTGACTGATGTGTATATAAGATCTGACTAATAGCCACAAAGAGGTCCTGTCCATAAGATGGCCGCTGATGGAGGGTCATGTGACCAGGCACAGCTCAGCCTCCTCCATTCAAACACACTGGGTATAAATGGAGTGGCATCTTCTCCATGAGTATACTGTCAGGTTTACCATGCGTAGCCGATGACGAACATCTTCAAAATTCATTTAGTAACGTCTGTAAGGAGTAGGGTTGCCCCCTGGCCAGTATCTCACCGGCAAGGCCGGTAATTTAGTGGCCCTGCCGGTGCCGGTAATTCTTTTCTACCGGCAATCGTAATTGCAGGTATTTTCCTAACTGGACTGCTACTAATGAACACTTCCCAAAAAAAAAAAATCACTCACCTCCTCCATTTGCTCGTGCTGCTGAATGGAGGACAGGACCTGTGAGATGTCATCACGCTGGAGAGCAGGTCCTGTCCTGAACTTCCAGTCTCCGGGAGTGTTCACAGTGGTGTGAGCAAATGGAGGAGGTGAGTGCTTTTTTTTTTTTGCAGAAACAGAGAAGGGGGAAGTAATAGGGACATTATTCGACCTGGGGGCACTAATGGGGGGCATTATTCTAACTGTGGGGCACTAATGGGGGGCATTATTCTAACTGTGGGGCACTAATGGGGGGGCATTATTTTAACTGGGGGCAGTAATGGGGGCATTATTTCAACTGTGGGCAGTAATGGGGGCAATAATCTTCCTGGGGGCACTAATGGGGGCATGATTCTTCCCGGGGGGCACTAATGGGGGAATTATTCTTCCTGGGGGGCACTAATGGGGTATTATTCTTTATGGGGACACAAATAGGGGCATTATTATTCCTGGGGGGCAAAAATGGGGGCATTATTATTCCTATGGGGCACTAATCGGGGGCATTAATTCTCGGGTGCACTAATGGGGGGCATTATTTTAACTGGGGGCAGTAATGGGGGCATTATTTCAACTGTGGGCAGTAATGGGGGCAATAATCTTCCTGGGGGCACTAATGGGGGCATGATTCTTCCCGGGGGGCACTAATGGGGGAATTATTCTTCCTGGGGGGCACTAATGGGGTATTATTCTTTATGGGGACACAAATAGGGGCATTATTATTCCTGGGGGGCAAAAATGGGGGCATTATTATTCCTATGGGGCACTAATCGGGGGCATTAATTCTCGGGTGCACTAATGGGGGCATTATTCTTACTGGGGGCCACTAATGGGGGCATTATTTTTTTACTGGGGGGCACTATTGGGCCCATTACTCTTACTGGGGGCACTAATTGGGGGCGTTATTACTCGGGTGCACTGATGGGGGCATTACTATTACTGGGTGCACTAATAGGGGCATTACTATTACTGGGGGCACTAATGAGGGCATTATTAATTCTGGGCAGCACTAATTGGGGCATTAATATTATTGGGAGCCACAGTATGATAGCTACTTAGGCTACTTTCACACTGGCGTTTTGGTTTCCGTTTGTGAGATCCGTTCAGGGCTCTCACAGGCGGTCCAAAACGGATCAGTTCAGCCCCAATGCATTCTGAATGGAAAAGGATCCGCTCAGAATGCATCAGTTTGCCTCCATTCCGCTTTGCTGCTTGCAACGTTTTGGTGTCCGTCTGACTAAACTGAGCCAAACGGATCCGTCCTGGCACACAATCTAAGTCAATGGGGACGGATCCGTTTTCACTGACACAATAGAAAACGGATCCGTCCTCCATTGACTTTCAATGGCTATGTTAAAGATAATACAAACAGATCCACTCTGAACGGATGCATGCGGTTGTATTAGGCTACTTTCACACCTGCGTTAGGTGCGGATCCGTCTGGTATCTGCACAGACGGATCCGCACCAATAATGCAAACGCTTGTATCTGTTCAGAACGGATCCGTTTGCATTACCATGAACAAAAAAATATGATAATGCAAACGGATCCGTTTTGACTTACACTGAAAGTCAATGGGAGGCGGATCCGTTTTCAATTGCACCATATTGTGACAGTGAAAACTGATCCGTCCCCATTGACTTACATTGTAAGTCAGGACGGATCCGTTTGGCTCCGCATCGTCAGGCGGACACCAAAACGCTGCAAGCTGCGTTTTGGTATCTGCCTCCAGAGCGGAATGGAGGCAGAACGGAGCCAAACTAATGCCTTCTGAGCGGATCCTTATCCATTCAGAATGCATTGGGGCTGAACTGATCCGTTTAGGGCCGCTTGTGAGAGCCCTGAAAAGGATCTCACAGGCGGACCCAGAAACGCCAGTGTGAATATCTGAACACATGCGTTTATGCTGATCCATGACGGATCTGCACCAAACGCGAGTGTGAAAGTAGCCTTAACACCCCATGTTAGGCCATGCCCACAGCCACACACCCTTTGGGGTGTGGCTTAACTTGGCCGGTATTTTTTGTCGGGAATGGTGGTAACCCTAGTAAGGAGCCTGATGAGTATGGCAATGCTTGACGAGGTAATCTCGTCAAGACTTCGGCGGTGGAAAGTGAGACTTTTTAAAACTAGGGCAAGGCCCCAAAAACTCATATTTGGGCAGCATGGTGGCTAAATGGTCAGCAATGTGCCTTGTGCGTTGACTTGGATTTGCACCTATCCAAGGGCGTTTACTTGGGTTTCTTCCAGGTATTCCTAATTTCCTCCCATACTCTAAGGGCTCATGCACACGAACCTATTTTATTTCTGTGTCCATTAAATTTTTTTTGCAAACCGTATGTGAAACCATTCACTCCAATGGGGCCACAAAAAACGTAAATGACTCCGTCTGCATTCGATTTCCGTATGTCCGTTCTGCAAAAAAAAGAATCATGTCCTATTAGGTCTCATGCACACGAACATATGTATTTTGCGGTCCGCAAAAAACAGATCCACAAAAAAACGGATGACGTCCATGTGCGTTCCTTATTTTGCGGAGCGGAACAGCTGGCCTCTGATAGAACAGTACTATCCTTGTCCGTGATGCGGAAAATAATAGGACATGTTCTATTTTTTTGCGGAACGGACATGCGGAAACGGAATGCACACGGAGTAACTTCTGTTTCTATGTTTTGCTGACATTGAAATCAATGGTTCTGCATACAGTCCTCGAAAAAAAAAAAACGGAACGGACACAGAAAGAAAATACAATCGTGTGGATGAGCCCTTATTATCCGCATTACGGACAAGGATAAGACAGTTCTATTAGGGGCCAGCTGTTCTGCTCCGCAAAATGCGCAATGCACACGGACGTCATACATATTTTTTGCGGGGACGTGTTTTGCGGACTGCAAAATACATACGGTCGTGTTCATGAGCAGTGATGGCCAGTTTGCAGTGTTCGCCGACGAACACATGTGATCTTCCATCTTCACTCGTCCCAAGTCCGGCGCTGCAGAGGTAAGTCCTTACCTGTGCCTGTGCCGCGAGCCGCTCTGAAACAGATGCGGTCACCGGGAGCAGGCAGTCCCGAGAACAGCCTTCATTTCGGTCTACAGAGCTGTATGAGAGCTTAATTTCTGTGGAACAAATAGTAGTTTTTATTGGTACCTTTTTTGTAGTAGGTATGACTTCTTGATCACTGATATTACATTTTTCGGGGGGGGGGGGGGGGGGCAAGGTGACAAAGAAATGGCGAATCATGTGTTTTAAATTTTTTTTTGCTATGGAGTTCCACAAAGAAAAGCATCACCAAGGCCGCAGTGGGTCTGGCCCACCAAAGAAAAGGCCCTACATGTTTCGGGAATATCTCATGTTCCTGCATGATGTCATGGAGCTGCGTCAGTAAGTTAATTCTAAACAATGACTGCTACATGTTTCTCAATATACACTGTATGTCGACTATGTTGGTAATTTAATAAAAAATGTCATAGTTGCCGATAGCAACCAAGCCGATTCCTCCTTTCATTTGCAAAAGTAGGTGACCAACATTACAAGTGGAATATGATTATTTGCTATGGCCAGCTATGACACTTCTAATTTACCCAATGTTGCTACAGGACCACATATGTAATATGTTGGCTAATGAATGTAGTACTATGTGCTAAATGTTTTTTGTTGATGATAGTAATATGTGACTTGACTATTTTTGGAAGAAATGTTTGCTCATCTTTTAATTTCCACGTTCTGTTATTTTTTTATGTGAAGAACGGAGGACAACCTTTAGGAGAAAGCAGAAGAGGGCGCTCCGCAGCACTCAAGTACCTGCGAGGAGGAGATTCCCTCTCCCCAACCTCCTCCACAGAGTGCTGAAGGACCTTGCACCACAGTGGCCTCTCGTCCCCCAGCTTCGGGAGTGGATTCCCCCCCTTCCCCCCAACTTTTACCTTACAAAGCCACAGAAAATGCCATATGCCTACAGCCGAAGCATTGGTATGGCAGGACTCTGGCGCCTCATTTGAGGAACCTGCCTCCAGAGCGATTGTTGCGAACGCAAGCCACTATAGGAATCGTTCTGGAGGCAGCAACTCCTCCTAATGATCCCACAGAAATATTTGTGGCACTTGAGAATTGGCGCACCCATGGGCACCTGACTGGCCCCCGGCCAATGCCAACTCCCCCGGTTTCTCAGCGACCGACACAATACCCTCCTCCAAGGGAATATTATGCCTCACAAAGTCGGCAAACCTATCATGGCGAGACCTCATATGCCCAGACTGTCCCCTCCGCATCACAACCAGGCCCATCTCAACACTCAGTGCACGCATCACAAACCACCTACCATGGCACTCAGTTTCAGGGTCCACCATCTCCACCTGGGCGTTTTTTACATTTGTAATTTTTATTTATTCTTTATTGTTTATTTTATTTGTTACCTTAGAAATAAGTCAAGTCGAAGACTCTTTGTATAAATAAATTGATTTTTATTTTTGTGCATTTTATTGTTCGTTTTCTTTATTATATACAGTTCATAATGATATTTATGTAGGACAAACACATTGAACAGATTAATATTTTGAAACGTTTAAAATACATTAATATAACCAAAAGACACTTACAATATGAACATGATTTTTCAAAAATTTACACACACAAATATAACATTTCTTAAAAACAATATTAATCAATTTTTAAACTTTATTAAACATATATTTATTTAGAATACATATCTGCCACAAAAATATCAGAGTATAATGTCCATTGTGCACACGATAGTAAACACAATACAGATGGAGTTTATTGACATGACACATGTAATGATAATGTTAATTAATTATTAATGAGCCCAACTAACTTTATTAATTATGATGCTGATACTGGCATACATATAGATCTAAAATTTGAAAATTATAGTAATAAGGTGTTAGTACATATTTCACATACCGTGTTCTAAACAATATGTCAGCAAAATATGTAAGCTCGAAACCCACGTCAAGGATCCTCATTATCCTGCGAGTCCCTAACTAAAAAATACAAAAACTAACAAAAAAAACACCATCCAGGTTGGCAATTACAACCTTCCACGTGTAGGGTACTGCTGCCGGAAAGGGACAGAACCGAGAGGGGACATAAAATAATCAAAAAATAATTCCCTCACTCTCAGTCCAGCAGATCCTGATCTTCCAAGGTGGAAAGGGTATCTTTCAGATGCCGACCTTGTACGGTAGTTGTGCAGCACTACACACGCTTTGATGACCACATTCACATTTTCAGGGGCCAGCTGTATGGCAGAAAGAAAAACACGCCATTTGCTAGAAAAAAATTCCAAAGGCACACTCCACAAACCTTCTGGCCCTACTTAAACAGAAATTTAAAGTGCACCTCTTTTCATCCGAACCTCACCTAGGAAAGGGACGCATGAGGTTGGTAGAAAAGGCAACCCCTCGTCCCTTACAGCCACAGGTGGACCAGAGGAGCCAGGAAGGTTTGCTGTCTGTGGTACATCCAGTTGGTTGGACTGAAGCCAGCGACCCATTCTGGAAGCCCTGAAGAACTTCCATAGGACCCAATATCTACATTTATAAACCTGTAGTTTGTGTCAGCCAAGGCCAACAAAACTACAGAGAAAAACTGTTTATAATTATAGAATCGGGTCCCTGAGTTCGGTGGCTTCTTAACCCGTATGTGCTTCCCATCAAGGGCACCTATACAATTTGGGAATTGTGCCCTCTCCAGGAAGCCCTGGGCTATATCAATCACTGCTGCCTGGTTGGATGTGGCAGCACCAAAGCTTTCGGTCTCAACCAAATAGTGGCATATGTAGCCCGTATCATGGCAGCAATTGTGGAGGTCCCCATTCTAAACTCAAAATGCAAGGATGTAAAATAATTGTCAGTCGCCAGATGTCTGGAAAAAAAAAAAAAACAGCACCAAGAATACACAAAATATGACATGTTGAAAAAACATCAGCATTACTTATAAGTGTCTGTGAAGGTTCTCATTTATCCAGGTCATGGTATATCTGTAAAGAATAAAGAAGTGGGCACCGCTCTGCAGGCCAGTTGCCTTGATTTATTCTTTACAGATATTAAGTATTTCATGGCAATGTGTCTGGCAAGTTGAAATAAAATTATACCATACAACAGGATTGGGACTCAATACATTACAGGGAGTGCAGAATTATTAGGCAAGTTGTATTTTTGAGGATTAATTTTATTATTGAACAACAACCATGTTCTCAATGAACCCAAAAAACTCATTAATATCAAAGCTGAATATTTTTGGAAGTAGTTTTTAGTTTGTTTTTCGTTTTAGCTATTTTAGGGGGATATCTGTGTGTGCAGGTGACTATTACTGTGCATAATTATTAGGCAACTTAACAAAAAACTAATATATACCCATTTCAATTATTTATTTTTACCAGTGAAACCAATATAACATCTCAACATTCACAAATATACATTTCTGACATTCAAAAACAAAACAAAAACAAATCAGTGACCAATATAGCCACCTTTCTTTGCAAGGACACTCAAAAGCCTGCCATCCATGGATTCTGTCAGTGTTTTGATCTGTTCACCATCAACATTGCGTGCAGCAGCAACCACAGCCTCCCAGACACTGTTCAGAGAGGTGTACTGTTTTCCCTCCTTGTAAATCTCACATTTGATGATGGACCACAGGTTCTCAATGGGGTTCAGATCAGGTGAACAAGGAGGCCATGTCATTAGATTTTCTTCTTTTATACCCTTTCTTGCCAGCCACGCTGTGGAGTACTTGGACGCGTGTGATGGAGCATTGTCCTGCATGAAAATCATGTTTTTCTTGAAGGATGCAGACTTCTTCCTGTACCACTGCTTGAAGAAGGTGTCTTCCAGAAACTGGCAGTAGGACTGGGAGTTAAGCTTGACTCCATCCTCAACCCGAAAAGGCCCCACAAGCTCATCTTTGATGATACCAGCCCAAACCAGTACTCCACCTCCACCTTGCTGGCGTCGGAGTCGGACTGGAGCTCTCTGCCCTTTACCAATCCAGCCACGGGCCCATCCATCTGGCCCATCAAGACTCACTCTCATTTCATCAGTCCATAAAACCTTAGAAAAATCAGTCTTGAGATATTTCTTGGCCCAGTCTTGACGTTTCAGCTTGTGTGTCTTGTTCAGTGGTGGTCGTCTTTCAGCCTTTCCTACCTTGGCCATGTCTCTGAGTATTGCACACCTTGTGCTTTTGGGCACTCCAGTGATGTTGCAGCTCTGAAATATGGTCGAACTGGTGGCAAGTGGCATCTTGGCAGCTGCACGCTTGACTTTTCTCAGTTCATGGGCAGTTATTTTGCGCCTTGGTTTTTCCACACGCTTCTTGCGACCCTGTTGACTATTTTGAATGAAAAGCTTGATTGTTCGATGATCACGCTTCAGAAGCTTTGCAATTTTAAGAGTGCTGCATCCCTCTGCAAGATATCTCACTATTTTTAACTTTTCTGAGCCTGTCAAGTCCTTCTTTTGACCCATTTTGCCATAAGTTGCCTAATAATTATGCACACCTGATATAGGGTGTTGATGTCATTAGACCACACCCCTTCTCATTACAGAGATGCACATCACCTAATATGCTTAATTGGTAGTAGGCTTTCGAGCCTATACAGCTTGGAGTAAGACAACATGCATAAAGAGGATGATGTGGTCAAAATACTCATTTGCCTAATAATTCTGCACTCCCTGTATATTCGAATACACTTTAAAGTAAGGAAAACCGTTTAGCTACATCAACTTCCAGACCATTACCATATACACACAGGTGACGTATCCTCATCATCACAGCCAGGATCTAAAAAAAGAAAAAAAAACAGCGGAAATGTAATCTGGTCTGACAAAGAAATTACTTGGTAGTACACCAAAGTACACTATAAAAAGTGGCCGGGGGAAAAGCATACACAGTTTCTTACTGTAAATTTACAATACACAATACATGTGTAATACTATTAAAGGGGTTGTCTCATCATGGACAGTGGTGGCACATCACTAGGATATGCCCCCATTGTCTTATAGGTGCGGTCCCACCAGCACCTATATCGAGAACGGAGCCCCGCAGGGTGGTGGCTGGAGGACTCTGGTCCGGCCACCACCAAGCCGGCTCCCCATAGAAGTGAATGGGAGCGTACCGCGCATGCACTGCTCCTGCTCCCATTCATTTCAATGGGGCAGACGGAAATAGCCGAGCCAGCGCTCGGCTATTTTCGCCGGTCCCATAGAAAATGAATGGAGGGTGGCTGCGCATGCTCAGTGTGCCCTCCTTCAGTCGCGGGGCTCCGTTCTCTATATAGGTGCTTGTCCCAGCACCTATAAGACAATGGGGGCGATATGCCCCCATTGTCCATGATGAGACAACCCCTTTAAGTACTTATACATAGAACAGGTAATGTTCAGAATACACAGGCCATAGACCAAACAGCTATGTATTGGCAAACAGTGGGTCATTCATGTATGAGTCTGATAATATAGTCTCACCTTAAAGTATTAATGAGACGTTCTTCAGGTGACACACATTTTGCCGCATGTTGGTGTCCTGGAAAGTCAAGGCAGGCCGCAACTCCCCCAACAGCAGATCAAAGGTAGCCACCGACATACGGCAGTAATTAAAGAACTTAACAGATCAGTCAGTGCAAGAACACATGGTCAGTCGATAATAAGGGGAAAGTGGACATCCTGAAAAGGAAAATCCAAAAACCCAAGACACAAACAAGCCAAATAATCCAATCTCCACCAAAAATTGAGCTTTCCCAACTGAAAATGCATGCTGGGGGTATTTATATGTGTTTGCAGTCAGCCGGTGACTCTAGAGGATGGATCCGTTTTTTTTTCACGCGCGTTGAAAACGCATGCAATCAGCACAGAAAAAAGGCAATAACCAGGGGCGGACTACTGATAACTCATGGGGCCCCCGGGCAATAGGAGATTATGGGGCCCCTGTGTCCCGCCCACCCTCAAGTCACACCCACACACAGCCCCACCCACATATTGCGCTGCCCACATCACCTTCTCCAACCACCCAGCACCCTTACTCACATAAAACAAGTAATATATATAATATAGCTCACAGTGAATGACTGTAAATACTTACAGTTTTGAAGACGCCAACAGGCTCAGGATCAGTGCTGTGGGCAGAGGGCAGCTGGGCTCAGGGCTGGAAGTGGGCACCGCTCTGCAGTTCAGGAGACCTATAAGACGCACATAGGTTTTAGAGGGTGACAATAGGAAAGAAAAAAAAATTTCATTACACCTCAAGTCAGACCACCAATCAGACCCCCAATGTTAATCAGACATCAGCTGACAGCCCCAATCAGACCCCCAATGTAAATAAGACCCCAATAAGACCTCAAATCAGACCTAAGCTCAGACCCCAATGTAAATTACCCCCAATCAGACCTCAGATGAGAGCCCCATGCCTCTCATCAGCCCCCATTACCAGCTCTTATGCCTCTCATCAGCCCCCATTATGTGCCTCTCAGCCCCCATTATGCGCCTCTCAGCCCCCAGATTATGTGCTCCTCAGAGTAGATATGCCCAGATATGTCTTCACAGCATAGACGATTGCCTTCAGATGATACGAGATGTGCAGCACCTGAAACTACGGATACTGGAAGCCTGTGCTAGCATTTCTCCTGCGGTGTTGCTATCAGTGTGTGAAGAGTGGGAGAAAAGGGTTGCATTGACAATCCAACACAATGGGCAGCACATTGAACACATTTTATAAGTGGTCAGAAACTTGTAAATAACTCATGAAAGAATAAAGTTACGTTAAAACCAAGCACACCATTGTTTTTCTTGTAAAATTCCCAATAAGTTTGATGTGTCAAATGACCCTCTTCCTATTGAAAAAACAAAAGTTGGATTCAAAATTGCTGACTTCAAAATGGCCGCCATGGTCACCACCCATCTTGAAAAGTTTCCCCCCTCACATATACTAATGTGCCACAAGCAGGAAGTTAATATCACCAACCATTCCCATTTTATTAAGGTGTATCCATATAAATGGCCCACCCTGTATATTGCCTCCACTCTAGTGTGCATGCTGCATTTTTAAAATGTGCATGTATCTTATTCTCCATCTGAGTTGACTGCAGATAAAAATTAGAGTTGTATGATGGACAGAAAAAAAGCATCAGTATCTGACTGCACGTGTCTATGGGGTACTGCCCCAGTCCCTACTGTATTTACCCCGGTGGATCACACAAGGTAATGGAGAGGAGAGCATGACGTCTCCAGAGATGTAAAAAATATATATATTTTTACGGTTGAGTCCTATCAGTGTCAAATCTAAATAGCCAGTGATACCATTGAAACTATGTTGAAGTCTCCGCCAGCTTTATTAAAGAAAAATATTTCACTTGCCTTCAGTTGGATGAAGTTACTTTTCTATACGGGAATCAAATCTTTACCCGAGTTGAAGGATGACCATTGCGAAATTCTGGCAAGTCTGTCTGAAAACAGTCCTGTTTGTGTTTTTAGGAGCCGTGTAACAGTGAGATTTCTCTTCTGGTTAATGTGGAGCTTTGTAGGATATAACACATACTAAGTGTTACATTTTTGTGAAGAGCCCACTGTCTTCCACTTCCAAATGTCCTAGATTTTCCGTGCTAGACAGCCGGATACAATTCCCAATCCTCATCAGGAGTATACAAGATTAACACAGACCTTCTAACAATCCTGCTTTTCCTTGGACTCAAGGAGGTGAGTATTTTGCACATCTATGTAACAAGGGATGTTTCTCTAAATATTGGGGGTGTTCTAGTTGGGCAGGGCTTAAAATATCCTGTAATATCAGGTTCAAATAGGCGGTATGCACGTTTTTGTTGAGCTGTGCCGCCAAACACATGCTGAGGATACAGAAAATCTCATTAATATCTATCGACAGTAAGCAAACAGTTCCTAGACCCCAACCTCAACAGTTCAGGAGATTTGGTGGATCTGACCTCTAGGACCCCCTACCGATCCTGAGAATGAAGTTTCATGAATTTTCATGAAAAGAAGGTGGGAGCGCCACTGTGCATGGAAAACCGTAAAGTGGATGCAGATCTAAAACCATTTCATTCTCAGGATCGGTGGGGGGGTCCTAGAGTTGTCCTAAACATCTCTTTATGCCTTGGACATTAAGCAAATATCTTCTGGTAGTTTCTACTTAAAGAGGTATTCCGGCTGTGAGAAGTCATTCCCTAACCAGAGGAGGTGGGACCGCTGCTAAGGGGGCCCCCTAAAATGAATGGAGCGGCGTGTCGGGTAGGAGCACTGCCACTCCTTCTGCTACATTCATCTAGACAGAATACCACTTTAAGGGGCAAATCTGTCACCAACTTTTTATTTCAAGGGATCAATTCAAATATAAAATTCAACTATACAGGATATATACGTAGAGTCAACATATCTAGTTCCCACTGGTACCCCCATGCTTCCTCTGTTCTGCTCCCATGTCAGATTCCTTTCAAGATGGCTGCCACCGTTTCAGGTTTTCTCATGCAGAGTGCTGCATACACCCCCCCCCCCCTTACTGTCCTCAGATAGACATTTTGCCTATGACTTAGACTTTCTAACGCCATTAACTGAACCATCAACCCAATTACTACCCTAGACTACCATGGATATCCATATTAACCCCTTTGCTACCCTAGACCACCAGGAATATTACCATTAACACCTTTACTACCCTAAGTTATGATGTTCATTGCCATTAACTCCTCCACCATCGTACCCTACCATGGTTACTTCTCACAACTCCACCACCCTACCGACACTTGTGTTCCTTCACTGTGACCCCCGCCAATCATCGGTCCCATCAGTCTCTAGTGAGGTATAAAATGTCTACATACATACACAGCTTTTGGTCTGTGGCATTTGTATCTAGAGAAGCACACTGTACATATGGAACTTTTTCTGGTGATTTTCTCCACAGGCGTATCGATAAAACTTCATAAACACCATGAAAAATGCCTGTTCAAAAAACATTTTTAAAAACCGTAAAAATGGTATTAAAACCCCTTGAATGAGTGAACATTTTTATATGCATTTTAAAATGAATGCAAAGCAGGCCAAAAATCAGTTGTAGAATGGCAAATTCAGCTCTGCTAGAATAATAACTAGTAGAATAGACGGGGTGGGGGGTGTTGAGGGTTAGGGGGAATAGGCTCCACAGTACATACAGGGGTGTTACTGTATATATAATCTGTTTCTACACCAAGCAGTGCAGAGCGGCAGCACTAGTGCAGCCCACGCACATTCCTCCACACTTAAGAGTGAGCCTTGTTTCCTATTACATTATTATTTTTATGCCTCTGAAGAAATCTCAAGTATTAGTCTTTGCACTTTCCAACTAAAAAGTGTGACTTTCAGCTGAGGGTTGTGTCAACATATGAACAGTCCAGACAGACTGTGAATTACACAGTGCGGCACAGACATGTATCGCCCCTCGACAGAGCAAAAATGACATACGGTACTACATGCGGCGCGTATATGCAGATGTCCGGCGTGTTGAATTGTAAAGCGCTGCGGAATGTGGTGGCACTATATAAATAAAGATAATTATTATTGTTTTTATTATTGTTGTTGTTATTTACACTATAATGTTAGCATCATTGTAATATATTGCTGTGATAACACTACAGGGTATTAGATGGTAACTGTTATTATAGTTGTAGTGTTGGTGTTTTATGTTTGTGGTATACCAGTAAGTTTATATCTTCTCTATCAGTAGTAGAAATGCACTACCAAAATAGATACCGTAACCATCAATTGAATACACATTAAAGTGCTAAACTAGCCTATGGCAATAAATATAAATAGACAACCTACATAGAAAATGCCAGACCGCTGGTACTGAATTATGTCCTTTATTACAAAATCACATTATACAACATACATGATTAAAAGAATCAGTGCAGGAGATAAAAGCAACATCACTGGAGGAGACATACATGAAACGGAGTCCCTATCATAGAAAAATGTACAGAAGACATGGTCATGCATAAGGAAAATCATACATGATGAGAAAAGGGACATTTACCCGTGCAAAGAGTTTCCTCCAGGATGGCGCCAACCCCAACGCGCGTTTCGGCGTACCTTCGTCTGGGGGTCAGTAGTAGAAATGATAGTAGTAGTAATACAAGCACATTGGTCCATATGTGTCTAAGGCTCGTTCTGTGCTATTTCACCTGATAAAACGCCAGGCTCCATGATGGACCAACTTATAGTCCGATTTTTCTAGTTTCCATCATGTGACAGATCCTGCGCTGCCGTTTTTCTCGAAACGGAACAGAAATATGGAACAAAAATAGGATAGAAAATAACATTGAATACTGTCTTTCCATTTTATGTTTTTTTTTTGCAGTTTGTTTTACAACAAATTTATAAAATATAGCAATGACCCAAACTGAGGCCTCTTTCACATGTCAGTGAATCATGGACCACTCATCCATCCATTGACTTAAACCCCTGCCGGACCTCCGCCGGACCTGTACGCTGGTAGTCAGGTCTAAACATAGAGCCCATGCAGAAGCTGGGTGGGCGCCATAACCATCAGATATCTGCTGTTTTACACAGCAGACACCAGGAGGAAATGTCTGTGATCGGCGATAATGCTAATCGTAGACATTTATCCCCTCAGATTCATTTAACCCCTCAAACATTTAATCATAGACATTTAACCCCTCAGATTCCACGATCAATTGCAACCATGACATCTGAGAAGGCTTTTCCCAGGAGAGCTGCACTCCTGGGGCTTGATCGGCTCCCATGCTCTCAAATCAGGGATGGCATTTGGTTGCTGTGGCAGCCTCGGACCCTCTGAAAGACCTGAGGCCTGCCACAGAGATGTTCCTATGGAGAATGATAATTCATTGCGGTCCATGGGAGAAGCAATCATGGTCGCAGTGGGAAAAAAGTCAAAGAAAAAAAAGTTTTCAAAAATATAAAACTTTTTTTTATAAAATTCAATTAACTGTTTCACCATATTAAAAATTTAAATAAATCAACAATTAACAACAAAGATTATTAGTATATCCACCTCCCAAAATGCCCATACTATTTAAATATAAACATATTTTTCCTGTACAGTGAACTCCTTGCCAGAAAAAAATCAAAATGGCTTAATTTCCCAAAAATATTGAATAAAAAGTGATCGAAAAGTCATACAATCTCCAGAATGGTATCAATAAAAACTAAAGATTGCCCCGCAAAAAATGAGCCCTCACACGGCTTCATAGACATATAAAAATGTTATGGGGTCAGAATATGGCAACGCAAAGAAAAGATTGTTTCCAAAGAAAAAGTATACAAATGTGGCATCGTTGTAATCAGTATGACCCGGAGAATGAAGGAAACAGGTCAGTTTTACTGCATAGGGAACTCCGTAAAAACAAAACCCATAAAACTTTGATGGAATTGCTTTTTTTTCCAATTACACATCTTTTGGAATTTTTTCCAGCTTTCCACTACATTGCATGCATTGTATGGTGACATTAGAAAGTGCAGTGTGTCCTGCAAAAAACAAGCCCTCATACGGCTATGTGAAAAGTAAAAAAAAGGTATGGCTCCGGGAAGGCAAGGAGTAAGGCTGGGTTCACACGGGCGTTGCGGGAAAATGTGCGGGTGCGTTGCGGGAACACCCGCGATTTTTCTGCGCAAATGCAAAACATTGTAATGCGTTTTGCACTCGCGTGAGAAAAATCGCGCATGTTTGGTACCCAAACCCGAACTTCTTCACAGAAGTTCGGGCTTGGGATCGGTGTTCTGTAGATTGTATTATTTCCCCTTATAACATGGTTATAAGGGAAAATAATAGCATTCTGAATACAGAATGCATAGTAAAATAGCGCTGGAGGGGTTAAAAAAATAAATAAATAATTTAACTCACCTTAGTCCACTTGATCGCGTAGCCCAGCATCTCCTTCTGTCTCCTTTGCTGAACAGGACCTGTGGTGAGCATTCATTACAGGTAAAGGACCTTTGGTGACGTCATTCCGGTCATCACATGATCCATCACCATGGTAAAAGATCATGTGATGGATCTTTATGGACATGTAAATGAGGCCTAACAGCCTCAAAAATGTTTCCATAGACCAACCTTAGAGGTAGGAGATATAATGATACTGTATCATCGTCTACAAAAGTCATAAAGCTCGATATAAAATCTCAATATAAAATAAGTCTCCACTATATTATGTAGTTGTCTTCTGGAAATTTTAAAACCGCTGGAATAAAAGATTAAACCTTTGCACCCGAGCTGAGCTGGACTTCTTCTCTTATTGGATCTTATACATTTCCGCATCCAGGTGCGGCGTCCATGCCCAGAGGGTGTCTTTCAGCAGGTGAGAGCTGCCTTACGCTTGATTTACTGATTATGTAGTTACAGTATGTAAATTACAGCAAAAATAGGAATGACCTACAGTATGAGGGTGAGTTTACACATGGGATATGTGGCAGTTTTTTGAGCCAAAGCAAGAACTGGGTTGGAAGGGAATAAAAAAATATAAACTAAACACATTTCCTTTGTTCTGGATTTGGCTCAGAAAACTGCCACAAAAGCCTAGGTGTGAACCCTCCCTAAGAATGGTTCCATATTAGCAAGAAATATGACAAGTAAGGGGGAGTTCACATCACCGTTTCATTTTCTGTACTTCTGGTCCGTCAGAAGAACAGAAAAAAAAAACTGATCCTGTGCACAAGTTATGCAAATTTGGCATCAGTTTGAGCCATTTCCATCCTATATGCAGAAGTTGTTTTTTTCGTCTAAAAAACATTTCTCAGACGGAAGGGGCTCAGGCGGATGCCAAATGGGTACAACGGATGCACAGGATTCTTTTTTTTTTTTTTTTACAGGATCCAATTTGTTTCTTTATTTTTCTGTTCTTCGGACGGATCAGAAGAACGGAAAAATAAAGTGATGTGAACTCAGCCTTATATGAACTGCCGATACTTACCGGTATATCTAAAATATCTGGTAGTAGTATTAAGAGTATTATACCCACAGTATAGCAATGAACTGGAAATTAGTAACATAATAATTTTATATCAATAAAGTTAAAATGTTATTTTGCTATTACTGTATACCACATCTATCTTATATCTATTTAATATAATAATATAATATAAGGCCGAAAAAAGACATTTGTCCATCCAGTTCGGCCTGTTATCTTGCAAGTTGATCCAGAGGAAGGCAAAAAACCCTGTGAGGTAGAGGCCAATTTTCCCCACTTAAAGGGTATGTCCGGGACCAATTATTTTTTTTTTAAAACACGCTTACTCACAATATCTAAATAAAGGTGCCTCCATATATTTTCAACTATTTTCGCCACTTCTATGTGGCTCCAACGGTCCCCCACTCATTGATTATATGTCTGTTTATCTTTCCCTAACTTCCGGCTGTACTGCGCTGTGGGTCCTGGGGCAGCGTGGCATCAGGTGGTTACAGCTGTCTCTCTGCTCTGCTGTAACTCCGCCCCCTCATCAATATTCACCTCCATTCATTCTAAAGCTCCTTGACCGGGGATATCACCCGACTGGAGGGGCGGAGCTTAGTGGGATGATGGCCAGCCGCTGTAACTCCGCCCCTCATCAATATTCACCTCCATTCATTCTAAAGCTCGTTGCCCGGTGACGTCACCGGAATGGAGGGGCGGGGCTTAGCGCGATGTCAGCCAGCCCAGTTACCACCCCTCCATCCACTCTGCATAAATTACTTATGCTGCAAGTGACGTCACCGGGCTCCCTGAGCAGCGGATGAGGAAGCTTTGCTTGCCTGTAAGGGACCCAGTACGTCGATGAGGAGAAGAAAACAGTAACTTCCGGCCAAGAATTTCACAGATGAAAACGGGGCTGCAGAAATCTGTGCCAAAGGTACTACATGCTTGTATGTAATGTGTATGCCACACTTGTTCTATTAGAGCAATGTCCCCAATCCCAGACAACCCCATTTAAGAGGAAAAAAATTCCTTCCCGACTCCAATCAGGCAATCAGATGACTCCCTGGATCAACGACCCCTCTCTAGTAGCTATAGCCTGTAATATTATTACACTCCAGAAATTCATCCAGGCCACTCTTGAATTCTTTTATTGTACTCACCATCGCCACCTCCTCAGGCAGAGAGTTCCATAGTCTCACTGCTCTTACCGTAGAGAATCCTTTTCTATGTTTGTGTACAAACCTTCTTTCCTCCAGACGCAGAGGATGTCCCCTCGTCACAGTCACAGTCCTGGGGATAAATAGATGATGGGAGAGATCTCTGTACTGACCCCTGATATATTTATACATAGTAATTAGATCTCCCCTCAGTCGTCTTTTTTCTAAAGTGAATAACCCTAATGTTGATAATCTTTCAGGGTACTGTAGTTGCCCCATTCCAGTTATTACTTTAGTTGCCCTCCTCTGAACCCTCTCCAGCTCTGCTATGTCTGCCTTGTTCACAGGAGCCCAGAACTGTACACAGTACTCCATGTGTGGTCTGACTAATGATTTGTAAAGTAGTAGGAATATATTCTCATCACGGGCATCTATGCCCCTTCTGATGCAACCCATTATCTTATTGGCCTTGGCAGCAGCTGCCTGACACTGGTTTTTACAGCTTAGTTTACGGTTCACTAAAATTCCTAGATCCTTTTCCATGTCGGTGTTACCGAGTGTTTTACCATTTAGTATGTACGGATGACTTGCATTATTCCTTCCCATGTGCATAACTTTATATTTGTCAGTATTAAACCTCATCTGCCACTTATCTGCCCAAGCCTCTGCCCTAATCTATCCAGATCCCTCTGTAGCAGAATACTGTCCTCTTCAGTGTAAATTACTTTACACAGTTTAGTGTCATCTGCAAAAATGCATATTTTACCGTGCAAGCCTTCTACAAGATCATTAATAAATATATTGAAGAGAATAGGGCCCAATACTGACCCCTGAGGTACCCAACTAGTGACAGTGACCCAATCTGAGTGTGTACCGTTAATAACCACCCTCTGTTTTCTATCATTGAGCCAGTTACTTACCCACTTACAGACGTTTTCTCCCAGTCCGAACATTCTCATTTTATATACTAACCTTTTATGTGGTACAGTGTCAAATGCTTTGGAGAAGTCCAGATATACGACATCCATTGATTCGCCGCTGTCAAGTCTAGAACTTACCTCATCATAGAAACGGATTAAATTAGTTTAACATGACCGATCCCTCATGAAGCCATGCTGATATGGCGTTATTTGCTTATTTTCCTTGATAGCATCTCTTAGAAAACCTTCAAACAGTTTACCTGCGACAGATGTTAAACTTACCGGCCTATACCGTAGTTTCCGGGCTCCGTTTTTGGATCCTTTTTGAATATTGGCACCACATTTGCTATGCGCAAATCCTGTGGAACACTCCCTGTCAGTATAGAGTCCGCAAATATCAAAAATAATGGTCTGGCTATGACATTACTTAATTCTCTTAGGATACGAGGGGGGAGGGGGTTGCCATCCGGTCCTGACGATTTGTCTATTTTAATCTTTTTATGACGCCGCTGTACTTCTTCCTGGGTCAGACAGGACACTTTTAATGGGGAATTTACTTTTACATTCTGCATTCCATCTGGCAGTTTATTTTCTTCAGTGAATACAGTGGAGAGAAAAATATTTAACAGCTTTGCTTTCTCCTCGTCGCTCTCTGCGACTCCCCCTTCATTACTCTGTAAAGGGCCAACACCTTCAGATTTATACTTTTTACCATTTATATAATTGAAGAACATTTTAGGGTTAGTTTTACTCTCTTTGGCAATTAATCTCTCGGTCTCTAGTTTGGCCGCTTTTCTTTTGTTTTTTACATATTCTATTTTTTTCCTTATAGTTTTTCAGTGCTTCCTCGCTATCCTCCTGTTTTAGTGATTTAAATGCTTTCTTTTTGTCATTTACTGCCTTCTTTGCAGTACTATTTATCCACATTTCTTCTTGTTCCTTAACCTTTTATTCCCATAAGGTAAGAACCTCTCACAATTAGATTTTAGGATGTTTTTAAAAATATCCCATTTTGTGGCTGTATTTTTATTTTTGAGGACTTTGTCCCAGTTAGTTAGGCCTATGGTCTCTCTTAGTTGGCTAAATTTAGCTTTTTTGAAGTTTGGTATTTTTGTTCCTCCCTGTAGAAACGCTCTTTTGAATGATAATTGGAAGGTTATTACTTTATGGTCACCATTTCCCAGGTATCCCCCAACCTGCACATCTGTTGTTCTGTCAGGTCTATTGGTTAATACTAAGTCCAGTGTGGCCGTCCCTCTAGTCGGGTCCTGAACCAGTTGGTACAGGTAATTGTCTTTGGTTATTGCCAAGAACCTGTTTCCTTTATGAGATGTACAGGTTTCAGTTTCCCAGTCTATATCTGGGTAGTTGAAGTCCCCCATAATAACCACCTCATTATGATTTGCCGCCTCGTCTATCTCGTTTAGTAGTAGATTTTCTGTGGACTCTGGTATATTAGGTGATTTATAGTAAACTCCTATTAGTAATTTATTGTTGTTTTTAGCTCCATGTATCTCTACCCACAGTGACTCCACATGTTCATGTCCCTCACTTATATCTTCTCGGACTGTGGGCTTTAGACAGGACTTTACATAAAGGCAGACCCCTCCCCCTCTCAGGTTTTGGCGATCCTTTCTAAACAGACTGTAACCCTGTACATTAACTGCCCAGTCATAGCTATCATCCAGCCATGTCTCCGTCATTCCCACTATGTCATAGTCCTCCTCACACATCACTAATTCCAGTTCACCAGTTTTATTAGTCAGGCTTCTGGCATTAGTATACAGCAATATGTATTAGCATTTTTTACCCTACACCTTTCCTTCTGAACTGTTCTAGTCCCTCCTTCCATTCCTCCCACAGTCCCACTACCTTGCCCCCGGTCTCTATATGCACTATCTTCCCCTCCTATAGTGTTATTACCCTCCCCCCCAGTCCCTAGTTTAAACACTCCTCCAACCTTCTAGCCATCTTCTTCCCCAACACAGCTGCCCCTTCCCCATTGAGGTGCAGCCCGTCCCTACGATAGAGCCTGTAGCCGAGAGAGAAGTCAGCCCAGTTCTCCAGGAACCCAAACCCCTCCTTCCTACACCAGTTCTTGAGCCACTTGTTTACCTCCCTAATCTTCTGCTGCCTTTCTTGTGTGGCCCGTGGTACAGGCAGTATTTCGGAAAATACTACCTATGAGGTCCTTGCCCTAATCTTTTGACCTAAATACCTAAAATCTTTTTTAAGGACGCTCCACCTACCTCTAACTTTGTCATTGGTTCCGATATGGACCATGACCACTGGATCTTCTCCAGCCCCTCCCAGTAATCTGTCAACGCAATCCGCGATGTGTTGAACTCGAGTGCCAGGAGGACAACACACCGTTCCATGATCCCGGTCTTTGTGACAGATTGCCTTATCTGTACCGCTAATAAGTCTCCCACTACCAGCACCTGTCTGGCCTGCCCTGCTCTCCTGGTTCCCTGCTTACTGGAGCTGACATTCCCCTGACTGGCAGAGGAAGTGTCCGGCTGCAGCAGTGCTCTCCCTGAAATGACATCCTCCTCATCTGCCAACCTTACAAACTTGTTGGGGTGTGTCAGATCAGGGCTATCCTCCCTGGCACTCTTCCCTCTACCCCTTTTTCTAACCAGGCTACCCAGCTAGCTACCTCACTTTCCTCAGCCTCCTCGCTACCACCCTTCCCCCCCCCCATCTACCCCAAAGAGTGCTTGCTCAGTGAGCAGCAAACTCTTTTCCAAATTATTAACGCGTCTCAGTGTTGAAACTCGCTCGTTTAGATACTCAATTTGAGATTCCAAACAGATAATATGCTCACATTTTGAACAATGATATACATACTCGAACGGCTGTTCTAGGACTGCATACATCAGATGTGCACTGGACTGCGCTGTCAATAATGGAACACATACTAAGTGGGGATTACACAAAGAAAGAGAAAAATACAATATAGTGCAGTAATAAGTATATAACTTACTGTAGTCCCCTCCTAAAGTCCCTGAATCTGAACTCACGTAATCTAAAGTCACACGCTTAATGCAAACACACTTGAAATCAAACACACGAACGCTCACAAACTCGCGTTATTTGCCTGTCTATAACTGGAGCTCTTAAACCAGTCTGCTTTTTTTTCTCCGGATATCTTATCTATCTATCTCATATCTATTTATCTGTCTATCTCTCTGTCTATCTACAGTATCTGTCTGTCAATCATCTATGCTATTATACTACATAGTATATGTATAGTAACAATAACAAAATGACACCAATAATAACTGTAGTATTATTCTGAGATACTATTACAGTAATACCACTTTATATTCCTATTAGTAAAGATTAGCAATACGGTTTGATATAATATTCTGGCCATAGACATAGTAATCTGTTTTAATCAGTAAGTGCCCCTCCTTTTATCTTATATACCGAAATGCTGATAGATAGATAGATAGATAGATAGATAGATAGATAGATATGAGATTAGATAGATATGAGATTAGATAGATAGATATGAGATTAAAAAGATAGATAGATAGATAGATAGATAGATAGATAGATAAATAGCTAATTGATTAAATAAAACATAAAATATATCTTGATGGCTCATAATGTAACATAGAGTATGCATCAGGTCTACAGAACTAAAACCTTTTTGGGTCCTGAAAATACATTAAATTGAAAAACTAGAAACCTTTTGCAAACTGCTTTATGTCCCTGTTATCCAATCAGTTGCACTAAATCTGTACAGCAACATTGTGAGCGCAGTTATTACTGGTGCCTTCAAGGCCAGCAGACCTTAGCAGCCAATTTACACTTTGCAAGAAGAAAACACAACAGCATTTTGTTTTAAATTGTAGTTTATAAATTAGAAAAAAAGTATAGCATCTTAAAAAAATATTCACAAAGCCTTTGGGTAAATGATCTGGCCGAGTGCACAATGTCTATAGGCTGCCTGTCAGGCCTGGTGCTGAAGATGACACCCTTTCTGTGAAACAAACAGTCTACATTTTCTTTCAAAGGAAACTCCCAATGTCTATGTAACAACATCTTCACATTAGATATGAAAATAGGTATTTGTATAGTAGAAAAGTGCTAGGAAATTCAGACATTTCTCAGTAGAGAGGCGAAGAGTAGAATTAGTGGAAAATATTCAAAGGATCCTTTAAACTCATTGGGGTCAGTACGTTGCCCCAGGCAATCATTTAGGGACTGGGTGTCCAGGCCTTTCATCCCTTTTCCACTAGCACCCTTTTTACTGGTTTCCAACCAGCGTAACACCAGTCCATAAAAATATTTGTACCTAAAATTTAGATCTATATATAAAACCTATACAAAGTATGGACAGCATGGATACCATGGACAAGGCCTGCACATGCTGCTCCTCTTAAAGTCAAGTCGTGTCCCTCAGATGAAAGACTTGCTATGAGGTCAGCAGGATGACAGGGGGTAATATTTGGCTCCCCTGTCCTTGGGGGGACAGTAAGGAGAAATAAATGTTTCAGGAACCTTGATGGTGTTAGGGCGTCCCCCCAGTGCAGGCGGCCACTGCAGCTGCAGATAATGTCCAGCCTGGCAGGGCACAGTAGTAGGGGTAGTAGTAGGGAGGCTGAAGAGGCAGTAGGGAGGGTCTCAGAACTTCTCCAGGCTGGTATTGCCTCTGATCGTCCCTGACCAGAACCTTCACAGCCACCTTCTTGGCAGCTGGAGCCGCAGCCAATAAATCTGCTGCCATCTGCCTTCGTTTGGTCTTGTAGCGTCGGTTCTGGAACCAGATTTTCACCTGGGTCTCTGTAAGCTTCAGGGAGGCAGCTAGGTCAGCACGTTCTGGGCCAGACAGGTAACGTTGGTGGTTAAATCGTCTTTCCAACTCGAAGACCTGGGCATGGGAGAAGGCTGCTCGGGATCGCTTCTTCCTCTGCTTGGGGGCCTCCAGGTGGAGCTGATCACATTTGGGGTCTTCATCTGGGGGGCTGGGATCTATGCACAGGCAAAAAAAGAATAAAGACATTAATCAATCGGTAAACGGTAAAAAGAAAGCCAAAGCATCACATTCATGGTAACATTGCCTGATGCTCCCCATAATAATACCACTATAACAATATAATATAGATCATTGGCATGATATATATTTCCTGTAGCTTATGTAGTGCAAGTATATAGTATGCAGTATTGTACAGAGGTTGCCACTATTCCCGTCAGTCCATGTGCCTGATTAACCCTTCAAGGACATGTCAATTCTCCATTTTTGCATTTTCATTTTTCACTCCCTGCATTCCTGGAGCCATAACTTTTACATTTTTCTGTTCACATAAACCAGAGATCAGCAACCTCCGGCACTCAACATGTTCAGAAACTACAACTCCCAGTATGCTTCATTCACTTCTGTGGGAGTTATCAGAACAGCTAAGCATGTTTGCATGCTGGGAGTTGTAGTTTCACAGCAGATGGAGTGCATCCCTGACATATGAGGACTTGTTTTTTGCTAGACAAATTCTACTTTCTAACGGCATCTTTTAATATCGCATACTATGTAGTGAAAAACTGGATAAAAAATCCAAAAAGGGTGGTATTGGAAAAAAAACTATTCTATCACAGTTTTTTGGGTTTTGTTTTTATGACATTCTCAACGCAGTAAAACTGACCTGTGCCCTTCATTCTCCGGGTCAGTACGATTACAGCGATACCACGTTTATTTAGTTTTTTTGTGTTTTTATACTTGAACATTTTTTTTCTTTTCATCATCATATTCTGACGTCCATAACTTATTTACAGGTGAAACTCGAAAGATTTGAATATCGTGCAAAAGTCCATTTATTTCAGTAATGCAACTTAAAACTAGAATTTTGTGAAAAGGTTTAATATTCTAGGCTCAAAGCGTCACACTCTAGTCAGCTAATTAATCCATACCCCCTGAGCAAAGGGTACCTCAAAATTGCGACTTTGGAGTTTTCATAAGCTGTAAGCCATAATCATCCAAATTATAAAAAATAAAGGCTTGAAATATCTCGCTTTGCATGTAATGAGTCTCATATGGTAGTTTCACCCTTTAAGTTGAATTACTGAAATAAATGAACTTTGCACCATATTCTAATTTTTCGAGTCGATCTGTACTTTTCATTGATACCATTTTAGGGTGTGTGTGACTTTTTGATAACTTTCTATTCCATTTTTTTGGGAGGTAAAGTGACAAAACAAATTGTGAAATCAGCCATTTAGATTTTTTTTTTCTGTCACGCTGTTCGTTGTATGGGATAAATAGTGCAGGTATTTTGGGACACAGCAATGCCTGTGATGTTGATAGTTTTTTTTTATTGTATATTTATTTTTTATTATGGGGAATGGGGGTGACTTGAAGATAGATATATATATATATATATATATATATATATATATATATATATATATATTTATTTATTTAAATAAAAAAATAAAAAATAATTATATATATATTTATAATAGATAGATTTTTTTTTTTTTATTGTATATTTATTTTTTATTATGGGGAATGGGGGTGACTTGAAGATATATATATATATATATATATATATATATATATATATATTTATTTAAATAAAAAAATAAAAAATAATTATATATATATTTATAATAGATAGATTTTTTTTTTTTTTACTTTTTTTTTACTTTTTTTCACGCTTTTTAAAAGTTCCCCTAGGGAACTTGAACATACAATCATCAGATCACTTCTTTCATAGTTTTCAATGAATTAGCATTGGAGTCTATTTGCTGTGTTCCTGTGGTGCCCCACAGGCAGGGCCTCCATAGGAACACAGCTCTGGCAGCCTTGGATCCTTCAGAGGGACCGAGCCTTCCACAGGGGGCCGTTGGGGTAGCTGTTCCAGCCCATGGAGCATAGCGCTCCTAGGTATTCAGAGCTCAGATGTCATGGTCACATTTGACCACGGCATTTGAGGGGTTAAACGTCTGCGATTGGTGATGTGCGAAACGGTAAGCACTCAGTGGTCCAGAGCAGGCGCCATCTTTAAAGAGACGACATCCACGCTACATGCAGTACAAGGTTGTGTTTTTTGTTGCGGATTATGCTGTGAATTTTGGGTGTGATTAATGTTGCAGATTTCTGTGTAGGTTACATCTCCATTGAAAGGAGTGTCCGTTTTTTGGGCATTTTTTTGCAGACCGTATGCGAAACCATTAATTTCAATGGGTCGGCAAAAAAAAAAACTGAAGTTACTCTGTGTGCGTTCCGTTTCCGTATGTCCGTATTTCCGTTACGCAAAAAAAATAGAACATGTCCTATTATTGTCCGCATTACGGACAAGAACAGGACTGTTCTATTAGGGGCCAGCTGTTCCGTTCTACAAAATATGGAATGCACACGGACGTCATCCCTATTTTTTGCGGGTCCGTTTTTTTTACGGACTGCAAAATACATACGGTCATGTGCATGAGCCCTAACTCACAGACAATTTCCCCATCCCACACACTGGGTCAATTTCATAGGAAGCCAATTAACCGATCAGTATGTTTTGCAGTGTGGGAGGAACCAGAGTACTCATAGGAAACCCCCGCAAACATAGGGAGAACATACAAACTCCATGCAAATGGTGTCCTCGGTCACCAGTGCCTCCACGCTGCAATAACATTATAACATTATGATGCTATATGAAAGCATTCTCCACTATATAAGAGTACTATATTATTATAACACCTTATGCCATTATATGCTTCTACACATGTTACCATCATGTATCATTCACCATTATTGTATGCAGCCACTTATAACATAGCAATACCATTACATGCTGCATTTATCAGGCAGTGAAACCTCTTTGAGACAACCACCCAAAATTGCATTTAAAAAATGCTCTTCCAAAGGGGTGGGCCCCCTAAAGAAGTGGCCAGTATGCATAGGACTCAATGGAGCTGAAAACAGAGGAAATCTCGTCTAGATACAGGGGCGGTCTTCTCAAAGTGGCGGGTGGCATTTGGGAGAGGCATCACTGCTAGAGATGCAGGAGCTGGCCTAGCAGTTCATCATTCACTGACCACCGCTATTGTTAGGACCCTTTCACGTTTCCCTTCGGTTCCGTGCAGAAATGCCAGGGGGGAATTAAAGCCAGAATTGATCCCATAGTTTTCTATAGGATACATCACTAGTGTTGAGCACGAATATTCGAATAGCAAATTTTTATCGCGAATATCGCCACTTCGAGAATTCGCGAATATTTAGAATACAGTGCCATATATTCGTTATATCGAATATTCTGCATTTTTTTTCCATCTGAACACATGATTCCTCTCCGCTTCTTGCTTGTGGGCCAATGAGAAGGATGCAATGTCAAGTTCACAACAATACTTAGTACTTAGTGCACCAATCAGTAATCTGTAGTCAGACCTGCTAAAATGTGTGCGAAAAAATATTCGAATCACTGCCGATTAGCGCAATCATGAATATATTGGAGCACTTGACTCTATCTGCATATAAAGCTATTCTATTGTTCTGCCGTGCCAACCATTTTCTCCAGTCTCAGGAAACTTATACCAGCTTCAAAAATGTAGCCAAAGTGACCCACGCCGGTATTTCGCTTTATGAATTCGCGATTTTTACATTGCCGATTTTTCGCATTCAATAAAATAATCTCTAATTCTCAAAATTTGCAAATATATGACGATTATTCTACAAAATATTCGTGAAATATCGCGAATTCGAATAAAGCCCCTGCCGCTCATCACTATAGATCACATACATCCGATGCATCCTGGGTTTTTCTGTCCGATACCATGAGTTTACAGACACCGGACCTGAGCACTGAATTGCACATTCACTAATGTATATCATTTGTGTCCAGCTCTGCAAAAAAAGAAATGGCCGCACACAACGAATACATGTGCCCCCGGCCTTACAGTACACACGGCTAGGATTGTAGGCTAACATGACCGTCACATACTTCTATTATTCTGTGCTATCCATAACTGTACCAAAAGATACCATCATTATTACATTCTAGCTAAATCCCAGTTATTACATGTCAACTGTAATACCACTACACTCTACTATTTTATGGGGATATAATAAATATTTTCTGCACATGTCAATCTGGTTGCCAAGTGTATGAGTGCTCGCTCATTACTCTATTACTACATTTGCCTTTTAAGAGAGGGTGGGGTGATTCCCTCTATATGAGCTTGCAGCACCATACCTTAACTACTTGCTAGTGAGCCACCACAACCTACCACTATTTTTTATAATAACTCCACATAACAGTATTACATGTTGGATAGAATAATACCACTACATAACATTATTAAATAGTAGATATAATAAAACAAGTACATAATAGTGGTACATGCTAGCTATTATAATACCACTACATAATATTATTACATGTTAGCTATAATGATATCACTATATACCATTATTAAACAACTACATAACAGTATCGCATGCTGGCTATAATAGTAACAATAGTAACAATAGTAAATGGTAGCTATAATAGTAACACTACATGACAATAGTAAATGGTAGCTATAATGATGCCATTACATGACATTATTAACCTGAAGCTATAATAAAACAACTACATAATAGTATGACATGCTAGCTATAATAATACTACTACATGTTATTAAATGGTAGCTATAATGATACAATTGCATAACATTATTACATGATGCCTCTACATAATAATATACCAGCAGGTAACATTATTATAGGGTGGCTCTAATAATACCTCTGCATTCTGCCATCTGTAAATGCTGCCTTTCACAATCCCTCTATGTGCTACCATACTTACATCGTGGCTCTAATATCAGCACTGCATCATGTAATACCCTACATACTGTCCTAATTATATATTCCTATACCATTACCATGTTAACCTATTGTTCATACTCAAATAATACCTCTGCATGCTACCAAAATGACATGGGGACTATAATATTGCCTCTAGGACATATGCTGTTTCTAATGATACACCACTGATTATTACCAGGAATAAGCTATAATAATACTACTGACTATATATAAAGGCTAGCATCAGACCACTTCATGGTGCAATTACAAGCTACCCTGAAAAATAGCAATGCATTAAAAACCATTGCTTGCTAAGAATTATACATATGAAATAATACCATCATATTGCTCCGTTATTAGCTTCTGTTTATAGTATTATATATATATATATATATATAACAGCTCTTTATAGTATTATTATGTCAGGAGAGCCATGATCAGGGCAGTGATATGTTTTATGTGTATGGTGTATACATGGTAAAAAGGGCTGGTGTAGTGCACAATGCAGTATATCAGGTATAGGCATCATTCCCAGTGCTAGGAGGGGTAATGGTAGCATTTCTAGGTATTACACATGACAGCAGTGATGGGACAGAGGCTGGTGGAGGATCATTACTGACTGCACCGAGCCCAGCACAGGGGTCACAAGTTAATTCTGGGGGCAGAAGTTAATTTTTCAGTGGGGAGAGGGGGCATGAGGTTATCCTCCAGTCACTATGTATCTATAGATCACTGCTACATGCTGCTAGATAGATAGATAGATAGATAGATAGATAGATAGATAGATAGATAGATAGATAGATAGATAGATAGATAGATATGAGAGAGATAGATAGATATGAGAGAGATAGATAGATAGATAGATAGATAGATAGATAGATAGATAGATAGATAGATAGATATGAGAGAGATAGATAGATAGATAGATAGATAGATAGATATGAGATAGATAGATAGATAGATAGATAGATAGATATGAGATAGATAGATAGATAGATAGATAGATAGATAGATAGATAGATAGATAGACAGACAGATAGACAGATAGATAGATAGATAGATAGATAGATAGATAGATAGATAGATAGACAGACAGATAGACAGATAGATAATGTACCTGCTATTTAATTGAAAAAAGAAAGAAAGTAAGTTAATATCATCTCGCACTTCTACAGTATTTTTACATGATACTGGAAAGCGTAAGTGCTTCTAAGAATAAAAATCTACAAAATTCTATTTCATTACAGTCTGTGCAAAAAAGTCGTTTTCATTATCTTTTTATACATACGGTAGATAGACAGACAGATAGATAGATAGATAGATAGATAGACAGACAGACAGACAGACAGATAGATAGATAGATAGATAGATAGATAGATAGATAGATAGATAGATAGATAGATAGATAGATATGATATAGATAGATAGATAGATAGATGAAATGCACTGGAGGCGAGGTTAACTCCAGGCCTTGCATTTCATGAGTTTTGCTTTTTCACTTTATACAGAAATGTAGGGAAATATCCACATTCTGCAAATGTACAATTTCCGCCCTCCCTTATAACACACATATAAGGACACAAGGTGACATCTTCCACGATTTGAAAATACACATGCTACCGATTACTCCATTGATCTGCTTTGTAGTGGTGATAATATTAATAACTGTCTTAATATACATCACATACATAAACTAGTTCATCTTTTATTAGCATACAATTTTGCAGAGAACATTCATTATAATTGATGCAGATAATAATCGCACATTATATACACAAATTATACAAAAACACACACATTACACACACACAATACACATATTATACACATTACACACATTACACACATTATACACATACATACACATATTATACATATTATACACACACATATTATACACACATTATACACATTACACACACACATTATACACATATTATACACATTACACACACACACATTATACACATATTATACATATTATACACACACATATTATACACATTACACACATTATACACATTACACACATTATACACATACACATTATACACACACATTATACACACACACACATTACACACATTATACACACACACACATTATACACACACACACCTTTTTGGGGCTCCTCCCTGTTGCCCAGAACCACTCCCCAGATCCCCCAGTGACACAGGTGACAGAGCTGGTGACACATGACATGCGGAGACCCCACTTCCCCGTCCTCGTTGTTGCTACATAATGATAGTTTTCAGTGTCGGTAAATTACACAAATTGAGGAAATTCCACTAATTATATTATAAAGAGAATTCTGCCAATGAAGCTCTTTTGGGATCTGCTGCAGGACGGGCACAGGCAGGGATATTCTGTATCTACACAGATTTCTATTTGTAAATTCCCCAAAAAACGTCAAACGTTTAAAAAAAATTGATTAATAAATGATCAATGTCTCTATCCATCTGTATATCCATCATCTGCCTCGTGTGGTGTCTGCCATCTGCGTATTATCTATATCTATTTCTTAAACATCATTAATATAATCTGTGTACACAAGGCAATTATATACGAATCAAAATGAAAATCTATACAGTATGTAAAGTGTAAACTGTCAAACCCACACCTATTTATTACACATGTATGTCATATATATATATATATTGTACATATATGCATACACATGATACACACTATGTATGTATAAATATTCCATTGTATATATGATATATGCACTGTGTTTATATAAATGAATAAAATGTAAATTAAACTAATTATTATATATTTATGTATTTTATATGCGATACATATGCATATTGTACATAAAAACATAAACGATAGACATATAGTTGTAGGTATGGAATAAAGTCTGTAGTTGCAGGGTGTCTGGTCAGTAGTTTTGATGTATGTACGTTTACATTGTGTATAGGTTGTGTGCACTGGATAGATGGTATATATAGGTGGTGTATACTGTGTACATGATATATATATATATATATATATATATATATATGTGTGTGTGTGTGTGTGTATTCTGTGTACATCGTGTATTGATGTGGTGTATAGTGTGCACATTGTGTGTATAGGTGGTGTATACTGTGTGCATGAGATATATATATATATATATGTGTGTGTGTGTGTGTATAGTGTGCACATTGTGTATATAGGTTGTGTACAGTGTGCACATTGTGTATATAGGTTGTGTACAGTGTGCACATTGTGTATATATGTAATGTATAGTGTGCACATTGTGTATATAGATGTGTATAGTGTGCACATTGTGTATACATGTGTATATAGATGTGTATAGTGTGCACATTGTATATATAGGTTGTGTACAGTGTGCACATTGTGTATATATGTAATGTATAGTGTGCACATTGTGTATATAGATGTGTATAGTGTGCACATTGTGTATATATGTAATGTATAGTGTGCACATTGTGTATATAGATGTGTATAGTGTGCACATTGTGTATATATGTAATGTATAGTGTGCACATTGTGTATATAGATGTGTATAGTGTGCACATTGTGTATATAGATGTGTATAGTGTGCACATTGTGTATATAGATGTGTATAGTGTGCACATTGTGTATATAGATGTGTATAGTGTGCACATTGTGTATATAGGTTGTGTATAGTGTGCACATTGTGTATATATGTAATGTATAGTGTGCACATTGTGTATATAGGTTGTGTATAGTGTGCACATTGTGTATATAGGTTGTGTATAGTGTGCACATTGTGTATATAGATGTGTATAGTGTGCACATTGTGTATATATGTAATGTATAGTGTGCACATTGTGTATATAGGTTGTGTATAGTGTGCACATTGTGTATATAGATGTGTATAGTGTGCACATTGTGTATATAGATGTGTATAGTGTGCACATTGTGTATATAGATGTGTATAGTGTGCACATTGTGTATATAGATGTGTATAGTGTGCACATTGTGTATATAGATGTGTATAGTGTGCACATTGTGTATATAGATGTGTATAGTGTGCACATTGTGTATATACAGTAGGTTGTGTATACTGTGATGTGACAGTGTGTCCCTGTACGACCCGTACCTGATCCGCTGGCCGCCATCTCACAGTCACTACAGCCCGGGGTTTCCTCCTCTTCCTCCTCCTTGGGTCTCCCCTCCAGCGGCCTCTGGCTTTTCCTCATCCGGGGTCCCTCCATCATGTCCCCCTCTCCGGTCCTTCCAGCCTCCCCCTCCTCACTGAGGGCAGAGTCTGAGTCCCATCCAGCCTGCTCCCTTCCTGCCAGGACCCCCTGAGCCCCTGGAGATGCCAGTCCTTCTGCCCCCACCTCCCCAAAGAGCCTCCAGCAGCAGGAGGGATGGGGGGTGGTTGTGGGGCCACAGGCGGCGGTGGGGAGCAGGCGCCCCAGCCTGGGGAAGGACACCCCGCGTTCCTCCTTTTTGTTAAGGATGGCCTGGATGGAAAAGGGGGTTAAGGAACTGGAGCTGCGCAAAGCCATTTGGACGGGATCTGGAGGCTGGATCTCCACAGATTGTAAGGGTGATCACTGGAGGTGAGATCCCATGCACCTTGAGATCATCACCAGGTATCTCCAAAGCTGAAGTGGCCTCCTGCACCACCACAGTCTGCTAGTCAACAATGGAGCAGATCCCAGTCTTCATGTAGGGAATGTCACCACCTCCAGTCTTCTGCTTGTGATCCAGGCAGTGGTCTGCAGCAGCCCCTCCTCAGGTAGCTGAGGGACCTCACCTTCCAAGCTTCAGCCCCAGCCAAGCTGCCGATCTGTGAGAAGCTCCTCCTGTGGTCACTTGGTGCTCCTCAGGGCGTCTGGAGTTGTGTGCATCTCAGGAGAAGGTCTCTTCTTCTTGTACTGCAGCTCCACTGCACTCTAGGTGCTCCCCATCCTCCAGGCTGAGATGTTGGGGTGTCCTCTCCGTGGCTCTCTGCTCTTCTCCCGACTCTGGAAGCTGCTGTCTCTTTCTCTCCTCAGTCTTGCACTTTTCCTGCTCTCTTCCTTGCTCTCTCATTCCTCACCTGTGAGTGACAGCTGGGAATCGGACGATCTCATAGGCTGGCTCCAGCGACAGGGCGCCCTCTGATTGGCTGAGACCAGGGCTGGGAATGTTGACCTTGTGCTGGGACTGGGAATAATGTTAACCCTTAGACCTCTCAGCAGGACTTGCGTCTTCTGTAGTCGGGGGAGGACTTCTTCTGAGGAGAGAAAGTTCTTCAGCAGAAGACAAGTAATGGAGGACAATGCCTGCCCTAAAGTAACAATAAGAACTTATTGCTCACCAGATCTCCAGAAACTCATCAGAAGAAGAACTGAATGTATCTTGTGGTATCTGCATTATCATCTGAGAAATACATCTGTGAGTGATAATTACAGTTATTATGACTGTCCTTGTATCTGTGAACGCGTATTAATAACAGAAGTTTACAATATTTTATTTCTCACTTTCATTTCCTATAATGTTAATATAAAAATAAAAATAAATAAAATCATGGTCCAGGTCAGTACCATCTGACCATTGCCAAGTGCTTGAACCCTGTCTTTATGTTTGTTTATTATTATTATTATTATTATTATTATTTAGCTTTTATTTATTTATTTTTACTCTTAACCATATAAGATATATATGTGACTATTGGGCTCCCAGGCCGATACACGGGGGTTATCTGCGGACAGTGACATCTCCGTGTAGTGAGGAGGCGGCTGTACCGGAGAAGAGTCAGCTCCGCGGCTCCGCTCACATTCTCTGTCCACAACATTTCTCCTCCACATATTTATCTCCATAATTCTGACGTCTCCTAAAAGTGTTAAAAACACTGATTTCATAGAATCCTAGAAACTAAGTGCATTGAGTATATATATATATGTAGATAGCTTAGAGAAGAGAAAACGTATTTCTACACAGAACGCAAAGAATTTAAGAATAAATCAGGACGATCCAACCAAGTGCGTGTATACAGATATCTCCCTATACCAAATATATGTGTGTCCTGTATATTACTGCAAATATAGTAACTTACATATACAGATAATAGGAATAACATAGAAATAGATAAGAGATGGATAGATAAATACAACATACCTAGAAATTAAGATAGATGGATAGATAGATAAATAGATACATGATAGATAAATATGAGATAGATTAATAAGATAATTCTTACTTTAATTTCTCTTGAATTCCTTATGAAAAAAGAATTTATATTTTATGCTAGCTTGCATATACCTGTGTATGACCTAGACTGCTCATTTATGTCATCTATATACATATCTATCTATCTTCTATTTATCTATCATCTATCTATTTTCTATCTATCTATCTATCTATCTATCTATCTATCTATCTATCTATCTATCTATGTATCTATCTATCTATCTATCTATCTATCTATGTATCTATCTATCTATCTATCTATCTATCTATCTATCTATCCATCTATTCCATATCTATTTATCAAATATCTATAACATTTCTATCTATATCTATCTATCTATCTATCTATCTATCTATCTATCTATCTATCTATCTCATATCTATCTATCCTATTATCTATCTATCTATCTATCTATCTATCTATCTATCTCATATCTATCTATCTATCTATCTATCTATCTATCTATCTATCTGTCTGTCTGTCTGTCTGTCTGTCTATCTATCTATCTATCTATCTATCTATCTATCTATCTATCTCTCATATCTATTATCTATCTATCTATCTATCTATCTATCTATCTATCTATCTATCTATTATCTATCTATCTATCTCTCATATCTATTATCTATCTATCTATCTATCTATCTATCTATCTATCTATCTATCTATCCTATCTATTATCTATCTATCTATCTATCTATCTATCTATCTATCTATCTCCTATCTATCTATCTATCTATCTATCTATCTATCTATCTATCTATCTATCTATCTATCTATCTATCTCATATCTATCTATCTATCTATCTCATATCTATCTATCTATCTATCTATCTATCTATCTATCTATCTATCTATCTATCTATCTATCTAATATCTATCTTTTATCTATTACAGATTCATACCCTGACTATTGTGTGTTTAGTCCAGGCAGGGCCCGCAGAATGTGTGATGGATCAGATAATGGCCCCAGGTGCAGGTAGAGGGACAATAGCAGCTTCTGTGTGGACCTCTTGTGTTTGGCTGCAGGGTTAGGAGGATATGCCTGGTTTAACAGCCTCATCCATAATCACTCTGTAAAAATACAGTCTGACAATAAGATAAACTCTCCTATAATGGGGGCACAGTCCCACCAAGTGGCATTGTGTTAACACCACTAGAAGTGAGCTGTCCATGAATAAGAGCAGAGAATGACACATGAGGGGGCTCTGAGGCTTCCTGAGATCTGGCACACAAGTTGGGTGGTCTATGTTTATTTCAACAGCCTTCAGTAGACCCCTTCCTCACCTCCCTGTGCAAGTGCCTGGAGCAGCCTGTCCTGCTGAGATCCTCTTCTCACAGCTCCCTCTCATCCCCCAGGAGAAGAAAATCTCCACATAGTCAGGGAGGTGAGTTTATTTTTCACCCCACCAAGAAGTTAATGTATAGGCCAAGATCAATACAGCTCTGAATTTGTGAACAAGGAGCAGCCAGGTAGTTTTCCAGCCTCCCTGCCAAGGAAGAAACCCCACAGAATCCTGGAGTAATGCAAGGGTTCTTCCTCATATATCTCATAGGCTTTCTGGAAAGGGAGCTCCCCACAGTCCACCATGTAAAGTGCAGAAGTGGGGATTTATTACTTCTGCTATACTACTGCTCATACTGGATGCCATATTTAATAGGACCCCCAACATATCTGCTGGCAACAGGAAGAGTGCTGCTCCCTTGCATCCAGCAGAAGAGCTCATGGCTTTCAAGCTGCAGACAGACAGCTAGTCTATTAGGCTGTGTTCACACAGGGAATTCATATATGTGTATGGGGTGGTTTCTGATGCATGTGCATGGATATCTGTAGTCTCTTCCATGTTAAAGGGACAATTATGAAAATGTCTGCAACAAATGTGCCCTGTGTACCCACAGTATTAAAGACTTTCGGCTGTGTGGCATCCTGTGCCCATACTACTGGAATGTATTGGGAGTGGCACAAGCTTCAATGGCAGAATCTGTCATGGAAGTGTTTTTATTTGTTTATTTATTTATTTATTTATTTATTTGTAAACAAGGTGGATACATGTACAGTGTAATGTGTGCATTTTATTCTATACACCAATATAATTATTATACACAAACTTCAGTACAGAAGAAATCTAAAAATAAAGATGTGAGATAGATTTATACACTAGATGGGTGGATAGATAGATATGAGATAAATAGATAGATATGAGATCAATATTAGATAGATTAATAAATGGATGGATAGATAGACATGAGATAGATATTACATATGAAGAGAGCAAGCTAGCTTCAAAGAAGCAAGTTGTTATGAGAAACTCCCATTTATCATCTACCCATTGGCTAGAATACCCCTTTAAGTGGTGTTTTCCCATGCCATTTTAGTAGAGGCATAACTATAATTTATAGGGCCCCGTAGCAAAATAGGATGGGGTCCCAACTACCTAGTGTAAGAGAATTAAAACCGCAGCATAAATGGCAATAATTAATGTTATGTATAATAGCATCCTATATCTGGAAACCCACCCATAGCAAAAAGCCACTATATTGTTATTCCTCACAAAAAGGTACAACGTTCCTGCACCTGATTGGGCCCCCACAACCTTTGGGCCCCATAGCAAGTGCCATGGCTGCCCCTGTGCTTTAGGCAGAACATGGAGGAGGGCTGCTAGCAATATGCCAATAAGTATAATCTCTCTAGTGGATCATGGGTGCTTTCCCTGGATGATATGTATGAACATAGTGGTATCTTTAACCCTTTCATGACCAGAAGATTTGGTCCTAAATTACTAGACAGTTTAGTAATTTTAAGGGCCCTGACTTTTTTATTTGTTTTTATTTTTGCAACCCTAGGGCTCATGCACACGACCGTATGGCTTTTTCTGTGTTTTGCGGTCCAGTTTTTACGGATCCGTTGTTCCGTTTTTTGTTTTCGTTGTGTTTCTGTTTCCTTTCCGTTTTTCCGTATGCCATATACATTATACAGTAATTACATAGAAAAAATTGGGCTAGGCATAAAATTTTCAATAGATGGTTCAGCAAAAACGGAACAGATACGGAAGACATACGGATGCATTTCCGCATGTGTTCCGTTTTTTTTGCTGACCTATTGACTTGAATGGAGCCAAGCACCGTGATTTGCGGACAAGAATAGGACATGTTTTATCTTTTCACGGTACGGAAATACGGAAATACTGAAACGGAATGCACACTGAGAAACTTCAGGTTTTTTTGCTGAACGATTGAAATGAATGGTTCAGTATATGTACCGCATACTGAACTACAAAAACGGCCAGTATACTGAACGCAAAATACTGTCGTGTGCATGAGCCCTTAGGACTGTTCACACATTTCTAGAATTTTGTTTCCTTTTTTACCTTTATTAGGAGTCACCAAAGATCACTGTGTAGCGTTGAACGAGGTCACGTTGCGTTCTGAAGTTGTCGTGACCATGACCCAAAAGTTGCTGTGGAGCCCTAGCTTTATAGATGATCAGTATTCAAATTTGCAGTCATACAAAAATAAAGTTTTCTGTGTTTTTTTTTAGGTATTTTGATACATAATATGTATAGTCTGGGGTGAACAGGGCGGTTATGACAGTGGTTTGTGTAGGTGAAGGCGTGTTTTTTTTCTTTACTATATATATATATTACGTCTTCATCCGATTTTGACTATGTACCACCACAGTGGTGTCGGAATAATTTATTTTCCCAGGTTTTCTGCAATTAGACTGGCACTGGGTCAGTGAAGTTGCTTTCGTATTTGCTGGTAGGCATTAAACTATAGGGTTTTTTCAGGATTAGGATAGGCTTTATTCCCCCTAGTAACAGCGCCACTCTTGTCCATTGGCTGTAGCTGGTATTGCAGCTCATTCTCATTCAAGTAAAGGGGTTTATTGGGGCTATGATATATGGAAAGGATTGCACAACTGGTATAATATTTTGCATTGCTTGTTCAATTTGTTTTCTGTTGACTACAATGTGGAAAGACACCAGATTGTCTCTGTGGATCCCTCCAAAATCCCCCAGGATCTGCTGATGGCAGTAAATGAACATATTTTCACTGTATCTCATGGCTAGACTGTGGCCGTTAGGGCATGCTGGGAGTAGTAGTTTTGCAACAGCCAGAGAGTGTTATAAATAAAAATGTAATAAAATGAATCATCTTGCTAGTCACTCTAGATTCACAAAAAATGAATAGTGTACAGTGCACCCTAAATCCCTGCGTACCCCAACTAATAGACTTAAGATGAGAGGAGAGCGCTTATTTTATATATATATATATATATATATATATATATATATATATATATATATAGGTATATATATATATATATACTGTATATATATATTATTTATATAGAATTTTTTCCACTCTTTCCTTTTTCATTTTACAGAATATATTTCTAGCACAGTACATGTTATATACTGCATATATATACTTCAGAAGATAGGGCAGCACGTCTCCAAACTATAATGCGGATGCCAGCGTTCGACCCTTGATTCTGGGTGTATAAGTAGCTGTAGAAATAAATGGGACACCTCTGTATATGGTGAAAAAAATTTGTCTTTATTCACACATATCACAGCAGCAACGTTTCGGTCCCCTCACGGAACCTTTCACTTGGCTTGAGAAAGGTTCCGTGCATCCATATATATATATATATATATATATATATATATATTTAATCCAAGAGAATCCATGGCACTTCCTTGCGTAAAAGCGTATAATTTATTCACCAAAGTGCAACGTTTCGGTTCACAGTGATATCACTGCTTGAAAAAGGTTCCAGTGTGCGAACCGAAATGTTGCGGTTTGGTGAATAAATGATACGCTTTTACGCAAGGAAGTGCCGTGGATTGTCTTGGATTATTGTTATTTTGAAGTCTTTGATCGCTTCATCAGCCGCTGGCACCCGCCACCAGATTATACTGCTGTGCTGTTCACACTTGTTGGAAATAGTGTTATATACACACAGTATAGAGAGAGAGAGAGGGAGTTATGTCAGTGGCAACTGTGAAAAGTTATTGCTTTATTAATTAGTGTAATCAATTACACATTTTCCAACCCCTTTTTATTGGTCATTATTCAATAGTCCTTTCCTGCAATGGAATGCGTTTTATCATTTGGAAATAAGTATAAATAATGATCCTAATAATAAGATTGTGTTTCTGGATCATATTTAATTTTGCTTTAATTTTTACGATGAAATATAAAAATAAAAACATGTAAAAGTAACCGATACCTTGCCATATCATTGCTACTAGTTAACCTCTGCCATCTAGTGCTGGATCTGTAGTACTACTCAATTTATATATTTTTGTCTTATCAGCCTTTATGTTTACCAGAAAAAAAAGATTCAGTGATGATGATTATTATTATTATTATTATTATTATTATTATTTTAACATTTATTAAAGGGATTCTGTCATGAGGTTTTAGCCCTATAAACATATGCCCATGTCCGTTCTAATAACATGAATCCTAAACTGCCCTTATTAAACCTGCTTCTGGAGGAAACAGACTCCCGTTAATCATTATATGCAATTTTTTAATCTCATTAGTATTTTAGCGCAGATCTGAAGAAGCATAATACACGAAGAAACCGCCATCGTTCTACCTTTGCCCTATCTGCCGTCACTGTAGCCTGCTGGATTGATGTTTGCTACATTTTTGAGCACCGTCTGAATTAACAGTTGTTTATCTGGACTTTCACAGCTCCACTGGACGCTGGTAAATTGTGTTGATACTTTGTTTCTCTAGATTACCGATTATTTATTTATATAGCAGCAACATATTCTGCAGCGCTGCACAGGCTGCCGTCACTCTGTCAGTTCCTGTTCCCCTTGGGGCCCACAATCTACGTTTCCAATTCGTCTACAAATATTATAGGAAACCCACAAAAATTCTTCCCAGAGGTCTTTCGTTGGATTTGAACATGGTGCAGAATTAGGCCTCGTGCACATGACCGTATTTAGGGTCCTTTTTGTTTGTCATATATGTAATCGTCATCCCCGTGCCGTTCACATCCATGCGGTCACGGATGACATGTCTGGTGTGATGGCATCCATATGTCCATTGCACACAATAGAGCATGTCCTATTCTTGTCCATTTTGTGGACAATTTGTCATTTCTATTGATGGAAGTGAGAAAAATGTGGATTGCACATGGAAGTCTGTATTTTTCTGATCTGCAGTTTGCGGACACGGTCATGTGCAGAAGCCCTTAACTACTGAGCCATCATGTGTGGGATATGTTTACCTACAAATCAGATCTTGGCTGGTGCTGACCTGCGACCAGTAGATAGTTTCTAAGGCTTGAGTGGTTTCCAGTGAAAATTCTGATCAGAAGGGGGCTGGCGATAGTGTGTGTTCATGTAGATCTGGCGAGGAGCTGTGTATGGGAGCGTGGAGACTACTGCCATGCACCCAGGATGGATTGATACAATTAACACTTAGTTATGAACAGAACAGCCAGCTAGGATGACTCCGAGCCCGATCTATCCTCACTCGTAGCACACATTGGCACACTTGTGCTTTTACAGTTGTTTGATATAAAGCACTGAAGTTCAGTGTAGATGGAGGGAAGTTCCACCTATTATTTGGGAGGACATTGTCATAAATGTGTAGAAGCCCGAGACTGCACAGAGACAACACGGCCATTCATCATCTCTGCAGGTCCGTCTGGTGCCAGTCTTTCATCTTTACAATAATCCCACATTTTATGCCTCATTCTTTCTAGTCTATCTGAATATTCCCTCCACAGTGGATTGGAGATGCCCCATGGGACGTAAAAAGAGGTAATGTTCTCTAGCAGGCAGCACCTTCATCTTCTCAAGTACATTTTCTTGGGCAGACTAGATGGGCCAAATGGTTCTTATCTACCGACATATTCTGTGTTTCTATGTTTCTATGATACTTGATTTTAACATAAAGAGGACCTGTCACCGCTCCCGACATGCCTTGTTTTAAAAGCTTTATGCATCCCCCATGTAATAACAGTTCTGGAGCCTCTATTCTTATGGCTCTAGGTTGCGCCATTCCTTTATTATTTCTACTAGAAGTTATGAATAATTGCTAGAAGTCTGCAGTAAGGGTACAGAGGGGAGGTAACAGTGGTCATTGAAAAACAGACCTAACACCCACACAACACGGATGCCATGCGTGTTGTGTCTATGTTTTTTGACAGACCCATAGACTATAATGGCCGCATTTGGTCTGCATCACGGACCAAAGTCGTGCATTTCTCTGTGAACAGACCCATTCAAATCAAAGGGTATGTGTGCTGTCTGCAGAAAATTCGTACACCGCACAGCAGTGAAAAACTGAAATGTGAACGATGCCTTATTCCTTGGACACTGTTCAGATGAAAATTAATTTCAAAACCATTTCCTATCAGTGATCAGTAAAAAATAGACCAAACACAGATGTCATCCATGTTGCATCCTTGATTTTCACAGACCTATAGACTTCAATGGGGTTTTTTGGGACGCATCAAGAAACAAACTCTGTGATTTTTCCATTGACCCATGGTCAGTAAAAAAAATACTGATGTGTGAACAAACACATTAAAATCAATGGGTACGTGTGCTGTCCGCAGAAAATACACAAAGCACACGTAAGTGAAAAAAGGAAATGTGAATGGGCCTAAAAGTCCTAATAACACAGCAGGATGGGTTACTTCAAGCGGTTAGCTGAAGAGCTGTCTCAGCTCTCCTCACTGCTCTTGCCGTCATGAATTCTGACCTTACATACAGCTGATAAAATGTTGGCTGTCTGTAGTAATGGAGGAAAGTGACAATAAAGAGAGGAGGACAGGTGGAGGATGTTGCTAATGCACAGCAGTGTTTGTATGCACTCTGCTACATTACCACGTCCACACAGCAGTCTGTCTTCTCTGTCCTCTCTGTACTTTTATTTTGCTCCGTTACTACACACAGCTGATATCTTATCAGTGTGGCAATGTGAACATTGAGGTGTGCAGTAAAGTCACGGGGAAGCAGGATAAAATCTGAGCCCGAGCACCGCGCCAAGGTTTCTCAAGTAGCAGAAAGTTAGCACTGTTTATCTGGGCTGTTACATAGGACTGCAGGTGACAAATTTAAATTTTAAGTTGCCAAATTCAAAATACATACGATTATGATAAAAAAAAGACTTGGAGGAGAAGATGAGACGCAGGTGACAGTAGTGAGTTAGATCTACATATAGGAGAATACAGCACCACATACCTCTTACATCCAGTGACATCTCCTGTCCTGTAGATCTTCTCTTTCCTCTTCTCCTCCGTTTGACCCTGACCGCCATGACAAATTCTTTCAGCCGCATCTCGTCTCTACAGTGTTTGTTACACAGAAACATTAGATTTCTCATAATTAGGGTCATTTATCAAACTGGTGTAAAGTACAACTGGCTTAGGTGCCCATAGAAACTAATCAGATTCCACCTTTCATTTTCCAAAGGAGCTGTGAAAAATGAAAGGTGGAATCTGGTTGCTATGGGTAACTAAGCCAGTTCTACTTTACACCAGTTTGATAAATTACCCCAAAGGTCCCTATAGTGTCTACAGCAATTATAATGTCCCCTAGAGTGCCCCCAGTAAGAATAACACCCTATATTGTGCTCTAGGTAATAATGCCTGTATAGTGTCCCTTAAAAATAATGTCCCCTAAAAGAGACACCCCCACACTGCCTCCATATAGTAATTTCCCCCACATTTCCCCCATATAGTAATTTCCCCCACATTTCCCCCATATAGTAATTTCCCCCACACTGCCCCATATAGTAATTTCCCTACACTGCCTCCCATGTAGTAATTCCCCCCACAAAGTAATTTAACACCCACACTGCCCCCATCAATTAATAACCCCACACACTGCCCCCCATTAGATAAATTGCCCTGACACTGCCATCCATATAGTAATTTGCCCCGACACTGCCCCCCATTAGATAATTTGCCCCAACACTGCCATCCATTAAGTAATTTGCCCCCCACAGTATTAATTTCTCCACACTGCCCCCACAGTATTAATTCCCCCCATGGTAATAATTTGCCCCCACAGTATTAATTGTCCCCCACACTGCCCCCAGAGTACTAATTTCCTCCACACTAGTAATTTGCCCCCACATAGTAGTTTTCCCCCCACTGTCCTTTCAGTGATATTCTCCTGTGCCCCCCAGTAATGTCCCCCCAAAGTTGGCACACAAAAATAAAAATAAATAAAAGCTAATACTTAACTGTGTCCCAGTCGGCGCTCACTCATCGATGGTGCAGGCGCGCTGCGTTAGTGTGCTGCACAGGCGGGGCGCGATGACGTCCTTACTACCGCATAGGCTTCAGGCCTACTAGGCCTAAAGCCTATGGCAGTGATCGGCGGACGGCGGCAGGGCAGGGAACTATGCGCTCCCATGCCCCGCCGTTGTTTGTGGGCGTTTGGGTCGGCGTTGGGCCCCCCAGCGATGCCGGGCCCGGGGTAACCGACCCAAACGCCCCAATTATAATCTGCCACTGCTATTAGGAGTCCTATTAGGACGAGTTTTGTGTGTGATAATAGGGCAGCGGCCATTTTATTTCTCCTGATGTTTTTCCCTTAGGCCTCTTTCACATGGGCATCACGGATTTGTAATGGATGCGTTGTGTATGCATTGCGGGAAACCCACACGAGTGCGCACGCAATTTCAGTCAGTTTTGACTGCGTTGCGTTGTAAAGTTATCGTGCGGGTGCAAATAATAGCATTCTTAATACAGAATGCTTACTGAAATGAATTGAGGGGTTAAAAAATAAAAATAATTAACTTACCTCATCCACTTGTTCGCGCAGCCGGCATCGTCTTCTTTCTTCTTCTTTCAGGACCTGCAAAAGGATCTTTGATTACGTATTCGCTCTCACCACGCGGTGAGCGCGGATGACGTCAGCATAGGTCCTGCTGAATGAAGAGAGAAGATATAGGTATATTTAGTAATTTTATTTTATTCATTCATGGAGAACCCCTTTAAAGGGGTTATCTGAAACTATAAACTGCCCCCCTATATGCCAGGTCCCTCACACGGAATATACTTACCTGGGTCCAAACTCCCTGCGCTGCTGCTGCTTCTCCCCATGAACAGATGAAAACATCTGGTGTCGGGGGAAGCAGCCAATGGTAGGCGGGGACAAGCCTCCCTAGCATTGCGGGGGACGCGATGGCTGCCACATATCAGTAAACTTAGCAGCCACAAAGACTGAAACAGATCCTTGGTCCCCTGATGATTCTGGGATAACTTATTATGATGAAACGCGTTGGGTCTAGTTTAATCTTCCCTTTTCCCTAATAGGGTCTTACAGGGATTATATTTTAGGGTGAGGTTCCGGACGGGGCTGCTCTTGTCAGGGTGAAGACTCTGTATTAGGAGTAGAGATGGCCTTGCGGTACGCCCGGTGGTCGTTTCACAGCGAACTTTGCACGTTCGCGGTTCGCCGAACATATGGCCATCTTCTTTTGCATTGCACCGAACTTTGACCCATGACACATCCATCAGGTGGGACAGGACAGCCAATTGAGACGTTTCAGCACATGGACACCCCCCCCCCCCCTCCTATCAAAGAACCCGATCTGTCAGCCATTCTACATTCTGTGTTTTGCCAGTGTAGGGAGAGGTTGCTTTGTGGAGCCAGGGACAGGCTGTTAGGGACAACAAACAGTAGCTCATAGGGCCACAAAAGTCCTTTTAAGGACTGGTATAGGTGTGATATCAATAGGTGTGATATACTGAGGGGTGTGATATACCTATAATATACTTTCTAACATAGAAAGTATATTATAATGCATTTGTATTGTGCATCAGTTGTGTGCGGTTCTGCTGCAATACCGCAGCTATATAGAGGGACAAACGCTATTGGAACAACTATTTGCAATGGGTGTGATATACCTGTTGCCCCCCAAAAGAACTGATTCAGGGGCGTGATATACCTTCTTCCACAAAATACTGATTAAGGGGGTCTATATACCTGCTTCCACAAAATACTGATTAAGGGGTTCAATATACCTGTTTCCACCAAATATTGATTGAGGCCTGCAAGATACCTGCTTCTACAAAATACTGATTAAGGGGTTTGATATACCTGCTTCCACAAAATACTGATTAAGGGGTTCGATATACCTGTTTCCACCAAATATTGATTGAGGCCTGCAAGATACCTGATTCTACAAAATACTGATTAAGGGGTTTGATATACCTGCTTCCACAACATACTGATTGAGGGCTGCGATATACCTGCTTCCACAAAATCCCGAATAAAGGGGTTTGATATACCTGCTTCCACAAAATACGGATTGAGGGCTACGATATACCTGCTTCCACAAAATAGTGATTATAGGGTGCGATATACCTGTTTTCACCAAATATTGATTGAGGCCTGCGAGATACCTGCTTCTACGAAATACTGATTAAGGGGTTTGATATACCTGCTTCCTCAAAAAACTGATTGAGGGCTGCGATATACCTGCTTCCACTAAATACTGATTAAGGGGTTTGATATACCTGTTTCCACCAAATATTGATTGAGGGCTACGATATACCTGCTTCCACAAAATACTGATTATGGGGTGCAATATACCTGCTTCCACAAAATACTGATTGAGGGCTGCGATATACCTGCTTCCACAAAATACTGATTAAGGGGTTTGATATACCTTTTTCCACAAAATACTGATTGAGGGCTGTGATATACCTGCTTCCACAAAATACTGATTAAGGGGTTCAATATACCTGTTTCCACCAAGTATTGATTGAGGCCTGCGATATACCTGCTTCCACAAAATACTGATTAAGGGGTTTGATATACCTGCTTCCACAAAATACTGATTGATGTACCTCCATCCACATAATCACAAGTTCTTTTCTGTCAGGTGAATGCCTAATTTTTGGGGCCTGTACTCCCATTGCCTAAAAGAAATTTTTCTAGGCTCCAGCAAGGCACGTTTTTGAGAGTTTCCCTTTAAGACGCATAAAAATGGCCCCTGATTAAAATACATATTTTTTGTGGGAATTTTTGCCAATGATCCCCCTCTGGTATGTCACTGTCCATGTTCTGGGACTATTTGTGCACTTCTAGTAAGTATTTGGTGGCTGCAAATATGACCTAAAGGTTTTTCAGGTTCGCCTGCCATTAAAGACAATGGGGCCCGCCGTGAATGCGCGGTTTGCAAGCATTTGATCGCAAACGCGCATTTGCTAACCGCCCCGGCAGATGTTCGTCCATCACTAATTAGGAGGTCAATTAGGACTTAATAGTCCTGAATAGGGCAAGATAGGGATAGGATCACACCATTGTACACCCCCCCTCCTCCCTCCTGCATTACTTTCTTTTTTGGCTCCGTCTGATATCTTCTATGACCCGGGACAGCATTGTGACCCAGACTTTAACGTACACTGTTCCATCAATCCAGTGAGGCGGCATACTGATTACACTTTCGCCATACTGGTAAGATTGTTCCTTTTTTGTTTGATTATTTGGAGTGTGCTGTATTATTTTTAGATCTTTCCTAAAAGCTATGTTTTATTTCCTAAATATCCCTTATTAGTGTTCTGGTTAGTATGTTGTTTTAACCCATTCCCTTCCACAGCTTTTAGAGAACACCTGTTTCATGTAGTGGAAGGGATTAATAGCTCATTGTGATGGACAGTGGAATGGCTGAGTGCTGCCAGCATGGCTATCCATGTCTGCTCTTCTCATACATATATCAGACCCATGGAAGCTAAGTCTGATCTATTTTCTGTCCCCAGGCTTTAATGGGGGGTAGTCCGTCATGGTTCTGGGCTGTTTGGCTAGACTGCTTTACCAAAATGGTAAATGGAAACCCAGCTGAATCCCTTAACACACAACCTTGAAGGGGTTATCCGGGTATTTCATCAGGTCTGGTTCAAATCTCCATTTGTAGATCCGTTGCTGGACCAATGCATTGCTGCCACCTGCTGGTGAACCTGGAAAATTACAAGGAACAATTGAATTTAACATGGTTTTGTACGCACATTTGTGAAGACATAAGCAAAATCACATCAAATTACAATAAACAGGCTCTTAGGAGATAGTAGCGGGGTAGAGGCGTGTAGTAACACAACTCTGGGGTGTTACATTCCCCCGTAATTTGAGTTAAGCCGCCCTCAGCTTATGCTTAGGATAAGAGGAATAAGCTCTGGGGTACCTAAATTAATACAAAGTGCTGCATGAAACACATATAAAGACATACAAAGCAAACACATAATGGCTACCCTGAGGTTCCTGCCCGCATGAGTAGGGTGTCCTAATTAACAGTTTCCCTCTCTGTATACCCACTGAACCAAAGGTCTGCACTAAGCAATCACTACTGACTGACTTTGAAGTATTCCGGTAATGGCAACCAAAGAAAGCATGGGGGTGTCTCTACTCTGTAATCCCACCATTGTTTAATGAAATGCCCGCAAATAGAAGGGTGGCTATATCCTGTATTCCCTTCCCGGCACCAAAGTCAAAACATAAGGGGAGGGATCAGCTTCTCCGAACGCTTCTGGCAGTCACAGGAGGAAGGTATAATAATCCTATGAAACTCCCGGAAGACACACCAGGATGGGGGTTTAGTAGTCCCATTACCAATCCTGGCACATATAACAAACAGGAAGGAGGGGTATATTACTCCCCTAGCCATTCCCGAAGCAGCGTGGCTACCCTTGTATGTAGTTTCTGGACCTGCCTGGGACTTACCACTTGTCTTACTCATGCACTATTAATAGGCCATTAGTATTTTGCCTCCACAGAGGCAGTCCGTATAAAGAGAACAGAGCTTTTAAGAAAAGTGACACAAAAGCAAGGTGCTACTGATCTGGCTAAAGGCAAAAGTTAAGTGCAATATCACAAAAAGTGCATAGATTCACATTACGGCATCTAGAAAAGAATACACACAATGGGCATATGATACTTGAACGTTGCTTAACCTGTAAACTTGAGTGTAAAAACATAGTGTAATAATATCACAGTAGAGATCACAAAGAGCTCAGGTACACGTTTGAGTCTTTTCTTTAAGTGCTGGCTTGTAACGTTGCATAACCAGTAAACTTGTTATTAGTGCAATTAATATTCAATAATACGCTCAAATATGACTTGAGTCCTTTTCCTTTGAAGTGCTCTAAGATTGGAATCTTCTGGAAACACATAAAAGTCACTTCTAATCCACGGGAAACAATAGAGTAAATTGTAATCCAATAGAAGTATATTTGTAATCCAAGGGATGGTATAAAATGTCATATAAAACACATAAGAAATAGCAGCATGATGAGAACCATAGTCCCATGAGGCTCTCAAGTAACCTGAGAAAGGGGGTAAAACAATGTAAAACCTGGTTGTAAAGGGTTAAAGTAGTTGGGGGGAGTCCTTACAAGAGTGGCCATCCAGCTGAGGCTGTAACTAGCGGCAACGGATACAACAAAACTGGCCAACAGTCCCTCAGATTTCAAGACAAGTCCACATTGTGGCTCCCATAGTCCTTTATTTAGGATTAAGAAGACATTTAAAGGGTTTCTATCACTTCATATCACATATTTAGGTGTCAGACACTAGCGATCCGCTAGTGTCTGCTCTAACAAACCATCCTAATATGATAGGTTTTGGGGCAGCCGTTTTGCTAAAATAACAACTTATATCTATATGCTAATGAGCCTCTAGGTGCTATGGGGGCGTCATTAGCACCTAGAGGCTCCGTCTACCTTCATAAACTGTCGCCGCCCAGCGCGTCCCTTCAGCCCCACCCATCTCCTGCTGAATGCGATCCTCTCCGTGCGCGTCTCTGTTCGGCGCATGCGCAGTGAATGTCTGACCGCTTCCCTGCACAGACATCTCCACTGCGCCTGTTCCTCGGAGCACTATGATGTCATCGGCGCAGGCGCAGTGGAGATGTCTGAGCAGGGAAGCGGTCAGACATTCACTGCGCATGCGCAGAACAGAGACACGCACGGAGAGGATCGCATTCAGCAGGAGATGGGCGGGCTGGAGGGACGCGCTGGGCGGCGGCAGTTTATGAAGGTAGACGGAGCCTCTAGGTGCTAATGACGCCCCCATAGCACCTAGAGGCTCATTAGCATATAGATATAAGTTGTTATTTTAGCCAAACTGCTGCCCCAAAACCTATCATATTAGGATGGTTTGTTAGAGCAGACACTAGCGGATCGCTAGTGTCTGACACCTAAATATGTGATACGAAGTGATAGAAACCCTTTAAAGAAGGACTTGCAGGTCTTTCTCACTACTGGAGCTGCTAAATCTCATCAGGGGGTGCTTTTGCCCTCTTGTGGTGTTCTTTGGTTCTGACTGGGCAGTCAGTCTGGTAAATGCTGTGGTGACCTGCTGCAAACCGGGATCCCTAGCCGGTGCAGAAGTGGACAAAACCTCTGGCTGGAGAGGCTCTGGAAGACAGACTGAGGTTGCCTGTGGGAGCTTCCAGGGCAGGATGTAGGGTTGCACCCTGGGATTAAATGTTAATACGGAATTGTTTATCTGACCCACCCGCAGTGTTGGGGGTGCTGCCAGGTCAGGGATCAGTAGCTCTGGTTCTGGCTGGGCCCGTTACCTGAACCTTAATTTGCCATCTGGTGTCTCCTGCAAACAACGGACCCTCGCTGCAGAGCCTGGGTCTTCCTGTCAGGTCTCAGGGGTAAATGCAGGGGATAGTGGCTTGGCCAGGAGGGTCACTCCTGCGGCAAAGGGGCCTTGAAGTGACCGCATGGGAGTGTATTCAACCTGGTCCCCTACATACAGATTGTGTCGGGCCTGAGGCAGGTAAGTACGCTTGAAAGAGCGGCGGACCACAAATACCTCGACTCCCAAATAGTTGTCTTGGAGGAAGCCCACTCCTCTCTCTACAGAAAACTAGAGTACGGTTCCTGTGCGCCGGGCGAGTTTGGGGTCCCCTGACTGGGGGTCATCCAGCACCTGTTTCACCCACTCCTCAACGGCTGTCTTATACTCCCACTGGCTTTGGGCATGACAGGTGATCTCCATTGGGACTTCTGGATTAAGGTGACTGGGCCTGGGTTCAGTCCAGCGGGTGTGCGGAGCGGGGTCTCTCTGGGCCTAGCAGAGGTGTCAGGGACCACCGGGCGCAGTGCAGGGACAGCTACGGGCTGGATCGGGGCCTCAGGAAGCGGGATGGCTACAACCTGTTGTTGCGGCTGGGTGTCCGGTTCCGGTGTCTCCTGCTGATGCTCGGCAGTGGTCGCGGCTGTCTCTGGAGCTGAGACGTCGGTCGCTGAAGGCATAGATGTGGTCTGCGATGCAGAGACCTCTGGGGCCTGGACAGCTTTGCTGGCGGTGATTTCGTATGCTGGTTCGTCCCCGATGACCATCTGGTCCTATTTTGGCGTTGGGAGACGCGCCATCTTTGCTTCTCCTGCCATGATGAGTACAAGAAGTGAGGGTGGAGCCTGAGGGGAGGAGTCTTCACTCCCTTGCCTCACATGACAGAGTTCTTGGTGGGCAGTCTTGAGTTTTCCTGCTTCAAAGAGGACGTAGTCATCCTTTTCGCACTCCTGAGAGGGCATTCATGTGTTTTCCCACTTCCAAAGGGCATGAAGAAGCGGCGCCATTACAAAAATATGGCAAATTAACCCCTGGAGTGCTGTCTGGCACCGCAATAAAGGCAATAAAGTCAATTTTCGGGTTTTCACACAGTCCTTAGGCCTTGTAGTAGTGTTAGACACACAATTCGATCCTCTTGTAGCAGTGATATGCACACAATCCGATCCTATTAGGCACACAATTTGATCCTGTTCGTGACGCCAAAAATGCAGTGACCAGGAACGGGTACGCTGACGCCACTTATGCAGTGGGCCAGGATACGGGTGGATAATAGTTCTGTATTTGTCGTGACGCCAATTGCAGCGTGCGCAGGGTACTATCCCAGGGCCCTTCCAAGGTGTCATAACGCACGTTCCAGATTAGGAATGCCAGAGTGGTGTAATGGCCTATTAATGTCTCTATAGAGTAGTGATAATTGTGTCTCTACCTGGGTACGGCTGTACTCCTGGCTCCTGGCTCACTTGCAATAAATTTGAGTGTAGAGATAGTAGGAGTAATAGAGGAATTTTGCAGCAGAAATGATGTCCAGACCTTTAGATGAAGTTCAAAGTTTCTTTACTGAAGATAACTTATATCCAAGCAGTATACAGCTTTGGTCTCTGGTCCCAGCAGGTTTTGGCAGTCATTGGCAGGAATAAATGCTTCTGCTTGATATGTGGGGAGCTTGCAGGATAGGATGTCTGCTTGGTAGCTCTGTAACTGTGGAAGAAATTAATCTTCTGCACTTTTCTGTACTTTCTGCTTTGTGGGGGACAGATTATCTGAGGAGGAATAGCTTCCCCTAGGTCTCTGGACTTATCTCTCAGATAGATTCTCAGGGGATGCTTTCTTCCTGGAATTCTGGAGGTTGTCTGCAGTTTCTGCTTCTTCATCCATCCAGCTAAGGCTACTTTAACACCTGCGTTAGGTGCGGATCCGTCTGGTATCTGCACAGACGGATCCGCACCTATAATGCAAACGCTTAGATCCGTTCAGAATGGATCCGTTTGCATTACCATGAAAAAAATAAATAAAAATTTTGTTCATGATAATGCAAACGGATCCGTCCAGACTTTACATTGAAAGTCAATGGGGGACGGATCCGTTTGAAAATTGAGCCATATTGTGTCAACTTCAAACGGATCCATCCCCATTGACTTACATTGTAAGTCTGGACGGATCCGTTTGCTGCGTTCAGGGGTCCGCCTGCTGAGCGGAACGGAGGACAAACGGTGCCAAACTGATGCATTCTGAGCGGATCCGCATCCACTCAGAATGCATTAGGGCTGGACGGATCTGTTCGGGGCCGCTTGTGAGAGCCTTCAAACGGAACTCACAAGCGGAGCCCCGAACGCTAGTGTGAAAGTAGCCTAAGGCTGCAGGTGTGTTCAGACTGGATATTTGATCAAGTCTCAGCCGAGACAAGATCCTTGCTGTCTTCCCTATGCATGGGATCTCCTGAACGCTATCACACAGCCTTCCCCTAGCAGGGGGGAGGCTACACTGACTCTAACTTCCTTCTCCACCCATGCTGCAGATGTGGGACCAGCCCACTCTGCTCACAGAGGGGGAGCTAGCCTGGAATAATCCATTCCAGCCTAGATATACTAAACTAGGACTAGTACCTGGCCAATGCATTACTGCCACTTGCTGGTGAACCTGGAAAATTACAAGGAACAATTGAATTTAACATGGTTTTGTATGCACATTTGTGAAGACATAAGCAAAATCACATCAGATGACAATATACAAGCTTTTCGGATATAGTAGCGGTGTAGAGGCATATAGTAACACAACTCTGGGGTGTTACACATGCTGGGAGTTGTAGTTTCACAACAGCTGTAGTGCAGGAGGTGGCTGATCCCTGGGCTAGTTCATACATTTTTAAAACCTGGAGAAATGTGGGGGGAGATTTGTCAAACTGCTGTAAAGGAAAACTGGCTTAGGGTACTTTCACACTATCGTTAAAGTTTTACGGTATTGAGTTCCGTCCTAGGGGCTCAATAGCGGAATAAAAACGCATCAGTTTTATCCCAATGCATTCTGAATGGAAATCATTCTGTTCAGTATGCATCAGGATGTCTTCAATTCAGTCACTTTTACGGTATTTGGCTGGCGAAAATACCGCAGCATGCTGTGGTATTTTCTCCAGCCAAAATTCCGGAACACTTGCCTGATTGCCGGATTCGGCATTAATTTCCATTGAAATGTATTAATGCCGGATCCGGTACCAAGTGTTCCAGGAAAAACTGATACGGTTCCCTGGTCTGCGCATGCGCAGACCTTGAAAAATGTGAGAAAAATAAATACCAGATCCGGTTTTCTGGATGACACCGGAGAGACAGATCCGGTATTTCAATGCATTTGTTAGACAGATCCGCATCAGGATCCGCATCTGGATCCGGAAACAAATGGTATCCGTTTGCAAACGAATTTCCAGATCCGACAGGCAGTTCCGGCAACGTATTTCTCTAACGCTAGTGTGAAAGTACCCTAAGTGACCCACAGCAACCAATCAGATTTCACCTTTCATTTACCAAAGGAGCTTTGAAAAATGAAAGGTGGAATCTGATTGGTTGCTATGGGCAACTAAGCCAGATTTCCTTTACATCCCCATAGAGTGCAAGAGAGTCGTAAGAAATATTAATTCATTTATAAAACCTTGAAAACAAGTGACAAGCTGCTTTGGGGGTTTATATCTTGTCCTTCTCTATAGAACATACAGTACGTTGCATATAACAATCACAACCTTCGGAGAGAAGCAGCTCATTCACACTGTGCATTTACCTGCGGAAACCGCCTCCTATTGTTTTCAATGTGAATCCATGCTGCCGTGTCAAGAAGGGACTGCTGGAAACCGAGGCGAGGCTGATGTCCGCATGCAGATCAGCCCTGTTTAATGGGGCAAAAGCCACAGGACGATCTACTGGATGCAAAATGCTGAACTGGTAGAACGAGAGCAAATAGGACGTACGACCTTTCGCTCTCATCAGATGGTATTTGTGAGAGGTACTTTGCGGAATCTAAAGCTCCCTTAAGGCTCATTCACACGTCCATGTCCGTGCTTAAATCTGTGAAAAGGTGGCCGCACCCGTTCCGCATAATTGCGGAACGTATCCGGACCATTCATATGAACGTCTGAATGGGGCCTAACCTCAGCAAAACCATATTGTATATGTCCTAATATTAAAAGGGAACCCTACACCTATTAGGCCTCTTTCACATGTCCATGATGACACCTGTGACAAGATGGACAGTGGTGAAGGATCCGTGTTTGGTCTGTGTGTCTGTTTTTTGCGTGTGTCATCCATATTCCATGGACACTGCTAGGCTGAAAATTATTGTCCAGAGCATCTCCTGCCAATGGTCCAAGAAAACCATGGAGCAAACATGGATAGCAACTGTGCTGGGTCCTGGGTTTCCACAAACCCATGTGCGTGAGGGATCCGAAATCATGCACAAAGTAGGACATGCTTCTGTGGAAAACCACTGATGTGTGAATACACCCAGTAAAGTCAATGGTGCACATTTACTAACAGCGGCCTTCTCCCCCTTGCGCGGCCTTTAGATTTATGACAAGGCATCTATGCCGCATCTATGGCAGTCCTTGCGCCTAATGGAGAAACTGTTTCCAGATGTAGATGTAAATTTGCTTGGGGTTAGAGCAGGAGTGCACCACCAATGAGGCCAGGTGAGGCGATCGCCACAGACAGTACCAGGTAGGGGCATGAGGGGCAGCGGAAGGGCCATGGGCAATGAGCGCTTTCATTGTGGCAAAGGGGTTAGGTTAAGAAACTGGCATTGGGGAGATGTTTTTGGAACTCCCATAGAAGAGAATGGAGCATGATGGGAATTTACGCGGCGTGCCGCAGGTTGCTGATCCATGAATTGTAATGCTTACTTTTCTCTGTGGTGGAGCTACAAAGGGACTAAGCCCCAGCATATTACAGATGCACTCTAGGGGTCTCAGCAGTACTGACAGTGGCATGCCTAGGGTGTTTGGCACCCGGGGTGGGTCCTTTCTCTGGCACCCCCCCCCTCTTTCCCCCCAATACTTAAAAAAAAAAATCACCCCCTCACAGTAGTATTGCCCTCATTGTGCCTTCTCACAGTAGTTATGCCCACATTGTGCCCCCCTCACAGTAATTATGCCCTCTCTGTGCCCCTTTCACAGTTGTAATGCCCTCTTTGTGGCCCCTTCACAGTAATAATCCCCATTGTGCCCCCTTCACAGTAATAATCTCCATTGTGCCACCTTCATAGTAATAATCCCCATTGTGTCCCCTTCATAGTAATAATCCACATTGTGCCCCTTTATAGTAATAATGCCCACTGTGCCCCATTCATAGTAATAATGCCCATTGTGCCCCCTTAATAGTAGTAATGCCCACTGTGCTAGTAATGCCCACTGTGCCCCCTCCATAGTAGAAATCCCATTGTGCCCCCTTCACCGTAATAGTGCCCACTGTGCCCCCTTCATAGTAATAATGACCATTGTTCCCCCTTCACATTAATAAGGCCCACTGTGCCGCCTTCATTGTAGTAATGCCCTCTGGCTCTGTGCCCCCTCCATAGTGGAAATTCCCATTGTGCCCCCTTCACATTAGTAACGCCCTCTGTGCCCCCTCCATCGTAATAAAGTCCTCTGTGCCCCCTCCATAGTAATAAAGTCCTCTGTCTGTGCCCCCTCCATAGTAATAAAATCCTCTGTGCCTCTTCCATAGTAATAAAGTCCTCTGTCTGTGCCCCCTCCATAGTAATAAAGCCCTCTGTGCCCCCTCCATAGTAATAAAGTCCTCTGTCTCTGCCCCCTCCATAGTAATAAAGCCCTCTGTGCCCCCTCCATAGTAATAAAGCCCTCTGTTCCCCCGTCATAGTAATAAAGTCCTCTGTGCCCCCTCCATAGTAATAAAGTCCTCTGTCTGTGCCCCCTTCATAGTAATAAAGCCCTCTGTCCCCTTCATAGTAATAAAGTCCTCTGTCTGTGCCCCCTCCATAGTAATAAAGCCCTCTGTGCCCCCTCCATAGTAATAAAGTCCTCTGTCTCTGCCCCCTCCATAGTAATAAAGCCCTCTGTGCCCCCTCCATAGTAATAAAGTCCTCTGTCTCTGGCCCCTCCATAGTAATAAAGTCCTCTGTGCCCCCTCCATAGTAATAAAGTGCTCTGTCTCTGCCCCCTCCATAGTAATAAAGCCCTCTGTGCCCCCTCCATAGTAATAAAGTCCTCTGTCTCTGGCCCCTCCATAGTAATAAAGCCCTCTGTGCCCCCTCCATAGTAATAAAGTCCTCTGTCTCTGCCCCCTCCATAGTAATAAAGTCCTCTGTGCCCCCTTCCAGCTTCACCATTCTGTGCACTGCCGGCCTGAAGGAGGGGAGGAGCGCGGGGAGCTGAGCGGTGAGTGATAGGACCCAGCTCCCTGCACCACTGCTGCATGGTAATACCCAGTTGTCCATTTATTTATAGATTTCCAGGAAGAATAACAGAAGAACAGCACAATGCAGATTTCTAAATTCTAAAAATGTCGCAGAATTGACACTTCATTCATGGGGAATATAAGCTTGATGACATTTCCACCAATGTATGTTACCATGACAATAAAAATATGTATATTTCTTATCATTTTAATCTTTTCAGTGCTGCATCAAGTCATAAAATACATAGGGTGGACATTTATACTACTCTTGAGCTGGAAGCCCGGGATGAGTTAGCCGGTGTCCCCCTAACTGCTCTGTGGCGAACAGGCGCCTGCATTACTCATGTCTGCCGGCCAAACACGGCGTTGTCTCTTTAATAATGTAAGGGCTCATGCACACGAACGTATTTTCTTTCCGTGTCCGTTCCGGGTTTTTTTTTTTGCGGACCGTATGCGGAACCATTCACTTCAATGGCTCTGCAAAAAAAAATTGAATTTACTCCGTGTGCATTTCGTTTCCGTGTGTCCGTATTTCCGTTCCGCAAAAAAATAGAACATGTCCTATTATTGTCCGCATTACGGACAAGGATAGGACTGTTCTATTAAGGGCCATCTGTTTTGTTTCGCAAAATACGGAATGCACACGGACGTCATCCATATTTTTTGTAGATCCGTTTTTTTGCGGACCGCAAAATACATACGGTGGTGTGCATGAGCCCTAACAGTAACATTTGCATTCGGTTACGATGTACACAACCTATCAATACTGTGCTATCTATGTTAATGGCCAAAAAACGACATACATTTTGAACTAAAATCTCAGTCTCATTATTATTAAGGCATCTGGATTTAGATCAGGTTCCCTTTAAGTTATTATCTATTTTCAGTCTATGCAGCTATAGGATACATTGTATTTTTGCTTTGTTATTGGCAAGTACACACATATATACTGTATATATATATATTAGTATGATTGCCACATTGATTCCCATTATAATTTGTGCACCACTTTAACAGTGTGTGATTTATAAATGATCCCATTGTGTTTTATGTTAGAATGCATAGTTTTATATATACTGGAACAATTCCAGATATGTGAGAGCGTCTATAAAAGGGCCATGAGAATATGGAGAGTAGGTGTGGTGGTGAACCTGACAGCCAGGCTGCACCTGTGAAGTGTAATGGAATCCTCCATTACTGTATATAAAGGGAGGTCTTGGAAAGTAGGGAGACATGACAGGATGTAAACCAGTAGATGTTCTCCAGACATTGCAGTAACATCAGCTCATTTATTCTACATTACTTCTCATGTCAATAAGGAGCAGACAGATATGGGTCATTGTTACCAAGATGTGGTCAACAACAACCCCTGAGCAGATGCTATTAAAGGGGTCGTCTCACTTCAGTAAGGGGCATTTATCATGTAGAGAAAGTTAATACAAGGCTCTTACTAATGTATTGTGATTGTCCATATTGCTTCCTTTGCTGGCTAGATTCATTTTCCCATCACATTATAAACTTCTTGTCTCCTTGGTTAGAGACCACCCTGCAATACATCAGTGGTGGTGGTGCTTGCACAATATAGGAAAAAGCGCTAGCCTACCGTATGTGCGCTCCCATGGTCCTGGCCACCAGAGAGGCTGACACTTTCTCTTATGGTGTGCAAGCACGACCACCACTGATGGATTGCAGGGTGGTCTGTAACCATGGAAACAAGAAGTGTATAAAGTGAAGGAAAAAATGAATCCAGCCAGCAAAGGAGGCAATATGGACAATCACATTACATTAGTAAGTGTCTTGTATTATTTTCTCTACATGATAAATGCACCTTACTGAAGTGAGAAAAACCCCTTTAAGGCCTCATGCACATGTCTGCGGTCTGCAAAAAATACGGATGACATCTGTGTGCATTCCGTATTTTGCGGAACGGAACAGCTGGCCGCTGATAGAACAGTAATATCCTTGTCCGTAATGCGGACAATAATAGGACATGTTCTATTTTTGGGCGTAACGGAAATACGGACATACGGAAATGAAATGCACACGGAGGAACTTCCATTTTTTTGCAGACCCATTGAAATGAAAGGTTCCATATATACGGTCCGCAAAAATAAACAGAACGGACACGGAAAGAAAATACGTTTGTGTGCATGAGGCCTAAGAGCCAGAGAGTTGCTTTGTAAAAGTGGCTCCTGATCCAGTTGACTCACCTGAATGCCCACCATGTAATACTATATTAGAGAAGCCGCAGCAGGAGAAATATAGGCTTTCCCCCAACAAATGAACAACTCTAATCTGAAAGGTGTAGTTTATGATAAGACAATCACTTTAGAAGGAGATACTTCAGTAACAGAATATTGTATATATTACTATTACATAATAGTAGAGCTAAATGAGTTTTCTGGGCCTTAGATATGGCTGGCGTATCCTCAGGATAGGTCATCAGTATCAGCCGACTGTTCCAGGCACAATACAGTGGACCAGGTTCGCCCCCAGTTATGCCAATTTATTCTTGCCACAATGGAAACATGATGTCATCGGTCCCAGACTGGGGACGGACCTGGTCCTCTGGCGTCGCTACATCGACGATATCCTCTTCATATGGGGTGGAGATGCACGGCAGTTGCAGCCCTTTTTAGAAAGTCTGAATCTCAACAACATGAACCTAAGTTTTATGCCCTTAGTGGGACAAGAACACATAGAGTTTTTAGACATAAAAATATCAAGGTGTGAAAATAAATATATTTGCAATACTTATTACAAGCCGACTGCAAGAAACAGTTTTTTTTTTTCCAAGAAAATTTTTTTATTTTCAAAAGTAAGGACATATACAAAGTACAATTCAGAAGCATTGCATATTCGTTACAAAATATTTTCAGAAAACAGACATTTATGTCTATGTATACAGTAGAGACTCCAAACAAGTTGTCCTTCACTTCAATTATTTTCCTGACCTTTCAAAATAACCCCCCCCTCCCCCACTAAGAAACAGTTTTATACCCTTTACAAGTTGTAATTTACCACAGTGGCTCCTGAATTTTCCCTCGGGTCAGTTCCGACGGATTAAACGAAACTGCACCGAGGTATCAAGCTTTGAGGAGGAAGCCATTAAAATGAAGGAGCAATTTAGAAGTATGGACTATCCTGAAAACGTTATAGAGGGAGCCTTAGAAAAAATAAGGAGGACAGACTGGAAGACTTTTTTCCAGCCGAAAACACAATAGGATGAGAGGAAAGAAGGAGAATTAAGAGTGATTCTGCCATACAGCTCACAAGCCAAACAGGTGCGCTACATCATTAACCAACATTGGCACTTCTTGTTGAGGGACAAAACTATAGGCCCTATGTTACATACCTCCCCCTTGATTACATTCTCTAAGGTACCCAACTCAGGGCTAAAGATCGCACCCTCCATTAGAAATCATACAAAAAAAGACGGTACCACTCTTCAGAAATGGTTAAGCATGAATGGCTTCTACAGGTGTGGGAAATGTCTGGGATGTAGGAGTACAACATTCCCGAGAAAAACAATCAAGGTACAATCCACTCAGAATAGTTTTTCCTTGGACATTAAAGGCTGTTTGACATGCGACTCCTCCAGTGTCGTCTACCTGATCCAGTGCCCCTGCCGAAAACAATATATTGGCAGAACCAAGAGACCCCTGAAGGTGAGGATCTCAGAGCATCTTAATAATATAAAAAAGGGCTTTGAGAACCATTCGCTATCAAAGCATTTTAAGACTGTACACAATAGCGACTTCAGGGGTATCTCTTATGTGGCGCTGGAGAAGGTGGACGTACACTGGAGGGGAGGTAATCATATCATGAAAATGTCGCGGGCTGAGTCTAGGAGAATTTATGACTTCGGCAGCCTCCTCCCAGCAGGCTTGAATTCTGACTTAGAGATTTTTGGGTTCAACTAAAAATTAAACCCACACTCTAGAAAACACTCATAATGTTTCACAAAATAGTGATAAGGCAATCACACGATACACTGTTAGGCACATAGAATAATAATAATCTTCATTCACAACCAAAAAGAGCACATTTTTATTCACTCAAAACGAGATAAATGGACTTATAAAGCCTTTTTGAGAAAATCCCGCATATAGAACAATAAACATAAGATTTTGCACATATAGTATAAAAAACGCACATATATCCGAAAAAACGCACCAAAAACGCACCTACACACTATAAGTCAAAAAATGAAAAAATAAATAAATAAATGGAATAAGTCAGAAAATGGAAAAATCTAATAAATCAGAAAATCGAACAAGAAAAATATTGATCGGGTTCGAATTAATGAAACATCGATTAAGTAGGGACTGATTTGTAAATAAATAAAATAGAGAATATTGTAATGAAAAGCTAGATATTGTAGCAGTCAATGTGTGATTATAATTCTCAAGATATATATATATATATAAATGTATCTTGCTTTGCTTTCCTTTTTTATATGTGACATATCCTTCTTTCTACTCGATAACTCTGGCAAAGAATGTTTGCAAGTACAAAAAATCGATAAGAATAGATCAGATTATTTCTGAAAATTCGGAGACCCTCGTTTTGAAACAACTAGGCATTGTAACCACCCAATTCAATCATTAACACCTGTCGAAATCCAGTGTGGACAATTAAGAGATGATGTGGAGGTTTTAAAAGTCGAGGTTCTCAGACCACAGGTTACCCACTGAGGAAGAGATAAGCTATCTCGAAAACGCGTCTGGGCGGAGTACCTGTGCGTGAGATCGACTGCTATTTCTACATGGCCATGTATTGAAACCAACTACACAAGGAAAATGTTTTGTTTGACTCACGAAAACCTACAGACGAACCAAGTCCTGTGATATTCTGTGACGAGATCCTGAGAGCTGCTGCAGAGGAAAACCAATACTGCTGGACTGGGATGTGACTGGTGGGACGCCACCTGAAATAAAACCCATGCAAAGAACCTCTCGATCAGCGCCAAAGGTTGTGAGTAACTAAAAAAAATATACGTGTAATCGTGAAAGCTGGTTGCATTTATCAATTATGCAGGCCTGAAAAGGTAAAATTATGTTCCTTATATAAAGCTCTGAGGACACAGCTTTGATTACTTCCACTGGGACACAGCTTTGACTATTTCCATTGGGATTCACCCATATATATGGGTTTATTGTACTGGGACTTTAATTGAGAAAAACACCTAGGTCTCCAGAAAAATCGAGTATCTATCGATTAGGGATATTGCATTTTATTTGTATTTTATGTATGTATTTTAACCTATTCGATTTTATTGGATCGATTTATTGTAGTCGATTTTTTATATAATCGATAATCTATCGATAAAATTGTATTTTCGATGTCAATATACAGGTTCTTCTCAAAAAATTTGCATATTGTGATAAAGTTCATTCTTTTCTGTAATGTACTGATATAAACATTAGACTTTCATATATTTTAGATTCATTACACACAACTGAAGTAGTTCAAGCCTTTTCTTGTTTTAATATTGATGATTTTGGCATACAGCTCATGAAAACCCAAAATTCCTATCTCAAAAAATTTGCATATCATGAAAAGGTTCTCTAAACGAGCTATTAACCTAATCATCTGAATCAACTAATTAACTCTAAACACCTGCAAAAGATTCCTGAGGCTTTCAAAAACTCCCAGCCTGGTTCATTACTCAAAACCGCAATCATGGGTAAGACTGCCGACCTGACTGCTGTCCAGAAGGCCATCATTGACACCCTCAAGCAAGAGGGTAAGACACAGAAAGAAATTTCAGAACGAATAGGCTGTTCCCAGAGTGCTGTATCAAGGCACCTCAGTGGGAAGTCTGTGGGAAGGAAAAAGTGTGGCAGAAAACGCTGCACAACGAGAAGAGGTGACCGGACCCTGAGGAAGATTGTGGAGAAGGACCGATTCCAGACCTTGGGGGACCTGCGGAAGCAGTGGACTGAGTCTGGAGTAGAAACATCCAGAGCCACCGTGTACAGGAAATGGGCTACAGGTGCCGCATTCCCCAGGTCAAGCCACTTTTGAACCAGAAACAGCGGCAGAAGCGCCTGACCTGGGCTACAGAGAAGCAGCACTGGACTGTTGCTCAGTGGTCCAAAGTACTTTTTTCAGATGAAAGCTAATTTTGCATGTCATTCGGAAATCAAGGTGCCAGAGTCTGGAGGAAGACTGGGGAGAGGGAAATGCCAAAAGTCCAGTGTCAAGTACCCACAGTCAGTGATGGTCTGGGGTGCCATGTCAGCTGCTGGTGTTGGTCCACTGTGTTTTATCAAGGGCAGGGTCAATGCAGCTAGATATCAGGAGATTTTGGAGCACTTCATGCTTCCATCTGCTGAAAAGCTTTATGGAGATGAAGATTTCATTTTTCAGCACGACCTGGCACCTGCTCACAGTGCTAAAACCACTGGTAAATGGTTTACTGACCATGGTATTACTGTGCTCAATTGGCCTGCCAACTCTCCTGACCTGAACCCCATAGAGAATCTGTGGGATATTGGGAAGAGAAAGTTGAGAGACGCAAGACCCAACACTCTGGATGAGCTTAAGGCCGCTATCGAAGCATCCTGGGCCTCCATAACACCTCAGCAGTGCCACAGGCTGATTGCCTCCATGCCACGCCGCATTGAAGCAGTCATTTCTGCAAAAGGATTCCCGACCAAGTATTGAGTGCATAACTGAACTTAATTATTTGAAGGTTGACTTTTTTTCTATTAAAAACACTTTTCTTTTATTGGTCGGATGAAATATGCTAATTTTTTGAGATAGGAATTTTGGGTTTTCATGAGCTGTATGCCAAAATCATCAATATTAAAACAAGAAAAGGCTTGAACTACTTCAGTTGTGTGTAATGAATCTAAAATATATGAAAGTCTAATGTTTATCAGTACATTACAGAAAATAATGAACTTTATCACAATATGCTAATTTTTTTAGAAGAACCTGTACACACTCGATTTATTTTATTGTACTTAAATAAATAAGTTTGGATCCACATTTCTCTGGGTGTTTTGAGTGCCGGTCCAATTTCACTCACTAATTTATCTCAACAAGAGCAAGGGGTGGCTCTTTTTGTCCAGAGCACCTAGCGTGATTAGTCATAGTGAGCCATCTGTTTATTCTCTCCAACTATACAGTGGACGATAGGCTCTGTGCACTGTGTCGTTTCTGGTGCTGGCGTACTGCAGCTCAGGTCCCATTCATGGTGCAGTGGACCGGTGGTTCTCTGCTAAAAGGGTTAATACTATAATGTGCTGTGGTTCATTGCTAACATTGTCAAAACTTTATTGCGAGATAAGAGTAAATGTATGCCTACTATGCACTTTTCGAAGTACAAATGGTTAATGTTGCTTTATTATTTACTTGTATATGGGAAGGAAGTAGTTAACTGGCAGCCCTTAGAGACAGTTGCTGGGTGGTGTTTTGGCCCCACTCTCCTATTTGGAGAATTGTTGGCAAATAAGCCAAGAGAGAAGATGTGTGTATTTTTCGCTGATGTGTAAGCCAGACAAGCTGTAGCTGAAGAAGGAAAGAGAATCCTTATCCAGGGAGACACCATCCCTGTGAGTGAAAAGCAACTGTGTTAAGAGCCAACCTCTAATGCAAAGAAAAACAGACTTTTATAGAAGGCTGAGGATCGTTAAAAAGGACAGTGCGTGGACAAGAAAGCCAGTGAAAGGCAATGAACACTTAGAGCTGTAGACTTCACTGCATATGGTTTGGGTTATATTGCTTCAGGCACCCACCACACAACTGAGAAAGACTGACCATCTGTTAAAGGACTGCATCTCGCAGTTGAGAACTGCAAACATATTGAGTCAGAAATTGCACAGCTTTGATAATTTGGGAAAATTGCATTGACTAGCTGAAGATACACTTAGAGGGGACTGTTACTATTATCACCCCCTTACACAGCCTTTGGGAATATTCTACCTTGTGATATATCTGATGTTATATATCTGACTGTTCCTGTAATGGAGGAGGAACAGCAGCCATGTGGGTGAGGGTGGGGGTTGTAATGGAGGAGGAACAGTAGCTATGTGGGTGTGGAAGCCCTTTACTTGAGCTGTTTGATCTTGAGCCCTTTGTGAGACACTGGTTTGGATCCAAGATGAAGAGGAGGCCTCAGTTTTCTGGATGGCCAAGTGACACTGATTTTTTGGCATCCTGTGACACTGACTCAGAATCGGAGCAATACGTCTTCTATTCAAGACTGTAAATAGTTACCATGTTTTTGTCAGCTATAAGAAGAACGAATCCAAAAGAGAGACATGTGGGCAACTGCACACGGTAAGACACGTCTTTTTTTTTATCATAACTATATTTATTTTAGATTTGGTGTCTAAAATTTTAATTTGGCTACTACATTTGTCAATGTAGGAGCCAATGCCTCCTAGGTATTCTTTTATTTTTATTTTTTAGTTTGGAGCGCTGCATCGTCCACAGAGTAAGGCTACATGCACACGATGTGCTGTCCGCATCCGTTGCTCCGTTCCGTGGTCTGCAAAAAAAAAATAACATGTCCTATTCTTGTCCGTTTTGCGGACAAGAATAGGCAGTTATATTAATGGCTGTACGTGCCGTCCACGCCAACCGCGTTTTTCGGATCCGCAATTTGCGGACCGCAAAACACACAACAGTCGTGTGCATGTAGCCTATAAGAGAGACTACATTTTGCTTTTACTAAGCTGGTGTGGTCATTTGTGTAAAGAATTTGGGCTCTTTTTTCCTGCCTTATACCCTGCTGGTCATCTGACACCAAAAGCACCCCAGCACAGCGAGGCAGGAACCCCCAAACCGGAATGCGCCTCAAGGAAAAGAAAGGGGCTCCCCTCCATTAATGCATGGCCCAGGGAGGACCAGAAAGAAAACTGCTACCTTGACTACTACTACTATCAATCTCATCTTCATCCCCTTCCCCTTCTTTGGCTCACTGTAATGGGAGCTGAGCTGCAGTACCCCAGCACATCAAGTACACAGTGGACAGAGCATTCTGCTTCTAGCTCCATCGACTGTATAGTCTCAAGCATATGCAGCTGCTCGCTGAAAATGATGACCTATCCTGGGCAGCACGGTGGCTCAGTGGTTAGCACTGGTGCCTTGCAGTGCTGGTGCCCTAGGTTCAAATCCGACCGAGGACAGCTGCTGCATGGAGGTTGTGTGAATTTCCTCCGGGTACTCTGGTTTCCTCCCACAATCCAAAGACATACTGATAGGGAGCTTAGATGTGAGCCCCATTGGGAATAGCTTGATGCCTGTAAAGTGCTGTGAAATATAGTAGTGCTAGTGCATAAAATTCTGAGGATAGACCACCAAAAACCCCTTTAAAGATGAGTTCCTACTTTACTTAAGGCATACCCAAAGAATAGGCTATCAATTTCTGCTAGGTGGGGGTCTGCATACAACAGGGGACTAGTTGTTGAATATATTTTAAAATTATGCGGTCTTCACACCTGTCCACTAGGCTTAATAATAAGTTGAGACGTCCTGTTCTGTACAGGTAAACATGTTTTACAGTTTACAGTAGTCATCTCATTATCATCACAGGCAGGATAACAATGAGATATACCACCTTTGTATAGATGACAGGATCCCGGCTATGGAACATTCTACCCGCGGAGATCCGCTCAGAAGAAATCCATCTGGCCTTCAGGAAGAAGCTCAAGACCCACCTCTTCTGAAGGCACAGGCGGCAAAAGGCTGCAAAAAAAGCGCCTTGAGGCGATTTAGTTCGCAATTGTAGCGCTATACAAGTTATTCATTCATTCACAATTGGTGATATCACAGCTTGTCCACGAGGTCCTCTTCTTTCCATTGTGTCTATGGCTCCTCTGGTTGGTCTTAGGCCCCTTTCACACGGGCAAGAATTCCGCGCGGGTGCAATGCGATGAGGTGAACACATTGCACCCGCACTGAATCCGGACCCATTCAGTTCAATGGGGCTGTGCAGATGAGCCGTGATTTTCACGCATCACTTGTGCATTGTGTGAAAATCGCAGCATGTTCTATATTCTGCGTTTTTCACGCAACGCAGGCCCCATAGAAATGAATGGGGCTGCGTGAAAATCGCAAGCATCCGCAAGCAAGTGCGGATGCAATGCGATTTTCACGCATGGTTGCTAGGAGATGATGTTAGTAAATTGATTAAAGTCAATTTACTGTATTATTTTCCCTTATAAAATGGTTAATACAGAATGCTTAGTAAAATGTTGCTTGAGCGGTTAAAAAATTAAAAAAATTTACTCACCTCCACCACTTGATCGCGCGTCGGCATCGTCTTCTTCTTCTTCTTTAAGGACCTGCAAAAGGAGGTGAGTACATTTTTTTTTTTTTTTAACCCCTCAAGCAACATTTTACTAAGCATTCTGTATTAAGAATGCTATTATTTTCCCTTGTAACCATGTTGTAACCATGTTATAAGGGAAAATAATAACATCTACACAACACCGAACCCAAACCTGAACTTCAGTGAAGAAGATCGGGTCTGGGTGCGTGCAAAACGCATTGCACCCGCGCGATAAAAACTGAACAACGCAATCGCAGTCAAAACTCGCGTGGGTTTCCTGCAATGCACCCAGGACGAATCTGGAGCAAATCCGGGACGCCCGTCTGAAAGAGGCCTTAACCCCTTAAGGACTCAGCCCTATTTCACCTTAAGGACTTGGCCATTTTTTGCAAATCTGACCTGTGTCACTTTAAGTGCTGATAACTTTAAAACGCTTTGACTTCTCCAGGCCCGTTCTGAGATTGTTTTTTTCGTCACATATTGTACTTCATGACACTGCTAAAATTGGGTCAAAAAAGTAAATTTTTTGCATAAAAAAAACCATATATACCAAAAATTTTGAAAAATTTGCAAAATTTCAAAGTTTCAGTTTCTCTACTTCTGTAATACAAGTAATACCCCAAAAATTTGATGACTTTACATTCCCCATATGTCTACTTCATGTTTGTAGCATTTTGGGATGATATTTATTTTTGGGGATGTTATAAGGCTTCGAAGTTTAGAAGCAAATCTTGAAATTTTCAGAAATTTACAAAAAACAAATTTTTAGGGACCACTACAGTCTGAAGTCACTTTGCGAGGGCATACATAATAGAAACCCGCCCAAAAAAGACCCCATTCTATAAACTACACCCCTCAAGGTATTCAAAACTGATTTTACAAGCTTCGTTAACCCTTTAGGTATTGCACAAGAGTTATTGGCAAATGGGGATGAAATTTGAGAATTTCATTTTTTTGCCTAATTTTCCATTTTAACCCATTTTTTCCACTAACAAAGCAAGGGTTAACAGCTAAACAAGACTGTATCTTTATGCCCTGACTCTGCCGTTTACAGAAACACCCCATATGTGGCCGATCAACTACTGACGGGCACACAGTAGGGCGTAGAGGGAAAGGTGCGCCGTTTGGTTTTTGGAGGGCTGATTTTGCTGGACTGTTTTTTTGACACCATGTCCCATTTGAAGCCCCCTGATGCACCCCTAGAGTAGAAACTCCATAAAAGTGATCCCATCTAAGAAACTACACCCCTCAAGGTATTAAAAACTGATTTTACAAACTTTGTTAACCCTTTAGGTGTTGCACAAGAGTTATAGGCAAATGGGGATGAAATTTGAGAATTTCATTTTTTTGCCTAAATTTTCCATTTTAACCCATTTTATTCCACTAACAAAGCAAGGGTTAACAGCCAAACAAGACTGTATCTTATTGCCCTGACTCTGCCGTTTACCAGAAACACCCATATGTGGCCGTAAACTACTATACGGCCACACAGCGGGGCGTAGAGTGAAAGGTGCGCCGTTGGTTTTTGGAAGCCAGATTTTGCTGGACTGTTTTTTTGACAACCATGTCCCATTTGAAGCCCCCCCTGATGCACCCCTAGAGTAGAAACACCATAAAAGTGACCCCATCTCAGAAACTACACCCCTCAAGGTATTCAAAACTGATTTTACAAACTTTGTTAACCCTTTAGGTGTTGCACAAGATTTAATGGAAAATAGAGATACAATTTCAAAATTTCACTTTTTTGGCAGATTTTCCATTTTAATATTTTTTTTCCAGTAACAAAGCAAGGGTTAACAGCCAAACAAAACTCATTATTTATGGCCCTGATTCTGTAGTTTACAGAAACACCTAATATGTGTTCGTAAACCGCTGTACGGGCACACGGCAGGGCGCAGAAGGAAAGGAATGCCATACGGTTTTTGGAAGGCAGGTTTTGCTGGACTGGTTTTTTTGACACCATGTCCCATTTGAAGCCCCCCTGATGCACCCCTAGAGTAGAAACTCCAAAAAAGTGACCCCATTTTAGAAAGTACGGAATAAGGTGGCAGTTTTGTTGGTACTAGTTTAGGGTACATATGATTTTTGGTTGCTCTATATTACACTTTTTGTGCGGCAAGGTAACAAGAAATAGCTTTTTTGGCACTTTTTTTTTTTTTTTGTTATTTACAACATTCATCTGACAGGTTAGATATGTGTAATTTCATAGAGCAGGTTGTCACGGACGCGGCGATACCTAATATGTATACAATTTTTTTTATTTATATAAGTTTTATACAAAAACTCCTTTTTAAAACCAAAAAAAGTTTTAGTGTCTCCATAGTCTAAGAGCCATAGTTTTTTCAGTTTTTGGGGCGATTATCTTGAGTAGGGTCTCATTATTTGCGGGATGAGATGACGGTTTAATTGGCACTATTTTGGGGTGCATATGACTTTTTGATCGCTTGTTATTACACTTTTTGTGACGTAAGATGACAAAAAAATGGCTTATTTTACACCGTTTTTATTTTTATTTTTTACGGTGGTCACCTGAGGGGTTAGATTCATGTGATATCTTATAGAGCCGGTTGATACGGACGCGGCGATACCTAATATGTATACTTTATTTTTATTTAAGTAAGTTTTACACAATGATTTCATTTTTGAAACAAAAAGAATCATGTTTTAGTGTTTCTTTAGTCTGAGAGCCATAGTTTTTTCCTGTTTTGGGCGATTATCTTGGGTAGGGTATGATTTTGCGGGATGAGATGACGGTTTGATTGGTACATTTTGGCTACATATGACTTTTTGATCACTTTTATTACCTTTTTTGGGAAGTAAGATGGGCAAAATTTTAATTTTCTCATAGTTTTTTATTTTTTAATTTTTATGGCGTTCAACCGTGCGGGGAAAGTAACATGACCGTTTTATAGATCAGGTCGTACGGACGCGGCGATACCTAATATGTGTAGTGTATTTAATTTTTTTAATTTTTATTCAGTGATGAATGTTTTTTTTTTTATCTTAACTTTTTTTCACTTTTTTTCACTTTTTTTTTGACCTAGACCACTTGGTTCTGGAAGATCCAGTGGGTCCCTGATGTCTGTATAATACAGTACAGAACAATATATATTGTTCTGTACTGTATTTTACTTACACTGAACAGATCTATGGCTTTTAGCACAGATCTGTTCAGCACCATGGACAGCAGGACGCCTGAGCAGCGTCCTGTTGCCATGGGAACCCTCCCCGTCTGCTCAGAACTTCGCAGACGGGGAAGGGTAAGCACAGGGCTGAGGGGGCTGTCGGGGGGCTCTCTCCTCTCCATCGGGGGGCTGCAAAGGCACAGCAGCCCCCCGATGGAGAGGGAGGAGCTCCCTGACCGACGACAGTTAACTTTTTTCCATACAGCGGTCCGTACGGACCGCGTATGGGAAAGGGTTAAAACGGCTGACATCTGCACAGATGTCAGCCGTTTATACCAGGGTGCCAGCAATGTGCTGGCACCCTGGAATAACCACTAGACACCAACGATCATTCATGGGGGAGGCGGGCGGGGGATCGCGATCCCGCCTGCCGCACCGCCCGCCTCCCGCAACGCCCCCACCGCATGCGACACCCACCCCCCCCCCGCACCACCCGCCGGCATTAAAATCGTGCAGGGGTGCAGGGGGGGGTGAAAAATATAGATTATAGGGCACTCAAAAGTTTCTGATCCCCGCGGTCAGGGACCACGGGCATCAGAAACTGCAAAAAGCGCAGCAAACCGCAGGTCTGAATTGACCTGCGGTTTGCTGCGATCGCCGACACGGGGGGGGTCACATGACCCCCCCTGGCGTTGTCACAGGATGCCGGCTGAAGGATTCATCCGAAATCCCCCGTTCCGTTTAACCCCATCGGGCGCCGGAATACTGATTTCAAGTTAGGACGTCCGGTACGCCCTGAGTCCTTAAGGACTCGGAAATAGGGCGTACCGATACGCCCTGCGTCCTTAAGGGGTTAAAGAACAAGAAGTCTTGGCATATTTTGGGCCTAGTCAGTGATAAAACTGAATTAATTTAGGCATAGGTAGGACATGGAAAATAAAAAAAAATAAAAAAATAAAAAATTCTAAAAAATACATGTTTCACGTAAACTTTGATTTAAAACAGTAGGCTGTTTTATGATGACACATTCCCTTTAAGTTAGTTAAGGTAACAAAACAGTTAATACTTCCAACAGAGAAGCAATTGCAGAACATGGGGAGAGAGGAGCAGGATCTGCAGAACACATCTCAGGAGGACATAAATAATAAAGAAGGCAGGTAAGACTGAATTGTGCATGGTCTGCATCATGGAAGTATAGCCTAAATTGCTTTAATATCCAGTGCTTGGGCTAGAATGTAGAACAGAGACCTAGCAGACACTTCCAAGCACATTAGGAGGTTTAACGAAATCCAGGGAGGGAACGGATTTCACAGACATATAAGTGCAAGAAAGAGAGTTCAAGCTGAGAATCTTAAGCCTCGTAAACTTGAGACTAAAACGTAAGACGATGATATGGTTCTCAGGGACAAGGAGATTATCAGCAGTAAACTAAAGGTATGAAGGTGGTTGGGGCAGCATCTACTTGTACTAATGAACAGGACAGCACTAACCCCATGTTTATATTGTCTCAATTACTGTTCCAAGCTACATACAATTATCTTACTTGGGAGACTTGGAACACCAAACACAGTTCTTCCATGTGCATATAGATGAGAAGATGTTCTCCAGTCACAGAGACCTGAGCATCGGTAGATATTTCATCAAGAGTAGGTGTTAGGCAGAGTGCACATTACATCACAATTCATTTCCGTTCTCTGATCCATCAGAAAAAAAAAACAGGAAACTTTAAACAGAAGGAATCCTGTGCATCAGTTTTGAACATTTGGCATTCATTTGAGCATTTCCGTTTGAGATCCGTATTTTTGATGGAAAAAAAGTCTGCATGCAGTACTTTTTTTTCCATCAACAAAAACAGATCTCAGATGGAAATGGCTCAAACGGATGCCAATGTGCATAACTGGATGAGTATTGTGTGTTAAAACCAGTAGTGAAGCCTACTCAGAGATAAGGTATAATTGAAAGATTTCTTTCTGTTCTTGGTTTTGGCCTGCACAATAAGTGATGTAAATAACTGACAAAATAACTGAAGTAAAACTCATCTTAGTACGAAGTCTTCCATTTGCTCTCATCAGTAGGTGTGTGCCCTATGTATAATCGCTATCTGATTATCATTGATTGATGTCGGTATCTTTGAGTATTGCTGAGGCACTTCTTATCTCCAAAACACTCAATAGTCCTTTATAAAAAGTTACATTCTCCAACCAGGAATTGAGTTGAAATACAGTCAGGTCCATAAATATTGGACATCGACACAAGTCTAACATTTTTGCTCTATACACCACCACAATGGATTTTAAAATGAACAAACAAGATGTGCTTTAACTGCAGACTGTCCGCTTTAATTTGAGGGTATTTACATCCAAATCAGGGTGAACAGTGTAGGAATTACAACAGTTTTGCATATGTGCCTCCCACTTGTTAAGGGGACCAAAAGTAATGGGACAAAAATATAATCATAATCAAACTTTCACTTTTTAATACTTTGTTGCAAATCCTTTGTCAATCAATTACTAGCCTGAAGTATGAAACGCATAGACATCACCAGACGCTGGGTTTCATCCCTGGTGATGCTCTGCCAGGCCTCTACTGCAACCATCTTCAGTTCCTGCTTGTTCTTGGGGCATTTTCCCTTCTGTTTTGTCTTCAGCAAGTGAAATGCATGCTCAATCGGATTCAGGTTAGGTGATTGACTTGGCCTTGCATAACATTCCACTTATTTTCCTTAAAAAACTCTTTGATTGCTTTTGCAGTATGCTTTGGGTCATTGTCCATCTGCACTGTGAAGCGCCGTCCAATGAGTTCTGAAGCATTTGGCTGAATATGAGCAAATAATATTGCCCGAAACACTTCAGAATTCATCCTGCTGCTTTTGTCAGCAGTCACATCATCAATAAATACAAGAGAACCAGTTCCATTGGCAGCCATACATGCCCACGCCATGACACTACCACCATCATGCTTCACTGATGAGGTGGTATGCTTAGGATCATGAGCAGTTCCTTTCCTTCTCCATACTCTTCTATTTTCTTCACTCTAGTACAAGTTGATCTTGGTCTCATCTGTTCATAGGACGTTGTTCCAGAACTGTGAAGGCTTTTTTAGTTGTCATTTGGCAAACTCTAATCTGGCCTTCCTGTTTTGTGAGGCTCACCAATGGTTTAGATCTTGAGGGTGGACCCTCTGTATTACTCTGGTGAAGTCTTCTCTTGATTGTTGACTTTGACACACATACAACTACCTCCTGGAGAGTGTTCTTGATCTGGCCAACTGTTGTGAAGGGTGTTTCTTCACCAGGGAAATAATTCTTTGGTCATCAACCACAGTTGTTTTCTGTGGTCTTCCGGGTCTTTTGGGTTGCTGAGCTCACTGATGCGTCCTTCTTTTTAAGAATGTTCCAAACTGTTGTTTTGGCCACGCCTAATGTTTTTGCTATCTCTCTGATGTTTTTTTTTTTTTTTTTACCTTAATGATGGCTTGCTTCAGTGATAGTGACAGCTATTTGGATCTCATCTTGAGAGTTGATAGCAACAGATTCCAAATGCAAACAGTACACTTGAAATACACTCTGGATCCTTTATCTGCTCATTGTAATTGGGATAATGAGGGAATAACACACACCTGGCCATAGAACAGCTGAGAAGCCAATTGTCCCATTACTTTGGTTCCTTAACAAGTGGGAGGAACATATGCAAACTGTTGTAATTCCTACACCGTTCACCTGATTTGGATGTAATACCATCAAATTAAAGCTGACAGTCTGCAGTTAAAGCACATTTTTGTCACGACTGTGACTGATCCAGACAGGTCTGGGAGGAGAAGGTCGCAGCGACTTGCTACTCGCGATAGCTTGTGAGTTTGCTCCGTAGTTCATGGTATGTCATCTGGGTTTTGCTTGTGAACCTTTTGTCCTGACTGGGAGTTTGTAGGCATCCTTCTCAGGTGAGTCCCTGTCTGCCACTCCCAGCTACTATATTAGTTTCAGTTTCACTTGCAGTCATTGCCAGATATAGTCCTTACATTCCAGTGCTACTCTGGCCTTGGAAGGAGAACGGTTTGATGGTGTGCTGTGGATCTCTTGTCCGCGAGGATCGTCGTGTTTGGGATCGCCTTCTCTGCTCGTGACTGGATAAGTCTATCTCTGCTGTTGTTTGTTTGTTGCTGTCTTCCCCAGTTGTTTTCCTAGACGTGAGTGATGGTGACTAGCGCTCCCATCGCCTTTCCCAGTCCGGTCTTGGTTAGGGCTACTGAGGGTTAGGCATCCTGCTCGCCGCACGGGTTTCACACCCCGTCTAGGTGTATCAGGGCAGACAGTGCCAGCTTAGGGTTATGTCAGGGTGGCCATTCTATTTCCCATCCGTAGATAAGGGTTCCCCCTTCCCCTCCGTCTGGTGCGACACGACTGCTGCTGGGCTAGCGGTCGTGACAATTTTGTTTGTTTTATTTCAAATCCATTGTGGTGGTGTATACAAGGAGTGCAGAATTATTAGGCAAGTTGTATTTGTGAGGATTAATTTTATTATTGAACAACAACCATGTTCTCAATGAACCCAAAAAACTCATTAATATCAAAGCTGAATATTTTTGGAAAGTAGTTTTAGTTTGTTTTTAGTTTTAGCTATTTTAGGGGGATATCTGTGTGTGCAGGTGACTATTACTGTACATAATTATTTAGGCAGACTTAACAACAAAACAAATAATAACCCATTTCCATTATTTATTATTACCAGTGAAACCAATATAACATATCAACATTCACAAATATACATTTCTGACATTCAAAACAAAACAAAAACAAATCAGTGACCAATATAGCCACCTTCTATTGCAAGGACACTCAAAAGCCTGCCATCCATGGATTCTGTCAGTGTTTTGATCTGTTCACCATCAACATTGCGTGCAGCAGCAACCACAGGCCTCCCAGACACTGTTCAGAGGTGTACTGATTTCCCTCCTTGTAAATCTCACATTGATGATGGACCACAGGTTCTCAATGGGTTCAGATCAGGTGAACAAGGAGGGGCCATGTCATTAGATTTTCTTTCTTTTATACCCTTTCTTGCCAGCCACGCTGTGGAGTACTTGGACGCGTGTGATGGAGCATTGTCCTGCATGAAAATCATGTTTTTCATGAAGGATGCAGACTTCTACCTGTACCACTGCTTGAAGAAGGTGTCTCCAGAAACTGGCCGTAGGACTGGGAGTTGAGCTTGACTCCATCCTCCACCCGAAAAGGCCCCACAAGCTCATCTTTGATGAAACCAGCCAAACCAGTACTCCACCTCCACCTTGCTGGCGTCTGAGTCGGACTGGAGCTCTCTGCCCTTTACCAAACCAGCCACGGGCCCATCCATCTGCCCATCAAGACCTCACTCTCATTTCATCAGTCCATAAAACCTTAGAAAAATCAGTCTTGAGATATTGCAATGGCCCAGTCCTTGGACGTTTCAGCTTGTGTGTCTTGTTCAGTGTGGTCGTCTTTCAGGCCTTTCTTACCTTGGCCATGTCTCTGAGTATTGCACACCTTGTGCTTTTTGGGCACTCCAGTGATGTTGCAGCTCTGAAATATGGCCAAACTGGTGGCAAGTGGCATCTTGGCAGCTGCACGCTTGACTTTTCTCATTACATGGCAGTTATTTTGCGCCTTGTTTTTCCCACGCTTCTTGCGACCCTGTGACTATTTTGAATGAAACGCTTGATGGTCGATGATCACGCTTCAGAAGCTTTGCAATTTTAAGAGTGCTGCATCCCTCTTGCAAGATATCTCACTATTTTTGACTTTTCTGAGCCTGTCAAGTCCTTCTTTGACCCATTTTGCCAAGGAAAGGAAGTTGCCTAATAATTATGCACACCTGATATAGGTGTTGATGTCATAAGACCACACCCCTTCTCATACAGAGATGCACATCACCTCATATGCTTAATTGGTAGTAGGCTTTCGAGCCAATACAGCTTGGAGTAAGACAACAAGCATCAAGAGGATGATGTGGTCAAAATACTCATTTGCCTAATAATTCTGCACGTAGTGTAGAGCCAAAAATGTATAGAATTGTGTTGATGTCCCAATATTTATGGACTGGCCTGTATCTCTGAGTAGATGGACCAGTAGTAGCTGTAGCTGAAGTGGGACATAATAAAATCCTCCAGGAGATACTATCCCTGTGAGTGAAATGCTGCTAAAACTAACTGTACTAAGAGCCAACCTCTGAGACGAGGAAGAACAGTTTTTTACAGAAGGTTGAGGATCATTAAAAGAGTGTGCATGGACAGAAAAAGCCAGTGGTAGATAACACACTTTTATGGCTGGACTTCACTGCACGTGGTTTGGGTTGCATTGCTTCAGGCGCCCGCCACACTACTGAGACTGACTGGCCATCCATTGAAGGACTGTACCACACAAGAGGACAAGTTTAAAAAAATTGTCCCCACCTGCACTCTCAACCTGCCTTATCTGTTGCAGTTGAAAAAAAGTCAGAATGTGAAGTTTGCCTGTTTAAATTCAAAAGTGCTGTTTGTCACTTTCATAAATTTGAATCACAGGCTATTACCTTTACAAATTTCAAATTGTCCCATTGCTAAATCAGGGCCTATGTCTACACTAAGTTAATAAAATTAGCTGTCCAAGAATTAAAAAAATTAAATAGCTTCAGAAAATGTTATAAAAGAACCAAACATTACTTCCCTATTAAATTCCCGCTGCTCCAGTAATGAGTTTTCGTTGGTTCATGACTGTCTTTGGTTACTTTCCTAGTGCCATGTGACCATTGTAAGAAATCATCAGCCTCAGTGGGATGGTAGCATATATGGCACGTGAAGGCTAAAGCCAGTGATTGGCTGCTGTGGTCTTGTAAGGGCCAGTGATGAGCGGTAGGGGCACATCTTCGAATTCACGATATTTCACAAATATTTGTAGAATATTCGTCATATATTCACGAATTTGCAAATTCGAGATTATTTTATTGATCGGGAAAAATTGGCAATGTAATATTCGCGTAATGTGTGCGAAATACAGGCGTGGGTCATTTTTGCTAAATTTTTCAAGCTGCTAGAAGTTTCCTGAGACTGGAGAAAATGGTTGGCCCAGCAGAACATTGCAATAGCTTTATATGCAGATAGATGCTGCAATATATTTGCGATTGCGAAATCGGCACTAATGATGCGAATATTTTGGCACAATACGTGCAACTTCACATTTTAACAGGTCTGACTACTTATTAGTGATTGGTGCACTAAGTATTGTTGTGAACTTGTGACATCACAGCACTATGTCTGTATGTACAGTATGTATGTAGCATACATACATACATACATACAGCACTATGTATGTAGCATGTATGTATGGACAGCAGAACCTATCAGCTACACTATATCAGGATATAACCTACACTGACTATCTCCCACTAACTATCTGTATTATATATATATATATATATATATATATATATATATATATATACTGTATACACTCACCTAAAGAATTATTAGGAACACCTGTTCTATTTCTCATTAATGCAATTATCTAGTCAACCAATCACATGGCAGTTGCTTCAATGCATTTAGGGGTGTGGTCCTGGTCAAGACAATCTCCTGAACTCCAAACTGAATGTCAGAATGGGAAAGAAAGGTGATTTAAGCAATTTTGAGCGTGGCATGGTTGTTGGTGCCAGACGGGCCGGTCTGAGTATTTCACAATCTGCTCAGTTACTGGGATTTTCACGCACAACCATTTCTAGGGTTTACAAAGAATGGTGTGAAAAGGGAAAAACATCCAGTATGCGGCAGTCCTGTGGGCAAAAATGCCTTGTGGATGCTAGAGGTCAGAGGAGAATGGGCCGACTGATTCAAGCTGATAGAAGAGCAACGTTGACTGATATAACCACTCGTTACAACCGAGGTATGCAGCAAAGCATTTGTGAAGCCACAACACACACAACCTTGAGGCGGATGGGCTACAACAGCAGAAGACCCCACCGGGTACCACTCATCTCCACTACAAATAGGAAAAAGAGGCTACAATTTGCACGAGCTCACCAAAATTGGACTGTTGAAGACTGGAAAAATGTTGCCTGGTCTGATGAGTCTCGATTTCTGTTGAGACATTCAAATGGTAGAGTCCGAATTTGGCGTAAACAGAATGAGAACATGTATCCATCCACTGATGGCTACTTCCAGCAGGATAATGCACCATGTCACAAAGCTCGAATCATTTCAAATTGGTTTCTTGAACATGACAATGAGTTCACTGTACTAAAATGGCCCCCACAGTCACCAGATCTCAACCCAATAGAGCATCTTTGGGATGTAGTGGAACAGGAGCTTCGTGCCCTGGATGTGCATCCCTCAAATCTCCATCAACTGCAAGATGCTATCCTATCAATATGGGCCAACATTTCTAAAGAATGCTATCAGCACCTTGTTGAATCAAATGCCACTGTTGAATTAAGGCAGTTCTGAACGGCAAAAGGGGGGGGTCCAACACCGTATTAGTATGGGGTTCCTAATAATTCCTTTAGGAGAGTGTATATATATATATATATATATATATACACAGTACAGACCAAAAGTTTGGACACACCTTCTCATTCAAAGAGTTTTCTTTATTTTCATGACTATGAAAATTGTAGATTCACACTGAAGGCATCAAAACTATGAATTAACACATGTGGAATTATATTAATAACAAACAAGTGTGAAACAACTGAAAATATGTCATATTCTAGGTTCTTCAAAGGGGACTACCTCTTGAAGCTCATCAAGAGAATGCCAAGAGTGTGCAAAGCAGTAATCAAAGCAAAAGGTGGCTACTTTGAAGAACCTAGAATATGACATATTTTCAGTTGTTTCCCACTTGTTTGTTATGTATATAATTCCACATGTGTTAACTCATAGTTTTGATGCCTTCATAGTCATGAAAATAAAGAAAACTCTTTGAATGAGAAGGTGTGTCCAAACTTTTGGTCTGTACTGTATATATACACTGCGTGCAGAATTATTAGGCAAATGAGTATTTTGACCACATCATCCTCTTTATGCATGTTGTCTTACTCCAAGCTGTATAGGCTCGAAAGCCTACTACCAATTAAGCATATTAGGTGATGTGCATCTCTGTAATGAGAAGGGGTGTGGTCTAATGACATCAACACCCTATATTAGGTGTGCATAATTATTAGGCAACTTCCTTTCCTTTGGCAAAATGGGTCAAAAGAAGGACTTGACAGGCTCAGAAAAGTCAAAAATAGTGAGATATCTTGCAGAGGGATGCAGCACTCTTAAAATTGCAAAGCTTCTGAAGCGTGATCATCGAACAATCAAGCGTTTCATTCAAAATAGTCAACAGGGTCGCAAGAAGCGTGTGGAAAAACCAAGGCGCAAAATAACTGCCCATGAACTGAAAAAAGTCAAGCGTCCAGCTGCCAAGATGCCACTTGCCACCAGTTCGGCCATATTTCAGAGCTGCAACATCACTGGAGTGCCCAAAAGCACAAGGTGTGCAATACTCAGAGACATGGCCAAGGTAAGAAAGGCTGAAAGACGACCACCACTGAACAAGACACACAAGCTGAAACGTCAAGACTGGGCCAAGAAATATCTCAAGACTGATTTTTCTAAGGTTTTATGGACTGATGAAATGAGAGTGAGTCTTGATGGGCCAGATGGATGGGCCCGTGGCTGGATTGGTAAAGGGCAGAGAGCTCCAGTCCGACTCAGACGCCAGCAAGGTGGAGGTGGAGTACTGGTTTGGGCTGGTATCATCAAAGATGAGCTTGTGGGGCCTTTTCGGGTTGAGGATGGAGTCAAGCTCAACTCCCAGTCCTACTGCCAGTTTCTGGAAGACACCTTCTTCAAGCAGTGGTACAGGAAGAAGTCTGCATCCTTCAAGAAAAACATGATTTTCATGCAGGACAATGCTCCATCACACGCGTCCAAGTACTCCACAGCGTGGCTGGCAAGAAAGGGTATAAAAGAAGAAAATCTAATGACATGGCCTCCTTGTTCATCTGATCTGAACCCCATTGAGAACCTGTGGTCCATCATCAAATGTGAGATTTACAAGGAAGGAAAACAGTACACCTCTCTGAACAGTGTCTGGGAGGCTGTGGTTGCTGCTGCACGCAATGTTGATGGTGAACAGATCAAAACACTGACAGAATCCATGGATGGCAGGCTTTTGAGTGTCCTTGCAAAGAAAGGTGGCTATATTGGTCACTGATTTGTTTTTGTTTTTGAATGTCAGAAATGTATATTTGTGAATGTTGAGATGTTATATTGGTTTCACTGGTAAAAATAAATAATTGAAATGGGCATATATTTGTTTTTTGTTAAGTTGCCTAATAATTATGCACAGTAATAGTCACCTGCACACACAGATATCCCCCTAAAATAGCTAAAACTAAAAACAAACTAAAAACTACTTCCAAAAATATTCAGCTTTGATATTAATGAGTTTTTTGGGTTCATTGAGAACATGGTTGTTGTTCAATAATAAAATTAATCCTCAAAAATACAACTTGCCTAATAATTCTGCACTCCCTGTATATATATCAAAAAACGGAACAGCACCTTCTGAGACAAATCGCAGGTGCAAGCTACCCGGCAATAATACAGCAGCAGCACACCACTATATGCGCTAAGACTAAGTGAACAGGTGAATGTGTGAAAAGGGTCAAATACATGACGCCATATAGTATATAGTTACTGCAAAGCAGTGGAGAAGCTCTTAGCGCATATTATTGATCAAAAATATGTCGGGCCCACCTACCAGACGGCAAGGTCGCTTCTCATCAGGTGGGACCTACTAGAGTTATGGGCTGGGGGGTCTGTGGATGGCACTGTTATGGGGTGGGGGGTCTGTGGATGGCACATATACAGTTGCAAGAAAAAGTATCTGAACCCTTTGGAATGATATGGATTTTTGCACAAATTGGTCATAAAATGTGATCGGATCTTCATCTAAGTCACAACAATAGACAATCACAGTCTGCTTAAACTAATAACACACAAAAAAATTTATGTTACCATGTTTTTATTGAACACACCATGTAAACATTCACAGTGCAGGTGGAAAAAGTATGTGAACCCCTAGACTAATGACATCTCCAAGAGCTAATTGGAGTGAGGTGTCAGCCAACTGGAGTCCAATCAATGAGATGAGATTGGAGGTATTGGTTACAGCTGCCCTGTCCTATAAAAAACACACACCAGTTCTGAGTTTGCCTTTTACAAGAAGCATTGCCTGATATGAATGATGCCTCGCACAAAAGAGCTCTCAGAAGACCTACGATTAAGAATTGTTGACTTGCATAAACCTGGAAAGGGTTATAAAAGTATCTCCAAAAGCCTTGCTGTTCATCAGTCCACGGTAAGACAAATTGTCTATAAAGGGAGAAAGTTCAGCACTGCTGCTACTCTCCCTAGGAGTGGCCATCCTTTAAAGATGACTGCAAGAGCACAGTGCAGACTGCTCAATGAGGTGAAGAAGAATCCTAGAGTGTCAGCTAAAGACTTACAAAAGACTCTGGCATATGCTAACATCCCTGTTAGTGAATCTACGATATGTAAAACACTAAACAAGAATGGATATAATGGGAGGATACCACAGAGGAAGCCTCTGCTGTCCAAAAAAACCATTGCTGCACGTTTACAGTTTGCACAAGAGCACCTGGATGTTCCACAGCAGTACTGGCAAAATATTCTGTGGACAGATGAAACCTGAAAATTGAGTTGTTTGGAAGAAACACACAACACTATGTGTTGAGAAAAAGAGGCACAGCACACCAACATCAAAACCTCATCTTAACTGTGAAGTATGGTGGTGGGGGCATCATGGTTTGGGGATGGTTTGCTGCCTCAGGGCCTGGACGGATTGCTATCATCAAAGGAAAAATGAATTCCCAAGTTTATCAAGACATTTTGCATGAGAACTTAAGGCCATCTGTCCACCAGCTGAAGCTCAACAGAAGATGGGTGTTGCAACAGGACAACGACCCAAAGCATAGAAGTAAATCAACAACAGAATGGCTTAAAACAGAAGAAAATACGCCTTTTGGAGAGTGGGCCCAGTCAGAGTCCTGACCTCAACGCCATGGAGATGCTGTGGCATGACCTCAAGAAAGCGATTCCACAACCAGACATCCCAAGAATATTGCTGAAACTGAAGAAGCAGTTCTGTAAAGAGGAATGGTCAAGAATTACTCCGAACCATTGTGCATGTCTGATCTGCAACTACAGGAAACGGGTTTGGTTGAAGTGATTGCTGCCAAAAGAACGTTCAAGCAGTTATTAAATCCAAGGGTTCACATACTTTTTCCACCTGCACCTGTAAATGTTTACATGGTGTGTTCAATAAAAACATGGTAACATTAAATCTTTGTGTGTGATTAGTTTTAAGCAGACTGTGATTGTCTATTGTTGTGACTTAGGATGAAGATCAGATCACAAGTTTATGACAAATTTTTGCAGAAATCCATATAATTCCAAAGGGTTTCACATACTTTTCTTGCAACTGTATAACAGTGCCATCCACAGATCCCCCCTGTAACAGTGCCATCCACAGATCCCCCCCTGTAACAGTGCCATCCACAATCCCACCCATAACAAGTGTCCGTCATCCAAAGAATCCCCCCATAACAGTGTCCTTCATCCACAGATCCCCCCATAACAGTGTCCATCATCAGATCCCCCATAACAGTTTCCTCGTCATCCACAGATCCCCCATAACAGGTGTCCTCACAGATCCCCAGTAATAGTGCCATCCACAGACCACCATTAGTTCCAAACCCACCCAAAAGCACACCTTTTGGTTATAAATATTTTTTTTTCTTATTTTCCTCCCCAAAAACCTAGGTGCGTCTTATGGGCCGGTGCGTCCTATAGGGCGAAAAATACGGTACCATTATATATATCACTATGTTCTAAATATTTGCGAATTCTCGAAGTGCCGATATTCGCAATTAATATTCGCGTATTCAAATATTTGCGCCAACACTAGTAAAGCATGTACGTAAATGCTGCAGGAAATTTAACAAACCAAAGCATTAGCACTGGAGCAACGGGGGGATTTTAAAAGATGAGTAATACTTGTTTATTAATTTCATAACTTTTTAATTTAAGAGTTAATTTCTTCTGCTTTCAGACACGTTCTGAATGGCCCAACCTCAGGCCGGCACAGTCTCCTGGTGTTAGGGTCCACAAGTTGCAATTCAAACAGGTTGCATGAGAGGCTCTCTGACAATCCATTCAGTGCTCTGACTCTGTAGTCTGTCACTGCAAGCACACCACTAGCCACCCACTTGTCATAAACCGGTACACGGGAGACTCCCTGGCCAACTCCACCCGCATGACAGTTTCATTCCACAGAGGTGGTTTCGTAGGCAGGATCCAACTTTTCACAAGAGGACTTAATTATATTACAAGTTTATGCCTAACCTCCTGTTAGCAGGGAGGGAAGCCCCTCTTTAACCCTCCTTTGCCCATGTGAGGAACACTGCGTTGCTACGTCTATACATTCTTATACCCCTCGGGCCCAGAATTGCTCTTTCCTGTCACTATCTTAGACGGGGCAGTGACAACTGACATTTGTAGTTAGGAGAACCTCCAGAATCCATACAATATATTAAAATCTAATGCAATAGTGTATATTTTATAATACGATACACCCTGGACTCCATCGCAAAACCTGTGGCAAGCGGAGGAAAATATGTTATATTTAGCATTAAAGGGTTTTTCTGGGCTCTTAATAGATCAATATCTGATTGATAAATGGGAGCTGCAGTAACCCAGCATGGCCACTACACTTTGAACTGCGCTGTGTTTCTGGGTCCTTTCAAGGTTCTAGTTCTACAACAGCTTATCAGTGGGGTGTCGGACCCCCACGATCAGATATTCACGACCTACCCTTAGGATAGGTCACTAGCTCAGAAACCCCTTTAACTTTGGCTACAGTTAAACAGAAAACCAAATATGCCCAGAGGACGTTGCTCCACCATCTTACAATAGCTCCGGAGGTACTGTGGTGTATTCAAGTAGGAGGCACGTTACTAAATTGATGATGGGAATAATAGTATATAGAGCAGCAAAAGGTAGAGTTCAAAAGTATATCACTGTGTAGTCTCCTCCCAATTGCTATGTATGGGCAGCAACAATGATAGTAATAGTAGTACTCCTTGACTCTCCTTGTAAGGACACTTTGCAATCTCTCCAAATAACCACAGACATGCTTTTCTATACTTGTTAACCCTTTCTGCAGTTCCCAGTTGGCCACCTATTTATACAGACTGTACCCTTCATTGTGATAAGGCCACGTTTTCTCCCTCCAGCTACATACCATGTCATCCACATATCCCCATCAGTGTCATCCACAGATCCCCATCAGTGTCATCCACAGATCCCCCATCAGTGTCATCCACAGATCCCCATCAGTGTCATCCACAGATCCCCCATAAATGTCATCCACAGATCCCCATCAGTGTCATCCACAGATCCCCATGTGCGGTGCAGAATTTAGAACCGGATAGTCTGTCCGTCTCAATGTATGGTGGGTACCGGAGGCAATGAACCCTGTCCACAGCAGTAAGGTCTCTTGACAAAAACGAGCATTACCTTACTGACATTAAGCCTGCCACCTCCTTGATAGTTTCTGGACTTTGTAAAGGACCTTTACATGGACTGAGAATCCCGCAGATAATCGCTCGTTAGCGATTATCTGGTGGTGTAAATATACTGCCGATTACCCAATGAACAATCGAAACGCTCATTTCATCGGGTAATAGATCATTGTGTAAACAGCATCTGCTGCTGGCAAAACATCTAGTCATAATGGGGACAAATGACGGCATTAACGATCACTACTCTCCACATACTGTGGAGGAGATTACTGCATGTAAATGCAGTGATCTCCTCCACCTGCGAGCACCTAGACTGCAGGAGCTGACATATGTACAGTAAGGCTACTTTCACACTCGCGATTGGTGCAGATCCGTCATGGATCTGCACAGACTGATCTGTTCAGATAATACAACCATCTGCATCCATTAAGAACGGATCAGTTTGTATTATCTGTAACATAGCCAAGACGGATCCGTTCAGATAAGGCTACTTTCAAACTGGCGTTTTGGTTTCCGTTTGCAAGGGCTTTTCTATTGTGCCATATTGTGTCCGCGAAAACAGATCCGTCACCATTGACTTACATAGTGTGTCAGGACGGATCCGTTTTCACTGACACAATATGGCACAATAGAAAACGGATCCGTCCCCCATTGACTTTCAGTCCGTTTTGGCTATGTTAAAGATAATACAAACGGATCCATTCTGAACGGATGCATGCGGTTGCATTATCTGAACGGATGCGTTTGTGCAGATCCATGACGGATCCGCACCAAACGCGAGTGTGAATTGTTTCTCTACTAAGACTCCCCTAACCAAAGGGCGGGCAAAGTCCATCAATCTGGTAGTGTTAACTATATATTGCCCATACTTTGCTATTAGGTATACACAGTCTATAAAGAAATAACTGCTTTAGCAACAAATCACAAAATTTAACTCTGCAACATTAAATAAATTAACCCTTTTAGCAGTAATTGACCCTTTGCAGTAGTTCTCTGGGGCACTACATATGATATTGCCAAAGAGCATACATGCCTTCAGTGTACTTGCATGGATTTCCAGCAAACATCTTCCAGCCATGTTCTGTGACATCCATCTCGTTGACACATATCTGAATGTATGCATTTATAGAAGCAGCAAGGAGCGTTCCCTTAATAGTTCAACCCAACACTGAAGCAAATGCCAGGCCAATTCTAACAGGTTGTTACTCTTAGCTTCAGAGCAGTACTCCTCTGGAGTAGACAAACTTAAGCCTTGTTTGTAATATTAGACCCTCTGATTTTTTTTGGGCCGGTGACAACGTTTTTCGTTAGGGAAACGTGAGGAACACATCAGAAATAGCTACGGTAGTCACATAAACAATGTCTTTGAAGACGATCATGCCTTGTTACGCGCTCCACTAAATCTCTATCAGACACAAAAGTTCACGACCCTTTCAATTTCTACAAATAAAACAAAAATGAATCTCAGTGAAAATAAACTTTGAGCTCAAATTCATATTAAACAAGTTCAGCGAGATCTTGGCCAGAGCCCAGGTAGGATCAGCTCACTACTCCCTACTGCCATTAGAATGCGCTTGGCTTCGTCTTACAGAATCTTGGCCTGGAGACAGTGTAGTCCTTCCAACATAATAAAAACCTATCTGTGACTCATTACGGCTGACTAAATATGTATCCTGCCATTGAAATGTGAAATTTTATGAAAAATAATCCTTGAAATTTACAGAAAAAGATACAACAAATAGTGACCACAGGGTTTGTATCCCAACCCTCGATTTAGCTGCGGTTCTGAATAGTAGTGTTCAATTATGGGAGACACTAGGACATTTTTTTTATATAGGTCGTTATATAAACCTCTTTTTATTTTTCATTTTACAAGAGACCTCTTGAAGTTATGAATACAGCTATAGACATATAAGGTGCTAATTCCATGAACGTGTCACGCCAACTTGGAACGCGATTTTGTTTTTAGGTTTAAAATAACGTCTGGAATTGGTTCTTAAATTAAAGTGGTTTTCTGGGACTTTTATACTTATGACCTATAATCTGGATAGGTCATCAGTATCTGATCGGTGGGGGTCTGACACTTGGGACCCCAGCCAATCAGCTGTTTGAGAAGGCATCGACCCTTGTAGTAGCGCTGCGGTCTTCTCTCAGCTCGCCAAGCACAGCGCTGTACATTGTATAGAGGCTGTGCTTGGTATCGCAGCTCAGGCCCCATTCACTTCTATGGCACTGAGGCTGCCCCTATGCTATGTGACTAAGGAAACATGATGGCAGGGCCAGAGGCCACCCCATAAGCAAGGTACGCAACCGCGTAGAGTGCACTCTTGCAGGAGGCGCCGGCCCTCTGCCCGCCAAGCGCCGCCTCGTAGGTAATTTATTCACTTCACTTGCCTCTGTTGTAATCTCGCACAGGCGCACTGGCAGAGGCATCGTCAAGCGAAGTACGCATGCGCCATCTTCCAGTGCACCTTGTTCGACGATGCCTCTGCCAGTGCGCCTGTCACGGCTGAGGATGGGAAAAACCCTCAGCCGTGCGATGACAGAGGATGGTAGTCACGTCTTGGCCAGAACCACAGAACTAGGGAGCAGGTCACCTCCTATTGCCTACCTAATCTGACCCTAAACTCCTAGCGACATGAGCCGACACTTTGAAGGTAGGAGGACTCATGCTCTGGAACCTCGGGTCCTACTTGCCCTCCGCCGTCCCTACGCTAGGAGCTGGGTAGACTACCTGTTTCCTCCTGGACCATGGAGAAATAGGAGTCTAAAGATGGCTATAAAGACAGGGGGAAACGGAAACAGGCATATGCAATGGCAGGTAAGTGCAACTAGTACTACACACCCACCTGCCACAGACACAGGGCCTGGGACCCAAGTATCAGTGCTGCTGTCCACAAACACAAACGACAGAGCGCACACACCACACAGGACACCAGGAAACCATACGCTGCAAAGAATAGACATGACACACAAACACATCCTCATAACATCGTGTATAAACAATACATAACAATTTGTTTATGACCACAAGGGTGGCCCCCACTGGCAGATGGAAATACCAGGAGGGTGTCTCCAGCAAAGCATGGCTGAAGAACCCTCAGCTTCAGATCTCCAAAGAGGCTTTATAGCCCAAAGTGGCCACACCCACACAGACACACACAGGAGAGGGAGTTAACCCTTCCAACACTAACAGGGAGTGAAACCACTTAAAGGGGAAGTGTCCAAATGCACATCACACTGTAGCTGTACCCGCAGCAACACATGGTGGCAACCATGTCCTGGGAGTCAGCCAGAAGGCCGAGACACTGCCACCACATGTACACATACCAAACGTTGCCACGCGCAGCCACAGTGAAGGGAAGTGTCACAGTGCACACCTAACATAAACCTAGTGCACACCAGACATACAAAGTGCATAACATACACACACACACACACCTAACAGAGAGGCTGCTAGGTGCAACCGCATGCACATTGCCGCAAGCTGCCTAGCACCAACTCAGGCTGCTCTACTGCGACAATACCCAACTACTTGTTGCCCGCGGCACCACAAGTGAGGCTACACACTAGCGGCCCTCACCTGTGGTTGAACAACTAAACCAGACCGCCGGCAACCGCATGCGGTAAAGGAGTCACGGCCATGACCATGGCCGTGACAGCGCCTGTGCGATTGCACAGAGGCAAGTGAAGTGAATAAATTAGCTAGGAGGCGGCGCTTGGCGGGGAGGGGATCTGTGGATGACACTTATGGGGATCTGTGGTGGATGACACTTATGGGGATCTGTGGATGACATTTATGGGGATCTGTGGTGGATGACACTTATGGGGATCTGTGGATGAAACTTATGGAGATCTGTGGATGACATTTATGGGGGATCTGTGGATGACACTGATGGGTAATCAGTATAAAAGTCTTGGAATACCCCTTTAATATATCTTTTTGTGTTAAGAGCGCCAAATGCCCTGCATAGCTATAGAATTAAGGGGGTTGTCCAGGATTTTGATATTGATGGTATATCCTCAGGATAGGCCAGTGATGGCTAACCTCTGGTACTCCAGCTGTGATGAAACTATGACTCCCAGCATGCTCCATTCATTTCTTTCAAAAATAGTTTTTATTGAGATTTTCTTAGTGTATAGTACACTTAAAACATAAAGGTAGATTTATGTTATTACAAACATTGATAAAATATTTACTTGCTGTTTTGTTACAATATATTATTGATAGTATAATTGGTCGTAGTTATGGGTTCGTATAACTTTGTTACAGCATGTTAACAGAATAGGAAAAGGAAAACATGAATCCATTTTCTGAGAACAGCCAGGCAAGTGTGCATCTTGGGTGTTGTAGTTTTACCACAGCTGGAGTGCCGGAGGTTAGTCATCACAGGGATACGCCATCAATATCAGATTAATGGGGGTCTGACACATTGAACCCTCATGATCAGCTATTCTGCAGTACCTCTGGAGCTGAAAGTCAGTTCTGGGACTACACAGCTCTGTTCACTGTGTGGTGGACATAGCAGGTTCACTACTCTCACTGAAGTGAATGGGAGAAGCGCTGCAGTTACCAGCTCTGTCCACTAATCAGTGGATGGGGTTGTGTAGTTCCGGCACCAGAGCTACTATATCAATAGGAGTATGGGATGTCAGACCCCTGCCAAACAGATATTGATGGCGTATCTCAGGGATCAGCAACCTTCGGCACTCCAGCTGCTGTGAAACTACAACTTCCAGCATGCCAACATGCTCAGCTGTTCTTCTAACTCCCACAGAAGTGAATAAAGCATTGTGGGAGTTGTAGTTTTTGAACAGCTGGAGATCCAGAGGTTGCTGATCCCTGGCATATCTAAAGGATATGCCCTCAATATCAAAAGCTTGGAGGAAGATATTATGAGATTCTGTGCCTCCTATTACTTTGCCTCTTTACTAGTGCTGATCGCGAATATTCTAATCGCATATTTTTATTGCGAATATCGGCACTTCGAGAATTTACGAAGATGTAGACTACAGGTGAAACTCGAAAAATTAGAATATCGTGCAAAAGTTTATTTATTTTAGTAATGCAACTTAAAAGGAGTTGCATTAATGCAACTTAAAATTTTAATATTGTGAAAAGGTTCAATATTCTAGGCTAAAAGTGTCACGCTCTATTCAGCTAATTAATCCATACCCCCTGAGCAAAGGGTACCTGAGATTGTGACTTTGGGGTTTCATAAGCTGTAAACCATAATCATCCAAATTATAACAAATAAATGCTTGAAATATCTCACTTTGCATGTAATGAGTCTATTTCATATGTTAATTTCACCTTTTAAGTTGCATTACTGAAATAAATGAACTTTGCACGATATTAAAATTTTTAGAGTTTCACCTGTATAGTACTATATCTTTGCAATCACGAATATTCTAGATTTTTTTCATCAGTACCCTCACTGCTTCTTGCTTGTGGGCCAATGAGAAGGCTGCAATATCTTTGTCTGAGCTTAGCAACATCCCTAGAAACCAATAGGAAAGTTGCCTACCCCTTTACTACAGTGCCTTGCCAAATTATTCACTCCCCTTGACATTTTTGGTATTTTGTTACATTACAGCCTTAAGTTCAATATTTAGTTAATCTGAATTTTATGTGATGGATCAGAACACAATAGTCTAAGTTGGCGAAGTGAAATGAGAAAAATATATAAATAAAACTATTGTTTAGAAATAGAAAACAGAAAATTGGCATGTGCGTATGTATTCACCCCCTTTGTTAGGAAGCCCATAAAAAGCTCTGATGCAACCAATTACCTTCAGAAGTCACATAATTAGTGAAATTATGTCCACCTGTGTGCAATCTAAGCATCACATGATCTGTCATTACATATACACACCTTTTTTGAAAGGCCCCAGAGGCTGCAACACCTAAGCAAGAGGCATCACTAACCAAACACTGCCATGAAGACCAAGGAACTCTCCAAACAAGTAAGTGACAATGTTGTTGAGAAGTACAAGTCAGGGTTAGATTATAAAAAAATATCCAAATCTTTGATGATCCCCAGGAGCACCATCAAATCTATCATAACCAAATGGAAAGAACATGGCACAACAGAAAACCTGCCAAGAGACGGCCGCCCACCAAAACTTATAGACCGGGCAAGGAGGGCATTAATCAGAGAGGCAGCACAGAGACCTAAGGTAACCCTGGAGGAGCTGCAGAGTTCCCCAGCAGAGACTGGAGTATCTGTACATAGGACAACAATAAGCCTTACGCTCCATAGAGTTGTGCTTTGTGGCAGAGTGGCCAGAAGAAAGCCATAACTTTCAGCTAAAAACAAAAAGGCACATTGTGAGTTTGCGAAAAGGCATGTGGGAGACTACCAAAATGTATGGAGGAAGGTGCTCTGGTCTGAAGAGACTAAAATTAAACTTTTCGACTATCCAAGAAAACGCTATATCTGGCCCAAACCCAAAACATCACATCACCCACAAATCACCATCCCCACAGTGAAACATGGTGGTGGCAGCATCATGCTGTGGGCATGTTTTTCAGCAGCCGGGACTGGGAAACTGTTCAGAAATGAGGGAAAGATGGATGGTGCTAAATACAGGGATATTCTTGAGGAAAACCTGTACCACTCTGTGCGTGATTTGAGGCTAGGACGGAGGTTCACCTTCCAGCAGGACAATGACCCTAAACACACTGCTAAAGCAACACTTGAGTGGTTTAAGGGGAAACATGTAAATGTGTTGGAATGGCCGAGTCACAGCCCAGATCTCAATCCAATAGAAAATCTATGGTCAGACTTAAAGATTGCTGTTCACAAGCACAAACCATCCAACTTGAAGGAGCTGGAGCAGTTTTGCAAGCAGGAATGGGCAAAAATCCCAGTGGTAAGATGTGGCAAGCTCATAGAGACTTATCCAAAGCGACTTGGAGCTGTGATTGCCGCAAAAGGTGGCTCTACAAAGTATTGACTTTAGGGGGGTGCATAGTTATGCACATTGACTTTTTCTGCTTTTTTGTTCTATTTGTTGTTTGCTTCACAATATAAAAAAAAACATTTTCAAAGTTGTGGGCATGTTCTGCAAATTAAATGATGCAAATCCTCAAACAATCCATATTAATTCCAGGTTGTGATGCACCAAAATACAAAAAAAGTCAAGGGGGGTGAATACTTTTGCAAGGCACTGTATATAGGAAACTCTCCAGCAGCCATTTTCTGCTGTTTTTTGCAGTTCTGAGAGAGAGAGAGAGCAGTGACATTGCTGTGCTATGTGCTTTGCTGAGTCATTTGGATCCTTATTCAATTAGATAGTTAGCTCATATACACTCACCCAAAGAATTATTAGGAACACCTGTTCTATTTCTCATTAATGCAATTATCTAGTCAACCAATCACATGGCAGTTGCTTCAATGAATTTAGGGGTGTGGTCCTGGTCAAGACAATCTCCTGAACTTCAAACTGAATGTCAGAATGGGAAAGAAAGGTGATTTAAGCAATTTTGAGCGTGGCATGGTTGTTGGTGCCAGACGGGCCGGTCTGAGTATTTCACAATCTGCTCAGTTACTGGGATTTTCACGCACAACCATTTCTAGGGTTTACAAAGAATGGTGTGAAAAGGGAAAAACATCCAGTATGTGGCAGTCCTGTGGGCAAAAATGCCTTGTGGATGCTAGAGGCCAGAGGAGAATGGGCCAACTGATTCAAGTTACAACCGAGGTATGCAGCAAAGCATTTGTGAAGCCACAACATGCACAACCTTGAGGCGGATGGGCTACAACAGCAGAAGACCCCACCGGGTACCACTCATCTCCACTACAAATAGGAAAAAGAGGCTACAATTTGCACGAGCTCACCAAAATTGGACTGTTGAAGACTGGAAAAATGTTGCCTGGTCTGATGAGTCTCGATTTCTGTTGAGACATTCAAATGGTAGAGTCTGAATTTGGCGTAAACATAATGAGAACATGTATCCATCCTCTGATGGCTACTTCCAGCAGGATAATGCACCATGTCACAAAGCTCGAATCATTTCAAATTGGTTTCTTGAACATGACAATGAGTTCACTGTACTAAAATGGCCCCCACAGTCACCAGATCTCAACCCAATAGAGCATCTTTGGGATGTGGTGGAACGGGAGCTTCGTGCCCTGCATGTGCATCCCTCAAATCTCCATCAACTGCAAGATGCTATCCTATCAATATGGGCCAACATTTCTAAAGAATGCTATCAGCACCTTGTTGAATCAATGCCACGTAGAATTAAGGCAGTTCTGAAGGCAAAAGGGGGTCCAACACCGTGTTAGTATGATGTTCCTAATAATTCTTTAGGTGAGTGTATATAATACAGTTAGTGGGAGATAGTAGTGTTGAGTGTGAATATTCGAAAAGCAAATTTTTTTCACGAATATCGGCACTTTGAGAATTTGCGAATATTTAGAGTATAGTACTATATATTCGTAATGACGAATATATATATATATATTTTTTTTTAACACAGTACATATCAGGTGATCATCCCTCCCTTCTTCTAGCTTGTGGGTTAATGAGAAGGCTTTGTCACAGCTTAGCAACATCCCTAGCAACTAATAGAAAAATTTGCCTACCCCACGCCGGTATTTTGCACGCATTACGCGAATAATACATTGCCGATTTCCGCAATCAAGAATATAATCTCGAATTCGCAAATTCACTAATATATAACGAATATTCTACAAAATATTAGCGAAATATCGCAAATTCGAAACTTGCCCCTGCAACCTATAGTCAGTATAGGTTAGATAGTGATATAGTGTGGTTGATAGGTTCCGGTGCAGGGTGTTAGGTAGTGTGATAGGAATTACTGTGCTGTGATAGGGATTAGATTCCTCCAGTCTCAGAAATCTTCTAGCAACTTGAAAAATGTAGCAAAAGTGAGCCACGTCTGTATTGCGCGTGCAATACGCACATATTACATTGCTGATTTTCACAATCAAGAAAATAATGACTGGAGATCACAAATTCTAGAATTTGCGAATTTAAGGTGAATATTAGGCCAAAAATTGGCGAAATATAGCGAAAACTAATATTGCCTATGCTACTCATCACTACTGTTTACTTATCCTAATCCTCATGTAGTTTACTAAAGGGAGTAACTATATAAAAAAATCTGGAATGCTTCTTTAAAGTGTACCTGAGTTTTCAAAAAAAGTTTGCATAATGGATGCTTATTCATACAAACATAACTGTGAAGGAGCAGTCATTTTTGGGCTTTCCTAATTTTTTTCTGCCATATTATTTCCTGTTTTAGCTGCACAGCTAGATGTATTTCACTCAGAAGCCGCCATCACTATACTACTGTGACGTTCTTTCCCTTTCTTCCCACTATATTTATTTTTAGCTCTGGAGCCCACAGAACAGATAAGGAGGTATAAATCACACTTACAGACACACAAGAGGCTCCTGTGATGTTCAGAAGCAGAGTAGAAGCAGTTATTTTTTATCAGGCTCAGGCTTATCTCAGCTAACTGTGACAACCCCCCACTTCCTCTCAGCCATCTTCTGAGTTAGCAGGGATGGATCTTGCCTGCCAACAAGCGGTGGACTGCAAATAAGGTGGAAGTGAGAACCCTGGTGGCCATGACTTTATAGCTTTTTTCAGGTGGATGCAGGCAGATTTATTAAATGAAGTAATTTGCTAATTTGTTAGTTACACCATTCTCTATTAAATGACATTGTATGACAGTATAGTGACTTACACAGCAGTATACCTGTACGACAGCACACGGTGAACTTTCAGTCTGTATTAAAGCCTCCATTATATGGCAATATTCCCCCTAGAAGCATTGCTGAATACCTCCATCCAGACACAGGTGGCACCTTCATTATACATTCCGGTCTTTGCCATTTCCAGATGCTTAGCAGAAGAAAATTTGGTGTCATGGAACTCATTACATGTTCTGCTATTGACAGTCAACCACCATCACCTTTGTTTAGGTTGATGTCATGAACAAGAATCTTGGACTGATATGGAATGGGAACCGTATTTAGCGATTCATTCAGGTTCTGTTTGGGATCCAACGATGTTGGCATTTGAGTATGGAGGCCTTATACTGCCTTTGCTGTGGAACGAAACACTGCCTCAGATGCTAGTGTGATGATAGGGGGAGTCATCGTATATGACAGTCGGTCACCCCTAGTAGTGATGTGAGGGACACTAACAGCTCAGTGATATGTGTAGGACCTCCTGCGGCCACATGTGCTGTCTCTCATGGCGGGGTTTACAACTGGCATCTTTCAGCAGGATAATGCTCACCCACACACACAGCAAAGGGTTTTCCCGGAATGTCTCTATTAGAATATGACACTTCCTTGGCTGTCCGGTCAGCATATTTATTGCCAATCGAGCATTTATAGGACCATCTGGGACATCAACTTTATCAACCTACGAGTGTGCAGGATCTACAGGCCCAGCTGTACATCTGTGGGAAAATGTGCCACAGGATACCATAGGGAACCTCTACCCTTCCATGCCGTACCGTATCTCATCTTGTAACCAGGCTAGAGGCGGCCCAGCAGGATCCTAGAGTGCGTTATTTTTTTGTCAATGAATGTACATTCAGCACTCATCTCCACTGTATGGGGATGAATGATCGCTCATCGCCATATAGATTCATTGTTTGCTGGCAGAAGTTTCCTGTTCCCAGGACAATGTGCTGACGGCAAATTATGACTTTATTTGCTAAATAAACAGTGATCACCCAAAGAATGTGCCTTTGCTTTTTTACTGGGTGTTTGGTGCACACTTATACAGGGCAATTATTGGGAACAAGCATTCCTATTAATTTTCATATTCAATAATTTCCTGGGTCGACCAATGTAATAGAACCTTTACAATAAAGGGATCCAATTCCAAATCCCTTTTTTAACCAGTACAATGGTGGAATTACAAGGGGATTAAACTGGAGTTGCACTCAACCAGCTTGGGAGGGTGCACACTTATTGTAGGGGGCATTTATATTATTTTTAGGCAGCTTTATGCCAGCCTTTAAACCTAGACATGAGTGATAACCATAGACAGGAGATAATATTGCCCTCACTGTCAGTTTGCAGCGTTTTCTGCATGATCCTAACACAAAGTCTTGTAGAAATCCTGCAGAAAACACATGGGTTATCTCCAGCTGATCTGCTCCATCTCCCGCTGGTGGCTGGCAGAGGGTGCACTGCTTAACTAAGGGTCAGGGCATAACAATCATTTTGTCCTACTGCAGACAGTACACAATCTTTTTGCCATACTGCCAGTTGTCATACAGCCAGACCCAGGACAATGTGGAGGAGAGGAAGGAGACATGGCTGAGCTCCTGGATCACACAGAGAAGAAATGAAAAAGTGGGAGTAAATGAAGAGAGGAAATGCTGAATTAATTTTTCAGCATTTTTTGTGTTTAGTGTTCCTTTAGGATTATAAGATTCTCCCCCACCCTGAAGTTCCATGTCAATGCCCTGGCTGTAGCCAGTTGCAGCATAATCTCTATCAAGCAGCCTTTTTATTCCCTCTCATCCTTCCTATGGGATCATTTCCTACCAGGTCCTGAAGGCAAGTTGTCTCAATGTAATATGTTGTCAGCGTATTTCTCTTTTTTAGTGTGCCGTTATCTAGAAATAAATTACAATCAGTGAATGCCAGGAGTCCGGAAGGTGGACTTTCTCCTTCGGGAGTCCAGAGGTTGGCATGCTGCTTTCTAGTCTTTGCTGTTTTAATATCAAATTTGCCTTTAAGTTGGTTCAGGTTAAAAAATCATATACAGGGAAAAACCACCACAAATGCACTTTTTCTTTGCGTTATTGCCTGATGATCAACGAAGCCGCTGCCAGGATCCCGCGGCGCATCAGGCTGAGTTATAGTGCGCAGGCGCCGGATCTGGCAGAGGGACGGGAGGATTGCGGAGGCGGCACTGAGGTGAGGAAGGCAGCACTGTAGACAGGGAGGGCGGCGATTAAGACTGGGAAGGAGGCGCTGGGCACCAGACGGCCGGGCACCCTGTATTAACGGACGTCCCATTGGGCACCTTAGGTAGGCGATTGACAGGGTATAAAAAACAGTTTTTTGGGCTAATAGAGCCACAAGCAGGTTTAATAAGGCCAGTTTAGGATTCATGTTATTAGTACGGACATAGGCATATGTTTAGCTTATAGGGCTAAAATCTCAAGACAGAATCCCTTTAAGTCTCACTTGCCATTGCCAAGATCATTATATGCAGCATTTCTCATGAGGAGGTTACAGAGGTTTTCAAATGTCATCTAATTTGTCATATAACACATTCCAGATTTTACTGTGTTATTATTTGTTCAGCATAGAAAGTCATTATAAAGCCATGACGTGTGAAGACCTTACCTCATGATTTGTAGATGCACCTTTAGAAGAAATAAATTGGACTAATCATTTTCTATGAGTTTCTCTAGCCTCTCACATCATACCGGAGGAATTTTTGGCCCAGTGCTCCATTAACACAGCTTCAGCTCATTGATGTTTGAGGGCATTGGCTCATTCACAACTCTCTTAAGGTCCCACCACAGTGACTCAAAGGGATTGAGGTCTGGACTGAGCTGACAATTACAATACCATCAGAAATTCCATGTACAGCTTCTCAGTTGTAAATCTGCTGCTATCATGAGGATTGTTTTTCTGCCAAGTGACCGAATTCCAACCAAACTTTAGTTGTCTGTCTGATGACATCACCATTTATTCCTGAAACATTGTGCTATAAAGAGAATATTTGTGGGGTATCTAGATTCTGTGACTTCATATAACCCCCCCCTCCCAAATCGTCACACCTGTTGGTTAACTCCTTCATTGTGGATTCATCTGTTCGAAAAGTCAATTAAAAATTCTTGAGATTTTTTTCAAATGCACCTGAGGCCAGGTTCACCACACTATTGAGGTCAACGTTTGTTGTATATGCCAGGAAATTCCCACAACTCATTTATATGTCTAAGGTACCCATAATTGAGTCAACTGCCATATTTGCCATAAGTCCCTATTTTATATATTTTACTGTATTCAAATATATATATATATATATATATATATATACACACACACACACACACACACACACTAGTCACAAAAAGTTAGGCTGATGGGTAAAATTTCAAGATGAACCTAAAATGCATTCTAACCTTTACAGGTGAACTTAATGTGACCTTCTCTAAACTTTTGAATGCACATGTCCAACTTTTCAATGTTTCAGTACTTTTTGCACAACTTGTTGTTCTCTAACAAGTAGCTTAACGGCAAAATTCACAACAGGTGTTTGATCCATAAATCGCCCAATAAATTTCCTGGTTCAATTAGAATTGGTATTTTAACAGTCCTCCTCATCATGCTGTTCACATTTTGACATCATGAGACCAAGGCAACAGCCAACAATTGATCATTGCTAGGCTTCAAGCAGGATGATCTCACAGACGGATCCGTTCAGATAATACAAACGTCTGCATCCGTTTGGATCCATTTGTATTATCTTTAACTTATTGAAAGTCAATGGATGACGGATCCGTTTTCTATTGTGCCAGATTGTGGCATAGAAAACGGATCCGTCCCCATTGACTTACATTGTGTGTCAGAACGGATCCGTTTGGCTCAGTTTCGTCAGATGGACACCAAAACGCTGCAGGCAGCGTTTTGGTGTCCGCCTCCAAAGAGGAATGGAGACGGAACGGAGGCAAACTGATGCGTTCTGAGCGGATCCTTTTCTATTCAGAATGCATTAAGGCAAAACTGATCCGTTTTGGACCGCTTGTGAGAGCCCTGAACCGATCTCACAAACGGAAAGCCAAAACATCAGTGTGAAAGTAGCCTTAGGCCTCATGCACACGACCGTGCCGTTTTTTGGGGCCCACAAACCGCGGATCCGCAAAAAAAACGGAAGCTTCCCATGTGCCTTCCGCAATTTACGGAACGGGTGGCTATCAATATAATGCCTATTCTTGTCCGCAAAGCGCTGACAAGAATAGGACATGGTATATTTTTTTAGCGGGGCCGCGGAACGGAGCAACGGATGCAGACACATTGAAGTGAATGGGTCCGCATCCGAGCCGCCAAAACGGCGGCCCGGATGCGGACCCAAACAACGGTCGTGTGCATAAGGCCTAAAAGCTTTTTCAGAGCTGAGTTTTCACTTCGTGAAAACTCAAATCCGACAGTATATTCTAACACAGAGGCATTCCCATAGTGATGGGGACGCTTCTAGTTAGAATATACTACGAACTGTGTACATGACTGCCCCCTGCTGCCTGGCAGCACCCGATCTCTTACAGGGGGCTGTGATCCGCACAATTAACCCCTCAGGTGCCGCACCTGAAGGGGTTAATTGTGCGTATCATAGCCCCCAGTAAGAGATCAGGGGCTGCCAGGCAGCAGGGGGCAGACCCCCCTCCCTCCCCAGTTTTAATTTCATTGATGGCCAGTGCGGCCCCCCCCCGCTCTATTGTATTAATATCATTGGTGGCCAGTGCGGCCCCCCCCGGCCCCGCCTCCCTCCCTTTATTGTATTATCATTGGTGGCCAGTGTGCGCCCCCCCCGGGCCCCCCTCTATTGTATTAATATCATTGGTGGCCAGTGTGCGGCCCCCCCCGCCTCCCTCTATTGTATTATCATTGGTGGCCAGTGTGTGCCCCCCCCGGCCCCCCCTCTATTGTATTAATATCATTGGTGGCCAGTGTGCGGCCTCCCCTCTCCCCCCCCCCCGATAATTGGTGGCAGCGGAGAGTTCTGATCGGAGTCCCAGTTTAATCGCTGGGGCTCCGATCGGTAACCATGGCAACCAGGATGCTACTGCAGTCCTGGTTGCCATGGTTACTTAGCAATATTAGAAGCATCATACTTACCTGCTGCGCTGTCTGTGACCGGCCGGGAGCTCCTCCTACTGGTAAGTGACAGATCATTAAGCAATGCGCCGCACAGACCTGTCACTTACCAGTAGGAGGAGCTCCCGGCCGGTCACAGACAGCGCAGCAGGTAAGTATGATGATTCTAATATTGCTAAGTAACCATGGCAACCAAAACTGCAGTAGCATCCTGGTTGCCATGGTTACCGATCGGAGCCCCAGCGATTAAACTGGGACTCCGATCGGAACTCTCCGCTGCCACCAATGATCGGGGGGGGGGGGGGAGGCCGCACACTGGCCACCAATGATATTAATACAATAGAGGGGGGCCGGGGGGGGTGCACACTGGCCATCAATGATAATACAATAGAGGGAGGGAGGGGGGGGCCGGGGGGGGCCGCACACTGGCCACCAATGATAATACAATAGAGGGAGGGAGGGGGGGCCGGGGGGGCGCACACTGGCCACCAATGATAATACAATAGAGGGAGCGAGGGGGGGCCGGGGGGGGCGCACACTGGCCACCAATGATAATACAATAGAGGGAGGGAGGGGGGGCCGGGGGGGGGTGCACACTGGCCACCAATGATAATACAATAGAGGGAGGGAGGGGGGGCCGGGGGGGCGCACACTGGCCACCAATGATATTCAAACTGGGGAGGGAGGGGGGTCTGCCCCCTGATGCCTGGCAGCCCCTGATCTCTTACAGGGGGCTATGATACACACAATTAACCCCTTCAGGTGCAGCACCTGAGGGGTTAATTGTGTTGATCACAGCCCCCTGTAAGAGATCGGGTGCTGCCAGGCAGCAGGGGGCAGTCATGTACACAGTTCGTAGTATATTCTAACTTGAAGCGTCCCCATCACCATGGGAACGCCTCTGTGTTAGAATATACTGTCGGATATGAGTTTTCACGATGTAACTCAAATTCGATGGTATATTCTAACATAGAGGCGTTTCCATGGTGATGGGGACGCTTCAAGTTAAAATATATCATCGGATTGGAGAAAACTCCGATCCGATGGTATATTATCTCCTGACTTTACATTGAAAGTCAATGGGGGACGGATCCGTTTGCAATTGCACCATATTGTGTCAAAGTCAAGCGGATCCGTCCACATTGACTTGCATTGTAAGTCAGGACGGATCCGTTTGGCTCCGCACGGCCAGGCGGACACCAAAACGACTTTTTTTTCATGTCCGTGGATCCTCCAAAAATCAAGGAAAAAAAGGATCACGGACCAACGGAACCCCGTTTTGCGGACCGTGAAAAAATACTGTCGTGTGCATGAGGCCTTACTCTGTGCTTCAGAAGCCCTTCAAAAAGACTGGGATGCCATGCCTCAGCAGACAATAAGATGACTTGTGAACAGTATGGGACGTCGTTGTCAAGCTGTAATTGATGCTCAAGGCCCCATGACAAATTATTGAGACACTGACATTTTTGTGGGGGTATACACCCACCGCTGTTGTTAGCTTTTGTTTCAATAATTTGCTTGAGATGAGGAAATCACCATTGCTGCTTCTACTTAAATGCCCTACTTTTATCATATACAGTCGTGGTCAAAAGTTTTGAGAATGACACAAATATTAGTTTTCACAAAGTTTGCTGCTAAACTGCTTTTAGATCTTTGTTTCAGTTGTTTCTGTGATGTAGTGAAATATAATTACACGCACTTCATACGTTTCAAAGGCTTTTATCGACAATTACATGACATTTATGCAAAGAGTCAGTATTTGCAGTGTTGGCCCTTCTTTTTCAGGACCTCTGCAATTCGACTGGGCATGCTCTCAATCAACTTCTGGGCCAAGTCCTGACTGATAGCAACCCATTCTTTCATAATCACTTTTGGAGTTTGTCAGAATTAGTGGGTTTTTGTTTGTCCACCCGCCTCTTGAGGATTAACCACAAGTTCTCAATTGGATTAAGATCTGGGGAGTTTCCAGGCCATGGACCCAAAATGTCAACGTTTTGGTCCCCGAGCCACTTAGTTATCACTTTTGCCTTATGGCACGGTGCTCCATCGTGCTGAAAAATGCATTGTTCTTCACCAAACTGTTGTTGGATTGTTGGAAAAAGTTGCTGTTGGAGGGTGTTTTGGTACCATTCTTTATTCATGGCTGTGTTTTTGGGCAAAATTGTGAGTGAGCCCACTCCCTTGGATGAGAAGCAACCCCACACATGAATGGTCTCAGGATGCTTTACTGTTGGCATGACACAGGACTGATGGTAGCGCTCACCTTTTCTTCTCCGGACAAGCCTTTTTTCAGATGCCCCAAACAATCGGAAAGAGGCTTCATCGGAGAATATGACTTTGCCCCAGTCCTCAGCAGTCCATTCACCATACTTTCTGCAGAAGATCAATCTGTCCCTGATGTTTTTTTTTGGAGAGAAGTGGCTTCTTTGCTGCCCTTCTTGACACCAGGCTGTCACGGCGGACGTGCACAGTTAAACAGATAACACACCAACCAGGCTCTGGACGAGAGACGGGGGAAGGGTCACCTCCTAATAATCCCTGACCTCTTTCCCTACAATGCTCAGCCCACAGATCAAATCTTAAAGGTAGATTTGCTGTGTCCACCAGCCTATGCTAACAGAACCCTGAACTCCCTGAGATGGTGAAGTGGGGAGAAAGGAGCTGCCAGCTCGCACAGAACCTGGATGGGATAGATGACATAAACAACCAAAGACACTTATCTGCTGAGAGCAGGAACAAACAGCCAACCTTCCTTTCTAGCTTCTAAGACCACAATGAAGAGTATAATCCGCTCAGAGCACCTTAGCTGGAGACTATTTAAACTAATGACTCCACCCAGTGCACCTGATGCGAGGCGGATCCAGCACAGCATCAAAACAAATACTAGACTTGTGCTGCAATCCTGGCTGACCTCCGCACATCGTCAAAGTGGGGCATGACACAGGTTATCTTCCAAAAGTCTTTGCCTCACTGTGCATGCAGATGCGCTCACACCTGCCTGCTGCCATTCCTGAGCAAGCTCTGCACTGGTGGCACTCCGATCCCGCAGCTGAATCCTCTTTAGGAGACGATCCTGGCACTTGCTGGACTCTCTTGGACGCCCTGAAGCCTTCCTAACAAGAATTGAACCTCTTTCCTTGAAGTTCTTGATGATCCTATAAATTGTTGATTGAGGTGCAATCTTAGTAGCCACAATATCCTTGCCTGTGAAGCCATTTTTATGCAACGCAACGATGGCTGCACACGTTTCTTTGCAGGTCACCATGGTTATCAATAGAAGAACAATGATTTCAAGCATCACCCTCCTTTTAACATGTCAAGTCTGCCATTTTAACCCAATCAGCCTGACATAATGATCTCCAGCCTTGTGCTCGTCAACATTCTCACCTGAGTTAACAAGACGATTACTGAAATGATCTCAGCAGGTCCTTTAATGACAGCAATGAAATGCAGTGGAAAGGTTTTTTTGGGATTAAGTAAATTTTCATGGCAAAGAAGGACTATGCAATTTATCTGATCACTCTTCATAACATTCTGGAGTATATGCAAATTGCTATTATACAAACTTAAGCAGAAACTTTTCCAATTTCCAATATTTATGTAATTCTCAAAACTTTTGGCCACGACTGTACAGATGAAACTCGAAAAATTAGAATATCGTGCAAAAGTCCATTTATTTCAGTAATGCAACTTAAAAGGAATTTCATGAATTTAGCTTAAAATTAGAATTTTGGGAAAAGGTTCAATATTCTAGGCTCAAAGTGTCACGCTCTAGTCAGCTAATTAATCCGTACCCCCTGAGCAAAGGGTGCCTCAAAATTGTGACTTTGGGGTTTCATAAGCTGTAAGCCATAATCATCCAAATTATAACAAATAAAGGCTTGAAATATCTCGCTTTGCATGTAATGAGTCTATCTCATATGTTAGTTTCCCCTTTTAAGTTGCATTACTGAAATAAATTAACTTTGCACCATATTCAGATTTTTCGAGTTTCACCTGTAATATCACTGTAGCGTGAACTTTTTATGTTTTCCATAAATTTCCACCAAAAGCTAAATATCCCTAACTTTATATATATATAATTGTACCTAAGGGATCTTTTACAAAATATTAATAGTTTGTTTTTCCAAAACATCTACATTTTAAGATTTTAAGTCATGATTACATTTTGTGCAACTTTATGAATACTTTGCTTTACTTATTTTATGCCAATTTTGAAATCGATAGGGTAGACATTACTCCCATAGATGGCAGTAAAGAAAAATGGCCTCTGACTGTTTGCCTTTGATTTACAGTAGTATTGGAGTCACTGCACCTCTATTCTCGTAAATGCCCCCTTTTAAACCAGTAGTAAAACTTTTATTTCGTTTTTATGTATTTTTGTATATGTTTTTTGTTATTTATATGTTTTAGGGTGGGTTCGCATCTGCGTTCTGGATTCCGTTATGGCTTTCCGCTATAAAATGGTTATAACGGAAAATAACGGATTCCATAAGATGCAAGTCAAAACGGAATCCTTTAGAGGCATTCCGTTTTGATCTGTCTTAATAGAAGTCTATGGGGAATCATAACGGATCTGTCTGTGTCCCGTTATGCAAGACGGAAAACAAAGTCCTGTCGACAGGACTTTTTTCTCCGTTCTGCATAACGGAAACCAGACGGATCCGTTATACTTCCCCATAGACTTCTATTAAGACGGAAAGCAAAACGGAATGCCTTTTAACTCCTTAGTGACCAAGCCTGTTTGGGCCTTTATGACCAAGTGTTTGTTTTCCTTTTTTCATGGTCCCGTTCCAAGAGCTATAACTTTTTTATTTTTTAGTCTATATAGCTTTATGAGGGATTGTTTTTTACGGGACAAGTTGTAGTTTTTAATGGCATTTTGGGGTACACATAACTTTCTGATTAACTTTTATTAACTCTTTCTGGGAGGGAGATGGGGAAAAATAGCAATACTGCCACTGCGTTTTTACATTATAAATTTTACGGCGTTCATTTTTCGGTACAAATAACATAATATATTTATTCTCTGGGTCAGTACGATTATAGTGATACTAAATGCTTATATTTTTTTTTACGTTTTACTACTTTTTTTGCAATAAAACCCCTTTTATTAACCAAAAAAATTATTTTGCATTGCCACTTTACAAGACCCATAACTTTTTATTTTTTTTTCTATGGAGTTGGGTGAGGGCTTGCTTTTTGAGGGACCACTTGTATTTTTCATTGGTATCATTTTGGAGTAAATGCCGCTTTTTGATCGCTTGTTATTACGTTTTTTTCGGTGGAAACTAAGAATAAATTAGAAATTCTGTCTTTTTTTTTATTTTATTTTTACGGCGTTCACCATAGGGGATAATTTATGTAATATTTATGTAGTCCGGGTCGTTACGGACGCGGCAATACCATGGGAGATATTTTATTTTTGCAATTTTTTTCATTGAAAAGTGTATTTTCAATAGAAAAAAAGCATATTTTTTTATTTTATGGAATTTTTTATTTTATTTAATAAATGTGTATTTTTTTTTTTTTTACTACTTAATAGTCCCACAAGGGGACTATAATATACAGTATTTTGATTGCTTTTAAAATGAAATGCATTAGACTGGGCCGCCGTAAAAACGCGTTGGCCCAGCCTAAGGCCCCTTAGTGACCGCCGTAAAAAGGCGTATGGGTGGTCACTAAGGGGTTAAAGGCTTCCGTTTTGCATTCCGTCACAATACAAGTCTATGAGCAGCATAACGGATCCGTCCTTCTGTCTTATGGATTCCGTAATTTTCAGTTATAACCATTTTATAATGGAAAGCCATAACGGAATCCAGAACTCAGATGTGAACCCACCCTTATTTGTATACATATTAACCCCTTCAGGACTCTGCAATTTTTCACCTTAAAGGGAACCTGTCATCAACTTTATGGTGACCTCACTGAGGGCAGTATAAAATAGTGACAGAAATGCTGATTTCAGCGGTGTGTCACTCAGTGGTTGCCGAGAACCAGCATCATAATCATTGCAGCCCAGGCCTAGAAAAGAGTCAAATCTACCTGAGAAGAGTCATGGTTATTATAATCTCCTGCACTCCCGCCATCTGCTGATGATTGGCAGTTCTCTCCTAGAGAGAAAGGCAGAAAACTAGGTAGAAGTCTGTCATTCATCAGCAGGTGGTCAATTCAGACCGGCGGTTTGCGGCTTTTACCTGCGGTTGCGGCGGGCGGTGCCATCGGGTCCCCATGCGGCTGTGGGGGGGACCCGATGGCATGGAAGGCAGCGCGATGTCTAAGGAAGGCATTGCGCTGCCTTCCGGTGACGAGCCTGTGAGATCCAGCCCCCTGGATCTCACAGGCCGGAAGCTGTATGAGTAATACTCACTGTAGTGAAAAAAAAGTGGAAAAAATAAAGTTTCCCCCCCAAAAAATTTAACGTTTCAAGTAAAAATAAACAAAAACGTCATTTTCCCCAATTAAAGTAAAAAAAAATTGGTAAAAAATAGAGAAAAAAAAAAGTATACATATTAGGTATCGCCGCGTCCATATCGACTGGCTCTATAAACATATCACATGACCTAACCCCTCAGATGAACCATTTTTTGGTCACCTTACATCACAAAAAGTACAACAGCAAGCGATCAAAAAGGCGTTTGCCCACCAAAATAGTACCAATTTAACCGTCACCTCATCCCACAAAAAATGAGCCCCTACCTGAGACAATCGCCCAAAAAAATAAAAAACTATGGCTCAGAATATGGAGACACTAAAACATCATTTTTTTTGTTTTAAAAAAGCTGTTATTGTGTAAAAGTTACATAAATAAAAAAAAGTATACATATTAGGTATCGCCGCATCTTTTTCGACGGGATCTATACAAATATCACATGACCTAACCCCTCAGGTGAATACTGTAAAAAAAATAAAAATAAAAACTGTGTAAAAAAAACAATTTTTTTGTCACCTTACATCACAAAAAGTGTAATAGCAAGCGATCAAAAAGTCACACACACCCCAAAATAGTGGCAATAAAACAGTCATCTCATCCCGCAAAAATCATACCCTACCCAAGGTAATCGCCCAAAAACTGAAAAAATTATGGCTCTCAGACTATGGAAACACTAAAACATGATTTTTTTTGTTTAAAAAAAAGAAATCATTGTTTAAAACTTACATAACTAAACAAAAAGTATACATATTAAATATCGCCGCGTCCGTGACTACCTGGTCTATAAAAATACCACATGATCTAACCTGTCAGATGAATTCTGTCTTTCCTTCTGCGCCCTGGCGTGTGCCCGTACAGTAGTTTACGACCACATATGGGGTGTTTCTGTAAACTACAGAATCAGGGCCATAAATATTGAGTTTTGTTTGGCTGTTAACCCTTGCTTTGTTACTGGAAAAAAATGATTAAAATGGAAAATTTGCCAAAAAATTAAAATTCTGAAATTTCATCTCCATTTCCCAATAACTCTTGTGGAACACCTAAAGGGTTAACGACGTTTGTAAAATCTGTTTTGAATACCTTGAGGGGTGTAGTTTCTTAGATGGGGTCACTTTTATGGAGTTTCTACTCTAGGCGTGCATCAGGGGGGCTTCAAATGGGACATGGTGTAAAAAAAAAAAAACAGTCCTGCAAAATCTGCCTTCCAAAAACCGTATGGCATTCCTTTCCTTCTGCGCCCTACCGTGTGCCCGTACAGCAGTTTACGACCACATATGAGGTGTTTCTGTAAACTACAGAATCCGGGCAAGAAATATTGAGTTTTGTTTGGCTGTTAACCCTTGCTTTGTTACTGGAAAAAATGGATTAAAATTGAAAATTTGCTCTGAAATTTCATCTCCAATTGCCAATAACTCTTGTGGAACACCTAAAGGGTTAACAACGTTTGTAAAATCTGTTTTGAATACCTTGAGGGGTGTAGTTTCTTAGATGGGGTCACTTTTATGGAGTTTCTACTCTACGGTTGCATCAGGGGGGCTTCAAATGGGACATGGTGTCAAAAAAAACAGTCCAGCAAAATCTGCCTTCCAAAAACCGTATGGCATTCCTTTCCTTCTGCGCCCTACTGTGTGCCTGTACAGTAGTTTATGACCACATATGGGGTGTTTCTGTAAACTACAGAATCAGGGCCATAAATATTGAGTTTTGTTTGGCTGTTAACCCTTGCTTTGTAACTGGAAAAAAAATATTAAAATGGAAAATCTGCCCAAAAAGTTAAATTTTTAAATTGTATCTCTATGTTCCATTAATTCTTGTGGAAAACCTAAAGGATTAACAAAGTTTGTAAAATCAGTTTTGAATACCTTGAGGGGTGTAGTTTCTAGAATGGGGTAATTTTTGGGTGGTTTCTATTATGTAAGCCTCACAAAGTGACTTCAGACCTGAACTGGTCCTTAAAAATTGGGTTTTTGAAAATTTCTGAAAAATTTCAGGATTTGCTTCTAAACTTCTAAACCTTGTAACATCCCCAAAAAATAAAATATCATTCCCAAAATGATCCTAACATGAAGTAGACATATGGGAGATGTAAAGTAATAACTATTTTTGGAGGTATTACTATGTATTATAGAAGTACAGAAATTGAAACTTGAAAATTTGCAATTTTTTACAAATTTTTGGTAAATTTGGTATTTTTTTTATAAATAAAAATTATTTTTTTAAATTAAATTTTACCAGTGGCATGAAGTACAATATGTGACGAAAAACAATCTCAGAATGGCCTGGATAAGTCAAAGCGTTTTAAAGTTATCACCACTTAAAGTGACACTGGTCAGATTTGCAAAAATTTGCCTGGTCCTTAAGGTAAAATAAGGCTGAGTCCTTAAGGGGTTAATGACTAACTGAAAAGATGATGACACAATTGCAAGCTTTCAAAGCTATTCAGGTCTCTTCATCAGGCATCTTTTAAGACAGTGTCTGAAGATTCACATATTTATACACCAAAATACATAGGAATAATGAGGTAGATGAGACAAGTGATGTAAAGCAGATCAGTATGAGTGGAGGAGGAAACAAACAGTTGTAGCAGTAATATTACAATACACATCATCTATGTAACAGTAAGCCAAATTAAACTAGAAATCTGTAAAATAAATAATTGTTTTACTCACCAAACTTTATGCCTACTTGCTCTCTGTTATCAGCCATTAGCAGAGAACCACAGCCCCCCACCCCCCAGTGACCAGGTTACCCCATGGGAAAGGGGAACTAGGGAAAAAATAAAATGGTGCTGCGCCCCCTGCTGGGTGACACCCTGGTTTCTTCTCTTTTACCATAGATTGCAAAGACTGCCAACCAGGCAGTCTGAATAAATCAAAAACTCTTAACAGTGAAAACTCTGCAGCATCCACCATATTGTACTTTTTATATACAGATTTTTCTGCTTTTATTTTATTTGCATGCCATTCAGTCAATGCAGAAGAAGTAGGCACAATGAAAGGATCAATTTGTGATATTTTTACCAGATATTCAGTTCTGCTGTTTAGTTTAATGAAGTTTCCATAGACAATAGTAAGTTTTCTGCCCTTTATGAAGTGCTGAAAACTTAATTTGCAGTAGTGATACGTCTACAATCGCTGCCAGAAGACATGTTTTCTTTCCTTTAGATAGCTTAAGAATAGTTGGAAACGGTCCATTAATGTAATATATGCGTGTACAGTGCAAACATGAGGCTGCTGGAAGGACTTAAAGGGGTTATCCCATGATTAATGTAAAAAATAAAATAAAATCAGACATCATAGAGTACATGACGATCTCTTTCTCACAAAGTTCCAGCCCTGTACCTCACATGGATCCAGAGATCTCCCCATTCATTGCTCCAACTACTACTAGATTTATTTTAAACTTGCAGGTCAGGAGTAGTGATGAGCGGCAGAGGCAATATTCGAATTTGCAATATTTGGCAAATATTTGGGTGAATATTCGTCATATATTCGTGAATTCGAGATTATTTTCTTGATTGCGAAAATCGGCAATGTAATATGCGCGTATTGCGCGCTCAATACCGGCGTGGGTCACTGTTGCTACATTTTTCAAGCTGCTAGAAGTTTCCTGAGACTGGAGAAAATGGTCGGCACGGCAGAACATCACAATAGCTTTATATGCAGATAGAGCGCTCCAATATATTCGCGATTGCGCAAAACAGCAATTAATGATGCGCATATTTTTGCGCAGTACGTGCAACTTCACATTTTAGCAGGTCTGACTACATATTACTGATTGGTGCACTAAGTGTTGTCACACTACCTAACACCCTGCTCTGGAACCTATCAGCTACACTACAGTATAGGGGGATAGAACCTACACTGACTATCTCCCACTAACTATATTATATATATATATATAAGCTAACTATCTATCTAATGTAATTAAACAGTAAAGCACAGAGCACGGCAATGTCACTGCTGTCTCTCTCAGAACTCCATAAAACTACAGAAAATGGCTGCTGGGGAGGTTCTTATATAGTAAGGGGGTAGGCAACTTTCCTATTGGTTGCTAGGGATGTTGCTAAGCTCTGAAAAAGATATTGCAGCCTTCTCATTGGCCCACAAGCAAGAAGGGAGGTTACTGATGGAAAAAAAATCTAGAATATTTGAGAATACAATATATAGCACTATATTCTAAATATTTGCGAATTCTCGAAGTGGCGATATTCACGATTAAAATTCGAATATTCACGCCCCAACACCAGTCAGAAGTCGTGTCTTTTCTCAGCGGGTGTGTTCTTTTCACTGCAGTTCCACTTTCTGTATCAGGGCTGTAGATCAGGCTGGTGACAGTTGAAATAAGAAACTGAGCATGTGCATCCACCTCAGAGTGGACAGAGAGATGAGGAAAAGAACAAACAGTAGGTGGCGATATACAGATACACTTTACTGAATATCTCAGTGGATATACTACATTTTTAAATATATGCAATTATAAAAGTCTTCAGAAAAATGGTTTGAAAAATGTACAATATTTTTTGTGGGACAACCACTTTAACCCTCTCAAGATTTTCTGTTTTTTCATTTTCATGTTTTACTTCCAGCCTTCCCAAAGCCATAATTGTATTTTTTTATTTTTTCATTCACATAGTCGTATGAGAGCTTTTTTTTTTTTTGCAGGACACTTTCTAATGGCACCATTTACGGTTGCATACAATAATGTGGGAAGTGGGAAAAAAATTACAAAAGGGGTGGAATTACAAAAAACACCATTTGCCAGAGTTTTATGGGGTTTTTATTACACCGTTTCCAATGCAGTGAAAGTGACCTATTACTTTAATTCTCCCGGTCATTACGATTACGTGTGTTGTAATGTGTGTGGAGCTGTGTGAGGGTTCATTTTTTTTGTGGGCCGATCTGTACTTTTTATTGATACCATTCTGGGGTGTGTATAATTATTTGATCACTTTTTATTAAATTTGTTGTAGGAGGCAAAGCGAGCAAAAATTGGCCATTTTGACTTTTTTTTCTGTTTTTCCGTTTGTCGCATGGAATAAATATTTTAATATTTTAATAGTATGGGTGTTTTCGAACATGATGATACCCTTGATGTAAATTTTTCAAATTGTTTTTTTTTTTGTAGTTTTATTTTAAATTTGGTGGAAGGGGGGTGATTAGAATTTTTATATTGTTTTATTTTTTAATATTTGTAAAACCTTTTTTTTTTTTTTACTTTTTGATAGTTCCCCTAGCAGGGCTCCATAGAAACACAGTAATGTATTGGAGTCTATGAGAATAGCAATCCAATGATTGCTTGCTATAGTTAAAATTAAAAAATACACATCATGGGTATCGACACGTGCAAAAACGCCCATAATATTAAAATATAAAAATACTTATTCCATACACAAAACAGCAAAATTATCAAAAAGTCGAATGTAACCACAAAATGGTATCACTGAGAAGTAAAGATCGGCCACCAAAAAATGAGCCCTCACACAGCTCTGTACGCATAACTACAAAAGAGTTATAGGGGTCAGAATATTTTTATTTTCAAGGTTTTTATCTTTTTTCAGTATAAAAAAAAATATAAAAAATATATATATGGTATCGGCAGATTCATACTGACCTGGAGAATGAAAGTAACTGGTCAGTTTTACCGTATAGGAAACGTCGTAAGAACAAAACCAGAAAAAACTGTTGCTGGAATGCATATTTCTATGGCAAAGCAGCAGCGAACAGGAAGAGAAACGGGAGACGGCACGTGCACACCGCTCGCACCGTCACCTCATACAGCTGATCGGCGGGGGTGCCAGGTGTCGGACCCCCGCCAATCTGATATTGATGAGCTATCCTCAGGATAGTAAAAGCCCGGAGAACCTTTAAGGAGAGCTTTATTCAGATATATATTTGTAGTAAGCATTACCGACACATGAACCTTTTGGGTTACATGGTAAAATACACTTTACCTCCGCAGCCGGTGGATTTTTCTTGAAATTACTATTTTATATAGGAGAATGTGTGCTTTGTTATTTCGCTGCGGCAGGGGACGGATCAGGTGTAATTTAGTTGTATGAAAAGAAATGGAAAATTGACACTCTGACCCCGTGTCATGTAATCTCCAAGGAATGTGTCATCTTAGGTTAGTGCAGCAATATGGTTCATCCAGAACATTTGAACTGTTTCCTAGTAAAAACCCATCCAGTTGTCGGTGAGCAGGAGGTGGTTGGGTTACTGTCTCAGGTGTCAGATACCACACCTCCTAAACACCTGTTACTATAGGACTATTACAGATCACTTTACAGTGTTGATGTCTTGCTGTCATCCTGCAAATAGGACGTGTCAAATGTGTAACAGAGCAAGTCTGCGGGATGATTAATTACCTGTTGTTATGTCTTCTCGCTCATCACTTATTTAGCTCTACTTTGGGAGGGCGCTAAGACTAGAGAACGATAACTTTCCTGTGAATGCAACTATATCCCACGCTGGATGGCATGGTGTCATCATACGTCACCGCGCACAGGGTTTCGGACGAGATCTTCAAGCAAAATGGCGGCGGTCAGACCGTCGCGATCAAATGTTTTTTGCACTATTTCCGGTTAAATCGATTCGCTGCCATGAAGCTCGAGGAAATTCGGCTTCGTGGTGAATAGAATTTATCTTGAAATTCGAATTGAAGTACACTATTCATAAGTCCGCTGCAAGGAGAAAGCAGCTGCTCTCCAAAAAGAACATTGCTGCCCGTCTGCAGTTTGTCAGAAGGCTATTGGAACAATGTTCTGTGGACGAATGAGACCAAAGTAGAACTTTTTGCTTTGAATGAGATGCCACAGATGTCCACAGAAAGGAAAACAATGCATTCCAGCAGAAAACCTCATCCCATCTGTGAAATACAGATGGGATGAGGTTTACTCCTCTTTAAGGCGAGTATACAGTACATATACACTGTATATTATACATACATATTCTAGACATTGTTATAATTATGAGCCAAGTACAAATGTCTTCATTACAGGGTATCTGTCCTTGCTTTGTACATAAATGTATAAATTGGTGGTTTAGTAGTAAAATAATGCAATAGAAACCTAACGCTTACTCATTTCTACAGTATAACCAAAAATATCAGACAGTTTACTCTCTCTCTGGATGCTCGTAAAATACTGGAGGGGGTGTATATCTCACCCAGAATACTCAGATGGTTGAGATAAAAGAATCCAGGAAAGATGGGTGGTTTTAGCAAAGTGTAGTTTGCTGAGGCACTTTTCTTTAAAATGTTTTATGGGCCTGGATTTTAATGGAATGGTGGGTTGGTTGGTAGAGGAATGTGCCATTCCCTCCCCACTGCAGTACAACACTTTCCCCTAGCCTGAAGCAAACCCAGGAGTAGTTACTGGGATCATTATTGGGGGAACAAATACAGGGCCGAGAGTCACATTCAGTGTCAGTGCCTGGAAACTGCATGACCTGCTGGATGAGGAGAGCCTGACCGTGTGTTTAAAAAGTATGTAGGTGATTAGCGCCCAAACTGTGTTACTATTTATGGTTTATTTTGCTGTGGAGTCGTACACATGACTGTACAACTTGAATACCACTATCTTGTGTTGGATGGAAAATAAAGCATTGTTTAGGCTTTTAACCTGCTGAATCTAGTGAAATCTGTCACAGCCGACCCCACGCACACAGGGATAATAGATAGATATGAGATAGATAGATATGAGATAGATAATAGATAGATATGAGATAGATAGATAGATAGATATGAGATAGATAGATAGATAATAGATAGATATGAGATAGATAGATAGATAGATAGATAGATATGAGATAGATAGATAGATAGATATGAGATAGATAGATAGATAGATAGATAATAGATTGTAGATAGATGATAGATAGATAATAGATAGATAGATAGATATGAGATAGATAGATAGACCGATAGATAGATAATAGATAGATATGAGATAGATAGATAGATAGATAGATAGATAGATATTAGATAGATAGATATTAGATAGATAGATAGATAGATAGATAGATATGAGATAGATAGATATGAGATAGATAGATATGAGATAGATAGATAGATAGATAGATAGATAGATAGATAGATAGATATGAGATAGATAGATATGAGATAGATAGATATGAGATAGATAGATAGATAGATAGATAGATAGATAGATAGATAGATAGATATGAGATAGATAGATAGATAGATAGGTAGATAAGTGATAGATAGATATTAGATAGATAGATAGATAGATAGATACTGTAGATATATATATATATATATATATATATATATATATATATAGATGCTGTAGATAGATAGAAGACACATAGATAATAGATAGATAATAGATAGATATGAGATAGATAGATAGATAGATAGATAGAATCAGAAAAGTCTAGTGTCAAATAGGTTATGAGGTGACACAGAAAATAGAAATTGATGCTTGAACAGGTGAAGGAAGGCACAATAATCAAACCAACGATCAATGAAAATATACATAATCCTCCCATACGGCGATCAATGAGGTCAAAATACACAGTAGAAAAAATATGGAAGTGTAAAACCAGTTTAATAATTCCATTGCATGATAGATTAGACAATGTCCACACTGGGGAATATTGCATGCGACATTTGCTTCTTCATTATAGAGCACATTGGCCTCAGCTGAAATATGGCCAAGTTTGTACTGTATTCCATTGACTATTATGGAGAACGAGTGCACACACCAAATTTGGGAGATGGGGTCCCCTGTATGTAACATGCAGCAATCTGATTTTTTTATTCTTTTTTATTTTATGGTTTTCTAAGGATGCCTGGGCGTAGAAGGACACAGCTGATTTCTTTCAAAAGCAGCGCCACACCTGTCCACAGGTTGTATGTGATACTGCAGTTCAGTCCCAATCACTCCAATGAAGCTGAGCTGCAATTTCAGACGCAATATGTACAGGTGTGGCACTGTTTTTGAGCCACGTTGTTCTAATCTTGTCCAAGACCTTTATCTTAATTTAACAGAGAAAGTATTCTACGCAATATCTCTTCAAGCAGAAAACATCACTACCACTAGATGGCAGTAGTGACACAGTTTTCCTTTTTCTTTCTTGTGAGGTCTGTACTTGTTCCCATTATTTATTAGCTGATATAGCACTAACATATCCTGCAGCGCTGTACAGAGGATACCACCATTAACATCAGATTCTTTCCGCTATCTAAATATGTATCATGTGTTTAAGAAAAATGTTTGCAGTTTACTTGACCAGGGGGAATAGCTTACAGGAAAAAGAGGTGTCGCTTAGTTGGGCGCCAACATTTTTTGTGGCAACCCATTGGTGATGAAAAGTTAGACAAAAGTGTCTAATGATGTTCCAAATTTATCACCCAGCCTAAGCCTCAGCACATCTTTATAATGTGCATGCAGTTTGTACCATATTGTAGTTAACATTATTTTACATAGGCACTAATTCACTTAAAGGGGTTATCCCATGAGTATATGTAAAAAATGAAAATCAGACATCATATAGGACATGACAATCTCTTTCTAACAAAGCTAGAACCAGCCCTGTACCTCACATGGATCCAGAGATCTCCACATTCATTGCTCTGCTAGATTTATATCAAGCTGACAGCTCAAGGGGAGTGTCTTCTCTGCTGCAGCTCAGGGGGCGTGTCTCAGCTCTCCCTATCACAGCTCAGGAGGCGTGTCTCAGCTCTCCCTATCACAGCTCAGGAGGCGTGTCTCAGCTCTGCCTATCACAGCTCAGGAGGCAGTTGTAGGATGAAACTGAGCATGTGCGGCCTTCTCAGTGACCAGGTCAAAGAAATAAGAAAAAATAAACAAACAGCAGGTGGCGCTATACAGTTGCATTTTATTGAAAAACTCAATGGCTATGCTAAATTGTTAATTACATGCAATTACAAAAGTATTCAGATCCAGGCGCTGGTTTGAAAACTGTAGAATATTTTTTGTGGGACAACCCCTTTAAGGATGTTTGGAGTATATGTTATGTGCATGGAGTTTGTATGTTCTCCCCGTGTTTGTGTGGGTTTCCTCCGGATACTCCGATTTCCTCCCACACTCCATAGACATCCTGATAGGGAACTTTGATTGTGAGCCCCATTGGGGACAGTGTGATGCTAATGTCTGTAAAGCGCTGAGGAATATAGTAGCGCTATATAAGTGAGTAAAAAAATAATAATTATATGCAATTAAATGTGTTAGTCTAAGTATTTGGGTCAAACTGTATTCGATGAAGCAAGGAATGCAGAGTTCAATTACTTAGGTCACTAATACTTGTTTTTCCAGAACAGTGTAGATCTGTGTGTTGTAGCTGGACTCTAAGGCTCCATTCACGGAATTGCGGAGCCATTTATTTCTATGGGGCCGCACAATGTGCGGCCCCGATTTGGAAATGCGGACCCGCACTTCCGTTCCCGAAAAAAATAGAACATGCCATATTCTTGTCCGCAATTGCGGACAAGAATAGGCATATTCTATTAGTGCCGGCAATGTGCGGTCCGCAAAATGCGGAACGCACATTGCCGGTGTCCGTGTTTTGCGGATCTGCGGATCCGCAAAACACACATGGATGTGTGAATAAACCCTAATAGATGGCCCGTCCTCTGAAATTGGCCTACCTAATATAGCTACGGCAAGATCTTGTCTATGGAATCACTGCCATCTAGTGTCCTTTTTATATTACTGCATGTCAGTCTTTTTTTGTTAAATTTTAATTTATGAAATTAGGAATTTATGAAATATTTATAAATACATTTCTCATATCTTGCAGTCATGGTTGCTCCTTCCAGGTAAAAATTTGCCAGTTCAAGTTTGGGATATTTACCCCCTTTTCTGACCCAACACAATTTCAGTTTTTTCTAGTACAATTGCTTTGGAAGGCCATACGTTTTTTTTCTTTCAGTGATGTAAAGATTTTGGTGATATTTGGGGCTTTACTTTATGCCATGTTTATTTTAGCATTTTTTGTTTTTATTTTTTTATGCCAGGGAAAATGTCAAACAAGGGGAATAATAGTCTGTTTGACAAGTTTTAATTTTTATTTAATGGCATAAAATGCAATTGAAAATAAAAATTTGTTTCCTTCCCATTAGGGCCCATTCACACGACCATATTTTTCTCTCTGCCTCCGTTCTGCAATTTGATGGATCAGATACGGATCCATTCATTTCAATAGGGCTGCAAAAGATGCGGACAGCACACCGTGTGCTGTCCACAACCGCACATCCGTTCCGTGGCCCCACAAAAAAGATAGAACATGACATATTCTTCTCCTTTTTGCGGACAAGAATTGGCATTTCTATCATAGGGCAGGATGTTCCCATCCGCAAAATGCGTAAGGCACGCGGCTGGTAACTGTGTTTTGCGGATATGCAAATTGCAGTCCGCAAAAATTAATACGGTTGTGTGAATGCACCTTAATGGTGATTTTAATATAGGGGGCTATATAGTTGCCGCAGGTGGGGCTAGAATTTGCGGTGTGCTGTTTGGTTTTTTATTGCCTTTTTTATTTTTTATTTTACACATCATACAAGACCTTTAGGAGAGGCATTTACATTTTAATTTTATTTTTTTTAACTCACTGATTTCTTTTGTAACTGGGGCTGGCATAATAGCCACAGTTAAAGGGTGAATACAGCTCCCAGAGAGGTTGTACATCGTTTTTGTAAAGCCTCAGTGCAGAGCTGATCTGGGTCTACTAAGACCCAGTACCTCCTGCAAATACCAGTTCCCTAGTGATTACATGGTCGCTAGGACCACAGCAGGAAGCGATAGCATTGCCATTTCATGATCTGTATACACAGTGCTCATTGAACGCTGTGTATACAGTGCTGGAGAAGACAAGGACGGTAAAAAAAACCATCCCTGCCTTCTCTATGGGCAGTCCTGCTGTCACTGACAATGGGCCCCCACAGCTGCACAATTAGGTTTCAGCTACTAACTCTGTAAGGACATTGAGAAACATCATTGCAGAGTTAGGTGCGGACCACATGGATGTTTATAGTCAGTGGACGGTCCTAAAGCAGTTAACGAAAGGACTTCTGTTCCCCTACCTACTGCATCTACTCCTGGCTTTGACTCAAAAAACAAAATCTTGATGCTGTCCATGCTTGCCTGGCAGCAAGAGGAAGCCCAGGAATGGGGATGGTTGAATATAAAAGTTCATGTCATAAATAAAGTTTGGTAATAGAATTGTCTTGTGTTTCTTGTATGACATCATCCTCTATTTCTTGGGTTCCGTTTTCTGCTGGGAACTGTTTCTAAATCTAAAAGAACGTATACAGAAACAAATTAGTATGTTCTGCTATCAACAAGAAATAGCTAGGTAAAGTATTGGGTGGGCCACTGTTGCTAGGTGGGTGTGCAATGAGCAGGACCGTGGTACGGTTACACGGACGCCAAATTATGCAGTGGGTCAGGATATGAGTATAATAGTCTATAGTTTTGTTCGTGACGCCAAATGCAGCGTGCGCAGGGTACTGTCGCAGGGCCCTTTAAGGTGTTGTAACTGACGTAGCAGGTTAGGACTTCCAGAGTGGTGTAATGTCTCTGTTTGGTAGTATTAATGGTGTCAACGGTGTCTCCTACCTGAGTACGGCTGGACTCCTGGATCCTGGCTCACTTGCAATAAATTGAGTGTGGTGCTAGTAGGAGTAATAGAGGAAATTGCAGCAGTAATTGAGATCCAGACTTTGGTAAAGTTCAAACTTGTCTTTACTAGTTGCAGCTTTCATCCAAGCGAGATACAGCAATAGTCTTTGGTCCCAGCAGGTATTGGCAATGTGTGGCAGGAATACAGTGATACCTCGGTTCACAAACTTATTTCGTGAACTGACTCTGGTCGCGAACCGAATTGGTTGCGAACCGAGGCACATTTTCCCATAGGGTTCAATGTAAATCCGGTTAATCTGTGCTGACCTTTTTTTGGGGGTTTTTGAAGCACAAAAATATGAAACAAATTACAATACACATTAGTACAGTATAGTATAGCTCAATGGTTATTTTCTTCACAACCTTGCTGTCACCTTTACTACTGCTCTGCACTTTCTTTTTGCCACCATGCTTGCGCTGCACATTCTTGTCACTTGCATTTCCACTTTGCACATTGTCACTTGCATTTCCACTTTGCACATTGTCTCTTGCATTTCCACTTTGCACATTGTCACCTGCATTGCTGTTCTTGTCACCTTCATTGCTGCTCCGCACTTTCTTCTTTCCACTATGCTTCTTGGGAGCCATATTGGGTGTCCAGTGAACTGTACAGTACTGTATGTGCTAAAAAGCACACCAAAAATCATAAAATCACTTAAAATGTTTGCAGAGTACTCACAGTACTTCTTTCTGTGTCTCTTCTTCTCTCCACGGTCTTCCTACAGGAAGTCACGACCATGTGACAGCCTGGAAATAGCATTAAAATGGCCACGGCTCCTGTTCGTGAACCGAGGCGGAGTTCGTGAACCGGAGCATATTTTTATGAACTTTTCTGTTCGTGAACCGAGTTGTTCGTGAACAGAAGCGTTCGTGAACCGAGGTATCACTGTATATCTTCTGCTCTATCATATGCCTGATGCTTGCAGGAAAAGAACGTCTGCTTGTTAGCTCTGTAATGTGGCAGGAATTTGGCTTCTGCGCTTACTATCTTCTGCTGTCTGGGGACTTACTAGCTGAGGAGGAATATGGATTCTCCTAGTCTCTGGACTTTGACTCACAGTTATTGTCTCAGGTTATGCTTTTCCTGTAACTGGAGGTGGCTGCTTGCTTTCTTCCAGCTGAGGCTGCAAGACTCAGGCTGGGGATGATGATCAATGTCTCAGCCGAGACAAGATCCTGGCTTTGGATTCCTATATCTGGGAGCTCCTAACACGCACAGCCTTCCCCTAGCAGGGGTGGCTGGCACACTGACTTAACTTCCTTCCTTCCCCATGAGGCAGGATATGGGAGTAATCCACTCTGCTCATAGAGGGGGGAGCTAAACTGGAATGAACTATTCTAGTCTAGAAACACTAAACTGGCTCTAAGTCTCTGCTAACACATTGCTGCCACCTGCTGGTAAACATGGAAATTACAACAATATACATGTAACAAGGCTTTCAATGCACATTTGTGAGGATGTTATGTGAAAATACATTAGATGACACAACAAATACTCTTAACAGATTGTAGCGGGGTAAAAGAGTTTCGTAACACAACTCTGGGAATGTTACAGGTGTACCTTCTCTTGACCATAAAATGTTGGCGAATCATAGATTCCTGAAAACTGTGCTTTGGTGGAAGGCCGCCAACTAGCGCCAGCTGTTGGGTAGACTAGCACATACCCGGTGGTAGCTCTCATGAAGTGTAGGCGTTCCATTCCTGTTGGATGCCAATGAAATTTTATGAAGACATCTATCTGTCTTCAATATTGTTTCCAAAGGAATTCCTTTTGCTGCAGCTCTTGTAGTAGCAGTGTCTATTCCTGCATTTTTCATGGCTGTCAGGATCCATTCTCCAACAGTATTTGCTGTAGCTGTATGATCGGAAGATCTCAAGTTATGAATACGTTTGAGATGTCCTCTCTATATGACCCGGATCTGTCCAGATTCTTTTAGTGCCTTTACTAAGCACAGGGAAGCTTCATAGGAGTCTGTAACTAAAGTGTATTTCAATAGGTTGGTAATCTATGAGGGCTGTTTTTTATTTATCTTTTAAAACAGCTCTGCTGTTCTAGCTGCCATAGCTACCGATAGTTTGATATCACAGTCTCTCAGGGGAGTATTTGCTGTTGACATTTTATTTAAACATTCCATCCATGCTGAGGAATATTTAGGCTTAATAGGTCGAGAAGTGACTGCTGCTTTCATTGAATCTTTAATCACCAAAAAATGAAACTGACTTTTGTATATATGAAAATCCAAAAAACTTTATTGTAAATATATACAGTACAGACCAAAAGTTTGGACACACCTTCTCATTCAAAGAGTTTTCTTTATTTTCATGACTATGAAGGCATCAAAACTATGAATTAACACATGTGGAATTATATACATAACAAACAAGTGTGAAACAACTGAAAATATGTAATATTCTAGGTTCTTCAAAGTAGCCACCTTTTGCTTTGATTACTGCTTTGCACACTCTTGGCATTCTCTTGATGAGCTTCAAGAGGTAGTCCCCTGAAATGGTCTTCCAACAGTCTTGAAGGAGTTCCCAGAGATGCTTAGTACTTGTTGGCCCTTTTGCCTTCACTCTGCGGTCCAGCTCACCCCAAACCATCTTGATTGGGTTCAGGTCCGGTGACTGTGGAGGCCAGGTCATCTGGCGCAGCACCCCATCACTCTCCTTCATGGTCAAATAGCCCTTACTTTCAAGTTTTTCTTAAAGTAATGATGGCCACTCGTTTTTCTTTACTTAGCTGCTTTTTTCTTGCCATAATACAAATTCTAACAGTCTATTCAGTAGGACTATCAGCTGTGTATCCACCTGACTTCTCCTCAACGCCACTGATGGTCCCAACCCCATTTATAAGGCAAGAAATCCCACTTATTAAACCTGACAGGGCACACCTGTGAAGTGAAAACCATTTCAGGGGACTACCTCTTGAAGCTCATCAAGAGAATGCCAAGAGTGTGCAAAGCAGTAATCAAAGCAAAAGGTGGCTACTTTGAAGAACCTAGAATATGACATATTTTCAGTTGTTTCACACTTGTTTGTTATGAATATAATTCCACATGTGTTAATTCATAGTTTTGATGCCTTCAGTGTGAATCTACAATTTTCATAGTCATGAAAATAAAGAAAACTCTTTGAATGAGAAGGTGTGTCCAAACTTTTGGTCTGTACTGTATGAACAATACATACATGTATAATAAAAAAGGCAGCACAAGGCGGGACACACAGATGAGGAGCAGGACCCAAGGAGAGGCCAGGAGATCAGTGCACGAAATAACAGGGAAAAAGAATGCTAGCTAAAAGAGCATACCTCAGAACCTCATAGCATCAACGCCCCAAACAAAATGCAAAGGAGGCGATTATAGAGATTGAGGTTAAGATGAAAGGAACAAAATTAGACATGCCCTGAGTGGTGCAAAGATCTCTCGGCCAACTCCTGACCCAACGCTGTTTCTCCAGTAGACCTGGCTTCTTCCGGGGATATGGACGGATATGGACGGAAGCCAGGTCTACTGGTGAAACGGCGTTGGGTCAGGAGAAGGCATCTTGGAGAAGGCATCTGTGGTTTTGAGCTATGTATATAGCATAGAAAGCATCTTTTATATCTATTTTTATTAGAAACGTGTCTATTTGGAGAAGGTAACACAAGTCTGTTATTCTCTCCGTATGGAATTTCTTTGGCTTCAAAAATTGTTTAGGTCCTTCACATTTAGAACTGGTCTTATGGACCAGTCTTTTTTTAGGAAAGAAAAAATAAGGCTTATCCAGCCCTTTTTTTTTTGTCGCATCTGATTTGGATCTGATTTTTCCTCTAAAGACTGAGTTGTCTGAAAAAGGGAACAATTTTAGTGGTAGTGTGAGGCCATTTTTTATCATATTTATTACCAATGGGTCCCAGTGGAAACTGTTTATCCTAACTTAACATATGAATGGGGAGGAAAAGATACTTGCATGCTTACCTGGATAGGGTTTCTAAGAAGTCTGGGCCTGAGTAGTATTTTCGGGACTGCCCCTGATTTGTTTGGGTCTGTCCCCAAAACCTTTGTGAGCAACCATCTGACTGAAAGGGCTTTTTAAGTTGACTAGGTCTTTTAAGTTCATCAAATGACTTGTGAGCCCTATATCTCATGTTTACCTTTTGAATAAATTCTTGACCAAACAATTACTGTTTTCTAGGTTAGGGTAGTCATGAAACTTTGGGGCCGAGTCTGCAATTCCTACTGACATGAGCCAATAGGCTTGTCTGATATTAGTAATGTATCAGGCATTCTGAGAAAATAAGACCTCACCTTCCTGTTCAAGTTTCATTAACATAAAAAGCAATGGCCCAACTGTGTCTGCTACTTTTAATTGTAAATTTTTTTAATTTTTGGTTAGCAATGTCAGTTGGATATGCAGTTCCAGTGTTAGATGGCAAAGCAGGGTTTATTTCAGAGGCAAACAGAAACAGAATGTCAGGTACCCCTATGAAATTCTTGAGAATTAAGACATCCTTTTTAACCAGAACAGAACGAAATCCCAGTTGGGTGAACTCTTTAATTTCAGAAGATTTGGGCCTGTGGGAGACTTTTACCCAAACAGGGTTTACAGACTTTACTCATAATGGAAGGTATTGCATTTATTTGCCTTAAAAAACATTCATGCTTTCTTTCCAGATACCTCAAATGAGGTGTTGACCTTTTCTGAGGAATTGACAATTCAGCAACTCTTTCCATTTTAATAATAAGTTCCTCTTCTGAGGATATTGTTGATATTGGGGACTGTGCTGCCCGCATCTCTACGTCAGTTCCGTAAATTATAGAACATGTCCTATTATGGCCCGTAACGTGGTCTACAGACCCATTGAAGTCAATGGATCCTTAAAAAATGCGGATGGCAAATGGATAGTTTCCGTATCTTGGGGATCCAAGGTGAAGTGAGGATCATTTCCATCATTTGATGGAGATGGCACTTCCATTTTTTAAATTTTTCACCTTCTATAATGGACAGTTTTTTTATTATTGTCATTTATTTGGGCCATTAAATTGTTTGCCATTGCAAAAAATATATAAAATGACCTGGTTTATATAGAAAAAAACTTACATACAATGTCCTGGCATGTATAGAGATATATCTGTAGATTCCAGTACATTTTATATGTGAATATTTAATACAATATGAATACTACTGAGGTTTTAGCCATAAGTGAGATGGGGAAACAGCTCTCATTGTCTGAACATTGTTTGTATAGATTAAATTAAATTATCTGGACTGACATTCTGCTTTTTGGCCACAAGACGCCGCTGTTTCCTAAACACAGCTAACAGACTGCATATATTTCTATATTCATGAGAGGTGGAGTTTCAGAGCCTGGAGAAGAAAGGGAGCAGCCATCTTAGAGGAAGCTGAGACTGAGGAACTGTGTGAGCAGAGGATATGACGACATCCAGGTGTGGGAGTGAAAGAAAACCGAGGGCTGGGCCCACAGGTACAGAGGGTACACGATGCCACACAGACACAGACAACGGTTCTTTCCCAGCAGTTGCATTTACTGAACAATGTAGTGAACAAGAAGCTGAGAATATATAAAACAGATTGGTACACAGAGAATAAACCAACACTAAATGTAACACTATCTAAGAAAAAAAACAGCAAATGTGATGTTTTCCCCAAAGTCCATTAAGCAGCCTAGCTGCACTTGTATGTTCCTGGTCGAGTTCCTCGTTGGGGTGCACCCTAAGTATTGCGTAATAATATTTGTAATCCACAGGGAAATTCTGTCTGTCTCTTGTAACTTTAATCTTTACTCCAGCTCCCAGCATGTAACACCCTATGAGCAGCCAGTGAGATAGGAAGGTGTCAGCGTATGAGTCCCGTACTCAGCAATGTAAATGTACTTGGAGCGTTATTGTATGTCCAAATGCCACTTCAACAGTGTGGTGCAATGTGACGCGGCAAAGCCGCACTTACAGTTATTTGAGCAAGTTATTGGTGCTTTTTTTCTTATTTCTGAACTGGATCCTACAGACACGACACTTCCAGGATCGTCGCTGCAAACCTCCCCTTCGTGCTGTCACCAGTCTCCACCGTGAGCCGGTCCATTCCCTTCCAGATTCATCAGAGATCTCCTCTTCTGGTTTCCAGCAGCACCAAGCACAGCCTCTGTCTGCTCACTTCCTACTTCAACAGGCACCTCCTCCCCGTACACAGGGAGAGTGTGATGCAATAAGTAATTTGCTAAGTGCAGTGTCAAACCATGCATATTCAGTTTGCTATCACACTTGTAAAGGTCCAAAACAGCCCATAAATTAGCTACTTACCAACTTTGCAAACTAAATAGGTTATAGTATTCCTCTGATAGGCAGCTCCAATGTAGACTTTTATCATCTTATCCTTTGCTGCCATCTACAGACCAAAGTGAGATGTTGCAGTAATTATACAATTTACAACATAGCAGCGTAATACATTTAAGATCGCTTGCCCCACATCCTTACAGAAGCATACCTCAGTGACCAAAGCTGCAGCTAAGTGAAGCTGATCGTGTCCAAGACCTTGATCCTGTCCAGAGGAACGAGGTCTGCTTCCAGTAACGCTGATGAGAGCTGAGGAGTAAAGCTACATACACTGCGGTACCGCATGCTTGTTGGAGTGGCATTTGTTCTGTCCAGAGCCACCAGCGGAGGCAGAGCAGACCGGGGGTCGGTAAGATCGTGCACGCACCTCATTACAGTGTTGGCGCCTAGAGACTGAGACCAGGCTTGTAGTTATTTAGTTAGGGTCTCCCACAAACTCAAGCCAGGCTGGCGTTTTGCTCAGGAGGAATAATCAGGCACATGCTACAAGACCAGTTATGGGAGGGGGAATACTGTAGAGCACTGTAAGATTGTAAGCTGTTGTGCTGCACCATAGGCTAGCCCGCACTGTGGCAGGTGCAGTACTATGAAGTGCCTTTTGCGCTGTGGCATTAGAAGAATTTTGATATCTCTGACTTTTAGTCTAACCAGACTGTCTATTACTCTCTAATTCCTCTAGCGCCGTTCTACGGAAACAGTATGTTTAAAGAGCTCACCAACTGCTTGAAATAACTTCTTTATTAACCTCAACTTTTCTTCATATATAACACTGCCGCCTCCGCAGCAGATAGTCCATGTACATAACACGTGTTGAAAAGATATCACAAAATGGCGATATGCATAAGATGGTGATTCAACTGTTCAATCTTGTCATTCAACATAAAATGGTGGATATATTTCTCTCTTGAGTATCTGTACTCTCACTTAAAGTTATTTAAGCACTTTATGATCTCTCTGAGAGGTATATCTAAAGTCTAATAGTTCACTTGCTGAATTTGGTCGTAATTTGCAATATGCAGTTAGCAGTAACTATTTGCAGATTGGTTGAGTATAATCTGGTATGGTTGTATGCAATTTGGATTGCAATATGGAATTTGAATTTGGATTGTGAACTTTGTAGTTTGCAATTGGTGGAACTGTAAGTAAACACACACATAAGGATACTTTCACACTAGCGTTTTTCTTAGAGTTTCGTCCTAGGGGCTCTATACCGGAAAAGAACTGATCAGTTTTATCCCCATGCATTCTAAATGGAGAGCAATCCGTTCAGGATGCATCCGGATGTCTTCAGTTCAGTCTTTTTGACGTTTTAGGACGGAGAAAATACCGGAGCATGCTGCTTTCTCTCCGGCCAAAAAAACAGAACACTTGCCGGAATGCTGGATCCGGCATTAATTTACATTGAAATGTATTAGTGCCGGATCCAGCATTAAAAATACCGCAATGCCGGATCCGTCTTTCCTGTCTGCGCATGCGCATGCGCAGACCTTTAAAAATGTAAAACAAAATTGAAACGGATCAGTTTGTCCATATGAGAAACGGACAGACAGATCCGTTCTTGCAATGCATTTGTGAGACGGATCCGCATCCGGACCTGTCTACAAATGCTGTCCGTTTGCATGCAGATTGCCTGAACCGGCAGGCAGTTCCGGCGACGGAACTGCTATCCGGAACACTCTGCCGCAAGTGTGAAAGTACCCTAACTGGTTCAGTATACAGTTCTAATCACTATATTAACAGTAGGAACATTATATAACTGTTTTAAATACCTATTTTGGTCTCTCTGCTTCCATGAAACACAGCTCTTAGTGGAGTGAATGTCTGTTCAGCTTCTCTCTCTGGTAAATAATAATTTTTAGCAGCTCCTGCTAGGGAATTTCCCACACAGGCTGTGTGTGAGGCTGGCTGTGATTGGCTAAGACTCCTGCTGTGTTTGAGGCTGGCTGTGATTGGTCTAGACTCCTGCCCAGCAACAACAGTTTAACTCTATGCTTTCTGTTGTTTCTGCTGTGTCATTGAGCTTACCTCACATCTATATAATGAATCTTAAAGGCATATTATCTTTTCTGCTTCTGTGAACACAATATATATAACAGTTATATGACATCCAAACATGAAGTCACTGTAAATAACTCTGCTTTTTCTTTAACACAAAAACATAGGAACTGTATTAAGGTTATTGGCAGGTCTAGCTGTATAAACATATAAGCTATGTTAGCAACCTGGGACAGGTCTTAGCTGGCCAGCTACACTCCCACTAAAATTACCTATGATTCTATGTTCTTAGTGGTAGGACTTAAACATGAATTTGAGGAATTTTCCATCATGTTCTCAACTTTCAAGTGTCTTTTATAACTCTTAAGTAGAACAACTAACTTCTATACAGGATGTTCCAACTTGAGTAGAGTAGTGAGACGTTTTCCTTTTTTGTCAAGTTTTGAGTCTCCTATTTGTAACAACACTCTTCTTACTAGTTTCTCTTCATCCTTTTGAACTTCTAGAACTTCCATTGACTTCTAGGTAAATCTTCTTCTTTCACTAACACTATGTCACCAACTTGGACATTTCTTCTGGGTGTTTGCCATTTACTTCTTAGCATAAGATTGGCTAAGTACTCTTTTCTCCATCTATTCTCCTTTTAGCATATAAATCCTCTTGGTGAACTTGCCAGGTGGTGGCTGTATGTAATCAGACTTGAGGTAAAGTAAAAGGTTGGGAGTTAAAGGGTCCAAACTTGTTGGATCGTTGATGTTATCAGCTGTAAGTGGACGACTGTTAACAATAGACATTGCTTCATAGAATAGGGTCGTAAGTGAAGTTTATCTATTCTTCCGGTGTTCCTTTTCAACACTGAACTTAACACATTTCTTACAGTTCTGATTTGTCTTTCCCAAACTCCTCCTGTATGGCTTGCCTGTGGAGCATTCATGTGAAAATCACACTGTTTCTCTAACAAATACTCTTACTTTTTCTTTATCGATCTCTTTTAGAGATTTCTTCAATTCATTCTTTGCTCCGACAAAATTACAGTAGTTCCTTGGTCAGATCTAACCTCACTGACAGTACCTCTAATGGCTATGAAACATCTCCAGGCGTTGATGAATGCGTCAGTTGACATATCCTCTAACATTTCCAGGTGAATTGCTCTGGAGATTAGACATGTAAATATTAGTCCATATCTCTTGTACTCCTTGCGGTTCTGTTTTGTGATGAATGGGCAAAAACAATCCATTCCGCTATAAAGAAATGGTGGTGATGGGTTTACACGATCTACCGGTAAATCTGCCATTCTTCGTTCTTCAGTAGGTCTATGTGCTGTGGGGAACCATACTCTCTTGACCAGTGTACAGAGGCAGGGACACCAAAACGTTCAACAAAAGTCCTCTTTATTTAGGCTTTTTCATCAAAAGTACAGCCAGATCGCAGCTGGATCAAACAGTTGTAGCACGCTCTGACAGTGTTACTTCACACTGTCTGCCTTTTCTCCAGACTGAGACACACCTAAGATCCAGCAGCAGGATTAAATAGGATCCCTGGACATGAGCATGCCTCAAGTCCCAGACTGGAACCTGAGGAACAGGCACCCACCCAACACATTGCATGTTCCCAGTAAAAGCCCACCCTGAACTAGCTGAACCAGCTACACTATCTATTTTCTGTGTCCACCAGCTAACTTAGTGGACACCTAGACTAGGGCTTTTACTCCACCAAGGCCTGGCACCTTGGTGGCACATTCCTGGTAAGCAAGCTGCTTTAGAATGCTTCCTGCAACATTCTGGGTGACACATATCTCCCCTCATAGATGACTCCTATCACCGCCTCACATACCCCCCCCCTTTGTTCAAACCTGTGGGGGTGAACACATGCCATACAGAGGACTCTGGACAGGGCGTCCGCATTCCCCTGCAGCGTCCCCGACCTATGTTCCACTGTAAACTTGAAATTTTGCATGGAGAGGAACCATCTGGTGACCCGAGCATTCCTCTCCTTCGCCTGACTCATCCACGTGAGAGGTGAGTGATCGGTCACCAGGCGGAACATCCTCCCCAGCAGATAATAGCGTAGTGATTCAAGTGCCCATTTCATGGCGAGACACTCCCTCTCCACTACACTATACCTAGATTCGGCTGGCGTTAGTTTGCGGCTCAGGAAACTAACGGGATGCTCCTCCACATTAACCTCCTGAGACAGTACAGCACCTAGACCTACTTCAGAGGCGTCTGTCTGTACAATAAACTCGTTATTGAAGTTGGTTGTAACTAGGACCGAGGTCCCACACAACACCGACTTCAGTGACCTGAAGGCCTCCTCTGCCTGAACACTCCAGCGGACCATCACAGACTTCCGTCCTTTCAGGAGGTTCGTTAATGGAGAAGACAACGTGGCAAAGTTGGGAATAAACCTCCGGTAATATCCCACTAACCCTAAAAAAGCTTTTACCTGCCTAGTCGTAAGAGGTCTGGGCCAGTTCTGTATGGCTTCTATTTTATTTACCTGAGGTTTAATGACTCCCCGTCCAATTACCTACCCCAGGTACCGAGCCTCTTCCAACCCTATTGTACATTTCTTCGGGTTGGCGGTCAACCCCGCTTTCCGGAGAGAGTCTGCCACCACCTGCACCTTGGGTAAGTGACTCTCCCAGTCCGTGCTAAACACTACAATATCATCGAGATAGGCCGAAGCATACTGACGATGGGGCCAGAGGATGATATCCATTAACCGTTGGAAGGTGGCCGGAGCGACATGTAAGCCAAAGGGCAACACCTTATACTGAAACAGCCCTTCGGGGGTGACAAAGGCTGTTTTCTCCTTTGCAGCCTCCGTTAGGGGTCCAAGACCGAAAAAGTATCGTGCTTGCCCTAACAGTTATATCTATTCATCGACCCGAAGCATGGGGTAGGCATAAAACTTTGATACTTCATTGAGCTTCCGAAAGTCGTTACAGAATCGTAACGTTCCGTCTGGTTTTGGTATAAGCACTATTGGACTAGCCCACTCACTCCGAGACTCTTCAATGACCCCTAGTCGCAACATCGACTTCACTTCCTCAGAGATGGCTTGTCGTGGAGCCTCAGGCACCCGATATGGCTTTAAGCGAACTTTGACCTGGGGCTCGGTGACAATGTCATGTCGGACTATGGAGGTGCGTCCAGGAAGTTCGGAGAATACATCCCTATTCCGACTCACAAACTCTCTGACCTCCTGAACCTGTTTAGTAGACAGGCCATCTGCTATCTTCACCGCAGAAGAGGCTTTCTGTGGGATCACTGGTGGCACCAGAGCCTTCCCCGCAGTCAAGACAGAGAGTGGGCGGTTCCCAAACATACTATCCCTATCTCTCCAGGGCTTTAGTAAGTTAACATGGTATACCTTCTCTGGCTTTCGCCGACCCGGCTGGTATACCTCATTGTTCACTGGTCCTACTCTCTTCATCACTTCGTAGGGTCCCTGTCACCTAGCAAGGAATTTACGGTCAACCGTGGGCACAAGTACCAGTACCCGGTCGCCCAGGTTAAAAGTCCTTACCTGGGCGGCCCGGTTGTATACCCGGCTCTGGGCCAGTTGTGCCGCCCCCATATGCTCCCGGACAATCGGCAGAACTGTCCCTATTCTTTCTTGCATTTTCTCTATGTGTTCGATAACACTCTTGTGTGGGGTGGGCTGTTGCTCCCATGCTTCTTTCGCTACGTCAAGCAACCCCCGAGGATGTCTGCCGTACAATAGTTCAAAGGGTGAGAACCCAGTGGAGGTCTGGGGCACTTCTCGTACAGCGAATAATGCATACGGCAGCAAAAGATACCAGTCCTTCCCATCTTTGGACACGGCTCTCTTGAGCATGGTCTTTAAAGTTTTGTTAAACCTTTCCACAAGTCCGTCTGTTTGGGGATGGTAAACAGACGTGTGTAAGTGTTTAACATTTAACAATCGGCAGAGTTCCTTCATGACCTTCGACATGAAGGGAGTCCTCTGGTCTGTCAAGATCTCCTTAAGTATACCTACCCGAGAGAACATGCCCATTAATTCTTTGGCTATAAGCTTAGCCGATGTATGGCGCAGTGGAATTGCCTCAGAATATCTGGTAGCGTAATCTAAGACAGACCACCAAGATATGCTGGTGACCTCTGGCCGACTTATTTATAGGGCCTACCAGATCCATGGCTATCCTTTCAAACGGTACCTCTATGATTGGCATAGGTACCAATGGACTACGGTAATGGGGCTGGGGGCTGGTTATCTGACAAACAGGACAGGACTGACAGAATCTCCTAACCTCCTCATATATCCCGGGCCAAAAAAAACGCTGCAATATTTACTCTTGGGTCTTTTTCACCCCCAGATGACTTCCCAGTACATGCGTGTGGGCCAAGTCTAACACCATCCGGCAGTAAGGCTGGGGTACCACCAGCTGCTCTACTACCTCTTGTTGCACCTTGTCCACCCTGTACAATAGGTCTTGGTTAAAAGCCAGGTGGGGAAACACAGATTCTGCTCCTGGGTGCTGAGGCACGCTATTGATTACGGTTACCCCTTCTCTTGCCCGCATCAATGTAGGATCCTGGAGCTGGGCTGTCCCGAACGTTTCTCGGGACACCTCCAGGTCCGGGATGGATGGGGTCTCTACCGTCTCACCAGACAACACCTATCCTATCGGGATTACACTCTATATCTGTGGTGGTGACCCCTATGGCTGGTACCCCAGCATCGGGGTCGTCGGGTTTAGGGCCCGGACAGTTTCCCCCCCTAAGAGAATGCGTACCGTTCTTCCACAGTGTCCAGAACATGGGTAAGTCTCTTCCCAAAAGGGCGTCATAAGGGAGATGTCGCCCCACCCTGACATCTTGTACTTCCCTGCCTGACGCGGACAGGGTAACCCTCATTGTGGGATACTCCCGGAGGTCTCCATGGATACAGATTATGGCTATTTTCAGATTTCTTGGTATTTCTTCTGAAATCAGTGACTCATGCACAAGGGTTACCAGGCTCCTAGAATCCAGCAGCGCCTTGACCAGGTACCCATTAACAGAGACCTGGCACAAGGGAGGTGTATCAGCGGCCTGCAGGGGGTCAGCAATACACACAGGCCGTGCATAGAATTAGGACCGGTGAGCGAACCCACAGTCCATGGGTTCAGAAGTCATAGGGCAGTTAGCCGCAATATGTCCCGGGCCTTGGCAGCACCAGCACCGAATCACAGTGGCCTCACGGGTCCCCGGGACTCGACTCACAGGAGTTTTAGTAGCGTTCCTCCCCATAGAAGGTCGGGCCCTTGCTCCAGGCTTCATAGGCTGGGAGGTGGGCTGGCGTCTCTCTCTCAACTGAGCAGAGTCCCGCATCAAGTCCTGGGTCACCATATACCGCTCGACCAGGTTAACCAACTGATCATGGTTGCCTGGGTCTCCTTGGCCCACCCAGCGCTGTATGGCCCTCTGCAGCGTGCGCACAAAACGGTCCACTACCACCCAATCAATTATTTGTGAGGGACTCAAGGTCTCCGGCTGGAGCCACTTCTTCACCAGGTGCAGCAAGTCATATGCCTGAGACCTGGCGGGCTGGGTCTCTGAAAAAGCCGACTGGTACACCCTTTGTCCTCTTTATTTGGGCTTTTTCATCAAAAGTACAGCCAGTACATCCAGATCGCAGCCGGGTCAAACAGTTGTAGCGCGCTCTGACAGTGTTACTTCACACTGTCTGCCTTTCCTCCAAACTGAGACACACCTAAGATCCAGCAGCAGGATTAAATAGGATCCCTGGACATGAGCATGCCTCAAGTCCCGGACTAGGACCTGGGGAACAGGCACCCACCCAACACATTGCCTGTCCCCAGTAAAAGCCCGCCCTGAACTAGCTGAACCAGCTACACTATCTATTTTCTGTGTCCACCAGCTAACTTAGTGGACAACTAGACTAGGGCTTTTACTCCACCGAGGCCGGGCACCTTGGTGGCACATTCCTGGTAAGCAAGCCGCTTTAGAATACTTCCTGCAATATTATGGGTGACACATATCTCCCCTCATAGATGACTCCTGTCACCGCCTCACAGTGCCTTTCTGCAGACTACACATTTACTTACCGTATTTTTCGCCCCATAAGACGCACTTTTTCCCCCCCAAAAGTGGGGGGAAAATGCCCCTGCGTCTTATAGGGCGAATGCTTCCATTTTAAATCGCAGTCTGCGACGCTGCAGCATCGCAGACTGCGATGTATGAGCCGGGAGAGAGGAGGGGCTGGAGTCCGTAACTAGGGGCGGGGCCCGGTGCAGTCACTGTACTCTTACACCGGGCCCCGCCGCTCACCGCAGTATTTAAAAACATGATTCCTTATCCTGTTATTAAGTTTAACTAATGCTGCGCTCTCCCATGTCCCCCCTGTATCCCCACAGCACTTACGAACACACTTCCATAGCAGGCAGAGCGGACGGCACCAGTAACGTCACTCACTGACGTTGAGCGCCTGCTCCGCCCACTTTATGAATGAAGCAGGCAGAGCAGGCGCGCAACGTCAGTAAGTGACGTTACTGCTGCCGTCCGCTCTGCCTGCTATGGAAGCGTGTTCGTAAGTGCTGTGGGGATACAGGGGGGACATGGGAGAGCACAACGATAGTTAAATTCAATAACAGGATAAGGAATCATGTTTATAGATAATTTGGCGAGCAGAGGGCCGGTGTATTGGGGGACACTGTTATGAGGGGGATCTGTGGATGACATATAGCAGTGTCATCCACAGATCCCCCCCATAACAGTTCCATCCACAGATCCCCCACCCCATAGCAGTACCATCCACAGATCCCCCCACCCCATAACAGTGCCATCCACAGATCCCCCCACCCCATAACAATGCCATCCACAGATCTCCCACCCCATAGCAGTACCATCCACAGATCCCCCCACCCCATAACAGTGCCATCCACAGATCCCCCCACCCCATAACAATGCCATCCACAGATCTCCCACCCCATAGCAGTACCATCCACAGATCCCCCATAACAGTGCCATCCACAGATCCCCCATAAAAGTGCCATCCACAGATCCCCCATAACAGTGCCATCCACAGATCCCCCATAACAGTGCCATCCACAGATCCCCCATAACAGTGCCATCCACAGATCCCCCATAACAGTGCCATCCACAGATCCCCCATAACAGTGCCATCCACAGATCCCCCATAACAGTGCCATCCACAGGTCCCCCATAACAGTGCCATCCACAGGTCCCCCATAACAGTGCCATCCACAGATCCCCCACATGACAGTGTCATCCACAGATCCCCCATAATAGTGTCATGCACAGACCACCATTAATTCGAAACCCACCAAAAGCACACCTTTTGGTTAAAAATATTTTTTTCTTATTTTCCTCCTCAAAAACCTAGCTGCGTCTTATAGGCCGGTGCGTCTTATAGGGCGAAAAATACGGTATATACTTTGCTATAACTTTGCTTCCTTTCACTATTGAAAGGGATTTTTCATAATTTTACTATTTGATACATCACAGATTATACAAGGCCTCATCTCTTGTCAAACACAGTACCCCGAATTAGCACAAATCTCACCCTGACAGTTGCTGGACACAATAGCACCTTCCTCCCTTAGGGCTCTTTCACACTTGCGTTATTGTCTTCCGGCATAGAGTTCCGTCGTCGGGACTCTATGCCGGAAGAATACTGATCAGGATTATCCTAATGCATTCTGAATGGAGAGTAATCCGTTCAGGATGCATCAGGATGTCTTCAGTTCCGGTACGGAACGTTTTTTGGCCGGAGAAAATACCGCAGCATGCTGCGCTTTTTGCTCCGGCCAAAAATCCTGAAGACTTGCCGCAAGGCCGGATCCGGGATCAATGCCCATTGAAAGGCATTGATCCGGATCCGGCCTTAAGCTAAACGTCGTTTCGGCGCATTGCCGGACCCGACGTTTAGCTTTTTCTGAATAGTTACCATGGCTGCCGGGACGCTAAAGTCCTGACAGCCATGGTAAGTGTAGCGGGGAGCAGGGGAGCAGCATACTTACCGTCCGTGCGGCTCCCCGGGCGCTCCAGAGTGACGTCAGGGCGCCCCAAGCGCATGGATCACGTGATCACATGGATCACGTCATCCATGCGCATGGGGCGCTCTGACGTCATTCTGGAGCGCCCGGGGAGCCGCACGGACTGTAAGTATACCGCTCCCCCGCTCCCCGCTCCTACTATGGCAACCAGGACTTTAATAGCGTCCTGGGTGCCATAGTAACACTGAAAGCATTTGGAAGACGGTTCCGTCTTCAAATGCTTTCAGTACACTTGCGTTGTTACGGATCCGGCAGGCACCTCCGGCAACGGAAGTGCATGCCGGATCCCAACAACGCAAGTGTGAAAGAGGCCTTAGAAAAGGCTATTTAAAATCACACCTCACATACAATGACAGCAACCTATGACAAGTCATTCAACTTATTAGCATTTAGATCAACCTGGTCAATATGTAAAATAACCCTTTCATGTATTGTATATAGCAGATACCAGTATTGTTTAACAAAGTTTCACTTGTATCTTGTCACATATTATGTTCCCACCCCAATGCCTCCTAGAATACCAGTATTGTTTCAATTGTACCTTGCCACACACTATGCTCCCACCCCCAAGTGCCCTATAAGTATGTGCTGTGAAATACAGATTTCAGATATTGACAACCTATGTTGAGTCTGGGCTTTCTTTTATCTCCTGGCCAGAGCAAATCGGATATTCGTTGTACAGGGAAATATTTATGGGTTGGAGGTCTGATGCCTCATCATATAACCATCATAAACCTGCCTGGATGAAAACCGCTAACAACTATCCAGTAACCACCTTCTCTCAAACAGCTTTGGGTAAAGTTTATTTCTTGATGCAAGGATTTGTTGTGGTAGTGATTAGGGTTGAGCGAACCCAAACTGTAAAGTTCGGGTTCGTACCGAACTTTAGGATTTTTGGACCCGAACCCGAACTTTTCAGTAAAAGCTTGGGTTCGAGTTCGGTGTTCGGCGAGTTAATGGCGCTTTTTGAAAGGTTGCAGAGCAGCCAATCAACAAGTGTTTTACTCATGTGCCCTTAGAAGCCATCACAGCCATGCCTACTATTGGCATGGCTGTGATTGGCCAGTGCAGCATGTGACCCAGCCTCTATATAAGCTTGAGTCACGTAGCGCTGCACGTCACTCTGCTATTACTAGTGTAGGGATAAGATACTGCTGCTGTGAGGGAGAGAATAGGAAAGAATCTGTTATCAGAAGTGCTTGTTAACTCTGCGATCTACAGCGATTTTGTTTTGTGGGTACATTTGCGGCTTTTGTTGCATTTGTGACAATCAAATACAAACTTTAAATACTGCAGTTATATTCTGGGTTTAAAAAAACACCCATTTTTTGCTGCATTTCTGACAGTCCAATACAAGCGTTAGATACTGCTGTTATATTCTGGTATTAAAAAACACCAATTTTGGGCAAGATAATACATTTGCGGCATTTGTGACAGTCAAATCCAAATTTTAAATACTGCAGTTATATTCTGGGTTTTAAAAAAAACACCTATTTTGGGCAAGATAATATATTTGCGACCTTTGCTGCATTTCTGACAGTCCAATACAAGCGTTAGATACTGCTGTTATTTTCTGGTATTAAAAAAACACCCGTTTTGGGCAAGATAATACAAACCGGATTCCAAAAAAGTTGGGACACTAAACAAATTGTGAATAAAAACTGAATGCAATGATGTGGAGATGGCAAATGTCAATATTTTATTTGTAATAGAACGTAGATGACAGATCAAACGTTTAATCCGAGTAAATGTATCATTTTAAAGGAAAAATACGTTGATTCAAAATTTCACGGTGTCAACAAATCCCAAAAAAGTTGGGACAAGTAGCAATAAGAGGCTGGAAAAAGTAAATTTGAGCAGAACGAAGAGCTGGAAGACCAATTAACACTAATTAGGTCAATTGGCAACATGATTGGGTATAAAAAGAGCTTCTCAGAGTGGCAGTGTCTCTCAGAAGCCAAGATGGGTAGAGGATCACCAATTCCCACAATGTTGCGCAGAAAGATGGTGGAGCAATATCAGAAAGGTGTTACCCAGCGAAAAATTGCAAAGACTTTGCATCTATCATCATCAACTGTGCATAACATCATCCGAAGATTCAGAGAATCTGGAACAATCTCTGTGCGTAAGGGTCAAGGCCGTAAAACCATACTGGATGCCCGTGATCTCCGGGCCCTTAAACGACACTGCACCACAAACAGGAATGCTACTGTAAAGGAAATCACAGAATGGGCTCAGGAATACTTCCAGAAACCATTGTCAGTGAACACAATCCACCGTGCCATCCGCCGTTGCCAGCTGAAACTCTACAGTGCAAAGAAGAAGCCATTTCTAAGCAAGATCCACAAGCTCAGGCGTTTTCACTGGGCCAGGGATCATTTAAAATGGAGTGTGGCAAGATGGAAGACTGTTCTGTGGTCAGACGAGTCACGATTCGAAGTTCTTTTTGGAAATCTGGGACGCCATGTCATCCGGACCAAAGAGGACAAGGACAACCCAAGTTGTTATCAACGCTCAGTTCAGAAGCCTGCATCTCTGATGGTATGGGGTTGCATGAGTGCGTGTGGCATGGGCAGCTTGCATGTCTGGAAAGGCACCATCAATGCAGAAAAATATATTCAGGTTCTAGAACAACATATGCTCCCATCCAGACGTCATCTCTTTCAGGGAAGACCCTGCATTTTTCAACAAGATAATGCCAGACCACATTCTGCATCAATCACAACATCATGGCTGCGTAGGAGAAGGATCCGGGTACTGAAATGGCCAGTCTGCAGTCCAGATCTTTCACCTATAGAGAACATTTGGCGCATCATAAAGAGGAAGGTGCAACAAAGAAGGCCCAAGACGATTGAACAGTTAGAGGCCTGTATTAGACAAGAATGGGAGAGCATTCCTATTTCTAAACTTGAGAAACTGGTCTCCTCGGTCCCCAGACGTCTGTTGAGTGTTGTAAGAAGAAGGGGAGATGCCACACAGTGGTGAAAATGGCCTTGTCCCAACTTTTTGGGGATTTGTTGACACCATGAAATTCTGATTCAACATATTTTCCCCTTAAAATGGTACATTTTCTCAGTTTAAACTTTTGTTCTGTGATTTATGTTCTATTCTGAATAAAATATTAGAAGTTGGCACCTCCACATCATTGCATTCAGTTTTTATTCACGATTTGTATAGTGTCCCAACTTTTTTGGAATCCGGTTTGTATATTTGCGGCCTTTGTTGCATTTGTGACAGTCAAATACAAACTTTAAATACTGCAGTTATATTCTGGGTTTAAAAAAACACCCATTTTGTGCAAGACCCTACATCTGGGGCCTTTGCTGCATTTGTCACAGTCAAATACAAGCGTTAGATACTGCTGTTATATTCTGGTATTAAAAAAAAAACATTTTGTGCAAGATAATATATTTGCGGCCTTTGCTGCATTTCTGACAGTCTAATACAAGCGTTAGATACTGCTGTTATATTCTGGTATTAAAAAAACACCCGTTTTGGGCAAAATAATACATTTGCGGCCTTTGTTGCATTTGTGACAGTCAAATACAAACTTTAAATACTGGAGTTATATTCTGGTTTTAAAAAACACCCATTTTGTGCAAGACCCTACATCTGGGGCCTTTGCTGCATTTGTCACAGTCAAATACAACCAGTCAATACTGCAGTTACATTGTTGGTTGACAAATTAAAAATTTTTGTGACCGTGAAGTAATTGTATAAAATTTGCCTGTCACACTGTTGTGTGACCTCAAGAAATTTTTCCTCTTTATGACACCGACACTGCCTTACTCTCAGTGAACTTAATTGTTGACTATTGGCGGTTACATTGTCGCCTGACATAAACCATCTATTAGTTTGGTGGGTGAACGCAAAGAATGAGGAGAGCGTCAAATAAGGGACGTGGCCCCAGTCGTGGTGCTGCTGATGGAGCTCCTGTTGCAGGGAGAGGATGTGGTCGATCTGTGCCAGCTACACGCACAAGTGAAACACCCTCCTCAGGTGCGAGTAGGCGACAGAACCTTCAGCGTTATTTGGTAGGGCCAAATGCGGCTCTACGAATGGTGAGGCCTGAACAATTACAGGCGATAGTAGATTGGGTGGCTGACAGTTCCTCCAGTTCCTTCACATTGTCTCCCACTCAGTCTCCTGCTGAAAGATCAGAGTTGGCACCTGCAGCCCATGTCCATCAGTCTTTCTCCACACCCTCTTGCAAATCAGCCAAGCAGTCTGAGCTCCAAGTCATGGAGCAGTCTCTTCTGCTTTTTGATGACTCTGTTAGCAGGGTTTCCCAGGGCCATCCACATAGCCCTGCCCCAGAAGTGGAAGAGATTGAGTGCACCGATGCCCAACCACTTATGTTTCAGGATGAGTACATGGGAGGACCACCGCAGCATGTCTCGGATGATGACGAAACACAGGTGCCAACTGCTGTGGCTTTCGAAAGTGTGCAGACCGACAAGGAGGGCAGGGGTGAAGACTTGGTGGAAGATGATGTGGAGGATGATGAGGTCCTCGACCCCACATGGAATCAAGGTCATGCGACTGACCTACGTAGTTCGGAGGAAGAGGGGGTGGTCGCACAGAGCCACCAGCACAGCAAAAGAGGGAGAAGGGTGCAAAAGCATCTGTTACATTCTTGGGTGACATTTCAAAATTTTTGCAGTGAATAAACCCCTGCTCTGCATATGTGACAGGAACCTAAATTTAAAAAAATCGTCTGTTCCATTGGTGGGTATCATTAACCCATTTTTGCCGATGAGAAAGGCCCCTGCTCTGCATAGGTGACAGGGACTTAAATTTCAAAAATTCATCTTTAATTGACGCGAGCCCCCCTCCTTTCATTCGATCCTTCTGCTTTAACAACTTGTCTCACATTTCCGCTCGATCACATTTCATCCATTGACCTCCCTTGGATGTGGTAGGGATCAGGCGGAAGTTATCTAGAGTCAACAAAGCGGCAGCAGGGCCTCTCCAGTCTAACGTTTCCTAATCCAAAATACCACAGTGGCATTCCCTATAATTTTTTTAATTAATCATTACAATAACAGGGCATCTTAAGAGTCCTGTATTGTCATTTATCGTCACTACCTCCCCGAGTCGGGAGTGGGTAATTGCCTGCTTCAATAATTTGTCCCACATTTCCGCTCGTTCACATTTAATTTCATCCATTGACCTCCGTTGGATGTGGTATCCCTTTCTCAGGCTCCCTCTCTGGCATGGAACCCTGATTCCCCATTACCCGTGATCCCCATGGTAGGCGCATGAAAGAACGTTGATAGGGAAGATTTCCAATTGGATCGTGGACATCACGGGGACGTGCGACATGGTGGAGCAGCATGTGTGCACATGCCTACACGAACTGACTGATGGGTCTGCCCCCTTCAACTTCTGGGTCTCCAAATTGGGCACATGGCCTGAGCTTGCCCTTTACGCCTTGGAGCTGCTGGCCTGCCCTGCAGCCAGTGTATTGTCTGAACGTGTGTTTAGCACGACTGAAGGGGGTTATCACAGACAAGCGCAGCCGCCTGTCCACAGCCAATGTGGACAAGCTCACGTTCATTAAAATGAACCAGGCAGGGATCCCAGAGGACTTGTCCGTACCTTGTGCAGAATAGACATGAATACCGGCCTCACCCAGCCATTGTTGTACTCCAGCGCACTTTCTCTTTGTTTTATTTTTTATATTTCCCAATGTTATAAATAAAATTAAAATAAATGAAAATAAAAAACAAAACCAAAAAACACTGTTGGCTAGCTCCTCCTCCTTCTCCACTGCCGCTTCCACCTACACCGCCACATCCACCGCCTCCTCAACCTCCTACTCCATATGGACCTTCTCCTCCTAGATCAAGATTATTATTTTATTTTTTTACGTATTTTATGTTATTTTAAGTCATTTCCCTATCCACATTTGTTTGCAGAACACTTGCCATGCTCTTAACCACCTTTTGCAGCCCTCTAGCCCTTTCCATGACTTTTTTAAAGGCATTTTAGTGCTCCAAAGTTCGGGTCCCCATTGACTTCAATGGGGTTCGGGTTCGTGGTCAAGTTCGGTTCAAGTTCGTGTCCCGAACTCAAACTTTTTTGTGAAGTTCGGCCGAACCCGAACATCCAGGTGTCCGCTCAACTCTATATAGATTATACACCTATATGGAATAATGTTAATTTGAGAGGAATTCAAAAAATTAAGCACTATGTGAATTTGGAAAGTAAAGGAATTTGATGGTTGTCACAATTGTTTGAAGGTGATGTGTTGAAAAATTTTGGAACACTGAGACAAGAATTTGGGATTCTGGATAAAGATTTATTTAAATATTTGCCATTGAGGGATGCAATTGGGTCAACACAGGCAGATTCTCAAAAATATAAAAAGGCTCCTATGGAAAATAAAAAAAAGGTTCTGGACAACAGAAAAGAAAAAGGGAGTACTGTATATTAGGAAGATATATTTAAGTAATCAATAAGAGTATTGATGAAAATGAAACAGGGAACAATCAAAATCCTGGCAAAAGAGAAGTGGAAAAGGGATATTGAAGGTATATCGGAAGAACAATGGGAAAATTTATTAAGGAATAGGCCATTGGTCTCAATGAAGGTCTCTCATGGGGTTTCCCAGTTTTTTTTAATTCATAGACTGTACCGCTCTCCAATGTTGCTAAAAAAGATGGGTCTGAGATCTTCGGTTGAATGTCCTAGATGTGGTTTGGAACAAGCAGGTCTCTATCATTTAGTTTGGAGGTGTCCCAAATTATCCCGTTATTGGTCAGAGATAGCAGATACTATCAGAAAGATTTTGGGAGTACAAATACAAGGAGATCCAGTTGCCTGTATTTTGGGAGGTACATTACAATTTCGTCTTTTAAGAATGGATAAGAGGGTACTTTGCAAACTTTTATTTGAGGCGAGATTTGTAAAAAATGGATTGCGAAGGATCCACCCTTGGTAGCGGATTGGAAGAGTTCAATGGAGAATATGATTAAAAATGGAGAGGATAATTTATAACAATAGAGGAAAGAAGGATTATTTTGATAATTTTTTGAAAAGTTGGTTAAATAGTAAGGTATGATATACCGTATCAGATTATGAATTGGGAAATGTTTATGGGATTATTATTTTTTCTCTCAGGGATGGGAGGGGTGAGGGGAGGTAGGGTAAAATGGGGATTTGAAGAATATTTTTTATGTGTATGGTTATATATTTTGTACATTTTTTTGTATATGAATAAAAATAAATAATAAAAAAATATATATATATCTGATCGGCAGGGGTCCAACAACCAGCCCCAGCTGTTCTGCGGTAGCTGCAGTAGGTCCAGTGCCGGAAGTCGGCACCAGTACCACAGTTCTGTCCATATCTGTAATGGATGGAGATGGTTACAGCAGCGCTGTTCCCACTGAAATGAAGGGGAGCAGCTAAGCCATAATCTGCTCCGTCCACTACACACAATAGATGGAGCTGCAGTTCCCTTGACAATCAGATATTGATGGCTTATATTGAGGCGGGCCATCAATAATAAAGTATCTGAAAATTACTTTTTATATTACCTGTCTATTTTATAGACCTCACTGCGCTCTGATGGAACCTCTGCATAGAACATGGCAGTGGTATCCTGTACTGATATTCTATGGTAGAGCTTTCAGCGGAAGGTACAGGCTGGAGCAGGGGATGTGCTCCCATCAGGACAGTGCTCACTGCAGCGCATGGAATAAAAATCAGTATCCATACACCGCATACATGGCTGCTGTGTACGGATTCTCTATCCACTGAAGTGAATAGCACTTCAGGAAATCTGAAGTTCAGGGGTCTAGTTTGGAGGTAAACTTAGAAAATAAATTAGGTATATTTAAAAAATTATTTTTAGGGTATTTCTAACACTTTAAAAAATGTTAGTTGAATATTTAGGGAGATTTTAAATGTATGGCAGAAATCTCATTGAACACAAACTTTTTATTTCCCAGTTATTACTCCCTTTCCCCCACATTCTTCTAAGGGGCCATGCACATGGCTGTAAGCATTTTACAGTCCGCAAATCGTGAATGTGCAAAGCACGGATAGCGGCCACGTGCATGCCACTTTTTTTTTTTTTTACTCCTGCAGAAATGTCCAATAGTATAGAACTTGTTTGGTTGTTTCTATTGCGGGACCATGAAACAGACTTTTGTGGCCCCATTGAGATGAATATGGATGGATGTGGACCAAAATTACAGCCGTGTGCATGAGCCTTAATGCAAATATGCACAACGAGCAGAGCCGCCGGTGGAGCCATTCAGTATGAAATGGGATAATATAGTAACACCAATGCCATTTTATGGGGCAGCTCTAATATCTTAATATATGATGTGTTCAGTTCTCCTGGATGATAAGTGTTGGTTTATTCCCCTCTCATTATGGCGGCACACATATACATTAGGTCATATATATATTTAGTGGGACTTTGTGGAGATAGCGGTGTCCTGAATGAGCTATCTTATGTGTATATACAGTGTGTCTGCCCTCTGTAGTCCTAATTCCCATGTGATGCTGCCATACTACTGCATCTGCCAGCACTACTGTCATCATTTCCCCCGTTCAGTGACACCATCACTGGGGCAGGGCTGCAGTGTCCCATGGTGTCCTAGCCACAGAACACTGCCCCTACTTACACACATTCATACATGACATAATACTGTGTCTGTAGAATGATATGGTAATGCTAAATAACAAGATGTTATATGATGTCACCATGTAGCTACGGACCTGCCCATGGCCTCAGACGGGACTAATAGGGGATATAAAGTAATTGTGGCTCCTCAAGCTGTGAGATCTGACAATGGGCCCCTGTGTCTAGACACATGTAGCGTTCCTTCTCACCTTACCATACAATGGACAGAAAACCCTGAAGACAAAGTCATTGCATATTGCTGTATCAGAAAGTTACTCCCTGCACATGTTCTTGTGGCCCCTGCAGCCATGCAGCATGGTTTTCCAGCGTTCATATTCTTTATGACCAGCTTTGTCACCCATTCCATATGTCATGCTGCATATTATGGATTTTTCCTTCTACGTTATAACAATCTTACTGTCATATACTGTATTTTTCGCCCCATAAGACGCACTTTTCCCCCCTCAAAATTTGAGGGGGGGGGACGTTAATGCGTCTTATGGGGTGAATACAGAAAAAAAAGTCGCTGGACATCTTATACTACCTGGCCGCCGCTGCGGGTGCTGGGAGGAAGTGGCCGGACACCGCTGCACATGGTAAGGAAAGCAGGGGCTGGCCGGTGCTGCAGTTGGTGGGAAGCAGGGGCCAGCTGTCTCTGCGGGTGCTCCGTGTTATGGACCGGCCGGCCGCAGCAAGTGCTGGGTGATATTAACCGGCTAGCCGGAAAGTGCACTGTGAAAGGTTGTCTTCTCCCAGTTTCACCCCGATCGCTTAGCTCTTCGCCCTCCAGCGCTCGCCCTGTGTCTCCCACTTGGGCTGGGACACTGAGCTTTTTCCAGCAGTTGAGCCGGGAGGGTTTGGGTCCAGGGTCCAGAGTCCAGCAGGGCGCCTCCCGCACACTGCCACAAGCGCGCCTCCTCCTGGTGGGGTACATTACAGACCGGCCTACTGATGGCAGCAGAGAGCATGATGGGAACCTGTATGTGCGAGACGCCGGGGGAGGTTACCATGCACACATCATTTCTTCTTCACTATGTTACACAGGGGCCACAAACAATGGGGCCCATGACCCTGCTGTAACTAAGAACACCACTAGATGGCATCACCCCTGATGAGTTGTGTGCTATAATCATCTCTGCAGATCTCGCAGTTTGATTGCTCATGTCTGGGCTCACTGCTCTTCTTCCCCTGCTGGACATACAGTATATCCCCACTCATCAGAGAGCAGGCTATAGTGGAGGTCCTGTTCCGCCCGATCCTGGTCACCCAGCCTGAGGTCACAGCAGAAGTCCCAGCAGGTTCCCTGAGAGCTGTGTCATCTATAAGGTACCCCTAATAAAGTGACCCCTTATTAAAGTGTCAAAGGATAGCCTCCCCCTTCCCCAATAAGTGTGTCAGCAGCAGATCCCCCCCAATAACATTGTGTCAGCAGCAGAATAGGCTACTTTCTCATTAGTGTTAGCAGTGTCCGGTAGGAACAGCCTGCCGGATGCATACTAACGCTAGCCCACGTGTGCCACCGGAAATCCACTGCAGCCACATTCACTATACCTTTTGTTCAAAATATATTTTTTCCTATTTTCACCCTCTAAAACCTAGGTGCGTCTTATAGGGTGAAAAATATGATATAACATTTCTAGAGACGTGATCAGATGATAGATTTTTTTCTGGAAATATATACACACTTTATATCATGCTCCATACTTTACATATATGGGTATATATTGTATATATGTGGGAAAAAAATATGGATTGCACACTGATGGCATACTGCTAGGACCCAGCAGCCGGAGGAAGATATTCTGCACAGCAGGTGGACTGGCCAGAGGAGGTCTCTGTGCAGGTCCTTATATTATCCAGTCCCAGAGATCAGACCCCCATGATCAGAATATTATGGCATGTCCTAGAAGTATGCTATAGCATTCTGTGATGATAATACCTCAATTTTTTAAATATATTTTTTATTTTAATTACATAATAAGAAATCATACAATTTTCTAATATACATGTATTTATCATTCTTCCTACATCCCTTTCTTACATCAGGCAGTTGACCCCTATATACACAGGAGAATGGTATAGCCCATGTATCAGTCCCGTGTAATGTATCTATGGCCTACATGAAACATGACATACATGTGCTGGGACAGCACACAGGACACATCCATGTGATCACCACATAGGACTGGTGGTGGAAGAATGATTTTATTATGGACCGACACCATCATTCATCTCTCCAATGGATACATTACACAGGACCATTAACCATATGACATTTTTATTCTTTACAGAGAGGCTATTGCACAGATATAATAAATGTCTGTGAGCAGAATGTTCTATCCATGTATATTCGAATATTGTATGACTGCCTGTTCTCTACACAAATAAATGCCATCATTAAAACTGCAATACCTCTGTAAGTTAGTACATAGAAAAGGTACTTCAAAAAATTAAATAAAAATGCAGTTAGAGTCTTTCTATACATTAACCGGTCTTCTTTGTAGACCTGCAGAAACAGCTCTGTGGCACCACAAATATGAAGGTTCATGTTTCACACGATATAGTAAGAAAGATTCAGTAAACTTTACTAATTATAAATGGATTTTTGCAGCATTTCTTTAAGTTGGCAAAAAATAAGAGATTAACTGTAGGCCATATGATATTTAGCCCAAAACCGCATTGTTAAAACTGCGAAATTGTGAATTTTTGAAAAGTCAGTAGCGCTGCTTGCTGTATTTGAATAGACTGTTTTGCATTTAAAATGGCCGCCTAAGAGACACAGAGCAGCCTGGCGGGAAACGACCAAGTGACACCACCTTCCATTGCAGAGAAAGTTAGCGCAACGCCCCATATGCAAAGTGATTATTGAAAGTGCCGCCTTCCACTCCAGTAACGGTCCGGGGAGGCCGGGTTGTATGTAAAGTGCGGCGGAGGCTGGCCAGGTTGTCCTCCAGAGACAGAGCCTTCACCAACAGGTCATTCAGGTAGGCAATCACTGCCACCCCCCGAGTGCGGAGGAGAGCGATAAGAGGGGCCAGGACTTTCGCGAAGACCCTTGGGGCGGACGCTAAGCCGAAGGGCAGAGCCACAAACTGGAAATGCAGAGAACCCACTGCGAAGCGAAGGAACCACTGATGGGCCACAGCAATGGTAATATGGAGATATGTGTCGTGTACGTCAATGGACGACAAAAATTAGCCCTCCTCCAGGGAGGCAATCACTGACCTGAGCGACTTCATGTGGAAGTGCCGGGTCCGAACAAGGCGGTTGAGCGCCTTCAGATCCAGAAAAGGGCGGAGGGAGCTGTCCTTCTTGGGTACCGTAAAAAGATTTGAATAAAATCCCTGGAAGCGTTCCGAATCGGGGACTGGAACGATCACACCGAGGGATTGAAGGGAATGAATAGCCTGGAAAAAATCTGCCGCCTTTACGGGAGACTTAAGGGGATAGCGACATGAAAAAACGACCCGAAGGAAGAGTGGAAAACTCTATCCTGTAACCGGAGGAAACGATCTCCAGGACCCATGCGTCGTCCACACTTACACGCCACGACACCTGGAAGTCGAGCAAGCGGCCCCCCACATGTGGTAAAGCGCAGTCACGCAGAAGAGGTTTTTGCAGACTGGGCTTTAAAGGCTTGGGGGCAAGAATGCCAGGCAGGCCTGGCCTTGAAGGAAGGCCCCCCCGACTTCTTCTCCGAGCGGGAGGAAGAGTCCTGAAAGGAGCGAAAATTTTTGGACCTTGAAGTCGCCAAGTGAGGGCAACGGCGGTTCTGGGGGAGGAGGGAGCTTTTTCCTCCCGTGGCCTCTGAAATAAGCTCCACCAGGCGTTTCCCAAAGAGCTTTTCACCCTGAAAAGGGAGAGAGATCAGCGCCTTTTTGGAAGCCACATCTGCCGCCCATGAACGGAGCCAGACCGTACGGTCGATGGCCACAGAGTTAGCAGCCGCCCTGCTAGTCCGGCAAGCTGATTCCAGGGAGACATCACATAGGTACCGGGAAGCCTGGAGAAGCTGAGAGGCAAGAATGGAAACCTCACCTGAAGCAGAATCTGGCAGCAAACGGATGAGCTGCTTGGCCCAGACCATGCAGGCTTTGGCGACCCAGGAGGCGGCAAAAGCAGGCTGAACAGCGGAGCCTGCCGCTACAAAAACGGCCTTAGCCAAGGAATCAATCCTCTTGTCAGCGGGATCCGACAAGAAAGCCGCATCAGCCAAGGGAAGGGCGTCAGTAGGGGGCATAGGCGCAACGCACTGCGCGCAGAGCGAGTTAGGTTGCGGGGAAGGAAAAGCCTTACTGCACTTAGAGCAAGCATAGAAAATAGGCACCCGGGCTTAAGGGTCCGTACTAGCAGAGGACATGATGGCAAAAAGAGACCAACTACAGAAAAGATGGGGACCCCAGCGAGGAAGCGGCACCCAGGAGACCACAAAGAAAAAGGGGGACCGACTGGGAGGCAGGCCCAGATGTCCAGCACATGCGTCCCTGAGCCCTATGAACAGACGCCCTGGCCAAGGTAGAAGGGATCAGTGGTACAGAGGGGGGAGAGGGGAAGGTGTACTTACCCTCTGACGTCTTCAGGCGCAGCAGGGTCACCCCATCAGCAGACTCAACACGGGGCCCTTTGGAATTCTGGCAAGCCATGAGGACTGGGTGACCAGCTGTACCGAAGTGGCAGCCCACGATGGAAACATAGAATGTGTCGGCAGATAAGAACCATTTGGCCCATCTAGTCTGCCCAAAATACTGAATACTATGGATAGCCCCCGGCCCTTATCTTATATAAAGGATGGCCTTATGCCTATCCCATGCATGCTTAAACCCCTTCACTGTATTTGCAGCTACCACTTCTGCAGGAAGGCTATTCCATGCATCCACTACTCTCTCAGTAAAGTAATACTTCCTGATATTACTTTTAAACCTTTGCCCCTCTAATTTAAAACGATATCCTCTTGTAGCAGTTTTTCTTCTTTTAAATATTCTCTCCTCTTTTACCTTGTTGATTCCCTTTATGTATTTAAAAGTTTCTATCATATCCCCTCTGTCTCGTCTTTCTTCCAAGCTATACATATTAAGGTCCTTTAACCTTTCCTGGTAAGTTTTATCCTGCAATCCATGTACTAGTTTAGTAGCTCTTCTCTGAACTCTCTCTAGAGTATCTATATCCTTCTGGAGATATGGCCTCCAGTACTGCGCACAATACTCCAAATGAGGTCTCACCAGTGTTCTGTACAGCGGCATAAGCACTTCACTCTTTCTACTGCTTATACCTCTCCCTATACATCCAAGCATTCTGCTGGCATTTCGTGCTGCTCTATTACATTGTCTTCCCACCTTTAAGTCTTCTGAAATAATTACTCCTAAATCCCTTTCCTCAGATACTGAGGTCAGGACTGTGTCAAATATTCTATATTCTGCCCTTGTGTTTTTACGCCCCAGGTGCATTATCTTGCACTTATCCACATTAAATTTCAGTTTCCAGAGTTCTGACCATTCTTCTAGTTTTCCTAAATCCTTTTCCAGGATGGAGAACCCCCTGCAGCAGGAGAAACACCTGCATAAAAAGGAAAAGAAAGAAAAAATAAAACAAAATAGCAGCAAGACCTGCAGAAAAAAAGCAGGTCGTGTCTGCCTCCTATAGACACTAGAAAAAAACTGGTTTGCTCCTGAATCTGCAGTGGGTATAGCCCAGGAGGAGCCAACACTTTTTACTTCTAGTATCAGCTGGGAATATACCCATGGTGCTGTGTCCCCCAATGCATTCAAGAGAAATAGCAAAGAGTACATTAGATTTGTCTCATATTTTGCTTGTACTATATTAGGCTACTTTCACATTAGCAGCAAGCTGTTCCGGCAGATGAACAGCCTGCCGGATCCGTGCTGCCGGAAGTCTGCTCTGGCCCCATTCACTATAATGGGGGCGGGCCGGAGGCATGTAGTTTTATTCCGACTGCCTCTCTGCATCTTTACTGTGCCCACCACCTTTATAGTGAATGGGGCCGGAGCGGACTTCTGGCGCCACGCGTGCACTAGCGTTAGCACTGATCCGGCAGGCTGTTCCGCTAATGTGAAAGAAGCCCTACACTGCAGTTTTTCTGTATGGAAAACTGCATTGTATGGAGGTACCCTTGCAGGGTGAGATCCAACACCAAAAATCACAAGCATAATGGATATGCTGAGGATTTTTTAATCTGCACAGCAGGTCAATATACACATGGAACGAAAAAGCTAAGTGTGCATGAGATTTGTCTAATCTTATACACTGCTGGTAGGAATGAGCGAACTTGTGTTTCAAGGTTATCTAAGAAATTAGGGTCCGTGATAGCGGAATCCATAACGGAATTCTTAGATAACCCGAACTTGAACCTTCTACGCAAAGTTCACTCATCCCTAACTGCTGGTACTGTATTACCCTGCAGTTCTGCATGAGAATCCATGGGGGAAAAAACCCACATGTAATCCACAACGTGTGCAGCCTAACAGTACTGATTACTCAATCTAATTTAAATGGGTTTTCTGGGCTTTTACTATTGATGACCTGTCCTCAGGACAGGTCATCAATATCAGATCGGCGGAGGGCCAACTTTGATCAGCTGTAAGAGGAGACTGCGCATGCAGCGCGCACGTGTTGTCTCAATTCTCTCTTCCTGTTCCCTCTGTGGTCTATGGCAAAGAGACCGTAGACCGCAGCAGTGAACGGGAGATGTCACATGCGCACTGTGTCTCCTCATACAGCTGATCGGCAGGGGTGCCAGGTGTTGGACCCCCACCAATCTGATATTGATGACCTATCCTGAGGATAGGTCATCAATAGTAAAAGCCCTGACAACCCCTTTAATATCAAACCATAAAGATTGGTCACTGGAACCTAAAACTTCTCTCAACTTCACCGCAGACATCAGATCTGCATTTTTTTTATACTAAATCTAAGATGCCATCTCCTCTGGTTGATGACTTAACAAGCTGTTTTAGAGACGCTCCTTTAAGAGCTTCCATGACATGTAAGTGCAGTAGGTATATTCCAATCAGTAAGCTTATTAGATGTAGATATCAGGACCTACGTTATTGATGGGAGAGAGCTCTGACGGGTAAAGCCAACACGGGCCAGACCTCGTAGAGTCCATGAAATGTCAGGTGAAGGGATCTCTAATTAACTCCTGAAAAGAAGTCCTAAGCAGGACAGAAAAATGATCTCCATCAGAGCCTATGATTTCCGGCTGGATAAATGATTCAAGCAATCTACGATTTCACTTTCATTCAACACTCTTACATTTCTAATAATTAGAAATAAATATTTCAGAGCGACTCCGTTTGGAACCAGTCTATAATTTATGTAAAAAAAACAAAACAAAAAAGAAAAAACAGAAATTAAGAAAGGATTCTTTTTTTCACAGAAAATCTCAACTGTACAAAGAAAACAAAAGCCCAACAACATAAGTCATAAATAATACACAAAAGGCAATAAAAAAAATGCTGTAACAACGCTAATCATTAGCCTGGCCGTCGCCTATAAAAGGGGCTTTCTAAGATATAACATGTTGATAATGGAAGGGGTTCAACCACTGGGACCTCACGATCACCAAAATGAAGAGACGTATGGTTCCCCCCATTGCACTTTTCAGACAGCAACACTCCGATCCAGAAGCAGCTCGTGGGTGTTCTGTCCGATACAAGTCCGAAAGGATAAAATATTCTGTAAAGGTCAGATAGGAGCAGGTCTCCAGACAGATGGAACACCGGCCATGTAAGGTATACGCTCAATTCACCGCTATGGGACTTCCACAAAGAGCCGGGCAATTTTCAGAACTATAGCGATGAATGGAGGGTGGCACCGCATGCCCAGCTTCCTCTTCCTTCACTTCAGGATTCCATTCTGGAGATAAAAGGTGGCACTCGCATCAGACATTCATAGCATCTCCCTAGTGCCACATGGGACAACGCCTTTAAGTCTAATCATTCTGATGATCATTGGTGGTTCCAACAGTTGGAAATGCCATCAATTTTACATCTCAGAAATACCCATTAGAGGAGCCGTCACCTCTCCTGACAGGTCTGGTTTAGTATGGTTACTTTCATACCTCCAGCATGTCTGATACGATGGGATGTTCTGGCAGAAATGTCGGCTGCTTGCAGGACAATAAACGCTGCATGCAACAGTATTTGCCCAGTGGCCAGATCACCTCTGGATTCCATTATAGTCAATGGGGATCCAGCTGTGAACTGTAGAATCTGGCAATGGCTGCCGGATACTTTCACTGGAGATTTGAAAGTAGCCTAAATACTTGCATGTAATAACAATTCTGGAGCATCTTTATTACTGCAGATTGTGCCATTCCTCTGTTACCCCTACTATAAATTCATGAATAAATTGCCAACAGGATATTGCCACTATGTACCTGTATGGTCTGTGACCGCCAGCGCTGATTGGACAGCACAAATTGGACTGCGCAGTGACAGAAACCCAGCTGGAAGCAACTTTGCCAATGTATTAATAAACATTTAGTAGGAATAATAGAGAAACAACACAGGTATAAGAAAAAGATTCTCCAGAATGGTCATTTCACAGGGAGTACGTTTACTAAAACAGGCATGTCAGAAGAGGTGACTACTCTTTAAAGATTAAAATACTGAAACGAGTAACTGCCGTTAAACTATGGTCATCGGGTAACAGGAAATTTACAGAGGACATGTGATAAAGAACAGACTGTACAGGTGTTAACAGGCGAGAAAAATATGTACAAATTCAAAGGAATAAGAAGCACTGGAAGGTTGGGCTTTCAGCAGAAGCAGATTTGGTTGTATTGGTTCCTATTGATGTTCAAAAATATCTAACCACTAAAAAAAAAAAAAAACTTGAATATTTCAATAAAGACTGTATATTTACAATGAAGGCAGTTAGAAAATGTAGTCACAAAATTATATAGAATTCATCAGCGTAAGGGGTCTCAACCACAGGGGTGCCCATGAGCATCACACATCAGAACGTGGGGGGTCAGGAAGCTAGGACCCGAATGAACGGACTTCAGGACAGATGACTATAGGGCCAGTTCAGTTTGGACAATGGTGCAATCCTAGCTCCCACCCCCCAACAATCTAATATCTGTCAGACAATCATATGGAAAGGCCCTTTAAGAGATTGTATGGCAATAAAGAAACATTGCTGCTTGCTTGACTCTTAGGTCCACAAATTGGGTCTAGTATTGTCATTTGATAAGGGTTGCACTGCAATACCAGATACAGCCTATGGACACTAGTGGCACTGTTTGAACACCTTTGAATCCAAAACAAGCAATACAATTTAGTTATTAACAAGCCTTAAAGGCTATGTACACCATTGGTTGCATTTTTTTTTTTTATTGTATTGTACTTATTTTGAGCTAAAAAAAATAAAATGATGAGCCGTTTTCCCTGCACAGCTTTGAGTTTATCTACTAGCAGGATCTGTATTTTCTCTGTTCTGTCAGGCAGGGAGCTGATGGGCTCCTTATCTGTGACCTCCTAAACACTCAACCCTTACCTTACTGATAAATAAGTGTTTATGACCTTTTTACTAATTTAGAGATATGGGTGGTACAAAGTGAAAGTACCAGTCACACAGCTAGAACAGTTAACCCTTTGTGACAGAACGGCTCAATGTTTTTAATAAAGACCAAACAAAATATTTATTTTTAGCCCAAAATTTTGTGTACATAGCCATGTAGCAAGGTCCACGTCTATGCTGGATTGGGTGGGAGCGAGGTCTGGATAACCCTCTGGCTTTAAACAAACTTTTCACATAACATAGGCACAAGTGAGAGTTTGGGCCCCCACTGATCGCTAGAATGAAGGGGCCTCTGGCACTCTGCTCTGTCACTATGGCTAGGATTTGAGCTAAAAACTGAAGAGGGACGGTGCTAAACAAGTGCATTGGGGCCCAGTCTTCAAGCAATAGGTGGGTTCAGTTATCAACAATTAGAAAATACAGTCTCTTCCCCACGGGTTGTGCCTGGTATCGCAGCTCCGATCTTTTCACTGTTTTTCTGGTCCACAATGCCACCCCCCCATGAAACAAAAAAATAATAATCTGCACGTTTCTACGACATGTGAGAACGTGCTAACACCAGGGGGGGGTCACTTACAGAACAGCTGATGTCAGCTATATAATAGTCCATGAAATAATGGTAGACAGGCAAGAAAGGTGAATTAAGAAAGAGAAAGGATCTATGTATAATCTCTCAGCCCATATGTTACAGATCTGTACAGTATATTGCAGAACACTGGGGAGGACGTATCTGTACAGTTCATGAACCCAAATGTCGGAGTCTCTGCTCACAACTAAAATAGGAAAAACGTGTGCCCCGTAGTCTGATGCCATCATAGTGTATTCATTTACATATCTAAGCACCTTTCCAACAATGGACTTTTTACACAGAGTATTAAATTAGAATACAATAATACAAAAACATGAACTTTATACAGTTATTGGCGCTTTATTCTTTTTGCTGCCGTTTCGTCTGATGTCTGTTGACCTCGCGATCTTGGCGTCGACGGGCTGGCTTCCCTCCGTCTCTTTGCTCCACTTGCTTGGGGTGGAGTGGACCTGGTGCAGAGAGTCAATGAGAAAAACGTTTTTAAGGAGAGTGTCTCACATTGCACTAAGGACATCGTATATCAGTGTGGCACCGCTCTGACAATAAATTAACGGGCACTGTAAAACATGGCAGGGCTATATTTATTAACCCCTAAACGACCGGGCCTGAAAAAGCCTTAATAACCTGTAATTGTGATTTACTGCATGTGGTGGTTTAACGGCCCGAACTCTAATCTGTTGGACAACTAAAATAATTTTGTCAATTTATTATTTTTTTTTAAACATGACACAAATTAATGATTTTTATTTTTAGTTTTTTAGTTTTATATAGGGAAAAATATGAAAAAGTCTTTCAAATAATATCGCTTTCTGCTTTAAATAGGCAAACTGATGCCTAAATAATTATTAAAATGGGTTCTCTATGTTGTGTCCGTCATTTTGACATACAATATGTATATTTTTACATGAACGGGGGCAACTATTTATGGTGGGCATATTTTTTCCTCTCGTTTGTATATTTTAATTTTTTTTAACTTTATTAAACATATTTTTAGCACACAGCATGTCCCCAATAGGTCATTAAAGGCCATCTGTCAGCAGATTTGTACCTATGACACTGCCTGACCTGTTGCATGTACAATTGGGACCAACACAGATGCCTTCAGCTGCCATGTTCATATGTGTCTACATTGCTGAGAAACAGGATGTTTTATCATATTCAAATGAGCCTCTAGGAGCAACGGGGGCGTTGACATTACTCCTAGAGGCTCAAGTCCCTCTGCAACAGCTGCACCCTCTCCTTGACAGGACCAGGCAGTGTAAACATCATCACCCCAGGCCCTGTCTATCAAAGTGCAGAGGATACAGCAGTTGCAGAGAGAGCAGAGTCACTAAGTGTAATGGTAACACCTCCGTTGCTCCTAGAGGTTCATTTGCATATATTAAAACATTATTTTTCACAGTAATGCGGACACGTGTGAACATGGGACAAACACAGATGTCTTCAGCTGCCAAGTGCACATGTAACAGGTCAGCCAGTGTCATAGGTACAGATCTGCTGACAGATGGCCTTTAAAAAAAACCTTTGGGGGATATTTACACTTTTTTATTTTACATTTGTCCACTATAACTGGGGAATCCAAAGGAGCCCCAGGTCCAGCAAAAAGCTGGATAGGATGGGACATCACTAAAAAAATAAATAAAAAAAAATCTCTGAAAACCCCTTCTCACTCAAGTTTATTTTCAGCAATTACTCTAGTTCCCATACTTATTGGATTGCTTCTTTTTTCAAATATACCTCATTAGCAGTTTTCTCTTATTCCCCCCATGCTTGAATCCTACTTCCTGGTTTGTCATGTGTGCTGACATCAGCAGATCATGTGACCCTAACCACACCTCTTGATCTCACCAATGACCCTTCCTACGTCCTACATTACAAGACTTCAATGCAGGATGTAACCGCAACTGAATAGCAAAATTGATTTGTCACAGGGAGCAATCGTAGACTAATAACTTTAGAATAAGGCAGTTTGGATAAATGGATTTGGGGAAAGTGATATAATTGTACCTCTCCCAACAGATATCGCTGGTATATTAGTGGCTTTAAAGGGCACCGGTTACCTCTATTATGTTAACCTTGAAGCTCAGAATTCCAGCGGGCTGTCACTTCTGGGCAAGAATTCAGTACTTTTACACGGACAGGGCGAACCTTGCAGCACACGCTAGCGCCGAGAGGGAGAGGAGTCCGATGAGACTTGTGGCTCTGCCCTCCCCCACCTCCTGCCGATGCCTGGGAAAGAAATCTGCCAGTCATAAGCAGGAGAAGGAGGGCCATGAGTCTCATAGGACCCATCTCCCTCACATCGTTAGCATGTGCTGCAAGGTTCGCCCTGTCAAGATCGCAAAAGTACTGAATTCTATCCAAGAAGTGACAGCCGGCTGAAATTAGTCGGCCTGTCACCACTATATGCTGTCCTCAGAGAGGGCAGCATAGTAGAGGTGACAGGGACCCTTTAAGCTCATTTGTGCCCTACTTTGTGCATTAGTCACAAGTCAAGGACAAATAGTAGAGAGAATGACTGCAGGATCTCCGACTACACAGAGTGTGTTGTCTGTTACCATGGAGAGTTAGGTCTGTCAAGTAGAAACGCTTGTTAGCGATGATCTGTCTGTGTAATGGTGCCGGCGATTACCCGTGCTCGTTCATCAGGCAATCACAATCTTTAAGCAGGTTTAAAAAAAATATATAAAATAGTTCGCCGGCGGCATATTGTGCTTTCTAATCACATTCTGCTGCTGCCGATTTTGCATGAGGACGCGTGATGGCATTAGTGATCACTTCTCCTCATACTGTGGAGGAGGAGATCGCTGCAGGTAATAGCAGCGGTCTCCTCCAGTGATGAGCACGCTTTCTTCCTGACAATCGCATGCAAAATCTTGCAGTATAATACAGCCCTTAGGTCTGCATAGGAGCTGCAGAAACAAACTCTAGGGCATTTTTAATCAAGACCTATCACAAACTTGTTTCAGTTCCTGTGCACTGAGAGAATAACAAGAACGTTTGTGAAAAAAAAACAAAAGCAGCTTACATTTCAAGGCCACCTAGTTCTGTGTAATGTGGCACTGTCCCCACCATGATCGGCAGAGGCATTTGATGCAAATACTATTTTAAAATCTTCAGACACTCACCGATTCTTTGTGTTTTTGCCAGCCTTGGACTCTGGTGATACCTTGCCAGTCTTGGACTCTGATGATACCGCTTTACGTCGTCTCTCTGCTGGGGAAGATTTCTCAGGACTGCTTAACTTGGACGCTGCTCGAGTTGTTGGCTTGTGGGGCAGTTTCCTACAATATATGTATTCTATCAGATATACGTTTGCAGACTCTGCCCACAATATTATCTAAATGTCATCTTTGGACAGGTATCCATCATCGATGAAGCTTAGCTTTGATACCTCTGTGCTTCTAGACGAGAGGCTGCTCGGGTGGTTGCTCCTTGTTGACCACCTTCCTCGTCTTCACTGTCATCATCATCATCATCATCATCATCATCATCATCATTATCATCTTCGTCTTCCTCTTCCTCGACACATTCTGACTTCTTACGCTTTCTTTCTGGTTCTGAACAGTCTGCATTGATAATGTAAATATACTACATTATATGGAGATGCTAATAAACATTACCAAAAAGTGCAAGCTTCCAAAAAAAAATTAGATCAGAGTTGTGCCAGAATAGACTACAAGGATTTTCCAGGATTTAAACTAAGAATAGGCCATGTCTGACTGGAGAAGGCTTTCTCTCTGGGATCCTGACCAATCATCAGAATGAAGGGGCCACTGCACTCCGCTACGAAAGCACAGTTGGGGGTTGGGCTCCACTGATCAAAAATTGATGTCCTTTCTTAAAAAGGACCTGTCGCCACAAAATGCTGTGAAATCTGCAGGCAGCGCGTTATTGAGCAGGGAAAGCAAAGCAGATCGATACACAGTTTTGTAAGAAGCAATTCAGTAAATCTTGTAATTTACACAATTATATCTCTTCTCTTCTTGAGTTTAAAGTGGCGCTGTACTTTCAGTAAACTTTTGATAAGTTACAGGGACATAGTTTAGAACAGGGTGAGTCTTAGCTCTGAGACCATAGAGCATATTTGGGAGGTTCAGTATATCCCCTTGCTGCACCGCATTCTGTTTGGTGCTACTACTGCAGCGTCCCACAGGTGTGTGTAAATGGGACACTTTAAACATCTGTATTTGCAATGTATGGTGTTTCCTATTATCTGGCTGGCAATGTCATTACATCCATTCGCCCCTAGGTGGTGCTGGCACCACATAATATATACAGCTTTGGGTGTGTTAATAAAGTTAGTTGGAGTTAGTTAGTAGTTGGTGAGAGGAGGAGAAGCAAGTTCATGGAGGAGAGAAACAGGCTAAAGTCACCATGTAGCCGTTTTCCTTTCCTCTGGGCCCTGATCAAGCCTGGAGAAGACGACCACAGCAACCAAGCACCAGACAGTGAGTCTATGTACAAAGATGCAGAGAGCCTAGCGAGGGTAACAGCTAAACCTAGCTTATGGACCTCATTAGCACAAGTGACCAGGAGTAGCTTTCCGACTGCCTGGACACAAATGGACAGTTAGTGCGCAGAATTGTCCTTATCCACTACACAAGCCTTCCGGGTCATAGTGGAAAACCTAAACCTTTTCAGAAGAGTATCCTGCAAATAATGAAGCAGAAGTGTTTGCCTGCCACGAGGGAGATCGCCATTAAAGGATAGCTAGATATATCAGCAGACTTAGTACCGGAGTGCTATAGAGTGAATTTAGGATTACCACCAGGGTCATTGCCTGTAAAGTGTCTGTTTTAAAAGGGAAAACGCCTTCATTGACAACTGCTCCTACCTGATAATAGGATTACAAACTTATTATTACTTATGCTATACAAAAAGCTTTCCATTGATGAACTGTACAACTCTCCAGAGACTATTGATTTGCAGTAAATGTTCAACTGGTTTATAACAAACAACTCCTCATTCTTACTACTGCTACTCTCAACATTTGCACCTCACGAACCAGGGGCCCAGCCACCAAAGCACCTTACACCCATTACCATCAAGGGCACCTCAACTTCCATCTGGCTGGTGTTCCCTGCAACAGAGAGTGCCCCGGAGGATTTCGTGCTGTCTTCCTCATGACTGCTAACCGTGAATACAAACAACTACTGCCCCCTTCGGTCCACCGTGAGCCTCACGTGTTTTCCCCTGCGTGTCCCGGTCGCTGCACTACCAACCAGATGATGTTTAGAGAAGTCTAACAAACATCTGTAAGGAGAGGCCACCTATGGTGTTATTTCTCATGGCCCTCACAATGAGGAGGAACGCAAGCTGTCTATCTGCATTCCAGTGATATTGTCAATCTACTCCCTCATCATTGAAGCGCTTATGTTTTCTATCACATGGATGGACATTTACATACACTCATGGCAATCAGGCTCCTCACACTACTTCAAAACAATGATAAGAGACCAGCACATGGATCTTCTACCTGTCTCAGAAGAACTTAGTGACCGTTTGCTCTTCCTTCCTCTCCTGGACACTGGCGCTGGACTTCTGTCTGAGCCGCTCTCCTGAAAAATGACAGCGCATTAAATTTCAGTTCTATCACCATCATTTTGTCATTATTATCAGTGTGTTAATGTGACTTACTTGAGATATTTTAGGGTCGCTTTCATTCTTCTTAGGGCTGGAAACATCTAAAAAAAAACAAAAAAACCCACAAACATTTGTTACAGTAAAGGAAATAAGTAAAAACAAAAAAGGGTAGACATTTAGCCAATCTTTGTGATTCATTGATCAACTGTTTTAGGATGTGGCATCCAGGTCACATTTAAAGTATAGAAAAGAAAATGCCATGTTCTTGCTGTGCCTACAAAACCATGATTAACCCCTTCACGACTGCCATACGGCTATATATGTCCTATCTGCACATACCAAGTATATAAAATGTTCTGGCAGCTCTCAATCGAAGCGCTGCAAAGTGCTTAGATTAAAGCTTCTGCCCCTGCCCTGCCGCTGTCAGGGACAGTACAGAGTCTAGTAATGCCGACAAGGGACCAATCAGAGTGGTCCCTTGTCGGCGATCGCTCTAATTGGTTAGTCTATGCAGACTAACCAATTGGAGTGCAGGAGTGTAAAAAATGCCGGTTTCAGGCTCTGATCTGCACTCTGCAGATCAGAGCCTGTAATTAGGCATTAGATGATCTTTGCCCCCAATCTGTGCCCCCTGCCCCAATCTGAGCCCCCATCTGTGCGCTGTAATGTGTCCTGCCAGCCCCTTCCGTGCCCTCTGCCCGATCAGCGCCAGCTGCCCATCTGTGCCCCCTGCTTTTAACTTTGCTGGCCGTGACTTTAACTGTTCACTGCCCCCATTTATGCCCCCTGTTGCGGTCCTACTGAATTTGATGGCGGTGGATAAGCAGCGAGTGTCAGCTGTATGCTGACACTCTGCTATACCCCCTTAGATGCCGCGGCATCCATGGTGTTAATAGAGGAAGGAAGCTCCCTCTCTCAACCATCGGGCTGCCGCGCTGCCATGGCAGCGGCCCAATGGTTGCCATGGCCATCGAACGATTTCCAAAAAGGCGTTCAGTGTTGCCATCAGGAAACCTGATAGTACTATACTTTGCAATGCAGATCCAAATGGCACTTAAGAAAAAAAAAAAATGCGAAAATAAAAAAAGTTAAGGACGTTTCACATATCTGCTCATTTAGAAACAATTTAAAAAATTGAAAAAATAAAATAAACTACACAATTGGTATCGCCGCGTCCGTAATAACCTGATCTATAAAATGATTATGGTACTAATCCCACATGTTAAACGCTCTAAAAATAAAAAACTATGCTGTTTTTTTTGCCTCACCTTCCAAAAAAAAAAAAATGAATAAAAAGTGAACAAAAAGAAGCCCTCATATAACCATGTTGGTAGAAAAATAAAAAAGGTTAGGGTCTTAGATTTTATGAAAATAAAAGTTGTAGAACATTAACCAATACAAATTTGGTGTTGCCATAACCGTATCAACCCACAGAATAAAATCATATCAACTATACCACATAGAGAACCCCATAAAAAATGAAAAACGCTGACAGAAATGCAATTTTTGTCTGCTAAAAAATGGAATAAAAAGCGCTCAAAAAGTCATAGACCCCAAAATTGTACCAGTAAAAATTACAGCCTGCCCTGCAAAAAATTAATAAAAATCAAGCTCTCACATAGCTATATTGATGAAAAAATCTAAAAGTTATGGGTCTAACAGTTTGTGAAACCAGTTTTGAGTAATTCAAGGGGCGTAGTTTCTAAAAAGGTAATTTATGGGTGGTTACTATTTATGTAAGGATTTCAAAGTGACTTCAGAACTGAACCAGTCCTTGAAACAGTCGGTTTTGAAAAAGCCTTTTAATGTCCTAAAAAAATAAAATATATTTTTTTTTATATGATGCCAACATAAAGTAAACATATAGGGAATCTTAAGTAAAAACTCTCTAACGAGGCATCACTAGCTGCCTTTAATGCGTAGAAATACAAATTTAGAAAATTAAATTTTTTTAAAAAAATTATGTAAATTTGGGAATTTTTATAATATAAAGGTCAACGCTATGATCCCAAATTTACTCCTAACATCAAGTACGAGATGTCACGAGACAACAATCTCAGAATGGCTTGGATAAATAAAAGCGTTCCAAAGTTATTACCACATAAAGTGACACTTGTCAGATTTGCAAAATTAAGCCTGGTCACCGAGGTGAAAAATAGCTTGGTCTTGAAAGGGTTAAGATACATGGGAGACCCCCAAAGCATTATGGGTTATTGAGTGCAGAATGATGGGGGAAAACTTGATTTATTTTATTTTTTATTCAAGACGGCAACATAACAAAATGTGAAAAAGTGAAAACTTTCTGGGAAGGCTTTCCACTCAAGTTAGCGAGGGTGCATTTGACAAGTTGGTCAGTGTTTTATCTGCGACGTGCCCGTTGCTGATCTGTTTCTCGCTCTCCATGTGTCATCTGTATTTTCAGAGCATCTCCTACCAATGATCAGTGAAAACGAACAGTGGTTTTCACAGACGCATAGAAGTTAATGTGCACATTTGGTCTGCGGACCAAAGTAGTGAATGAGCACATTGAAATCAATGGATGTGTGTGCTGTCCCTGAAGAACATGGACAGCACATGTCCGTGATTCACTGATAAAAGAGGCCGTAGCACAACTATGGAGATCTAAATACATATATTGAGCCACACGGCAGAAACGTTGAGCGATATGGCAGGGTTAACATCTGCGTTGTGAAGTCTGGCACTGTATCTGAAGTACATGCCGGCTTTCAGCTGGACAAAAAAAAAAAAGCTACATGCAACATTTTTTGTTCGGCCAAAAGCGGCTGGATAAGGGTACTTTCACACTTTCGGCAGAGGATTCTGGCAGGCAGTTGCGTCGCAAAACGTATGCAAACTGATGGCATTTGTCAGACGGATTTGTATGAGAAATACATTGAAATGCCGGATCTGTCTCGCCGGTGTCATCTGGAAAAACGGATCCAGCATTTATTTTTTTTCACATTTTTTGCGGTCTGAGCATGCGCAGACCGCAATGCCAGATCCGTTTTGGCGGATCCGGCACTAATGCATTTCAATGGAAAAAAATTCCGATCCGGCATTCCGGCAAGTGTTCCGGAATTTTGGACGGAGATAAAACCACAGCATGCTGCGGTATTGTCTCCGTCCTGAAAAGGCAAAAAGACTGAACTGAAGACATCCTGATGCATCCTGAACGGATTGCTCTCCATTCAGAATGCATGGGGATAAAACTGATCAGTTCTATTCCGGTATTGAGCCCCTAGGACGGAACTCAATACCGTAAAAGAATTAAGGCTACTTTCACACCTGCGTTTAGGTGCGGATCCGTCTGGTATCTGCACAGATGGATCCGCACCTATAATGCAAACGCTTGTATCCGTTAAGAACGGATCCGTTTACATTACCATGAACCATTTTTTCTTCAGGATAATGCAAACGGATCCGTTTTGACTTACATTGAAAGTCAATGGGAGGTGGATCCGTTTTCAATTGCACCATATTGTGTCAGTAAAAATGGATCCGTCCCCATTGACTTACATTGTAAGTCAGGACGGATCCGTTTGGCTCAGTTTCATCAGACGGACACCAAAACGCTGCAAGCAGTGTTTTGGTGTCCGCCTCCAGAGCGGAATGGAGGCTGAACAGGGGCAAACTGATGCATTCTGAGCGGATCCTTATCCATTTAGAATGCATTGGGGCTGAACTGATCCGTTTTGGGCCGCTTGTGAGATCCCTGAAATGTTTCTGGCAGTGTACGGTGGTATCTGGCTATGCTAGGCCGGATAAGGTGAATTGCGGCAGTCTGTTCCTCTGCCGGAACAGACTGCCAGAGTTCACAACGCAGATGTGAACACAGCCTAAGTCAGGGCCTGTAGCCAGCAATTTATTGCATGTCAAAAGGGTTAAGGTCTGGAGTCTATGTAGAGCAGTAAAGTTCTTCGACAGCAAACTTGGCAAATCTTCTCAAAGGGCCTTCCCTATCCTACTGATAATGCTCATCTATGGATCTGCATGCCTCTAATCCTACTCTTAGGTGGGATATCCACAAATTTCTGATGTGCCCTGTACGCAATACATCCTGCGATCAGTCTGACTTAGTGGTGGTGATTACAAGCCAAAGTATGCAGTTCCTACGACGCTATGAAAGGGGGTTGGTTGGGTCTCCTGAGGTTACGTACCTTTATCCCCTTTGTCATTCTTGTCAGATTTATCCTTTTCCTGGAGAAACAAGAAATATGACAGTTTACACATAAATAAGCTGGTCAGAAAATATTACGCAGCACAGGATTGTGTCTTTTTCCCATTGTCATTTCTTTTTTTGTTTTAAACACTGCATGGAAGAGCGAATGGGATTTCCAAAAGGGCGCTTTTTGTGGCAGAGCATAAAAATGGAACTGACAGTGTAGTCAATGGGGTGGGGATTTATCAGGAGGGTAATATCTGAAGTCAGTTTGCAGTAGTCTTTTGCACCAAATGTATCACATGTGGCATGGTACATTTTTGTTACATCTTGTGCATCTTTAGACCTAACACTTGTCTATAAAAGTTGCTTCAGTAACACACTTGTACTGGAGTACGATTTTTTTACGACTTTTTAAGACATTGTGATCAATCTGGATTTAAAGAGAACCTGTCACCGGGATTTTGTGTATAGAGCTAAGGACATGGGTTGCTAGATGGCCGCTAGCACATCCGCAATACCCAATCCCCATAGCTCTGTGTGCTTTTATTGTGTAAAAACGATTTTATATATATATGTAAATGAACCTTAGACGAGTCCAGCGTTCTCTGACTCGGAGCCCAGCCATGCCCACTGTGAAGGAGCCCAGCATCGCCCCGCATCCTCCGAATCTCCTCCTTGCTCCCCAACGTCACAAAGCTAGAGCGCCGTAATCTCGCAATGCGCAAGCTAGCGCATGTGCAGTTCGTTCCCTGAGGCTGATGCCAGCACAGCGAAGGAACACTATGCTGACACTGTGCATGCGCTAGCTCACGCATCGCGAGATTATGGCGCTCTAGCTTTGTGACGTCGGAGAGCAAGAAGGAGATTCGGAGTATGCGGGGCGGTGCTGGGCTCCTTCACAGTGGGCGGTGCTGGGCTCCTTCACAGTGGGCGGTGCTGGGCTCCGGAGACGTTATTAGTAGCCTCATTTACAATATTATAAATATATATATATATATATATATATATATATATATATATATATATATATATATATATATAATCGTCAAAATCCAGGTGACAGGTTCCCTTTAAACTCATTAACATAGCTAACCATGCCTACTTTATCACCCAAAAATGGAGTGAGTGGTGTAAAATTGTAAAAAGTCTCAAAGTCTGTGCAGGGGAGCCAAAAAGTCGCAACGCCCCTATTTTGAGACTTTGCGGCCAGTATTCTGGAGAGCGGGGTGTGATAAAATTCCCTATATGTGGACCAATACTTTTTTCCGATTCTCATTTACATTCCTTGGATCTATACCATAAAAAGCTAGGCATCCCTTCACAACCATTTTTGTTGCGCCAATGCAACTAAAATAAAAGTACCAGGAAAAAAAAGTGAAGCACTAAAAAAATAAGAGGGAGATTTACCATGAGGGGAATTTTTTAAATGAGTCTTGCAGGAGTCTGCACTGCTGTAATTTGTGCAAAATTTATCAAATGCGGCAGACTGTTTGATAAATGTGGTCTAGCACTTAGACGTTACTGAACTTCCTATGGCACCTTTACTGGAGGAAGAGTTGAGCTGAAAAATCTGGCTTAAAGGGGTTCAGCTCTGAACCCGGACATATTCCCTTCTTTACCCCTCTAGTGCCCCCGATCGTGCAGGGCACGGGCTTTTTTCTTTACAATGGCACACTGCTAGGTGGAGGCTTCTAACCAGCAGTGTTCCTGGTGACGTCACCAGCTCAGATGAATGGGCTTTAGCGCAGCCCTATCTTTTTTACAGGCTAGGGCAGCGCTAAAGTGGGCTCACTGCCAGCAGTCCCCATGGAGAGTCCGGGAAGTCACCAGATCTCCATAAAATGCCTTTGCGCGCAGGGCAAATGAGAGCGTCGGAGTATGAAATGCTCTGATGCTCATATCAGGGTGGCTGGAGGGGTGAAGATGGGTATATGTCCAGGTTCAAAGCCCCTTTAAATTAGTTTAAGAGGCTAATCGTACCCATTTTACCACCCACTTCTCAAAACTAGACTGAGGGGTGTAAAAATATAAGAGGTCTCTAAATTTTTGCACATAGAAGCTCAAATGTGGCAAAGTGATGTTTCTGCAACTTTTTGAAGCCAGAACTCTGTAGTGCCTTCAAGCTGTGGACAAAAAATGTATCAAGGCAATTTGGTTGAATTTGATTTTAGATGCACTGGGGCAATAAATGAAATATAGTTCTAAAGGTGGACATAGCCTTTAAAGTGAATCCATCAACTTTGAGCAATGTTTTATCATTGCATTTTACTCATTTCGGCCTATAAATAATTAGTTCAATTGGTCTTTAATAAAAATTATCAGCTGTTTTTGAGTTACAGGGGTTAAAAATCTGTTTGCAGAGTATCACTTCTCAGTCCCGTCAGCTGATGGCCATGTGTAGCTCTCGTCTCTGATCTCCTGACCTCATTAAAACCATATTCTTATCAGTTTGATAAGCGTTTCCCTATAATGAGTGTTTGAGCTGAGAAGATCAGAGTTAAAGGGGTATTTCTATGTCAGACAATGGGGGCATATCGCTAGGATATGCCACCATTGTATGACAGGTGCAGGTCCCACCGCTGGGACCCGCACCTACAACGAGAACTAAGCGGGGAGCGCTGTGGCTGGAGGACCCCGGATTTCCCAGGGTCCGTCCACCACCAAACGCTGCTCCCATAGAAGTGAATGGGAGCGCACCGAGCACTCGCGGCCCCTGCTCCCATTAATTTCTATGGGGCAGACAGCAAAAGCCGAGCCAGCAGCCCCATAGAAATGAATGGAGGGCGGCTGCGCATATGCAGTGCGCCCTCCATTCATTTCCCGACTCCGTTCTCATTGTAGGTGCGGGTCCCAGCGGTGGTAACCGCACCTATCAGAAAATGGGGGCATATCCTAGCGACATGCCCCCATTGTCTGAGATGGGAAAACCCCTTTAAGGCTTTAGATGAGCCGTCAGCTGACGTGACTGAAAAGCGATACTATGCAAACAGACTGATTTATTAACCCCAGTAACTCTAAAAAAATAAAAAAAATAAACACCAATTAAAAAAATATTTTTTATCCTAAAATGATTAAAATGTAATAAAAAAATTCCTCAAAAGGTGTCCATACCTTTTAAGTATAAACAGTCCATACTTACATTATTTACTATAGCTAAATGTCTTCAACTATTACCCTTAGGTGTTTGTGTGGTAAAATTATTGAACCAGCTCCCAAAATAAATAAAAAGTAATTTAAATTTTTTTTTATAAAAAATTATTTAAATAAATAAAAAGAAATCTATTCTCAAAAATATTCTCTCCTTTGACCTAGTGATTGTGTTGCTTCTAAACATCACAGATTGCCTACACAAGAGATCTGAGAATGTGGCGGAGAACCACAGAGCTGACAATTGCATGCCATTGTAGTAGCGATCGGTACCTCTAGAGGGCGCTGTGCTTCTGAAGACTGCTTTGCTGCAGCCGCTGCGGCCTCTTCTGTGGGAGAGAAGCACAAACAGACATGAGGATCACTGGATGAACAGAACATGTCAGAAATAAACTAGAAAAGTGGAGGACGCTCACCAGCCTGCTTGGCCATGGCTAGAAGCAGGGTGCGCCTCTTTGGGGGCCTGCCCCTTTTTCTTTTTTCAGGTTGAGCAGCAGGCAGAGATTCCTAAAGTAAAAAAATAGGAAAAAATGTATTCCATAGCAGCCATGGTAAGACACAGCAAGCGTCAGCTTATACAGGTAGAAGACACTGCTTACCACTTTACCAGTACTGGGGTCTGGTTGAGTTCCCTCTGCTTTCCCCTCTTCCTTTAACTCTTTCTCCTCACTTTTTTTGGCAGGGTCTGTGGTATGAAGCAGATTTACACCCGTCATGATCCTAAACAGCATAGCGATCATTCCGTGCCGCTCATGGTGATCTCCTTCTACCTCCATACTAACCTTCATGCTTGGTAATACTGTCAGGTTCTTTCGGCCCATCCATCTCTGAACCGGGTTTGACTTTGTCACCAAGTTCTGGAGCCTAAAGCATAAAAAAATGCAAAAAAACCCCCCATCAAATTAAAGGATGCTTTGATCCGAGACGTTCAACACAAGGACAAGCGGTTCAGCAGTCAAATACGTCAAGGCCTAAGGCCATCAATGGGAGAGACAGAAAAGTGGAGACAACGGTGCACCTTCAGCTATATTAACAGGCACAAAGGTGCATAAATGGTTAAAATTAATTGGACATGCCTAAAGGAAATGTGGCACCAAAAATTTTTTCTGACAGCTAAAACTAGATAGTAACGTGTATTCTTTTTTTCTGATTGCAGATTTATTTCTTCTATTTCCTGCACATGATTATGGGGGCGGCCATCTTGCCTGATCTGTTCTGTTATGGCAGCCCCATGGTCAGGAGAGGACCTCATTGACTTCTATGGGAGAGTTTTCTAGGCAGCTCTGTGACCTGTGCAGAGGTCATTGTACAAGGAAAGAATTGTTGCTGGATCCTATCGTATCTGTGCACATAGGTGATATCATTACAGGCAGGATTACAATGACAGATAAGCAGATAACTGCAATCAAGTGATCTGTACAGAACAAGAAGTGGCGCCTATTAGGCTTAGTGACCAGTGTGAAAACTGCAGGATTTTATGTTTTTTGTTGAAATATAGACATTATGATTATTTCAGTGACATAGAAAATTTAATTAAAAAAATATATATGTTAAACATTTTCTGATGACACATTCCCTTTAACCCTTTCACGCATTTGGATGTAACTGTACACCCTAAACTAATTTCAGCAAATTACATGTTAGAAAATCCAGATGCCGCTTTTACTCTTCTGAATGCTGCCATGCCCCCAAACAGAGGTATGAGGTGTTGCCGTATTTAGGAAAAAATGCATAAATTTTGGGGTGCATTTTCTCCTGGTAGCCCTTGTGAAAATGAAAAATTTGTGGCTAAAGCAACTTTATATTGGAAATAAAAGTTAATTTTTCATTTTCAAAGCCATGTGTTTCTAAATTCTACCAAACGCTTGTTGGGTCAAAGCATTTACTTCACCACTAAAATGTATTCCTTGAGGGGTGTAGTCTCCCAAACGGGGTCACTTTTGGGGGGTTTTCTTTCTAGGGGTACCTCAGGGTCTCTTCAAACGTGACATTGCACCTGAAAACCATTCCAGCACAATCTGCCCTTCGTTAATACTATGGCGCTCCTTTCCCTCTGCACCCTGCCGTGTGCCCATAAAGCAGTTTACGACCACATATGGGGTGTTTCTGTAAACTGCAGAATCAAGGTAATAAATATTGAGGTTTCTTTGGCCGTTAACCCTTGCTGTGTTACAGGAAAACTGGATTTAAATGGATAATCTGCCCCCAAAAAATGAAATTTTTTAATTCCCCCTCCTTTTTGCTTTAATTCTTGTGGAACACCTAAAGTGTTAATAAAGTTTGTAAAATCAGTATTGAATAACTTGAGGGGTGTAGTTTCTAAAATGGGGTCATTTAGGGGTGGTTTCTACCGTGTAACCCCCACAAAGTGACTTCATAACTAAAATAGTCCTTAAAAAAGTGGGTTTTGGAATATTTCGTGAAAATTTTAAAATGTGCTTCTAAACTTCTAAGCCTTCTAACTTCCTAAAAAAAACAAAACAAAAAAACAAAAACATATGGGTAATGTAAAGTGATAACTATTTTATGAAGTATCACTATCCGTCTTAAGGCAGAGAAATTCTAATTTTGAAAATAGTGAATTTTTCCCAAATGTCTGCACATTTTGGATTTTTTGTATGCATAAAGGTAAAACGTATAGAAGTGCCTGAAAAACCTGTCTCTTTATTTTACTTACATCGAAACAGATCAGGAATACGAGGATTGGTTCTGCCCCAACAAAGTGTAAAAATGGTCGGCGTGCCATTTGTAGGGTCTATGAAGATGTTCTGACCTACAACTCCAAAGCTTTCCACTGTATAGCCCCCCCCCCCTTGTAAGTAGAATGACAGATACTAACCAGACGGTGGCGTTTTTCACCTCCATCTTTTGAATGGGGGTCTGCTGCTACATTTCACACAAGTTCCAGAAACATTCCCAGTGCAAATGGCAAATGGACACCGCAAAATGCAACCACTTGCATAGATATTGTAAGTGGTCTGACTGGTGAGAAGTCTGAGTGCGTCTGACAATGTCGGAGATGCATTGACATTGGTCTTATAAATCATGAAAATGCCAACCATACAGATTACTCACACGAGAGTCGCCGTCCTGTGCAGACTGTACACGCTCTATGATGGGTTCTGTGAAAAAATGTAATGGAAAAAAGAATGAGCACAAAGTATTTTCTCTGAAGACATCAACCCATCTCTTTTTGGAGCCACTTTTAGGCCTCATTCACACATACGTGGACTTTCACGGACCACGGTCAGAGAAAACCCGTCCTGCCGAGTGCACAGCGTCATTGGTTGCTATGACGCCTTGCGCCGCCGCACAGTAACACTCGTATGAACTATACGAGTGTATCACTGTACAGTGGCGGCAGCACGAAGCGCACGGCGTCATAGAAACCAATGACGCTGTGCGCTCGTGCACTCAGCAGGACGGGTTTTCACGGAAAATCCATGTATGTGTGAATGAGGCCTTAAAGAGCACTTGTCAGCAAGATAAATCCTATTAAGTCAGATATTCTGCATGGTAGGGTTGATTCTGCTGATTTAAATGGTACCCATCTGTGATAATTGGTTCTTGTGTTCCGAAGGGAAAAAAAAAGAGACTTTCCTTCTCTATGCAACTGAGGGCTTCAGTGCCCCAAGGAGTGGGGCCTGGTTACTCCACACACCTGTCCATATTCCCCCTGTGCACTGGGGATCTAATTTGCAAAAATAATAGATGTATTTCTTTCTCTGGAATGCCATCACCGACAGGCATCATTTTAATCAGCAGGATGAACCCTACCCTAGGCAGCAGTCCTGGTTTAATAGAGTTGATTCTGCCGACAGACCATATTGGGGAGCTGCCTAAAATTTTATCTTACGTAGGCAATTGCAGAGGTAGAGGATAGTAACCTGAGGGCCTGTCTGCTGATGGGATGTAGTGAAGATGAAGCACAATAGCTTATACTTGAGGGAACAGTAACTGTTGGGCCATCCCTCTCATAAAATTCCCTGTAAACCTGCATGCATCCAAAGCTCGTGTCTCCATATGGTGAACTTCCAAATAAATTGAACTACAACCATTAATACAAACAGGCATTACATACATAAAGCATGTCTGCCACGTAACAAGGTCATCTATGATTTATAATGCACTGTTTTCCCTGAAGAATTTAGGGTCAATGGAAGGTTGGATCTTCTGAGGCCGATACACAAGGCACAAAGTAGACTAACCAATATGTTTTGCATTTGAGGTGCCCTAATATTCTCCTCACCCAGGACACATTGTACACATACTATCATCAGGGCTTATACAGCTAGTTAGGGACACGAAAACTATCCTTTAATAAAAATAAGAAAATGGCGATGGAAGCATGGTTGTCTCCAGGTAATGGAGATACCTTTAGCACCATCTACATTATATAGCATGCAGTATGTGAATTCAAGGAAACAGACAATACCTACCTGACGCAAGTACTGATATTTGGTTTTCATGGGCATCAGCTGAGGTAGTGTTGTGGCACTCTTTTGCTTGCTTATTATGGTCTTCATTTGTCTGGGGAGTTTCCTCAGACTCTACGACTTTGTTGCTGGGCTCAACAGTCACCACATGTTCAGACACCATACCCTGGCTGGGTTCTGATGGAACATCTTCATCAGAGTTTGAGGATTTCCTCCCATCAGATGTGTTAACAGGAGCATTTTCACTGTTGTCCGTAGAAAGAATGTGCACTTTGCCATCTTCTAAATGCTCTTCTGACAATGCTGTGTGAAGCATATTTTCTTCTTCAAACATGTGATGTGCAACTTTATCAGTATGTGATGTCTGACTGTCGAAAAAGGTATTGCTTGCTTCACTAGGGCTCTTTGTAAGAGAACCTTGAGACTCAATTGAAGCACTAGTGTCCAAGTCACTGGTACATTGGTATTCAGTGTTTAAATCATCAAGTTTCTCCTCAGAAATCTCTGCAGCACCATGTGTTAAGGACTCCAGTGCAGAATGATCAGCAACAATTGCACTCTTCACTGAAGAAATACATTCATTTTCGGAAGTTCTACTCAATGATCTCACCGGTGCGATACTGAAATTTATAACACCTTGAAATACTTCACAATCTTTTTTTACTTCAACTTCTGCCACAGTCTCTTCTTCAACATGTTCTTCCACCACTGCCTCTTTCTCAACGCCTGCCTTCACCATTGCTTCCTCCGCAACTTGTTCCTCTGCCACAGCCTCTTCTGCAACATGTTGCTCTGCTACAACTTCTTCCACAACTTGTTCCTCTGCCACTGTCTCTTCCTCCATCCCTTCCTCAAAACATTTCCTTGCCACTGCCTCTTCCTGTTCTTCCACCACTGCCTCTTCTTTAACCTGCTCCTCCGCCATTGCCTCATCCACAACATGTTCCTCAGCCACTGTATCCTCCAACACTGCCTCTTGCACAGCCCGTTCCTCCAACACTGCCTCTTGCACAGCCCGTTCCTCCAACACTGCCTCTTGCACAGCCCGTTCCTCCAACACTGCCTCTTGCACAGCCCGTTCCTCCAACACTGCCTCTTGCACAGCCCGTTCCTCCAACAATGCCTCTTGCACAGCCCGTTCCTCCAACACTGCCTCTTGCACAGCCCGTTCCTCCAACACTGCCTCTTGCACAGCCCGTTCCTCCAACACTGCCTCTTGCACAGCCCGTTCCTCCAACACTGCCTCTTGCACAGCCCGTTCCTCCAACACTGCCTCTTGCACAGCCCGTTCCTCCAACACTGCCTCTTGCACAGCCCGTTCCTCCAACACTGCCTCTTGCACAGCCCGTTCCTCCAACACTGCCTCTTGCACAGCCCGTTTCTCCAACACTGCCTCTTGCACAGCCCGTTGCTTCAACACTTCCTCTTGCACAGCCCGTTCCTTCAACACTGCCTCTTGCACAGCCCGTTCTTCCACCACCGACTCTTGCACAGCCCGTTCTTCCACCACCGACTCTTGCACAGCCCGTTCTTCCACCACCGACTCTTGCACAGCCCGTTCTTCCACCACCGACTCTTGCACAGCCCGTTCTTCCAACACCGCCTCTTGCACAGCCCGTTCCTCCAACACCGCCTCTTGCACAACCTGTACAGCCCGTTCCTCCACCAATGCCTCTTGCACAGCCCGTTCCTCCACCAATGCCTCTTGCACAGCCCGTTCCTCCACCAATGCCTCTTGCACAGCCCGTTCCTCCACCAATGCCTCTTGCACAGCCCGTTCCTCCAACACCGCCTCTTGCACAACCTGTACAGCCCGTTCCTCCACCAATGCCTCTTGCACAGCCCGTTCCTCCACCAATGCCTCTTGCACAGCCCGTTCCTCCACCAAAGCCTCTTGCACAGCCCGTTCCTCCACCAAAGCCTCTTGCACAGCCCGTTCCTCCAACACCGCCTCTTGCACAACCTGTACAGCCCGTTCCTCCACCAATGCCTCTTGCACAGCCCGTTCCTCCACCAATGCCTCTTGCACAGCCGGTTCCTCCAACACCGCCTCTTGCACAGCCCGTTCCTCCAACACCGCCTCTTGCACAGCCCGTTCCTCCAACACCGCCTCTTGCACAGCCCGTTCCTCCAACACCGCCTCTTGCACAGCCCGTTCCTCCAACACCGCCTCTTGCACAGCCCGTTCCTCCAACACCGCCTCTTGCACAGCCCGTTCCTCCAACACCGCCTCTTGCACAGCCCGTTCCTCCAACACCGCCTCTCGCACAGCCCGTTCCTCCAACACTGCCTCTTGCACAGCCCGTTCCTCCAACACCGCCTCTTGCACAGCCCGTTCCTCCAACACCGCCTCTTGCACAGCTCGTTCCTCCAACACCGCCTCTTGCACAGCTCGTTCCTCCAACACCGCCTCTTGCACAGCCCGTTCCTCCAACACCGCCTCTTGCACAGCCCGTTCCTCCAACACCGCCTCTTGCACAGCCCGTTCCTCCAACACCGCCTCTTGCACAACCTGTACAGCCCGTTCCTCCACCAATGCCTCTTGCACAGCCCGTTCCTCCAACACCGCCTCTTGCACAGCCCGTTCCTCCAACACCGCCTCTTGCACAGCCCGTTCCTCCAACACCGCCTCTTGCACAGCCCGTTCCTCCAACACCACCTCTTGCACAGCCCGTTCCTCCAACACCGCCTCTTGCACAGCCCGTTCCTCCAACACTGCCTCTTGCACAGCCCGTTCCTCCAACACCGCCTCTTGCACAACCTGTACAGCCCGTTCCTCCACCACTGCCTCTTCGGCAGCCCGTTCCTCTACCACTGCCTCTTGCACAACCTGTACAGCCCGTTCCTCTACCACTGCCTCTTGCACAACCTGTAAAGCCCGTTCCTCCACCACTGCCTCTTCGGCAGCCCGTTCCTCTACCACTGCCTCTTGCACAACCTGTACAGCCCGTTCCTCCACCACTGCCTCTTCGGCAGCCCGTTCCTCTACCACTGCCTCTTGCACAACCTGTACAGCCCGTTCCTGCTCCTCCTCCACAGCATGCTCCTCCTCCACAGCCTCTTCCACAGCCTGCTCCTCCTCCACTGCCTCTTCCACAGCCTGCTCCTCCTCCACTGCCTCCTCCACTGCCCGTTCCTCCACCACTGCCTCTTCCATACCCTGTTCTTCCACTATCTGCTCCTCTGCTGCTGTGTCAACCTCAAGCCGTTCCACTGCCTCTTGTTCAACCCTACTGTTCATGAGATTTCTTGGGTGTTCTGCAGTATGTATTAAATTACTGGAATTACGATCTACAGAAATTGAAAAAGATGAATCTTCACTTGCAGTTCCAGTACTTGTGACAAACCCTTCCCCCTCTTCTTCATCTTCTTTAGCTCCAGTACTTGTAATGGCACTTTCATCATCTTCTGTAGTAACTCTGGAATCTATGCTTGCAGGTCTGCTCATGATACTACTGCTTTCAGTGCCTTCTGTGGCACAGCAGGCTTTGTTATCTTGCTTTACACCATAATTTTCTTCAGAAATGCCTGTACTGGTGACAGCACCTTCACCTTCTTCCAATACAGATTGGTTAGCTGGTCTAGAAACATCATGCTCTGTTGGGACATTAGCAATGTCCTCAAACTGTACATTCTCAGCGGATGCATTTCTGTCAGGATCTTCAGCATCCCTGTTATCAGCAAATGCCTCCGATTCCTGACGTTCATTTATATCAAAATCATTTGTATGAGAAACCGCCACTTCTACAGGACAGTAAGCTGTAATACTGCCTGTATCAAAACTGGCTTTGTCTACACAAGTAACATGACCATAAGCTTCAGAACTGCCTCTATTACCAGATAACCCTCTTGCTCCAGTACTGGCACTTGTTACCACACCATCAGTTTCTCTGTCTCCGAGCTGTCTAGATACACTGCAGACATGTTTTTGCTCTTCAGAGCTTGCACTGCTTACAGCATCCTCTTTTTCATAGGTTACATCATTCTCTCCATCTTCAGAGCTTGCCTCAATGCATCCTGAATCATTGTTAGCATCTGCTCCTGACAGATAAACTGCAACTTCTTCAGAAGTACCAGAAATGGCAGTGTTGCTGTGGTTATCGTCAAAGCTTGATTCCACTGACATTTGTAAAGTTTCACAGCCGATTTCACTCCCTACATTTCCATCTCTTTCACCAAGATCATGCTCTCTTTCCGTGCTGGAAGACGTAGTTGCATCATCGACAACAGGTCTGTTGATGGATGCTTCTGTTTGGATTTCTTGGACTATACCATCATTAAAGCTTGAAGAACTGGCTGCTTCATCATTCCTGCTTGGACCCAAATCCTGTTTCTCTGCTTCTAAACTACTGCTCATGAAGTAATCTGATGATGTGGCATTATTCTCATCAAAAGATTCCATAGCATTGCTCGAACTAGCGGCTGTAGCTTCACTATTAACATTTCCATCTTTAATTCCACAAGAATCATTATTTATGGATGTGGATGAATAAGCATTGTTGGAAATAACAGCACACGATTTGTCATCTTCTATGCTGCTATCCATCATATCGCTGGATGTAGCGGTCTGTTCATTTGCCTTATCTACAAAGGCGCTTTCAACATTCTCTTTAATCATATCTGCAGCCACTGTGCTTGACGATGCCGGTACTTCATCATTTCTTACTGTGTCTTCTGTACGTAACATGTTCAAAACATCAGAAGACGTTGCAGTACCTGTACCCCTATCTAAGTCCATAGCACATCTCATGCTTAAGTCTTCTTCTGTACTGCTGTCCATTGCGACACTTGAAGATGCCGTAGGTTGAGCACTGGGATACAAGTCTAAGCTGGCAACATTCCTAGTTGAGTTGCTCGATGAAGTGGCTGTAGTATCAGAACTATTTCCAGGAGAAGATCTGTCAAAACGATCAGTACTGATGTTCACTGCAACGCTTGAAGATGCTGTAGCTTCTGTGTTTTCGGAGGTTAATGTGGCTGGGTGATTTGTAATACTTTGCCTGAAAGAGCTTGAAGAAGATGCTGCCTCCTCAGAAGTCTGTCTTCGAACCGAAGGATCTCCACTGCTTGAAGATGCTGTGTTATCCTTACTTTGTTCCTTAAACTTGTTGCTTTGACCTCCTCCACTACTAGAACAGCTTGAGGTGCTTCCAGAGTACAAGTCTCTTCCTATGAACACTTCAGTACTACTGTCCATGGCAAGATCTGATGAGTTTCCCGGATACTCTTTGGGAGTTCCAGAAGAGATGAAGTTTGTACATGTGTCACTCATACCATCTTGCTCTGTGCTTGATGTGGCCCGTGTATTTTTGCTCTCCTCGGCATTACCAAACGTATGGTTACTTCTGCGGGTATTACTAGAAGAACTTGCCGCACTATCGCTCTCTCTTTCTAAACAGTCATCAGTCATACTGTTATCCAATAAATTACTGGATGATGCTGCAACATGTTCGCCATCTATTTCAGATGAGACCAGAGAGACTTCAAAGTTCAACCCCCTACTACTATTGACCACACTACTTGAAGAGGTGGCTGTGTGCCTTTCCGACATCCCAAGACCACCATCAATCTCTGCTGCAGTGACGGAAGAGGTTGCTGCTTGTGTGGTTATATTTTCAGAAATGGCAGGCACAAAGTAACTTTCTGAAGACGTTGCTATATGTGCAATGGGACTCTCTGTACCCTCGGAAGTGGTGTCAGAAGATGTTGCTGTCTGGCTATCATTACGTGATTCTCTTAAAGCAGGAGAACCTTCAGCATTGTTCGATGAGGAGGCTGCATTCTCCTGAGTACTTTCTGTGGATTCTCTAATGGCACTGGATGTTGCAGGCTTAAAGGTAATGATACTCACTTGTTCGGGGAGATTATCACTGGTACTTTGTGAGCATGTTTCTGAACTTTCTGTGTTGTCATGGAATGGTTTTCTATCTGTGCTTGAAGTGGTAGTTGCATCTTCAAAGCTATTTTCTGATAACATAGTAAAATCCCCGTCATCTTCTACAAAGTTACCATCGGCAGAAGCTGAAGAAGTATATCCCCTGCTATTATCAAGGTTTACCGTATCCACTTCAATGCAGATTTTATCAGTGCCATTATCCATTGTGGTATTGGAAGAAGTGGCCATATCTTCACCAAGAAGCCTTATTTCGTTAGTAGTTTCTATAACAGAGCTGGATGAAGTAGCAGCATCTTCACATTCGATTTCCTTTACACGTTGATTATCCGTCCCAGAAAGTACAGAGATATTGCTACCACCCTGACCCCAGATGGCTTCCATTATGCTACTTCCCACATTTCTTTCTGTGCAAGTCACGTTCACAGAACAGGCACCACTTTGGACAACTGCAGAACCATCTTCCACTGCATTAGATCCCTCAAAATTTTCAATTTCGGATGTATCAATATCCATAGCAGATGCTTCCCTTTCTACATTATTACCAGTGACAAGATTATCATGCTCCAAAGAATGAATTGGAACTGAAATGGTCACATTTTCCTTCTTAATCCCGTCTTTCGTGCATTTTCCATCCTCTTCAGCAAGGTCACTTGTGGAAATCTCCCCATCATTGGAATCTGTAATTTCAGAGTACACGTCATCGGGAGACAGACTGGAGTTGTCAATATTACTGGGTTCGGAAGCAGATTCACTTTGCCCCTGAGCAGAATTTTCTAACTCTCTAGGTTGCAAGTGACTTCTGCCACCAATTTCATAACCTGGATTCTTTGATTTCTTGGCTGGGATTCCTGCATCAGTCTCACTTTGGATAGCAACAGGGTTTTGTGAACTTAGCAGGTTCATTTTATTACGTTCACTATTGTCTACAGATGGTTCAGTTGAAGTACTGGAGTCATTAGAAGCGGTCATAGCTTTAATGGCACCACTACTATCCCTTGAATCACTGCTTCCATGTTTTGTCTTGGGTTTGAGCATGATAGATTTCTTTGAGGTAGTAGCTTCTGTAACAGAATAAAAGCTCGAGTTCCCAAGACTTAGTATGGATTCTGCAGCTTCATTATTGGCCTTTTCGGTGCTCTCGGTTTGTGTTTTCCCAGGCTTTTTGTTCTCTCTCGGTCGTTCAACATCTTTTGGCTCGCTGCCTGTAGCAATACCTTGAGTGTCAGTTTCGTTGTCTAATTTCAATCCCTTTTTAGTACTGCTGCCTTTAAAGCTTTCACTTCTATGCTCAGACACAGACTTTTTACTTGACTTCCGATCTGAGCTGCTTGAACGGTCTTGGAGTTTCTTTTCTTCTGGATACTTAGAGGATCGTTCTTCCAATTTGCCACTTTCACTCTTTCGCCTCTCATCCTTATGACTATACTTTGCTTTCGAGATTTCACCAGAATATTTCTTATCCACCTTAAGCGAGTCACGATCCTTGCTGTCCGGCCGAGCCCTTTCCTTCGATTTATCGCTATGTTTGGACTTGTGACTGGCATCTTTTGCTGTGCTGCTTGAACTCTGAGGAACAGGATTTTCCTTTCGCTCATCTTCTTTATCTTCAGATTTCGATTTTTGATACTTCTCTGTGGATCCTTCCACCACAATCCTCTCTTTTTCACTCTTTTGGTTTGCATCTTCCTGGTCATTCTGTTTAGGTGATTTACTACTGCTTTTAAACTTTGCTTTGGCATGAGTCTTTTCTTCAGAAGAACTGTGGCTTCTCCTTTTGTCTTTAACACTTTCCTCCTGCCTGGAATTATCAGAGTTAGCAGAATCAGCTTCATTCTTATCAACAGGTGAAGACTTGGATTTTTTCTCTGATGAACTGTGTGACCTTTTCAATTCTCTGTGTTGTCTGGAATCCCCGGCTAATCTCTTATTCCGGTTCTCAGGTCTGGACTTTTCAGTGGACTGATGTCTCTCTCTTTTACCTCCATCTATTTTGCTTGAATGATCAGATGATCTCTCATCTTTGCTGGATGATAATGACTTTCCATCAGTTTTTTGCTTATTTTTCCGATCGTTTCGCTCCTCTGAACTTGATTTACTTTGATTGTGCTTACTCAACTGTTCTTCCTCTTTTGAAGTCCTCTTAGATTTTTGAGAATCCGACTCATCTGTTGCTGGTCTTTGTATACCATCCGACTTGTGTCTATGCTTTGAGGATATACGCTCCTCTGAGTAAGTCCTCTCACGCTCATGCTTAGGAGGCTTTGGTTCCTTCCTTAAAGTGCTCTTGGCATTCTGTGAATCTCCTTCATTACTATCCTTTTTTGTATGTTTTTCAGATCTGTATACATTTTTAGGCTTTGGATAATCCTCAGAAGTGGAGTCTAATCTCTCTACATGTTTCCTAGTATCTGAGGTTTCATTCTCTTGCATTTTTTCTAAAAGTGTTGTTTTCTTCTTAAACTCTTTGTCTCCTCTTGAATCATTTTTGCTTTGCTCGGAGGGTTCTTGCAGTTTTCTCGATGCTTTGCTAGCATCAGTCCTTGTATTAGACTTGGGTTCTCTTGTGGATGAGGAAGATCTGTCCAGTGACTAGCAGAGATAAGCAAAAAAATAATAAACCTTTCATTTAATAATGCAAATAATTCCACTGTGTTCTACCAGTAATGTAGCAAATATAAAGACATTTTCAGAGATCCCATAAAATGTAGGAAGAGAATGTACTAAAACTCACTTGTCCGGTTATCCCACCGTTGCTGCAGAAAAGACATACCCGACGACCCCACGTGAGAGCTGAGGCGAGTGATTGGTGCAACGTTCTCATGTGGTAGTCGGACATTACAAATGCAGCAGGAGCTCGGACAGGTAAGGCTTTTGTTATTTTATAATACTTCCACATTTACCTACATTTTTTTCGGGTCTCGGAAATCCCTTTATAGCTTCATCTATTCCACAAATACCACCTAGAATACCTATTGGTATAATGCAGCTTTTTCCATAGGTTACTATTGTATGCAGAGATAAACCTAATAAATGTAATACCTAGTTTGAGAAAAAAAAAAAAAAAACTCTTAACTTTATGAATATTTTAGGATATACTTTCTTGCTGAAAGATGTTGCTTTTTAACTAGAAATCAAGGTGTGGAATCTCCTTAAAGGGAACCTGTCGTCATGTGGATATTTGATTATAATCTAACTAATTATATACAATCATTAACTACTAAAAAGTACCTTAGATGTATTCACTTACTGGTGTGACAGACGGTTATCTCATAAGATGCCGCATGCTAATGAGCTGATTGGAGTCCGGCGTGATGTCATTGAGTCCAGCGTATATTTAATTCAGAGCTATAGCCACTCCCCTGCCCACCTGCTGCTGGTTCATATGGAAACAAACTGTCATTCAGCAGCAGGTGGGCGGGGAGAGTCAGGAGCTCATGAATATTCATGACTCATCATTATCAGCTGGAGCTTTTCAATACAAGATGTTGGCAGATTGACTGGGTCAATTAAAGAAAGTGCATTAGCATTGTGCTAAGAGAATCAGTCACTTATGTTGCCCTTAGTTAGGACACCATAAAACTGGTGACAGGTTCCCTTTAAGTAAAGCTCTAACTGAGCGTTGCTAAAGAGTCCATCTTCAGTGTGTACTGAACGCTGATGTCTGTGTGTAACATACAGAGGCCCTCGGCCTGCCTCTTGTCTTGTTACCCCAGGTCCTGCCTCCCTATATGAGCCCTGTCTCTGCCTAACCGATTTGCTGCTGGCAGTAACTCCTGGCAACTTGCTAGTCCTTTATCTAGCCCATTAACAAGTGCACCAGTTGAAGAAGCCACTCCGGGTCACCGGTACCGGCGACTGATTACGAAGATGACAATGAAGGATTGAAGTTGTCTGAGGAAGAGGTGGTGTAGGCTTTTTTTCTTCCATGTAAATGCATTTCCCTAAAAATAAGCAGCGCGGGTTTGGTGTGAGCTTGGCTAGTTTAGCTGGTTTTTCTGAGCCTCTCACCGTAAACGCAATGACGAGAGCGGTGAACGGGACTGCCAGCGTTTACAGTAAGTGTACAGTAATAAAGCACACTTTCATGCAGAATACTGCAGTGCTCCTCTCGAGCTCTTCCCAGTGTGAAGATAGGTATACGAGCGGCCCTGCAGTGTTCTTCGCTAACAGTAAGCGTGCTCTGTTACTGTATACTTACTGTCTGCTTTATGCACTGTCCCGACACCCATTTTCTTCCCTGCGCTTACTAAGAGAGAAGCACAGGGAAGAGAGCTAAACTAGCAGAGCTGCCAGTGGTTAGAACTGAACTAAATAAAGTGATTTTCCGTGATTTTTTCCTTATAAATGTTGCCATGTACATCCGCATATTCAGTTATCATATCGTGCAGGATGTTTTGTATCTTTTTTCTGTGATTTTTGATCAATTTATGTGCTTGAAGGAGTGGCACCTTCAAGTGTGAATACGCTCCTATTATGTGGCGAGTAGCATTCTTGTGCGCTTTTTGCCCCACCTATCCCACATGAGACTTTGATTAGGTGGTACATACAGCTGTGCGCGCTCCTCCTCTCATTGGTTGCTGGATGCACATAGAGGTGACGAGGAGCAGCACACTATATGTGCAGGGTCTGCTCTCCTGAACATAGATGCCCAATGGCATAGGTAGGTTTAGAGTAGGACCTGCCGGACTGAGACCAACTTGTCGCTGGTAGGTGGGCACAGATGTGTTTTCATTAAAATATATACGCTGAGAGTCTCAGATGTTATCAAATCAGAGTGAGGGCTTAGTTCATATATAATGTTTGCATCTCTTGTGTTATCGCATTATTTTCTGTGATTTCTTTCCTTTTAAATGTTGCCATGTACATGCGCATATTCAGTTCTTATATCATGCAGGATGTTTTGTATCTTTTTCTGTGATTGTTTCAAATAAAGTGAGGCAGAGATAGGGACAGTGAGACAAGAAGCAGACAGTAAGACAACTGTGAGTATGTACGCAGTTGTCTTCAGCGATCAGTAGAGTGTTGACAATGGACTGTCCTCAGCAGTGCTCAGTTAGATTGCATTACTAAGGAGACTCTTTACACCCTGTTCTCTAGTACAAAAAACATTTCCCTAATAAAGAATATTACAAAAAGGTTTAAACCTACATTAAAAATAAACTATAAACTAAAACGACAGTCACATAAGACACTGCCCTTCTGATCATTTATTAATGACTTCTCTATCAATACACAGGAACATCCATCCAGCTATTGCACTACCCACCTCATTAGACTTTTGTGTATCCCTTGAATCTTCATCGTGAAGTTCACTCTTTAACTTCAGACTGCTGGCAGGATCAGTTCTATATAGAACCAATGAAATGGTTATGTTCCATAAAAGTCATAATAAAAAGGTTAGGACATGGTTTAAGAATAAATACAAATATCAATTCATTTAACCTGTACTGGTGTCGGCCTTTCCCAAGACTGAATGAGAGTGGAAAAAGTGGGGCAACAAACCCCTTACAGTAAATTACACAAAGTTACCGTTGAACCTGTGACCATAAAAACACAAGGCCACAGATCATGGAAAGATACGGATGCATATCTATAAGTGCAATGTATGAAGTGAACACATTGCACCTGCACTGAATCCTGACCCATTCATGGCTATGGGTCTGTGCACACGAGCGTCGTCTTTCACGCATCATTTTTGCATTATGTGAGAATCCCAGCATGTTCTATATTCTGCGTTTTTCACGCAGCCCTGGCCCCATAGAAGTGAATGGGACTTCAGTGAAAAACGCATCGCACATGGATGTAATCCGGATGCAATGCGTTTTTCACTGATGGTTGATAGCGGATGTGGTTTGTAAATCTTAATTTATTTTTTTTCACGTGCGTGAAAAAACGCATCAAAGCTGATTGTACCAGCGCGGAAAAAACGGACACTGAAAAAAACACTGAACGTAATTTCAGACAAAACTGAATGAACTTGCTTATGGTGCGAGTTTCACTGAACGCATCCTGATGCAATCTGTATCGTTTGTGTGAAAGAGGCCTTAAGGGAATTGCTAATATGATTCTCTTAAAGCAATGTGGAGCTTCACGTCTTGTTCAATGAAAACCCATGTCTACAAAGAAAATGATTACTGTAGTAAACGTAACGCATCATACCTCAGTTCACTCTTCTTTTTCCTGCTCAGTGCAACTTTTTTCTCTAAAAACATCTGTTCTTTGAGCACTTCTTTTATGCTGCTGGACTTTGGCTTCAGACCTTTGGAAGGTTTATCGGCAGTGCTTGTTCCTCCTGCAATTAAAATGAAAAAAATATACACATCTCACATCTACAGCACTTGGAAAGCTAAAACCCCTAAAATTTTACTTTTAATAGTATAAAATAAAATATAATAAGCCCTCACATAAAGACGATAGCTTATAATAATCACAAGTCCACAGAAAAACTAGTGTGACACGATATACTAGATGTACCAAGATGGCTACTAGCGATATAATTGGAACAAGTAAATAGGATTATCTAGGGCATAATATATCATACACGTAAACAGTGCGGGCCACTTGGTGCGGTTACTCACGGCTCCCGTGATTTTTGTGTGAGGAAGTAACTCACGGTTACTGTGATTTGGGAAGATAACGCCCACCGGGTTGGATGTCTTGTCCCTGGGTGTCACTTGATGGATAGATCCTCGGTTTCGTCGCTCTTTCTTCTCACTTTGTAGATGCAGCATCCACACGATATCTGCTGTAGACATCCAGTTTCAGGATTTCATTCACCGACGCAGAACATGACCCCAGATCCTCTCAGATAAGCGCAAAATGGCTTACCCGAGAGGATCTGGCGTCATGTTCTGCGTCGGTGAATGAAATCCTGAAACTGGATGTCTACAGCAGATATCGTGTGGGTGCTGCATCTACAAAGTGAGAAGAAAGAGCGACGAAACCGTGGATCTATCCATCAAGTGACACCCAGGGACAAGACATCCAACCCGGTGGGCGTTATCTTCCTAAATCACAGTTACTTCAGCACCAAGTGGCCCGCACTGTTTACGTGTATGATATATTATGCCCTAGATAATCCTATTTACGTGTTCCAATTATAACCCTAGTAGCCATCTTGGTACAGCTAGTATATTGTGTCACACTTGTGATTATTATAAGCTATCGTCTTTATGTGAGGGTTAATTATATTTTACTATTAAAAGTTACATTTTAGGGGGTTTTGCTCTTTGTGTAAGTCAATATTCTATAACTCCGCTACTTGTGTCTTTATGAGACACTTGGAAAGCTAGTAACACCTGACAATATCTTAAAAGGGGTTGCCCCACCAACACACCCCCTGTCCATAGGCCCTATTCAGACATATAGATCTAGATGAAAGTCCCCTAGTTGGAACCCCCTCTATGTGCTACAATGGGGAACATCTGTAAAGAGATGGCTTCCGCTCTGGTGGACCAGTCATATCCATGCTTCAAATGGAATATCATTCATTTCAATGGCTGGCATATGTATGCATACATGTATATACTTCACATGCACAAGAGTACAACTCCTTCTAGAAAACAGTAGGCAGTTTAATATTCATTATGATTTATGGTGTGAGATTTGGAGGTTTACCATGATTCTTCATTTTCAAAGCCTTGCTCTTCTCCAAGGCCTTCTGTTTGCGCTTTTCTTCCAGTCTCTCCCTCTTTAATCGTCTCCGTAACAGCCGCTCTTCCTTCTCCTTGGCCTACAAGAAGAAAATCCACAGATAGCGCCAGAAGATCAATCTCTGTGATAAGTTACAGAATATCCTGGCACAAGGTTATATAGAACGCTACAAGGCTTGATAATAATCGGAAAGGAACAAAAGGTCACATTCACGGGTGGAGGTAACATCCAACATCCTCCAGGCTGGCAAAGTGTCAGTGACCACCAGGGTTAGGAGACCCAAGAGCCCCTTCACCGTGCTGTGTGAAGAAGGGATTAGGCACAGGCTCAGGGAATTACAAACTTTACAGATATTCATGTTTTAAAGCCCCAGATCCTGCTCTTTCCTCAGCTCATAGTTCAGGCCGTGTGATTGAATAGAATTTTTTTCCAAAGAATTGTGCTCTTAAAAAAACAAAAACAAGGGACCCGTCACCTCTCCCGTTTTATTAAATAACCGTATTCGCTACGAAACCTTCTGTGCCACTTCTCAGTTATTCTTCCTGGAAATGCATGAATAAACTGACACCTGGGCATTACCACTGTCCTACACAGTGAAGCCGTCCAATTCGTGCTGACCGGATCAGCCTGTAAGGAGAGACCCCTTTGACAAGTGGTAACTCTAAATTTAACAATGTAGTCATAGATTTGTAGTAGGAATAACAGAGGAACAACAGTTCTAAGAAAAGAAGCTTCAGTATGTTTATTTCATGAGAAATACAAGTATGTACTAAAACGGACAAGTCTGAGATCCTCATTGAGGACTGGACGCCTGATATTACTCGCTCTTAGGCGATACTGCTGCTGCCTGAACTATCCAAGGAGCTTTGTTATTTGTAAGGAAGCTGCCGGACCATTAGGTGCTCTGCTCTGAAGCTGTGGAGGGAGGCTTGTGCATCAGTGCTAGCAGAGTGGTGGCCCACAGGGGTAAGCAGCCTCCTGGTGGGCAGTGGGCATTAGTGAATGCTGGACAGGGTGCCTGCGCCCCTGAGTGGGGTCTGGACTGGCGTGAATCCAAGTGATAAAGTACAGGGAAGTCAGACGCAATATGTTGGACTGTACTTTATCACTTTGCTATAATTGCCTATTGTGCATTCACTGAGCATTACAACAGAAATAATGGAAATGCTGCACCGCGCACATAACTGACCAGAAAAGACTCTACCGATTATAATGGAATCGGTTCCGTTTCCGTTCGGGTCCTGTTTTGCATAGAAGGCTTTTTAGTCCAGTCTTTTTGACAGAATCAGTGGCAGAAGCCCCGAATGGATCCTCCAATGCAGATGTGAACAAGCCCCTAAAATTATGTAGGCCTACATATTATATATTAGAAACTACTGCAACTTTCCTACTCCTCCTCGACTTAGGCTACTTTCGCACTGGCGTTTTGGCTTTCCGTTTCCGAGATCCGTTTCAGGGCTCTCACAAGCGGTCCAAAGCAGATCAGTTTTGCCCTAATGCATCCTGAATGGAAAAGGATCCGTTCAGAATGCATCAGTTTGCCTCCGTTCCGCCTCCATTCCGCTTTGGAGGCGGACACCAAAACGCTGCTTGCAGTCTGACAAAACTGAGCCAAACGGATCCGTCCTGACACACAATGTAAGTCAACGGGGACGGATCAGTTTTCACTGACACAATATGGCAACAATAGAAAATGGATCCGTCCCCCATTGACATTCAATGGTGTTCAAGACGGATCAGTTTTGACTATGTTACAGATAATACAACCGGATCTGTTCTGAACAGATGCAGACGGTCGTATTATCTGAACAGATCTGTCTGTGCAGATCCATGACTGATCCGCACCAAACGCAAGTGTGACAGTAGCCTAAAAATACTCCTCAAAAATTGTATGCCTCATTGTACGCCTCATTGCTGATATCCCATTAGGAGTAATGGTGATAAGACAAAGATGAATTTATTGTGGGCGGCAAAGGTCCAAAGACCTGAAGAAACCCCAGAAAACGGGGAGGAAGATGAAACATCCCCATAAAAATATTGTACAGTAAGAGATGCACCCACCACAGACTGCCGGCGCTGTTCTACGGTCAGTTCATCATCTGAATCGCTGTAGTATTTGGAGTACAGGAACGGCTTATGAACATAGGCCTGCCGGGTGCCTTTGGTCTTGGTTTCCCCGGGTTCACCGGACAACTTGGCTTTATTCTCGGGGTCTAGCTTGACCTCTTCATCTGAAATAAAACGTCTCTGTGTAATATTCCAATGACTTAGCGGCACATTTTAGCACTTTGACACGGCACATAGGGAGGGAAATCCAACAGCTCGCACTCATTTCAGTACAAACATGGCAGATACAGGGGAACAATAACCGGAATGGGCGATCATTTCTGCATTGAAATAAGTGACCGACACCAATGTGAATTCCTGTCATATAGAAATACATCCTCACACAAGGGAAAAAAAAGGATCAAAATGGCCAATTAACCATTCTTTCTTTTACCCCAAAAAATTTGATAAAATGTGATCAAAAAGTCACACACACTCCATAATAGTATCAATAAAAATCACAGATTGTCCTGCAAAAAATGTGTCCCCACACAGATCAGTAGACATAGCTATAAAAAAAAAAGTTATGGGGATCAGAATATGGTGACGTAAAAAAAAAAAAAAAAAAAAAAAAAAAGAAGAATTTACTTTTCTCAAAGTTAAAATTTATTCTTGCACTATTTAGACATAAAAACCTATACATAAGAGGCATCATTGTAATTGTACTGACCCAGAGAATGAAGGGCATGGGTCGGTTTTGCCGCAAACAGAACACCGTGGGAGAACAAGACCTGTAAAACTGTGGAGGAATTGCGTTTTTTTCCAATTCCACCCCATTTAGAATTTTTTTCCCACTACATTGTATGTCATATTAAATGGCGGCATTAGAAAGTACAACCTGTCCCGCAAAAAAATAAGCCCTCATACAGCTATGTGAACAAAGTTGAATGCTGCTACAACTCTGATATTAAATGTCACAGCCACACACGTCATGTTTATTTAGGCTACATGCACACGACCGTATGTTTTACGGTCAGCAAAAAAAAAAAAAATGGATGGCATCCGTATGCCATCCGTTTTTTTTGTGGATCAATTGTAACAATGCCTAAAACGGACAAGAATAGGACATGTCATACCAGAGTATTACTGTACTGCAGCGGCGGCATGAAGCGCACGGCGTCATAGCAACCAATGACGCCGTGCGCTCCTGCTGTCAGCAGGATGCCAGGCCGGGTTACCACGGACCACTCACAGCCGTGTGCATTCGGCCTTATACTGCAGATTTTCACAGAGCAAGTCTGCACCAAATCAGCTTGTAACACGTGCAGATTCTGAAACGGATTGTTGCAGAAAATTCCCCCCATGTTGTCCGAGATGTACTTATCCAGATAAAGCCATAATTGACATACAAAAATAATGGAATCTACTGTTTAGTCAAACGAAGAGGCAAACAAATTGTAACGGACGACAAAAAGCGCTCATTTGAAAAGTTAGAAGTTACCATCTGAAGTAATTTCGCCCTCTTCTGTACTATCCGACACAGCATCTGCTTCATCACTGTCTTCTTCAAATGAGGATAAGTCACTGGTGTGCACAGAGCTGACCGTCACATCCGAAAAAGCATCCACGTCAGAATCGGGTAAGGCACATTCTGTAAAAGGGCGACATTAATATACTGAATAAGGCACAGAGAAAGAAACTGATTGCAGGATAGACCTGAACATCCTGGAAATAACGGTGTGTCAGGGGCTTTATCAAACTGGTTTCCATCGTTTACTAGCTAAATACAAGCCTAAGATCACGGTGCACAATGCCAAGTATCAGCTGGAGTGGTGTAAAGCACGCCACCTATGTAGTGCAGGTGGGGAAATGTGCTCTGTGGAGTGAAGGATCTCGTCTCACTATGTGGCAGTCTGATGGATGCTTAGAGAATGCAAGTTAAGCTACTTTCAGATATGCATTGTGGCTTTCCGCTTTTGAGATCTGGCAGAGGATCTCAAAACCGGGCGAAATCGGTTCGGTTTTGTCCCCATGCATTCTGAATGGAAAGAGATCCGTTGAGGATGCATCAGGATGCTTTCCGTTTTATGACCGGACACAAAATCGCTGCAAGCTGCGGTTTTGTGTCTGGTCATTGAAACGGAAAAAAACGGATCAGTCACCAAAAACAATTTAAGTCAATGGTGCAGGATCAGTTTTTTTTTTGAGCCATTGACTTTCGATGTATTTAGTGACGGATCCGGTTTGCTCCGTTTTGATGTCATACAACCACATCCTAACGGAACGGATGCATCCTGAAGTGCAATCAAAACGGAACTGTTTTGGTCAGGTTTTGAGATCTTCTGTCGGATCTCAAAACCTGAAACCAAAAACGCAGATGTGAAAGTAGCCTTACCACAACGGACAGCGGCAACTGTAAATTATTGGTGGTGGAGGAATAATGGTTAGGGGTTGTTTTCCAGGGCCATTTCTTTCCAGTGAAGGGCAATGTTAAATGGGTTTCCAGGGATTTTTTTTAACCAATAAGCTATCTTTTGGATATCTGATCGTGGGGGTCCGACACCCGGGACCTCCGCCGATCAGCTGTTTGAAAAGGCTTCGGCCCTTGCAGTAGCACCACAGTCTTCTTGCAGCTTTGCCTAAGTGATGTGAGGTTCATCAGTCACATGGCCTAGGCACAGCTCAGCCCCAATGAAATGAATGGGGCTGAGCTGCAATACCAAGAACAGCCATGGTACCAATGTACTGCGAGCCCCGGTGCCTTCTGATCAGCAGGGGTCCCAGGTGTCAGACCCCCACCGATCAGATACTGATGACCTATCCTGAGGAAAAATCCTGGAAAACTCTTGACATGTCTGTTTCAGTAACATTTCTTCTAAGGGCTATTGCTGTTCTTCCATTCTTGCTAGAAGTTTATGGCTAAAGGTACAGATGGGTGTTACCAGTTGGGGGGGGGGTGTCCCTGCACAGTCTGTCTCTGTCCAATCGATGCTGTCAGTAGCACGCTGTGCCAGGACATGCCCACCACTGGTAATGCCCATGTGTACCTTTATCCATAGACTTCTAACAGGAATAAGAGAAGAACGGCAAAACAGATTCATAAACAATTCTCCAAGGGGGATACATGTAGTTAAGAGAGGTGACAGGTCTACGGCATACAAATACACTTTACACAATTGTATGCTTCAATCGGATGAATCTAGGGTGGAGGAACCTGAGGAGATGAACAGATCCCTGACTTTAGCCCCATCTCATACCTCTGGGAATGCAGACTGATCTAACATTAGTGCCCGACCCCACAAATGCTCTTTGGGCTGAGCTGAAAATCTTCTAGACATCCACCCATAAAGAATGGAAGCTGTTCTAACTGCAAAAAGGGGGCCTAATAGGTGTCTGGGGATGGGGTGTGAAACCAGGGATTTATTTGGAGCCGGGATGGAATTCCCCCCCCTAATAAATGGTAACTGACAATGCCTCATAGCTCATGGATCCAGACAGTAGGATTATAGGTTGGACTTGATGGACCTGTGTATCGATGTAACTGTCTCACATGATTTTGGAATGGGATATCTAGCAGCTCACGTATGTCTGATGGTCAGGGGTCCATATAGTAAATGAAGAATAACCCTTTTCAAACGCACTTGCAAAAGGAAGAACATGGAAAATGATTCCCAGTGCTGTAGAAGTCTCAGCGCCAAAATCTGACTTAATGCCACAAAATTTGCAAAAAATGTGATAAATTCCCTCCATGGCATCTTTTCTCAATCAATCCATGTTTTCTCCTGCAGATTTTAAATATATATATTTTTATTTTTTTTATTTTTACAGCTAGATAGTTTAGCAGACTACACTATTCTGTCAAAAAGCAGCGGAAACGAGACAAAACCTGCAGCCAGTGTGAACATCGCTTAATCCTACACTGGCAATAGCCTGTAAGGCAATTCACTAAAGTGGCGCAAACATCAGTAGATTTCAGTTGACAGTCCATAAATAACCGCCTGAAACCCAGAAGAAGGGCCTGCTACACCCTGAATGGAATATAAAACTGCGAGGTGCGAACAAGACCCTACCTTCCTTCACAGAGTCCGCAGCTCTTTGCTTGCTGCTACTCTTTTCGGCATTGCTGTATTTAGCAGGTTCGGTGTCCCCTTCCTTCTCCTTCCCGGACTTCTCTTCCTTCTGTCTCGTGGTGCCATCGCTCCGCTTCACGTGTTCGTTCCTCTTTTCTGTCCTAATTTCTTTATTCTCCTCCTTCCGGTCCGATTTCTCAGTGACCTCAATTTTCTTCTCCACTCCTTCAACAGATTTCACTCTCTGCTCGTCAGTGTCGTTTGGAGTGTCTTTGCTCGGCGTGGAGCTAATTGCTTCATTGACTGAATTTTTTATGTCCTCGGCTGGAGGCGAGAGGTCATTCATCTCTTCTGCCTTGATAAGCGGCTCCACACTACTTTCACTTGGGCCTTCAGGAGCGGGCTTGTCGTTCTCCAGAGCCTCTTCTGTGGAAACCTCAAAGGTCTGCTGTGGAGGGGCTTTTCTCGACATTTTGTCAGGGTTTTTAGGATTACAATTCTCCGACATGGCCCAGGCAGCCGTGGCTTCTTGATTCAAGGAACTTATAGTTTCCAAAATGGACATTGCGTCGTTAGCGACACTGGTGCTGGGTCCAACCATAGATGCAGAACCTTAGGAAGAGATGGAAAAACAAAACAGTTCATCTAGGACAGTCATAAATGGCTAATAAATCCTTTAATCCATAAATTCTGATAATTCCGCTATTGCCTCTGGTACAGAAAAGTAAGATATTCTGAGATTTAATGACACGGGAACCAGACAACTGGGCAGAGAAAAGCAGTCACAGTGGTCACACAATTCTTGATGGTCTCTGCATCCATGTGAACTTCATATACTTCTCTAGGACACTTAGAGGCATCTGATATCATCTTAGATCATCTGATAATCCAGCGGCCACCATCAAGTTGTGCTAGTCTCATATCAGAGTGGGGGGATTTGTACAAGCGGCTCCCACTCTGGTGGACTCAAACCACCCTGATGACCACCATTGTAAGGAGTTCACACTACCATCAGAGGCTCCATTCTGCATTTCTGTCAGAAGCAACAGGAGGAAAAGTGCAGCATGTAGCACAATTCTTCCTGTCAAAACAACAGACACCATTATAAGTCAATGGGGTCAACTGGAGTCTGTCACATACAACTGGGGTCACACAGCGATCTTGGCCACGACACCTACTGCACGACCAAAGATCACTGTGCAACAGTGCCGCCAATTGTAGTTCTTGTAATTCTGTGGTCGGGGCAAAGTGCAAGTCGAGCTGCAAACCCATTCATTTCAATAGCTGCACTGCCACAAAGCGATCTTTGGTAGCACTACCGCTGTCGTGACCAGAATCGCCATGTAGACACAAACCACAGAACTGGCACTGTTGTCATGGTTCCTGTTATAATGGCAGTGTGAACAGAGCCTTCGTCATCATCGCTGCAGGGAAAATGCCTGGTTGCTGCATTTTATAGAGCAAACCGCTTTAAAGAGGTTGTCGGAGATAATAAAAAATCTCAGACAACCTCTACAATACTTTAAAATAAAAAAACAAAAACAATCATATACAATCATCGCTCATTCCAGCACCGTTCTCCGCCGCACGGTATTGTCGAAGCTGTTTGCTTGCAAACGGGAGCAGTGACAAGCTGGGAGGTGGCATAGGACCGCTGCAGCCAGTCACTGTCCAAGGCAGTCTAGGACTGAGGATCAGGTGCTGCACCCCTGCATGTCCCAGTAGTCGGCATCTCAACACTGCAGCCAATGACCCCTCAGCTGTAGACCGTGATTGGCTGCAGCGTTCTTGTGTCATACCATAACCAAACAGCGGCAGCAATACCACAGGAGTGCCACAGAGAACGGCACTGGAATAAGGGGAAGTATATAATTATTATTATTATAAGCGATTGTAGAGCTTGTCCAAGATTTTTGATTGTGCCATCAGCTCTCCTTCACCCCTGTGCCATCAGCTCTCCTTCACCCCTGTGCCATCAGCTCTCCTTCACCCCTGTGCCATCAGCTCTCCTTCACCCCTGTGCCATCAGCTCTCCTTCACCCCTGTGCCATCAGCTCTCCTTCACCCCTGTGCCATCAGCTCTCCTTCACCCCTGTGCCATCAGCTCTCCTTCACCCCTGTGCCATCAGCTCTCCTTCACCCCTTGTGCCATCAGCTCTCCTTCACCCCTTGTGCCATCAGCTCTCCTTCACCCCTTGTGCCATCAGCTCTAACCCCCTTGTGCCATCATCTCTAACCCCCTTGTGCCATCATCTCTAACCCCCTTGTGCCATCATCTCTAACCCCCTTGTGCCATCATCTCTAACCCCATTGTGCCATCATCTCTAACCCCATTGTGCCATCAGCTCTGACCCCATTGTGCCATCAGCTCTAACCCCCTTGTGCCATCATCTCTAACCCCCTTGTGCCATCATCTCTAACCCCATTGTGCCATCAGCTCTAACCCCATTGTGCCATCAGCTCTAACCCCATTGTGCCATCAGCTCTAACCCCATTGTGCCATCAGCTCTAACCCCATTGTGCCATCAGCTCTAACCCCATTGTGCCATCAGCTCTAACCCCCTTGTGCCATCATCTCTAACCCCCTTGTGCCATCATCTCTAACCCCATTGTGCCATCAGCTCTAACCCCATTGTGCCATCAGCTCTAACCCCATTGTGCCATCAGCTCTAACCCCATTGTGCCATCAGCTCTAACCCCATTGTGCCATCAGCTCTAACCCCATTGTGCCATCAGCTCTAACCCCCATTGTGCCATCAGCTCTAACCCCCATTGTGCCATCAGCTCTAACCCCCATTGTGCCATCAGCTCTAACCCCCATTGTGCCATCAGCTCTAACCCCCATTGTGCCATCAGCTCTAACCCCCATTGTGCCATCAGCTCTAACCCCCATTGTGCCATCAGCTCTAACCCCCATTGTGCCATCAGCTCTAACCCCCATTGTGCCATCAGCTCTAACCCCCATTGTGCCATCAGCTCTGCTGCCATGCTCCTCCTGACACCCGGATTGCACAGTGTCATTGGTTACTATGACGCTGTGCACTCCAGGCGCCCGGCCTTAGTCGCGCCCCCACCCCCTCGGTTTCACTAACTTACCTTTCCAGCAGGGGCGCTGCGGACACTCCATCGTTCCGCGCTGCTCTGCGCCTGACGTCACACAGTGCGTCAGGTCACGGCGTGCGTACGTCAGGAGGTCAGAGCAGCGCGGGGCCATGGACGTGCTGTGAAGTGTCCGGAGGCCGCCTGCTGGAAAGATGAGTATTCCAAGCGCAGCGGGAGACCACGGAGCAGGAGTAATAGCAAGCGCTTCACTCCCGCTCCGTGGTCACATGACACAAACGAATCTTCGATGCAAAAAAATTTGCATCGAGGATTTTTTTGTGTCGAATCACTCGATTTAATCGAGTAATCATTTCAGCCCTAATCCCAGACCACTCCTTCAAAAGGTCTGGACAGGACAATGATTTCGACCATAAAGCCACTTTCAGACAAAAGAAGGGCTTTACAGACAACTCGCTCAGACCTCTTGTAGTTCAGCAGATGGCGCTGATGTTCCATAAGAGTCTGCAAACTGCATCCGTAATATGAATGCAGGCTTGCACCCATATAATACCCATCTAAAAGTGACCCAAGGATGCACTGAGTGGCGATTTCATGGAACTTTAGCTCAACTTACAGTTCTTACTTCTCTCCAACAGTCTAAGCTGTGAGCGCCTGCAAAGCTACCATCAGGATTTGGTGCAATGTGCAGCCACATCACATTCAGCCACAACCTGAAAACAGTAAAACCTAAGTACCAGTGATGGCGAGAGACGACTCCGTTTTCTCTTCCACTTGTTCGTGATTCACATTTGCATCTTCTTTGTTGTTTAGCGTGGCCAAAAAATCTTGTACAACTTTTTCCACTTGAGGTCTGAAGGTGTGATTTATCTTTGGGTCCACAACTTGGGATATAATGCGGTCAATGCCAGACTCAAGCATTCCCGACCTACAGTAGCGTAGGAAAAAAATAATAATAATAATTTCAATCTAAATCATGTGGCTAGCCAACCTGAGCGAGATTAATCTCCTGATTTGACTGGTGGAGGTCAGTCTACGGAGACCTAGAATGAAGGGGATGCAGTGCGGAGCAGAGAGCCGTGCCTCTTCTGCTGCGGTTGGCTTCATTAGGAAGGAGCTACTAACGTCACATTCTCACATCTCCCCAATGAAGTTGAGAGGAGCAGACATGAACTAAAAGGGGTACGGTGGTCTACACTGCCACAGCCCTTCTAGCTATAGAGATGGGGGGGGGGGGGGGGGGGGGACGACGACTCCTGGTTGACTGCTACAGCCATCACTCAGGACTGAGGGGAGGGGGTTATGAATACGCTCAATGCACAGAATGGAGGGCACTTCAGCATGAGGGACCGCCCAGAGGGCACTTGTGGGAGATGCGGTCGCCATGTATGGTTTAACTATTTTCCCTATCACCCGTCTAATGCTGATGGCACTTGGCAGTATAGAGGTTTCTATGATGACACATATAAGCATGTTAGTTAATGGACTTGCAATGTGTAACACTATTGAGTGTTAAAGGGGTATTCTGACGATATACATTTATGGCATATGTGAAAGATGCATCCTAAATGCCTGACAGGCGGGGGTCCCAACTATTGGGAGAAGAAGGGTCCTGGGACTAGTGTAGAGCAATGCAAAGTGGTTGGCAGCTGTGAAAAGGGACCTGGCATGAGTGCTGTACTAAAGTCTATAAAGTTTACGGAAACGGTCAAGCACACATCCCGGGCCCCGCTAGCTACCAGATATTTATCATATATCCCAGATAAGCCATGAATGTCAGAATATCTCTGATTAAATGGTTGAATATTAGACATAACACAGGACCTGCTTTCCAGCACACTTAAAGGGGTTTTCCGGGTTCAGGGCTGAACATGGGTATAGGCTGTCCTTTATGTGTAGAGTACATATTAGAGGAGCATTTTGTTGCTCCGACGCTCTCCCTTGCCTCGCGGCATTGCAAGGCTCTGTATTGTGCCGGTGGTGTACCGGGCTTCTCCTCATTAAGCAGAGACTTAAGCCTAGCAGTGAGCCCAGGGACGTCTCCGATGGGTGGTCCCTAAGCGCTGTCGGAGGTGGATACTATGCTACTTTGCCTCCAAAACAATCTTCAGCTCTAGAGACCACCCATCTGGGGTGGTGACGTCAACAGGCTCACTGCTAGGTGGAAGTCTCCGTTTAGCATAGTGAGGAGATGCCCGGCACAGAGCCAAGGGGGAACTGCTCCGATGCTTAAGTCAGGGGGGCTGCCTGGGTGAAAATGGAGGCATGTCCGGGTTTAGCTCTGAACCCGGACAACCCCTTTAAAGCGGTTGCCCCACCTGGGACATCTATAGCACATTGATAAGATATGCTGTAAAGGTCTGATAGGAGTTGATCCCAGATGTGGGACCTGCTACCATCTTCAGAATGGGGCCCGAAGAGAACAGTGAGCACGCTGTGTATGCACGGCTGCCATCCATTCACAGCTATGGGATTTCCAAAAATAGCTGAGCATTGGCTTGGTTATTCGCCGGAAGATCCACATTGGTGGCCGGAGGGGTGGCTGCAATTGTGCGGCTTGCTCTCCATTCATTTCGGGTCCCCGTTCTGGGAGATAGAGATGGGTCCCGGAGGAGGGATCCACAACCCTCAGAAATTCACGGCATATCCAATCACTTTGTCATAAATGTCCCAGATGGAACTACCCTATTAATTAAATCTGCATAGGGTCTTCAGGGCGGTTCCTTAATGTCATACTGTAGATGAAATAGATCATCGGCGCTCAGCTGCGTACTCACTTGAGCACCTGCTGCCTGATGTTATTCCTCAGCTGGTTCTTGTTCAGATGAGGACTCCACGTGTGGTTTGCCAGGTGGTTGGACACGAAATTGTCAACCCGCTGTCTCAGATTTTGGTAGGCAGGCTGCAAAGAAAAAGAAGACTTGGTCAAAAGCTAGCCCCGTTACACAAACCTACATGCACCCAGCCACAGCACAGTTCTGCGTCACAGCACCCAAAAAATCCGTAGCTCCAAACTGTGCATCACTTTGCCTTCTATGTCACATAGGGGTTAATTCTCGATGAAAGGAAAAAATGTTTGGCTCATGACAAGTAAGGTGGAAATTCTTCACAGACGACCAATGCAGAGGCCCCACCGAGCACTTACTCAGCACTGAGGTTCGTTCTCTGGATCGTTGGGGGGTCAGATCCCAACCGATCATAATGTGATGGCTGAGAATAGCACATGGAGCAGAATTCCTGGATAACCACCATTCTTATACTGCTCGACAGGTGACAACATGACATTAGCAACTGAACAATGAAATATCGGTGTATAATTCGAAAAAAAAAAAAAATCTGCTCTAAGACAAGAGAAAGATGTAGCCCTATAATGCAGACATCTGCGAGTATCAATTTTGGGGGATAATGTGACTGGAAGTGGTGGTCCTAGTCGACTTGTGGGCAGGGAAAAGCACTGCTGCAAACCTTCATTCTAATGATCACTGGGGCCCAGGCAGCCCAACAATCAATACCTGCTGACATATCCTAGCACAGGGATCAGCTGCCGTGAAACTACAACTCCCAGCAGGCAAACATGCTCGCCTGTTCTTCTAACTCCCACAGAAGTGAATGAAGCATTCTGGGAGTTGTAGTTTCTGAACAGCTGGAGCACCGGAGGTTGCTGATCCCTGGCCTAAACAGTCGGCCTATAGACAAGCGAGGTCCGTTCCTCTGCACATCACTTCCGTTCAAAAGTTGGCTAGAAGTGCGGCTTAAAGGGAACCTGACAGGTGATGTCTGCTGCCCTACCTGAGGTCGGTCATATATACAGGTGAAACTCGAAAAATTAGAATATCGTGCAAAAGTCCATTTATTTCAGTAATGCAAATTAAAAAGGAATTGCATTCATGCAGCTTAAAATTTGACTTTTGTGAAAAGGTTCAATATTCTTGGCTCAAAGTGTCACACTCTAGTCAGCTAATTAATCCATACCCCCTGAGCAAATTGTGACTTTGGGGTTTCATAAGCTGTAAGCCATAATCATCCAAATTATAACAAAGAAAGGCTTGAAATATCTCGCTTTGCATGTAATGAGTCTCATCTGTTAGTTTCACCTTTTAAGTTGCATTACTGCAGTGCTTCTCAAATAGTGGGGCCAGGCTCCGTAAAGGGGGGCTCGTTCAGGGCCGGCCTTTGGGGTGTGCGGGCTGTGCGGCCGCACAGGGCGCCATAGCAACAGGGGCGCCGGGCGGCCGACAGCTCGCAGTGTAATATGCGGCAGGGAGATTAGCGCTTCCATTGTGGAAGCGCTCATCTCCCATCTGATCAGAGGCTGGCGCAGGCACTGGACGCGATGTACGGAGCGGGGTCGGGGGAAAGACTGGGAGGAAGAGCTGGGGGCCGGCAATAGCGGTGGGGCGGTGCGGTCACTGTACTATAGCCCCACCCCACCGCTCCCTCCGGTATACTAATAAAAAAATGTATTATTGAATTAAAAGTTATTAAACATGCCCCCCTCACTCCTAATAGTACCGTATATCCAAATTTCTTCTGTATAATGCCGGCAGGCGGGCCGGCGCGTCCCTCAGTGATGTCACGTGCCTGTGCCGCCTGCTTTATGAATGAAGCAGGCGGTGCAGACAAGTGACGTCACTGAGGGACGCGCCGGCCGCCCGCCGGCATTATACAGAAGAAATTCGGATATACGGTACTATTAGGAGTGAGGGGGGCATGTTTAATAACTTTAAACGGCGGCAGCGGGCACACGGAATCTGTGGATGGCACAGTTAAGGGGTGGGGGTCTGTGGATGGCACATATATAACAGTGCCAGCCACAGATCCCCCCCCATAAGTGTCCGTCATCCACAGATCCCCCCCATAAGTGTCCGTCATCCACAGATCCCCCCCATAAGTGTCCGTCATCCACAGATCCCCCCCATAAGTGTCCGTCATCCACAGATCCCCCCCATAAGTGTCCGTCATCCACAGATCCACCCCATAAGTGTCCGTCATCCACAGATCCCCCCCATAAGTGTCCGTCATCCACAGATCCCCCCCATAAGTGTCCGTCATCCACAGATCCCCCCCATAAGTGTCCGTCATCCACAGATCCCCCCCATAAGTGTCCGTCATCCACAGATCCCCCCCATAAGTGTCCGTCATCCACAGATCCCCCCCCATAAGTGTCCGTCATCCACAGATCCCCCCCATAAGTGTCCGTCATCCACAGATCCCCCCCATAAGTGTCCGTCATCCACAGATCCCCCCCATAAGTGTCCGTCATCCACAGATCCCCCCATAAGTGTGTGTCCGATCCACATTTCTTTCTTTTTTTATTCTCTTATACGTTAATAAGGATACAGTGTTATGCAGAGGTGTACTTCTAACAATTTTATAGACAAATGATACTATTTACAGTCGCGCGGGGGACGCAAAATGTTTTCTTCTTCCTAGGGGGGGCATGACAGAAAATAATTGAGAAGCACTGCATTACTGAAATAAATGGACTTTGCACCATATTCAGATTTTTCGAGTTTCACCTGTAGGCTTAGGTGGTTTGGAGCAGAGTGAATATGGACAGACAGTAGACGGGGCAATAATCAGGCCGATTATCGGGAATGAATGTTCTTGCGAACGCTCGTTCCGGACTAGCTGCCCAACTAAATGTGCCACGAACACCTGATGAATGAGCGAAACGTTCAGTTATCGGGTGATCCTGTCGTTCATGCCGGCACCACTGATCAGTTTTTGGACAGCAGATCGTGTGGTCTAAAAAGAGACCTGCTGCCCGAAAACAATGATTCTGTATGAGGACAAACGATCGCTATTCACCGCCACTTAACGAGCAGCTGACTGTCGGGAAGGAACGCTTCCTACCGGACAATCTGCTGCTCACCGGCACTTCTAAAGCCAGCTTAAGGCTACCTTCACACTAGCGGCACGGACCTCCGGCAGGCTGTTCCGTCGTGTGAACAGCCTGTCGGATCCGTCCTGCCGCTAGTGACCGTGTGCCCCCAGACTGCCGCTCTGTCCCCATTGACTATAATAGGGGCGGTGCGGAGTTCCGGCGGAGGCTCGGCGAGAGGCTGCCGGAATAAAACTATGTCCGACATTTATTCCGGCAGCCTCTCGCCGTGCCTCTGCCGAAACTCCGCTCTGCCCCCATTCATAGTCAATGGAGACGGAGCGGCAGTCCGGGGGCACACGGTCACTAGCGGCAGGACGGATACGACAGGCTGTTCACCCGCTAGTGTGAAAGTAGCCCAAGGCCCCTGATTATGGTGCTCACACAGTGACTGACCAACTTCTGTGTACACACTGAGGCCTTGTCCACAGTTTCGTGTCAGTGCCACGTCCGTTATATATATATATAAAAAAAAAAAAAAAAAAAAAAAAGTGTCCGTGTATCAGCTGTGAAGGATCCGTAATGGGACCCATTACGGATCCTTCACAGCTGATACACGGACACTTTTTTTTTTTTTTTTATAACGGACGTGGCACTGACACGAAACTGTGGACAAGGCCTCAGTGTGTACACAGAAGTTGGTCAGTCACTGTGTGAGCACCATAATCAGGGGCCTTGGGCTACTTTCACACTAGCGTTTTTTCCCCTCCGTGTGTCATCCTTAATTCATGGATGTTGCTCAGCTGAAAATTAATTTCAAGAGCATTTTCTGTCTTCCATGAAAAACAGGCGCACCACGGATGCCGTCCATGTTGTGTCCATGATTTTCACGGGTCATTAGACTTCAACGGGCACGCTTGGTCCACATCACAGATCAAAGTAATGCACGTCTCCATGATTTTTTTTACTGACCCACGGTCAGTTAAAAAAAATTACGAAATGTGAACAGACACATTTAAACCAATAGGTACGTGTGATGTCCGTGGAAAATGCAGACAGCACACGTCAGTGAAAAACGGAAATGTGAAGAAGGCCTGATAAAGGGATCGCTGTCTATCACCCTGTTTGGGCAAGGTAATCAGGGCTCTCCTAGGAGTCCTGTCAGGATTTATTCTGCTCTAAATCTTATAAACCTACATACATGACAGAGCTCAGCTTCTCTCCCTCCAGCAGGCAGCAGAAATGTCCTGACAAGTTCCCTTTACGGAGAGGGGAGTCATCCCCGGGCCTGATGCAGGCAGCCATAGTCTTTATCCATGTGCTGCGCACACAGAGCCATAGGTCTAAATGCAATGACCACGCGCGCCTCTGTTTCCCCTTGGTCCGTGTGGAGAAACTCAGGGCGTCCATTACTTTGGTCTGTGCCTCTTGAAACACGGACAGAGATCACTGGAAACTTCTGTCTATGTCAGAGGTGGAGCCCACTGCTGTATTAGGGCACAGAGGTGGGACGCACTCAATACACCCCTAGGACTGCTTCAGACAGACATAGTACTGCCTCCTCTATAGGGAGTGATAGGATAAGACACGACATAGTACTGCCTCATCACTCCCTATAGAGAGGACACGACATAGTACTGCCTCATCACTCCCTATAGAGAAGACACGACATAGTACTGCCTCATCACTCCCTATAGAGAGGACACAACATAGTACTGCCTCATCACTCCCTATAGAGAAGACACGACATAGTACTGCCTCATCACTCCCTATAGAGAGGACACGACATAGTACTGCCTCATCACTCCCTATAGAGAAGACACGACATAGTACTGCCTCATCACTCCCTATAGAGAGGACACGACATAGTACTGCCTCATCACTCCCTATAGAGAAGACACGACATAGTACTGCCTCATCACTCCCTATAGAGAGGACACGACATAGTACTGCCTCATCACTCCCTATAGAGAGGACACGACATAGTACTGCCTCATCACTCCCTATAGAGAGGACACGACATAGTACTGCCTCATCACTCCCTATAGAGAGGACACGACATAGTACTGCCTCATCACTCCCTATAGAGAGGACACGACATAGTACTGCCTCATCACTCCCTATAGAGAGGACACGACATAGTACTGCCTCATCACTCCCTATAGAGAAGACACGACATAGTACTGCCTCATCACTCCCTATAGAGAAGACACGACATAGTACTGCCTCATCACTCCCTATAGAGAAGACACGACATAGTACTGCCTCATCACTCCCTATAGAGAAGACACGACATAGTACTGCCTCATCACTCCCTATAGAGAGGACACGACATAGTACTGCCTCATCACTCCCTATAGAGAGGACACGACATAGTACTGCCTCATCACTCCCTATAGAGAAGACACGACATAGTACTGCCTCATCACTCCCTATAGAGAAGACACGACATAGTACTGCCTCATCACTCCCTATAGAGAAGACACGACATAGTACTGCCTCATCACTCCCTATAGAGAGGACACGACATAGTACTGCCTCATCACTCCCTATAGAGAGGACACGACATAGTACTGCCTCATCACTCCCTATAGAGAGGACACGACATAGTACTGCCTCATCACTCCCTATAGAGAGGACACGACATAGTACTGCCTCATCACTCCCTATAGAGAGGACACGACATAGTACTGCCTCATCACTCCCTATAGAGAGGACACGACATAGTACTGCCTCATCACTCCCTATAGAGAGGACACGACATAGTACTGCCTCATCACTCCCTATAGAGAGGACACGACATAGTACTGCCTCATCACTCCCTATAGAGAGGACACGACATAGTACTGCCTCATCACTCCCTATAGAGAGGACACGACATAGTACTGCCTCATCACTCCCTATAGAGAAGACACGACATAGTACTGCCTCATCACTCCCTATAGAGAGGACACGACATAGTACTGCCTCATCACTCCCTATAGAGAAGACACGACATAGTACTGCCTCATCACTCCCTATAGAGAGGACACGACATAGTACTGCCTCATCACTCCCTATAGAGAAGACACGACATAGTACTGCCTCATCACTCCCTATAGAGAGGACACGACATAGTACTGCCTCATCACTCCCTATAGAGAGGACACGACATAGTACTGCCTCATCACTCCCTATAGAGAGGACACGACATAGTACTGCCTCATCACTCCCTATAGAGAGGACACGACATAGTACTGCCTCATCACTCCCTATAGAGAAGACACGACATAGTACTGCCTCATCACTCCCTATAGAGAAGACACGACATAGTACTGCCTCATCACTCCCTATAGAGAAGACACGACATAGTACTGCCTCATCACTCCCTATAGAGAGGACACGACATAGTACTGCCTCATCACTCCCTATAGAGAGGACACGACATAGTACTGCCTCATCACTCCCTATAGAGAGGACACGACATAGTACTGCCTCATCACTCCCTATAGAGAGGACACGACATAGTACTGCCTCATCACTCCCTATAGAGAGGACACGACATAGTACTGCCTCATCACTCCCTATAGAGAGGACACGACATAGTACTGCCTCATCACTCCCTATAGAGAGGACACGACATAGTACTGCCTCATCACTCCCTATAGAGAGGACACGACATAGTACTGCCTCATCACTCCCTATAGAGAGGACACGACATAGTACTGCCTCATCACTCCCTATAGAGAGGACACGACATAGTACTGCCTCATCACTCCCTATAGAGAGGACACGACATAGTACTGCCTCATCACTCCCTATAGAGAGGACACGACATAGTACTGCCTCATCACTCCCTATAGAGAGGACACGACATAGTACTGCCTCATCACTCCCTATAGAGAGGACACGACATAGTACTGCCTCATCACTCCCTATAGAGAGGACACGACATAGTACTGCCTCATCACTCCCTATAGAGAGGACACAACATAGTACTGCCTCATCACTCCCTATAGAGAGGACACGACATAGTACTGCCTCATCACTCCCTATAGAGAGGACACAACATAGTACTGCCTCATCACTCCCTATAGAGAGGACACGACATAGTACTGCCTCATCACTCCCTATAGAGAAGACACGACATAGTACTGCCTCATCACTCCCTATAGAGAGGACACGACATAGTACTGCCTCATCACTCCCTATAGAGAGGACACGACATAGTACTGCCTCATCACTCCCTATAGAGAAGACACGACATAGTACTGCCTCATCACTCCCTATAGAGAAGACACGACATAGTACTGCCTCATCACTCCCTATAGAGAAGACACGACATAGTACTGCCTCATCACTCCCTATAGAGAAGACACGACATAGTACTGCCTCATCACTCCCTATAGAGAGGACACGACATAGTACTGCCTCATCACTCCCTATAGAGAGGACACGACATAGTACTGCCTCATCACTCCCTATAGAGAAGACACGACATAGTACTGCCTCATCACTCCCTATAGAGAAGACACGACATAGTACTGCCTCATCACTCCCTATAGAGAAGACACGACATAGTACTGCCTCATCACTCCCTATAGAGAGGACACGACATAGTACTGCCTCATCACTCCCTATAGAGAGGACACGACATAGTACTGCCTCATCACTCCCTATAGAGAGGACACGACATAGTACTGCCTCATCACTCCCTATAGAGAGGACACGACATAGTACTGCCTCATCACTCCCTATAGAGAAGACACGACATAGTACTGCCTCATCACTCCCTATAGAGAGGACACGACATAGTACTGCCTCATCACTCCCTATAGAGAAGACACGACATAGTACTGCCTCATCACTCCCTATAGAGAGGACACGACATAGTACTGCCTCATCACTCCCTATAGAGAGGACACGACATAGTACTGCCTCATCACTCCCTATAGAGAGGACACGACATAGTACTGCCTCATCACTCCCTATAGAGAGGACACAACATAGTACTGCCTCATCACTCCCTATAGAGAGGACACGACATAGTACTGCCTCATCACTCCCTATAGAGAAGACACGACATAGTACTGCCTCATCACTCCCTATAGAGAGGACACGACATAGTACTGCCTCATCACTCCCTATAGAGAGGACACGACATAGTACTGCCTCATCACTCCCTATAGAGAAGACACGACATAGTACTGCCTCATCACTCCCTATAGAGAGGACACGACATAGTACTGCCTCATCACTCCCTATAGAGAGGACACGACATAGTACTGCCTCATCACTCCCTATAGAGAAGACACGACATAGTACTGCCTCATCACTCCCTATAGAGAAGACACGACATAGTACTGCCTCATCCTATCACTCCCTATAGAGAAGACACAACATCGTACTGCCTCATCCTATCACTCCCTATAGAGAAGACAACATATTACTGCCTCATCACTCCCCATATAGAGAAGACACGACATAGTACTACCTCATCATCCTATTACTCCCTATAGATAAGACACGACATATTACTGCCTCATCCTATCACTCCCCATATAGAGAAGTCAGACATAGTACTGCCTCATCCTATCACTCCCCATATAGAGAAGTCAGACATAGTACTGCCTCATCCTATCACTCCCCAAATAGAGAAGTCAGACATAGTACTGCCTCATCCTATCACTCCCCAAATAGAGAAGTCAGACATAGTACTGCCTCATCCTATCACTCCCCAAATAGAGAAGTCAGACATAGTACTGCCTCATCCTATCACTCCCCATATAGAGAAGTCAGACATAGTACTGCCTCATCCTATTACTCCCTAAAGATAAGCGGCTAAAGAAGTGTCCAGAAGCCGCTGATCTCATCCACACAACAAGCCGGGCAGGCTCAGTGTCTGTGGAAATGGTTCACCCACCAGGTGCAGTTCTGGGTGATGCCAGGATACCCCCTACAGGTATAATGGTGGAGGGGGGCATATCCTAATGGATGACAGAGGGGGCTGATCACTGTCCTCATAAAAACTCCACCTGCTCCCTCCATATCCACACAATAAGACTGCTGCCCCCTCCTGGCACTAGGCAGGCAGCAGTCCTGCAGCCCATACCCCACATCCTCCTCACCTTCGTGTCCACATCAGCCAGGCAGTCTCTGCGGAACTGATCGAACAGACCCTGGCTCTTCAGGTGGTTGACGATCAGCGACACCAGCTTCGGATCCCCGGGCGGCAGGTTGGCCATGATGTCCACTGTTGTGACCCGGCGGCGGCAGCAGCGACCACCTCAGCACTCATCACCCAAAACAAACGCAACCGCTGCGCCCGACCCCTGACCCGGAAGCACTAGGGAGTTGTGGGGAAAATACAATTTCTGAAAGAAAGCGGGACCAGTGTGCGCGCTGACGATGAGTGTAAGGGAGGCAGCGACATCTAGTGGTGGAGTCGGCTCATGGTAAAGACGTAGGAGGTCTGATGGGTTTAGCGACCTCTAGTGGTCGAATAGGGTTATAGCGTACGCATGCGCAGTAATTTGAGAGTGATAAGCGTACAGGTGCGACCTCTAATGATAGATCTCAGTTATTGCATCCATACCAGTTATACTCACACACTTATGTCTTATAATCTTATGCTCCTGTATAATATAATATAGGCTGCTGTGCGCAGGATCAGTGCGAGATAATTACAGATCTGATTGATGTATCAATTTAAAGGGAGTATAACATTAGGATGGGCCAGGGTTCAGCAACCTTCGTAACTCCAGCTGTTGTGAAACTACAACTCCCAGCATGCACTCTTACTCGTCTGTTCTTTTAACTCCACTGGCATAGGCCAATGTTCGACTGATATAAGGGTCCAACCTCCAGGACCCCAACCCACAAAACTGATACGGCCCCCCCACCTAAGCCAATTTCTTACCCTAACCCCTTTGCCACAATGAAAGCGCTCATTCCCCATGGTCCTTCTGCTGCCCCCCCCCCCTGCCCCTACCTGGTGCTGCCTGAGGCGATCGCCTCACCTGGCCTCATTGCTGGTGCACCCCTGCCCAACCATCAGGACACCTGCTCCCCTTCAGAATCACAGACATTTTTGCCCCATAAAAAAAACAAAAAACTTTCCCCCCCTAATTTGGGCTGTCCCAGATTGAAAATGGGCAGGGCTAATGTAAACCCTGCCCATAGGCAAGTATTCCCAGGCGGGGCAGGATATTTCAAGGGGCGGGGCTTAGATGCCCCGATTTTACCAACTAAAACGATGGCAAGTCCCTGCTGTCCCTGAACCATGCAGCCCTATGCAGGAGCCTAGTTTGCCCTGGGTTGTCATAATGGTTTGTTCTGTAGGACTAATAGAAGACTATGGACGACAGTCGGTGAGAGAAAATGGGGCACATTTATTAAGCTCACGAATGGCGTATTTGAAATGCCTCAAATTTATGAGCTTAATCAGCTTAATCGTATTTGGTTTAAGTCTGACATCTAGTGGTTGTTTTCTTGTACGACAGGTTCATATTCACTAAGGCTACTTTCACATCTGTGTTCTTTGCAGGGGATCAGAAAAAACGCATCTGGTCAATAATACAACCAGCTGCATCCATTCAGAACGGATCCGGTTGTATTATCCCCAAAATGAACAAGACGGATCCTAAAACCATTGTATGTCAATGGGGGACGGATCCGTTTTTTTTTTGTGTCTGAAAAAACGGATCCGGCACCATTGAGTTTCATGCCGTCTTGATCAGTATCCCATGACGCACACAGAAACGCTACTTGCAGCTGTTTTGTTTCCTGCGTGGAAACGCAACCAAACGAAACGCAATGCATTCTGCTGCACTCTGTTCCAGTTTGTTCAGTTTTGTTCCCATTGACAATGAATAGGGACAAAACTAAAGCGTTTTCCTCCGGTTTTGAGACCCTCTGATGGATCTCAAAACCGGAAAGGAAAAAGCAGATGTGAAAGTAGCATAAGACTTGTCTCATCAGTTCTCCACCTGTTAGAAATCTACCAGATCTTCCTCTGTCGTGATAGTCGTCATTACTATTACTGTAGCGTGTGGCGGGATCTCTAGAAAAGTGCTCCACAGGACAATATATGGAGCAGAACAATATACATCGATGAGCAAAAGGGTAACAATGTTGTGAACTTTTGACTTTCAGGCTCCATATCTCACCATCCATTACAGCTTCCAACGTGGTGAGACTACCATCATTTTACAGAATCCCAGCTAAGACAGTAGCTCGTCAGAGGGTCAGTATGCCAAGGTAGTATAAAGTCAAATATGGAGTATTCACAGAGTACCACCCTGATTAAAACGTAGCCTTTAATCAAAGCGCTAAAATTACCCAACACAAAATATGCAAAACACAAAAGAAATATTAAATCAAAAGAAAGGCTGTGTAAGTACAGCAGTCATTCGTATTCCATAATACGGGATAGGGCGGATTTCTAGGCAGGATGGTGATGGTCTGATGGGGGACCTTTCCCTGATTCTTACCCTATGCTATCGATCCCTGCCTATAGAACGGAATGGCTGCCCCGATAGGGGCGATCCCGTATTCAGGAACCTCCTGCAAGCCCTCGGATGGCCTTAAAGACAAATGTGCAAGGCACCTAGATAAGGTGCCCTAAGGTGGGTCTATTAGATACCCTACTATAAATACAAAAAATAATAAACACTGAGTACATCAAAAGAAAACACACAAATGAATGCTAAATACATCAAAATAGATAGATGCTAAATACATGCTGAGTACATCAGAGTAAATAAGTGCTGAATTCATCAAGGTAAGTCATTATGTAGTGTCCCACTACGTAAGGGTGGGCACTACTCAAGGGTCAATTGGGTCACGTTGTTCTCCACCTCCTGTGGAACATGGTTATGGTATTTTATATTGCATTGTAATGTATACTTTCATGTTTATTTCCTGTGTACCAGGCCTGCTAGGGGTGTAGTTTCTCCTCCCAAGCTGTAGAGGGAGCTAGGGAACCCCCTAGTATATATAGTCAGGTCCAGTCCAGGGAGTGGGTGTGTTTTAGAAGCCAAGATTCACTTCAGCCAGGCAGGAGCTGAGGTCCAGCTTCTAACATGCAGCTAGATAGCCCAGGATCCTAACCAGTTTCTAGGAGAAGAAGTTCCCTCCTGAAGTTATCTTGCATTAAGCAAAGTACATAAAGCTGAAAGCTGAAGGGCAGAATTTTATTGTACAGCAAGAGGATTTATGCCAGAGGAAGGTTTCCCTACCCAAGGATAAAGCCAGCTATTAGGCATTCGGGCCTTGGAGAAAGTCAGACAGGATTCTGCAGAAAGTACAGCCTGATCTGTGAGTTTATTCCCTCTGAGTAATCTTGCTAGGATTCTACCTGCCATTAATGTAAAGCCTGCCTGTTACCAAATCTACTTCATATGGAACTGTCTGAAGCCTGTATATAGTTGAACGGTTCAGTAAAGAGGAGTTCTAGTTCACCATAAACGTGTGTACCTCAATTATTCCTCCAACAAATCGGTGTGCCACCGTTACCGGCACTGGCGTCACGAACTGTAAGGGATCTTGCCACAGGCACTCTAAACTTCCAACACCCAGGGCACCTCACCTACCACCCGGCCTGGTCCCTATATTCAGAGAGTGCCCCAGAGGATCTACATGCCAGCCTCTTCATCACTGCTGTATAGAGATGTCGCGAATATAAAATTTTCCGTTCGCGAACGGCGAACGCGAATTTTCGCAGAAATGTTCGCCAACTGGCGAACCGGGCGAACCGCCATAGACTTCAATAGGCAGGCAAATTTTAAAACCCACAGGGACTCTTTCTGGCCACAATAGTGATGGAAAAGTTGTTTCAAGGGGACTAACACCTGGACTGTGGCATGCCGGAGGGGGATCCATGGCAAAACTCCCATGGAAAATTACGTAGTTGACGCAGAGTCCGGTTTTAATCCATAAAGGGCATAAATCACCTAACATTCCTAAATTGTTTGGAATAACGTGCTTTAAAACATCAGGTATGATGTTGTATCGATCAGGTAGTGTAACGGTAACGCCCGCTTCACAGTGACAGACCAAACTCCCCGTTTAACGCACTGCAAACAGTCCATTTGCACAACCGCAAACTCCCCATTTGCACAAGGTTGGATACCAAGCTAGCCATGTCCCGTTCCTTGTCCTCACTGATGTCATTGAAGGTCTCTTCCTCCACCCAGCCACGTACAACACCAAGGGTCCCCGAAAGGTGACAACAAGCCCCCTGGGACGCCTGCTGTGGTTGGTCTTCCACCTCCTCAAAGCCACCTTTCTCCTCTGACTTCTCTTCTTCAGACTCCTCTCTCTGCGTTGCCTCTCTATGCGTTATTATAAGGTGTGTTAAGTAGTACTATTCATATCAGTTTAATCCCTGTTACGTCCACTATCAGGGGACGTGTATATGGAATCGATTTTAGGAACCGGGAGATGGAAAAAGATGCTTGGTCGGTCCTCCTACTTCAAATTTGGGGCACTGCGCGTGTAATCTAATGTGCCGCCAGATAGGAGTGGTGTGTTAAGTAGTTCTATTCTTATCAGTTTAATCCCTTTTACGTCCCCTATCAGCTTTCAGGCAAGTCAACCCCAAGACGGCGTGATACTGCCGTATCCGGGATGTGGAATAGCCCCTGGGGAGCTGGGGGGGTGCCGTTGATGTGGAGCAAGAAGCAGCAGCAGAAGAGGACTCAGCCAAGGAGGTTATGGAAGAGGATGGAGTAGGAGGAGTAGAGGAGGTGGCAGCAGGCCTGCCCGCAAGTCGTGGCGGTGTCACCAACTCCTCTGCAGAGCCACGCATTCCATGCTTGGCAGCCGTCAGCAGGTTTACCCAATGCGCAGTGTAGGTGATATACCTGCCCTGACCGTGCTTTGCAGACCAGGTATCAGTGGTCAGATGGACCCTTGCCCAAACACTGTGCCAGACATGCCATTACTTCCTTTTCCACAATAGAGTACAAGTTGGGGATTGCCTTTTGTGAAAAGAAATTTCGGCCAGGTACCTTCCACTGCGGTGTCCCAATAGCTACAAATTTTTTGAAGGCCTCAGACTCCATCAGCTTGTATGGTAAAAGCTGGCAGGCTAAGAGTTCAGACAAGCCAGCTGTCAGACGCCGGGCAAGGGGGTGACTTTGTGACATTGGCTTCTTACGCTCAAACATTTCCTTGACAGACACCTGACTGTGGGCAGAAGAGCAGGAACTGCTGAAGGTGAGAGGCGGAGTGGCGGATGGTTGAGAGGGGGCAAGGAGGACAGCAGTGGTTGACGTGGCTGAAGATGCTGGACCAGGAGGAGGATGGCGGCTTTGAGTTTGTGTGCTGCTTGTACTCATGTGTTGATCCCATAGGCGTTTGTGATGTGCGATCATGTGCCTTCGCAAAGCAGTTGTACCTAGGTGGGTGTTGGACTTCCCACGACTCAGTTTCTTTTGGCACAGGTTGCAAATGGCATCGCTGTTGTCAAAGGCAGACACACACAAAAAACACTGCTGAGCTCTGCAATGACGGCATTCTGGTGGTGGCAACAGCATGTGTTGATTGGCGTGCTGTCTGGCTGACCCCGGGTGCCGATGCATGCTGTCTGACTGTGCCACTAGCTCCTTGCGACGACCTCCCCCTGCTTCCAACTCGTCTCCTCCTCCTTGTCGGGTGGTAATAATTCAATTAAGAATTATTAATTATGGTCATAAAAATAATTAACCATAAAAAAATAAAAAAATAAAAATTTATAAAATTTGTCATAAATTCTTAAAATCATGAACTGGTGAATTGTAGACAACCTAATTGATACAATTCACATCTGAGTCCGACTATTTCCTCAGATAAATAAGTTCTTTTTGACGTGAGATAACGTTAATGATAAAATGTAGTTCTGCATTATACAATAATACACAGGTATTATAAAAATATGCAGATTTATTGGTTGCAAGGTTATAAACATATATAAGTAAATAAACACACTGATACATGCAAATGAATATATATAGCGTTAATATAAAGCATTACAAGCTTAACAATACATGTGAGTGGAAATAACTTGTCACATTATAACCAAGCTAGTATTTGGTTAGGATATCAAAATATGAACATAAGTTATATACATTACTTCTGTTCAGAGAAAACCTCATGATATCAGGATGGGCATGTCTAATCCTAGACATCATTATAGAATGCTAAATACATTCCGCCCCTCTAACTAACTACACATCACATGACTTCAAGATGGGCAAATCCATCCAAGGATATAACTTAGAAGAGATAACTGTATCCTTCCGCCCCATCCTGGACTATTTTCACACATATAACTTTGGTAAGACTATTAAGACAAATAACAGGGATCTAGGATCTTAAATGGAAAGGACTTGAAACAGGTCTTTCCTGTGGGAATCCATCACTTAGCTTGGCGAAGAATGTTCTATCAATATATATATATATATATATATATATATATATATATATATATATGCATATATAAAAGCAATCATTTAATGCTTTGCTAGATTATGAGTCTTGATTCTTCTGCAGGTAGAATGAAGCCTCACAATATCCTAAGACTACATCTCAATATGGAGATGATCAATTAATTTATTTATTTATTTATTCGCCAATCTAGATGGTATAATTTCACCCACATTATCTAATTAGTCTTAATAAAATGACATATCATTTTCTGTGTCTCTTACCAAGTCCTAGTAGGAATCTCGCTTCTGCTCCTAGGAAAGCTGGGTGGTCCATCATAGCACATCTCACCATGACTTTCATCTTGATAGACCTCAACTTCTCCTCTCCTCTCTCTTTCTTTTCTCCTTTCTTTCTTCCTTTTCCCTTACTGTGTATGGCTTATGATCACAAACTTATCAGTTATACACACCTTCCTAGTTTGGATCTTTCCAATCATTGTCGGATGGGCGTGATCATTGATAAAAAATGTGACATCATAACCTTACCCAGAATGCACTTTTGCTACTGTTGTAATGTCACCTACTGATACCTAGGTGGCACTGCTGTATAAGCTATCTGCATCATAGTATAAAGGGTTAACTTATGTAAGTCTGAATATACATTTTGACCTTAGAAGCTTTAATTCAAAGCCATAGGGATTAATTCTGACACTTGTAGCAATTAGAGACAGACCTCTAGGCGTCTCACTTAAAGTTTCTCACACTGTTGATTTATGGATCATAAATAACTTGTTTTCTCACAGAGATATCAGTACCTCCTCTGTCATACCAAAGATGTGATTAACGGTTACAAAACACACATCTTCACAGACACTCTTCTAATGAGAAATATATATAATATACTGGATACATGTTGTCTTCGTAACATATAACAATATAATATAAACAAATATATATATATCCTATTGATTGTCTTATGCTAAGGACTAACTAAGGCTCAATAAATGAATACATACATATTATATATTTTGCTTCATTAATAAATGCCTAATTGTATAGGTAATTATCACCAGCTGCATAGAGCTCATCTTTACCTCCCGTCATAAATTTAAAAGTAAACAAGGAGGCTTCTTCTCAGACTGGTACATTCATGGGAAGGATAACACTGAAGAGTATAAACCTTTGTGTGACCTTAATTTGGCCTACTCAAGACATACAAAATTGCAACTATAGTCGAGCATGGCTCTTAAAGACAATGAACATCCATCTTGACAATAATGAATTGGATATCAATGCATTTACCTATGAAAAGGAACAACACCCTCTCTGTCTCCCCATCTGAACTTTCCCCCTGTTCTTCTTCTCTTCGAGCGGGCACCCACGTGACATCCACGGACACATCGTCATCCTCAACCACTTCACTTGTATCTAACAACTCAGCAAAGGAAGCAGCAGCGGGTACAACATCATCATCATCATCACACCGTACGTCCATGTGTGTAATGCTGCCTGACTGAGACATATCCCTGTTATCTCCATCCTCTGGCAATAATGGTTGCGCATCACTCATTTCTTCCAACTGATGTGTAAATAACTCCTCTGACAGATCAAGTGAAGTGGCTGTGGTGCTAGTGTTGGTGATGGCAGCAGGCGGGTGAGTGGGAACTTGAGAGGTGCCCGAAGCTGAGCTGGAGGAGGATGGTGCGTCAAGGTTCCGAGCGGAAGCTGTAGAAGATTGGGTGTCCTGTGTTAGCCAGTCAACTATGTCCTCAGAACTTTTCGAGTTCAGGGTACGTGGCCTCTGAACACTGGGCATTATTCTAGGGCCAAAGGGAATCACAGCACCACGACCACGACGGCCCCTGTGGGGTGGCCTGCCTCTGCCTGTCATTTTTTTTTACATTAGTTAAGTTGTACTATGTGTGCAAGCTACTGTGACACCGGATATGAGTGGCAATGTGCACTGGCAGAAGTTGGCAGAGTAGACGCTGTAGGCCTGACACACACGTTTGCAGACAACTACCGTAACTACTATTTTATCTATTACAGTCAAAATTGTATTTTGTTTTTAAATATACACTACTGTTACACCAGATATGAGTTGCACTGGTGTGACACTGTGCCCTGGCAGGCCCTGAAACGCACACTTGTGAAGGAAACTGACTGCTATTATTTCACAGTCAAAAAATATATATATTTTTTTAAATGCAAGTTATTGTAACACCAGATATGAGTGGTGGCACTGGGCAAGTGGGCACAGTATACGCTGTGAGCCTAACACACACGCTGGCAGGAAACTGCAATTAGATTACACAGGAAAAAAAGGGCTTTTTGGGGTGCTGTCCTTACAGCAGAGATCAGATGAGTCCTTCAGGACTGTAGTGGACACTGAATACACTAGCCTAGCTATCGATTTCCTTATTGAATCATCAGCAGCTACACTGTCCCTCCTCTCACTAAGAATGCAGCTTCCGAATGAATCTAAAAAGGATGCTGTCTAGGAGGTGGGAGGGTCTGGGAGGGAGGGTCTGCTGCTGATTGGCTGGAATGTGTCTGCTGACTGTGAGGTACAGGGTCAAAGTTTACAAAATGATGATGTATAGGGGGCGGACCGAACATCACACATGTTCGCCCGCCGCGGTGAACGCGAACAAGCTATGTTCGCCGGGAACTATTCGCCGGCGAACTATTCGGGACATCTCTACTGCTGTACGCCTGCCCAGGGTATACTACAAACTGTGAGTACAAAGAGCAACCCTCGGTCTGTTAACTGACCCCCGTGACCTCACATTCGCTCACCCTGCAGGACTGGCGTACTGCAATTGGTCAATACAGAATGATGAATAGATGCTCAGTACAGTTTCTGCAAGATCAGATTGTATCCTGATTAACACAAAACACCTTCAGTTTGCAAAGGTCATCGCAATCAATTTATAGGACCCTTATCCCAACGCGTTTCACCCAGTGTGTAAGAGGGGCTCATCAGGGGACATAAATGCAGTATTTAGATAGGCATCAGAGGATTATTTCACAAATGACCCAACCTGGTGTCCAACAATTTTTTGTAACACCAGTTGATCAAGGTAAAAGATAGACGTTGATATTCATTCAGCAAAAAGGTAATAGTCAGAAGGTAGGGCCGATGGCCTGCAAACACCCTCACATCCGATATAAGTAAATAATATACATCCTCCCATAAGATGTAAGGTAGATACTGCTTAATGAAAGACTGCAGAGGAGTAAGGTACTTGTGTGCCCCATATATTAGATACAGGTCAGATGTCAACCAGTATGGTTACTGTTAACCGGGATACACGGGCCGCTGTAATATACTGTCTGAAATGAGAGAAACATATCAAGAAGATGCATATGGTGCCATAGAGAGGAGGTGCTACTCAGTGCTTAAAAAGCTTGTAACATACAGTGTGTGTGGCGGCATGGCGGGCAGACATGGATTGACAGCATTTTTAAATATGCCGCCGAAAAAGCGAGGGGCGGTGTTGCTGGGCGTGTACTATGATGCTTACCTTAGTAACAAGATGAGCGTCCTGGCAACATCTAGGGCTTAGCGCCAGTCACGTGTAAACTTGGTAGGTCATGTGAGCGCATTCACGTACCCGTCCGTACAGCATCATAGACCATGTGATCAGTAGAGGTCACAAGGCCAGCGCTGCACAATGCACTGTTCTATGATGTAGAGGATCATGTAATGGAATGAAACACTTTGGGCACCGATGAGTAATCGGACAGTATATAGTGAAGTAAGATGCAGCAGAAAAATAATATAAGGAGGAAATGAGGGAAGGAAAGATTTATGGCCCACCTATTGTAGCAGATCTTAGTAAGACCCATATTACTGTAAATAACAGTCAATTATGAGGGGTACAATCAAACAGTAGAGGGGGTAAAGAGTACCCAGTAATGGGAATGGCCACATATTCCCAGCCATAACAGATTTGACCTGGGACCGATATATTACCCACTCAGTAAGATACTATGGTTGACCGGCTACAAGAAACATGAGAAGTACATTTCTTCATTAAGACCACAGGGCGAAATCGTATTTAGCACATATATTCACCTGGACTCCTTTTGTTTTAGGATATTATCGAAGTCTCCTTCCCTGATGGAATGTTTTATAGTCTCTATCACGGAGAATCGTAGGGTCTTAACATTCCCTCCATGATGGAGTAGACCGTGCCTTGAGAGAGGTTTGTCGCGTTTATTGCGAACATCCCCAATATGCTCCAAGATTCGTTTCTTAAAGGCTCTGCAGGTCTTACCCACATATTTCATTCCGCATTCGCAATGAGCCAAGTACACTAGACCTACAGTATTGCAGTTGGCAAAAGTGCGCGCTGTATAGGTCCGTTCTTGGGCACTATTTGAAAAAGTGTCACCCACTGCAATAAAGGGGCATGCCTTGCATTTACCGCATCTGTAGGTACCTAGTCTCTTATACAGCAACCAGGTACTTCAAAGTTGGGGGCTTCAAAGTGGCTGTGGACCAATGTGTCGCCTATGCTGCGTCCCCGTCTGAACGTTATGGCTGGATAGTCTGGAAGAAGGTTTGTCAGATCGGGGTCTGTTTTCAAAAGAGACCAGTATCGTCCAAAGATCTCCTGAACATGTTGGGATGCGGTATCGTATGTACCGAAAATTCAAATTATTTCTTGTGGACATTTTTTACCTTCAGATTGAAGCAGTGTGGACCTATCAATCGACTCAGCATTACTCCATGTCTCATATAGACACGAGTCGGGGTATACCCTCTGTTTAAAGCGATGAAATAGTTGTTGGGCCTGTCTGGAAAAATCCCTGTGGTCTGAGCAGTTTCTATGCACCCTCAGGAACTGTCTCTTAGGGATGCCCTTCCTCAGTGGTGTAGGGTGGAAGCTATCCCACCTAAGCAGGCTATTGGTTGATTTTTTTTTACGGAACAGAGTGGTTTTGATGACATTGTTCTTACCACTTTGGATTTGTATATCAAGAAAGTTAATTTCATTGCGATGAAGTTCATATGTGAAGTATGACCCTACATAATTAGTGTTAAGCTCATGCATAAAAAGTTTAAAGTCATCCTGTGTTCTGGACCATAGTAACAAAATGAATCTGGTCCAGTGTGTCATGGTCTCGGAAAAAACAATGGTATCCTCCCACCAGCCCAGGAGCAAATTAGCGTAGGTAGGTGCGCATGGACTACCCATCGCGGTGCCCCTGAGCTGGTGGTAGAATTGACCATTAAACACAAAGTAGTTGTGCGTCAATACAAAGTCCAAGAGTTGAATGACCAGATGGTTGTGTTCCTTCAAGTCATTGGATCTGGAGTTGAGAAAATACTTGGCAGCTGCCAAGCCTTTATTTTGAGCAATTGATGCTAACCAGGTGTCTGGCTCCAATATAATGCCATCGATGCATCTAAGTAAATCTGTTGTGTCCCATAAATACGATGGTAGGGCTATGACGAATGGGCTGAGTATTTGGTCAATGTAAGTACCTGCATTTTCATTGAGGCTCCCTATCCCAGATACTATCAGTCAGCCCCTGAGGGGACTAGTTCCTTTATGTATTTTTGGAAGACCATAGAAAGTGGCCACCCTGGGGTTGGATGGTTCAAGATACTCAAATTCCTTCCAATCTTAAAGTTTCCCCTCAAGGGCCTCCCGCAGAATCTGGGATAGCTTCTGTGAATAAAAAGAAGTGGGGTCAGATTTCAATACTTCATATTTATTTGTGTCAGATAGAAGTGATAGACACATGTCCTGTAGAGATGGCCTTACGGTTCGCCCGGCGGTCGTTTCACGGCGAACTTTGCTCGTTCGTGGTTTGCCGAACAGGCGAACATATGGAGATGTCCGCCGGCGCCATATTCTTTTGCATTTTGCCGAACTTTGACCCATGACACATCCATCAGGTGGTACAGGACAGCCAATTGAGACGTTTCAGCACATGGACACACCCCTACCTTATAAATAAACCTGATCTGGCCCCCAGTTTACATTCAGTCTTTTGCCAGTGTAGGGAGAGGTTGCTGTGTGGAGCAGGGACAGACTGTTAGGGACACCAAACGCTAGCTAATAGGGCCACAAAAGTCCTTTTAAGAACTAGTATAGGTGTGCTATCGATAGGTGTGATATACTGAGGGGTGTAATACACTTATAATATACTTTCTAACATGGAAAGTATAATATAGTGAATTTGTATTGTGCAGCATTTGTGTGCGGTTCTGTTGAGATACCGCAGCTATACAGAGGGACAAACGGTATTGGAACAACTAATTGCAACTGGTGTGATATACCAGTTGCCCCCCAAAAAAACTGATTGAGGCAGGGGTGTGATATACCTATAATATACTTTCTATATAGTGCATTTGTATTGTGCAGCAGTTGTGTGCGGTTCTGCTGAGATACCGCAGCTATAGAGAGGGACAAACGCTATTGGAACAACTAATTGCAACTGGTGTGATATACCTGTTGCCCCAAAATAAACTAATTAAGGGGTTTGATATGACCTGTGGCCAGAGCTGGCACAATTTGCCATGGAACTCTTGGCTTGCCCCTCGTCGAGTGTCCTGTCTGAAAGGACGTTCATCGCAGTCGTATTTAAAGCATTGATCTGATGAACATACCAAACTCACACTCTATAACATAGAGACTATAATCAACAGAGGGAAAGTTATACTCACTTATGGTGGATCAAATTGACACTTTTTCAGTTTTTTGGGACGACCTTTTTATTTTTGAATATATTTTTATGTACTCAGCTTTCAGAGATTTTATGTACTCAGCATTTATTTTATGCACAATATTATATGTATTCAGCTCTTAATTATGTACTCAGCTACTAAGCACTTATAATTCATGGTGAAAGTATAGGCACAAAGTCCACTAAATTTTAGGTGGTATATATTGGATATATTTCCCCTAAAACTTGAAGTACCACTGGTTTACCATTAATATACACGCATTTGAAACGTTATCACAATTTACATGTACCGATTTATGATCTACAGCTGAGGAACAGGAAATTGCCTCTTCGCCAGTGATCATAAAAAGAGGAAGCAGCATTATATTGAGATCACTACATTTCTATATTTTTATATTTTAATTTTAATTTCATGTGGAATGTATAATAAAGGTATCTGCACATTTTAATTTAAAATTCAGATGGTGAGTGCCTGTTTTTCTTCTTCCTTTTTATAAATTTTTATCTGTTGTGACGGGGTGAGTCACTTAAAACAGTGCACCATTACCAGGTTTTGAAAACGAGGGAGAGCCACTATAGATTTATTCTATAATTTTTGGGGCCTGTAATCTAACTGGCCAACAGTAAAATTGTTATACGGTGACCGCCTAATATATCTCCAGCCACATTATCAATTGTTCTTTTCTGTACGGTGAATGAATAATTTTTGGGGCCTGTACTCCACTGGCCTGCAGTAAAATGTATATCCATTGACCATCTAATATACCTCCAGCCACATAATCACTTGATTTTTTCTGTCCGGTGAATGCCTAATTGTTGGGGCCTCGGAGGAATTCAACACCTGTGACGACCACGTGTTATCGAATTTCACCTATTATAATTTGGGGTTTATTCAAGAGGGGGGATTTCGTTAGCCATGTTTTTAATCATATATTTTTAGTTCTTTTAAACATATGTATTTGACATTTATTTGCACTGGCCTGAAGTAAAATAGATATCCAATGACCGTCTAATATACCCCCAGCCACATAATCACTTGATGTTTTCTGTCCGGTGAATGCCTAATGTTTGGGGCCTATACTCCCGTGGCCTAAAATAAAAATGTTCTAGGCTCCGGCAGGCCACATTTTTGACAGTTTCCTTTAAGATGCATAAAAATGGCCCCTGATTAAAATACATATTTTTTGTGGGAATTTTTGCCATTGATCCCCTTCTGGTATGTCACTGTCCATGTTGTGGGATGATTTGTGCACTTCCAGTAAGTATTTGGTGGCTGCAATAATGACCTGAAGGTTTTTGAGGTTTGCCTGCCATTAAAGTGAATGTGGCCCGCCGCAAACTGACTGTTCGCGAACATTTGATCGCGTTCGCGAATCGTCCCGGCCAATGTTTATCCATCACTAATGTCCTGATACTGTTGAACAGACATGACAACCACATTCTCCCCCTTGTCCGAGGGTTTGACTACAAGAGCCTTTGTTCATAGTTAAATGCCGTAAGACCTCCATTGGTGTTGGTACAATGTTTTTAAGGTCCCTAGTTACGGATCTCAGAAACAGGTCAATATTTGCTTTTTCCAGTGTTTTTGGAGGCATTTTTGTGGTCTCGTTTTTAAGAGTGGTAAAGGGACCCTGTCCTTTTGGGCGATCGTTTTCATCCAGTAATCCCACCAGATCATCAAGTCCTTGTAAATCACTGGGATCAATTCCCAGTTCAAGACTTTTTTATCAGAGGAGCAGAAGATCTTATGCCACCTTAGTTTTCTAGTGAACAGGTGAAGATCTTTCATCCATTCAAAAGAATTAAATCATGTGGTGGGTACATACGATAGTCCTTTGGTTAAAATCTTTTGCTCCATATCTGATAAGGGTGTTTCTGACAGGTTCAAAATAACCGACTGAATAGAGGATGATGTTAATACCGCTTGTTCTGTTGGAACGATGACTGTGCCCGGTCTCTCAGGGTATAGGCATTCAGAGGAGTCTGGCCTAAAAAAGATGAAGCATCCATAATAGAAGATGTTAAAGAGGGTGAGGTGTCTGAAGAGGATGTCCCACCTGGGGCTGTCCTTGGGGATGGTTCTCCCATTTTTGGTTGTTACCAATTTGTGCTGGTTCCCTCTCCCCTAGTACCAGGGAATTTTGAGGGTCCCATTGTCTGACAGGGTAGTAGTTGGTTTGTTGGTTATCCCTAAATTGTGCCCTCAGGGTGGATAATCTAGACATTGCTCTGGTCCTACCTCTGCCCCTCCAGTATGGTCGCCGATTTTGGTATTGATGTGACTGACTGTAGTCTAAATCAGAGCTGTCTGATTCATATGCAGAGCTTTCAGTTATTGATCCCTTCTGATTGGGCTGTATTACCTCATATGCAGTTTTGTTTCTAAACTCAGTTAAGTCCTTGATAAACTGGCGATGTTTTTGTTCAACTAGGCTAGATTTAAGCCTCTCTATATTTTGTTGTAGTTCCGATTCCTTTTTAGAGAATTCCGGGTGGTCCCTAAACTTCACTGCTATCTCAGTTTGGTTATTGAGCTGTTTTTATATTACCTCTATATTGACTTTTTCATGGTCTAATAACAATCTCATTAAGCGTAAAGAACTTTCCGTGATCTCCACTTCCCACTTAGATAGTAAATCTGGAGTGCATATACGTTTGGCTGGTTTAATATAAATACGTAAACGCTTTGGTATAATGGAGTTTTTGATATAATTATCGAGGGACTCAATTTCCTACCAAGATTTCTGATGTTCTTTATGGATGTTATATAGGTCCCTAAAGGTGGTCTTAATCGATGGAGTGGTTGTTTTCAGAGAAGACAACTCCTTCTCAGAGAAAATATCATTTGCTTCCAATAACCATTTATTTTTATCAACCTGTGTGCTCAAGAAGCCAAGCCCGTCAGAGGGTCAGTATGCCAAGGTAGTATAAAGTCAAATATGGAGTATTCACAGAGTACCACCCTGATTAAAACGTAGCCTTTAATTAAAGCGCTAAAATTACCCAACACAAAATATGCAAAACACAAAAGAAATATTAAATCAAAAGAAAGGCTGTGTAAGTACAGCAGTCATTCGTATTCCATAATACGGGATAGGGCGGATTTCTAGGCAGGATGGTGATGGTCTGATGGGGGACCTTTCCCTGATTCTCACCCTATGCTATCGATCCCTGCCTATAGAACGGAATGGCTGCCCCGATAGGGGCGATCCTGTATTCAGGAACCTCCCACAAGCCCTCGGATGGCCTTAAAGACAAATGTGCAAGGCACCTAGATAAGGTGCCCTAAGGTGGGTCTATTAGATACCCTACTATAAATACAAAAAATAATAAACACTGAGTACATCAAAAGAAAACACACAAATGAATGCTAAATACATCATAATAGATAGATGCTAAATACATGCTGAGTACATCAGAGTAAGGCCTCATGCACACGACCGTTTTTTTTTTGCGGTCCGCAAAAACGGGTTCCGTTTTTCCGTAATCCGTGACCGTTTTTTCGTCTGTGGGTCTTCATTGATTTTTGGAGGATCCACGGACATGAAAAAAAAGTCGTTTTGGTGTCCGCCTGGCCGTGCGGAGCCAAACGGATCCGTCCTGACTTACAATGCAAGTCAATGGGGGCGGATCCGTTTGACGTTGACACAATATGGTGCAATTGCAAACGGATCCGTCCCCCATTGACTTTCAATGTAAAGTCAGGAGTTAATATACCATAGGATCAGAGTTTTCTCCAATCTGATGGTATATTTTAACTTGAAGCGTCCCCATCACCATGGGAATGCCTCTATGTTAGAATATACCATCGGATTTGAGTTCGATCGTGAAACTCAGATCCGACAGTATATTCTAACACAGAGGCGTTCCCATAGTGATGGGGACGCTTCAAGTTAGAATATACTACGAACTGTGTACATGACTGCCCCCTGCTGCCTGGCAGCACCCGATCTCTTACAGGGGGCTGTGATCAGCACAATTAACCCCTCAGGTGCGGCACCTGAAGGGGTTAATTGTGCGTATCATAGCCCCCTGTAAGAGATCAGGGGCTGCCAGGCAGCAGGGGGCAGACCCCCCTCCCTCCCCAGTTTTAATTTCATTGGTGGCCAGTGCGGCCCCCCCTCCCCTTTATTGTATTATCATTGATGGCTAGTGTGCGGCCTCCCCCGGCCCCCCCTCCCTCTATTGTATTATCATTGGTGGCCAGTGTGCGGCCCCCCCCCGGCCCCCCTCTATTGTATTAATATCATTGGTGGCCAGTGTGCGGCCTCCCCTCTCCCCCCCCCGGATCATTGGTGGCAGCGGAGAGTTCCGATCGGAGTCCCAGTTTAATCGCTGGGGCTCCGATCGGTAACCATGGCAACCAGGACGCTACTGCAGGCCTGGCTGCCATGGTTACTTAGCAATATTCCAATATTAGAAGCATTATACTTACCTGCTGCGCTGTCTGTGACCGGCCGGGAGCTCCTCCTACTGGTAAGTGACAGGTCTGTGCGGCGCATTGCTTAATGATCTGTCACTTACCAGTAGGAGGAGCTCCCGGCCGGTCACAGACAGCGCAGCAGGTAAGTATGATGCTTCTAATATTGTAATATTGCTAAGTAACCATGGCAACCAGGCCTGCCGTAGATCGGGGTGGGGAGAGGGGAGGCCGCACACTGGCCACCAATGATATTAATACAATAGAGGGGGGGCCGGGGGGCCGCACACTGGCCACCAATGATATTAATACAATAGAGGGGGGTCGGGGGGCCGCACACTGGCCACCAATGATAATATAATAGAGGGAGGGAGGGGGGGCCGGGGGAGGCCGCACACTGGCCACCAATGATAATACAATAGAGGGAGGGAGGGCCGGCGGAGGCCGCACACTGGCCACCAATGATATTAATACAATAGAGGGGGGGCGGGGGGGCGCACACTGGCCACCAATGATAATACAATAGAGGGAGGGAGGGGGGCCGGGGGAGGCCGCACACTGGCCACCAATGATATTACAATAGAGGGAGGGAGGGGGGGCCGGGGGGGCCGCACTGGCCAAGAATGAAATTAAAACTGGGGAGGGAGGGGGGTCTGCCCCCTGCTGCCTGGCAGCCCCTGATCTCTTACAGGGGGCTATGAAACTCACAATTAACCCCTCAGGTGCGGCCCCCCCTCCCTCCCTTTATTGTATTATCATTGGTGGCTAGTGTGCGGGCCCCCCCCGGCCCCCCCCTACCTCCCTCTATTGTAATATCATTGGTGGCCAGTGTGCGGCCTCCCCCGGCCACCAATGAAATTAAAACTGGGGAGGGAGGGGGGTCTGCCCCCTGCTGCCTGGCAGCCCATGATCTCTTACAGGGGGCTATGATACGCACAATTAACCCCTTCAGGTGCGGCACCTGAGGGGTTAATTGTGCTGATCACAGCCCCCTGTAAGAGATCGGGTGCTGCCAGGCAGCAGGGGGTAGTCATGTACACAGTTCGTAGGATATTCTAACTAGAAGCATCCCCATCACTATGGGAACGCCTCTGTGTTAGAATATACTGTCGGATTTGAGTTTTCACGAAGTGAAAACTCAGCTCTGAAAAAGCTTTTATGCAGACGGATCTTCGGATCCGTCTGTATGAAAGTAGCCTACGATCCCGGACACGGATGCCAATCTTGTGTGCATCCGTGTTTTTTCACGGACCCATTGACTTGAATGGGTCCGTGAACCGTTGTCCGTCAAAAAAATAGGACAGGTCCTATTTTTTTGACGGACAGGATACACGGATCACGGAGGCGGATGACAAACGGTGCATTTTCCGAGTTTTCAACGGACCCATTGAAAGTCAATGGGTCCGCAGAAAATCACGGAAAACGGAACAACGGCCACGGGTGCACACAACGGTCGTGTGCATAAGGCCTAAATAAGTGCTGAATTCATCAAGGTAAGTTATTGGTCAATACAGAATAATGAATAGATACTCAGTACAGTTTCTGCAATATCAGATTGTATCCTTTTTAAAATCTTTTTATTGATTTTCAATAAAGGGGGTTACAAACAGTCAGCAAAAACAAAGGATGCGATAGCCACTTACAATGATGTATGACAATGTTACATATACTGTTAATGCACAGTCACAAATATCAAGCTATTACCATATCAGAATAAATAATAGGGGACTTTTGCGCCCACATTAAGCAAATAAAGGTAGGTAGGAGCTCATTATATTTAATAATAATAATCTCAATATTATTATCACTGCTATCAATATTATTTAAAGGCGGAATCTGCAGAGAAAGGTGGGGGTTAGTACCCTATGACAGCTACGACCAAGTGATAGATACATCATCATCCTTTAAAAATTATTTTAGAAAGGGTTCATATGTAGAAGCAGTGATATGTCAATACTTCCTTAGTTATTATAGTGGCGGCGCCAATTAAAGTAACATCAAAGTACCTGATAACAATAAGGTACAAACATCTAATAAGGGAAGGAGGGATAGAGATGGGGAATGGGAGGGTGGAGTATGGAGGGATTTAGTACCTGTATAAATCAAGATATGAATCAAGATACGAGAGACACGCTCTAAGAGAATACCATGTAAATAGAGGGACTGGTCTGAAGCAGCAGGTACAATGCTACAACAGGTAGCCAATTGCAGGCTGTGATGGGAACGAGCCTCACTAGCGTCACCCGCCTTGCTAAGGAGGATTGTTCCCGTTGCAGCCTGCTATTGGCTAAGCCCCCCCCCCCCCACGCGGGATGTTTTCATGCATGCATGACATTTGTTGTGGTGTGAAGTCGTTCTGAACTCAGTTTGTATCCAATAGATACAATGGGGGAGATTTATCAAACTGCTGTAAAGGAAAACTGGTTTAGTTGCCTGTAGCAACCAATCAGATTCCTCCTTTCATTTTCCAAAGGAGCTATGAAAAATGAAAGGTGGAATCTGATTGGTTGCTATGGGCAACTAAACCAGTTCTACTTTACACGAGTTTGATAAATGACCCCCAATGTGTTCAGTCTGATGTTCCCTGTGCCAGGGCCAGTATGCAGTTGAGTTATTTTTATTTTTGTTTTGGGTTTGAGTGCATATCAATAAAGTCTAAGTTCTCTGTGTATCATACATCCGTGGAACCATCTGTGGGTGTATGTAAAATCGCTAACCTGTGTACATATATAATATTCTTTAAACACTAGAAATCTCGATTAAGGAGGGTACCTATTATAGGGGTATATATTATAGAACTGGTGTGGAGTTATTTGTTTCAGCTCTAATAATATCCTATTCTGTTTATTAGGATATGTTGGACTATCTAGCCACCTTAAAGGGGTTGTCCCATGATAAATATTCTACAATTTTCAGACCAGTGCATTGATCTGAATACTTTTGTAGTTGCATGTAATTAAAAATTTAGTATAGCCACTGAGTTATTTAATGAAATATATCTGTATAGCGCCACCTGCAGTTTGTTCTTTTTCTTATTTCTTTGTCCTGCTCACTGAGATGGCCGCACATGCTCAGTTTCATCCCTCAACTGCCTCCTGAGCTGTGATAGGGGGAGCTGAGACACGCCCCCTCAGCTGCAGCAGTAAAGACCCTCCCCTTGAGCTGTCAGCTTGATAATAATCTAGCAGAGCAATGAATGGGGAGATCTCTGGATCCATGTGAGGTACAGGGCTGGTTCTAGCTTTGTTAGAAAGAGATTGCCATGTCCTATATGATGTCTGATTTTCATTTTTTACATTACTCATGGGATAACCCCTTTAAGCTTATATCACAGGCACAGGTAGTCGTTCAGATCATCTCTAACAAGTGTTCGCATGAACGCTTGTTAGCAATGATCTGGCAGTGTAATACTCGACGCAAACGCTTGTTCATCGGCCAAATGGAATCTTTCAGCAGGTTGAAAAATTATCATTTCCCGGCTGTGGCATTATCATTTCATGCTGTCTTATCATGATTTGCTGCTGACAAACAGTGATTCAGTATGAGGACAAGCGATGGCATTAGGAAAACTGGCTTAGTTGCCCATAGCCAACCAATCAGATTCCACCTTTAATTTTTCTGAGCTCCTTTGAAAAATGTAAAGTGGAATCTGGTCGCCATGGGCAACTAAGCCAGTTTTCCTTTACACCAGTTTTGATAAATCTCCCGCTTTGTTTTTAGAGAGAATATTTTTCTTTGTTGTGAATTGGTCTAAACTTTTCTCCCTTCTATTGTGGCTGACTGAGGGTCGGTCAACCGTTATGTTCTGTGACATTATAATTTAGATACAGAGGGGGGTCATTTATCAAACTGGTGTAAAGTAGAACTGGCTTAGGCTACTTTCACACTAGTGTTCGGAGCGGATCCGTCTGATGTTTCATCAGACGGGTCCGCTCCTTTAATGCAGACGTTCGCATCCGTTCAGAACGGATTCGTCTGCATTAAAACTTAGAAAATTTTCTAATTATGAAAGTAGCCTGAGCGGATCCGTTCAGACTTTACATTGTAAGTCAATGGGGAACGGATCCGCTTGAAGATTGAGCCATATGGTGTCATCTTCAAGCGGATCCGTCCCCATTGACTTACATTGTAAGTCTGGACGGATCAGAGCAGCGTTCAGGTGTCCGCTCACTGAGCGGAGTGGAGGCTGAGCGCTGGCAGGCGGATGCATTCTCAGTGGATCCGCCTCCATTGAGAATGCATTGCGGCCAGACGGCTGCGTTCAGGACCGCTCGTGAGCTCCTTCAAACGGAGCTCACGAGCGGACACCTGAACGCAGGTGTGAAAGGAGCCTTAGCTGCCCATAGCAACCAATCAGATTCCACCTTTCATGTTCCAAAGGAGCTGTGAAAAATGAAAGGTGGAATCTGATTGGTTGCTACGGGCAATTAAGCCAGTTCTACTTTACACTAGTTGGATAAATCTCCCCCAGAGTTTCTATCCACATTTTGTAGGTGACCATCAGACGAATGCGAACATAGAGGAGGCGAGGATGGGAAGAGTGGTAGTGGCTATGATTGTGGTAGTAGTACTCACAGTCTCCCCTCTGGTGCACCCTGGGCTGTGCAGTGCCTTTGGTGTTGGGCGATTGTTTGCCAGGGTGCAAGGCAGGAGTATAGATGCAGGGCTGGCTGATTTTGGAGGCAAGGATCAGGCCCATAGGTTGCAACAAATAAAGTCTGTTTACCAGGGGCGTCACTAGGTTAAAACATTTGGGGCCTGGGCCCTGTAGCTGGCCAACTAAGACCTGTCCTAGGTTGCTAATATGGCTTATGTGTTTATACAGATAGACCTGCCAATAACCTTTACAGTTCCTTTGTTTGCGTGTTAAAGACAAAAGCAGAGTTATTTACAGTGACTTCATGTTTGGATGTCATAAAACTATTATACATTGTGTTCACAGAAGCAGAAAAGATAATATGCCTTTAATATTCATTATATTATACAAGGTAAGCTCAATGACACAGCAGAAACAACAGAAAGTATAGAGTTAAACTGTTGTTGCTGGGCAGGAGTCTAGACCAATCACAGCCAGCCTCACACACAGCAAGAGTTTTGACCAATCACAGCCAACCTCACACACAGCCTGTGTGGGCAATTCCCTTAGCAGGAGCTGCTAGAATCATTACACCAGAGGAGAGAAGCTCAACAGACATTCACTCCACTAAGAGCTGTGTTTTATGGAAGCAGAGAAGCCAAAATAGGTATTTAAAACAGTTATATAATGCTCCTACTGTTAATATATCTGCAAAAAAAGGGGGTTAGTCAGCACCTCCCAGTGCACAGGTGCACGCTGCCATGGCAAAGACCTGGAGGAAAAAAAGACAATGCAGCAGCACCCTGCAAATCAGATAAAGTACAATAATGCCAAAAATTATAGTGCTAATGCTACGCTAATTTATAAAGTGAGATGCTTGGCCAATGCATTTTGTACAAAACCATCTGAGCCCGTCTGCCGTACTTCAAGGCGATCTCTGTTAGACGGGTCCTAACACTAAATACTACCTGTTATGAGCCATAATGGCCGCCATAAAGTTCAGGGAGTGTTGGATCCACATGCATGCTGGATCCACTCTGCTTTTTACCATTTTTGGTGCCATAATGGCCTCCATTACAAGGGATGCAGGTACCAACATGCATGCCGAGCCCACTCTATACCTTTCCTTGTGCCAGACAGCTTCCAATGAATGTAGTGAGAGCAGGCTACAGCTTTATACTGAAACTAATTAAAATCAGCCTATGGGGCAGACAGGCTAATCAGGAGTGCACGACTCGCTGGAGTGCCACATCTCCAGCATTGTAAATCTGCAAAAAAAAAAAAGGGATAAAGCTATAGAAAGGTATAGAGTGGGCTTGGCATGTATGTTGGTACCTGCATTGTCTTTTCCCCTACTGTTAATATAGTGATTAGAACTGTATACTGAACCAGTTATATGTGTGTTTACTTACAGTTCCACCATACAATTGCAAACTACAAAGTTCACAATCCAAATTAAAATTCCATATTGCAATTCAAATTGCATACAACCACACCAGATCATACTCAACCAATCTGCAAATAGATTCTGCTAACTGCATACTGCAAATTGCGACCAAATTCAGCAAGTAGAACTATTAGTTAGACCTCAGATATACCTCTCAGAGAGATCATAAAGTGCTTAAATAACTTAAAGTGAGAGTACAGATACTCAAGAGAGAAATATATCCAGCATTTTATGTTGAATGACAAGATTGAACAGTTGAACCACCATCTTAATCATACCGCCATTTTGTGATATCCTTTCAACACGTGTTATGTACATGGACTATCTGCTGCGGAGGCGGCAGTGTTATATATGAAGAAAAGTTTAAGTTAATAAAGAAGTTCTTTCAAGCATTTGGTGTGCTCTTTAAACCTACTGTTTCCATAGAACGGCGCTAGAGGAATTACAGACTAACAGAGAGTCTGGTTAGACTAAAAGTCAGAGATCTCAGAATTCTTCTAATGCCACAGCGCAAAAGGCACTTCATAGTGCTGCGCCTGCCACAGGCCCCTGATGTTTTGTCCCAGGCCTCGAATGTCCTGCCTGCCTGCTAAATACAACTGTATTGCCATCCTCAGGACGGCAATACAATTGAATCTAATGTCCTGCAAGAGCTGAAGGACCTGTGATGACATCACAATCCATGTGATCAGTTCTTAATGCAGGAGTAGCTGATAAGGACCTGTGATAATGTCACCATCATGTGACCAGTGCAGGAAAGGACGGCAGTGAAGAGAAGAAGTCCTGGGAAAAATCTGTGGTGAGGTCTGTACATGAAGAGAGGTAAGTGAAGGGAGAGGCAGAGCAATGCTGGGAGCTGTAGTTATTTAACTGGGACTGTATGTTAGGGCTGAAGGAAGAGAAGGTATTAACATGGGACAGTGGGGTGGAGTGATGTTTTTTACATGGGACTGGAAATTGAGGGGGTGATGTTATTTACATGGGAATGCATGTTGGAGGTGGCTGGGGAAGGGTGTTGTTATTTACATAGGACTATATGTTGAAGGCGGCTGTGGAAGGGAGTGATATTATTTACATGGGACTGAATGTTGAGGGGTAATGTTATTTACATGGGACTGCATGTTGGAGGTGGCTGGGAAGGGGGTGATTTTATTTACATGGGACTGTATGTTAAAGGTGTCTGGGGAGGGGGTGATGTTTAGAGATGAGCGAATTTCTTAAAAGTTCGATTCGCCGAATTTCACACAAAAATTCGCTTCGTGATGAATTACTTCGTCACAAAGCGCATTTTTTTGTAAGTAGCGGGTGCAATAGCGCCGCCCCCGTCATTGTACCCCTCAGATGCCGCGTTCATAGATGAAACTTACTACCTCCATTTGCTCGAGACGGGCCGGCCGTCGCCATCTTGCTTGAAGATCTCGGACGAAATCCTATGTGGCGCGAGATTACGTCATCACACCGGCATTATTTGGGTCATTTATCAAACTGGTGTATTGTACAACTGGCTTAGTTGCCCATAGCAACCAATCAGATTCCACCTTTTATTTTTGACAGCTCCTTTGGAAAATGAAAGGAGGAATCTCATTGGTTGCTATGGGCAACTAAGCCAGCTTTACTTTACACCAGTTTGATAAATGACCCTATATATATTTTGCCCCATATACCTGTTTTTTAGGTCAGAACCTTCCTCCCCTTTTTCTCAACTTCTTTGAATGCTGCCGGGATATTTACAAGCAAAGTTTGCTGTTGGGTTTTCTAACCAAACCCAGCACGCTTTGCTCTGTGATTTATCACAGACCTTGTTCCACCTTCCACGCTGTTCTCTCTGCAGTAGTCATGCCCCCCACACTTACCCTCTCCACATTAGCAAGCGCTGAGAAACATTATAGAGCAAAGCATGATGAGTTTGGTTAGAAAACCTAACAGCAAGCTGATGAAAACAGGAAGTTCTACATGTAAACATCCTGCCAGGGCACAGTGAGGATGGGAAAAGGGGAAAGGAAGTGCTGACATGAAAAACAGGTTCTTGGGGCAGTGTTAGGGGTACTCTGGGCAGATACAAATGTCATTATGAAACTGGAGAACTCCTTTAAGTCATTTAAAATTGTACCACAAAGTGAGCATTATGTGAGAGCTGTTACAATGGGGGTTCATGGCCACCACCACTGTCCCATGTGCACGAGTGCCGGCTCCCTGTATTTGAATTAGGGCTATTGTACATTGTTTCTCACCTCGGTCTGCACACTGCAAGGGTTAACCTCCTCTTGCTTCATGTGCTACTGTGAGACTGTGTCCAATTGCTAATCAGCCTGGCCCATATATTCTGTGCTCTTTGGTTAATTCTTTGCCTGTGCAATTGATCTCTCTAGTCTTGCTAGACCTTGAAATAAGCCTCCTGATTGTCTGTGTACTGATTCTACCTGTTTCCTGGATCCAGACTCTCCCTTCTGACCTGACTTGTGCCTGTTCACCTTACTGACTCTGAGCAGCCTGCCCTGACCTCTGGACTTTTTCTTGGATTCACACATACTCTGCCTGACCTGGCCTCTGCCTGTTTCCTGACTATGTACATTGCCTGATCTCTTTGTGGTTGGCACCGGTGACTCCAGTGGGTCAGCAGCCAACCACAGTGGGACTATTTCACCCTGGTGGCTTGCCTGCAGCGAAGGCCAGGGTGAAAACCAGGAGACTGCCAGGATAATGCCCTCAGGACTAGCCCATAGTCAAACCGGTTGGTTGCACATAGGGTCCATACTCACTGCCTATAACAAGAGCATTGTCCCAGTAAGCCCATATCCCTCCACCAGCCTCTTACACTCGTGTCTGTTTACTACTTCTAACTCCCAGTTATTTTATACCCTGGAATAAAGCAGGTTTCATGTTACCACTTACCCCGGGTCTCTAATTAGTTTCATTCAGCTTTCCCAGAAGCATTCAGCCCCTTTCTCCAAGGCATTGTCTTACCACAGTGAGTTAATGTGGACGTCTCAATGGAAATGTAGGCGTCTATATAGTTTTATTAACCAAGCAACTAAAAAGCAGCAAAAGAACCAACATTATCCCGTGTTTTTATTTCCAGCAGAAGGGAAGTAATTTTAGACAAGTCAATGAGATGCAGAAACCCTTAAAGGAAGGTCTTTGACAAGCTGAATAGTTGGCACAGATGAAAATGGTGACCAGACAACAGGTCCCTTCCTAAGAAAAGAAGGCTTTTGTTCCAGCTGGCGCGTAAAGGTCTTAGTGCTGACACCTTTAATACTTTTCAATACGTTTTTAAGTGATTTCTGGAACAAAACTGAAATTACTGAGGGACTCTTGCTTCTTTGGTTCTCACACTGAAATTAAACAGAGCAATCCTTGTCATTACCAATCTGTGTCACGCCGAAGCCAAAGCTTCTTGAAGCTTTAAAGTGACTCTTGAAAGAGAGAGAATTAAAGGGTTGTTTAGCGCTGACCATTCTCAGCTGATGATTAAAATCTCCAGTAACTAATACGACGGCTTCTCGCTATCTTCGGGATATTTTACACTACACTGGCTTCATGGTTCGCTGCATAAGACTTTTAATCATAGATTATTCTTCAAGGGTTGTTTGCTTGGGAAAAAATGTATTGCTTCCCATAGAAACTTTTCATTGACGTCACATTCTGATGTTAGAACTGTAAAGTTGTACCGAGATGAGCGGCGCTACGTAACCGCTACAGTCGTCACAGGCGGCTTCGTTAGAAAGCCCCTTCTCATGTACTGATTCCTGCTGTGTGAACAACAGTTGCAAGAAAAAGTAAGTGAACCCTTTGGAATGACCTGGATTTCTGCAATGATTGATAACTGAAAGGGTTATTCCATGGTTAATGTAAAAAAATGGAAATAAGACATCGTATAGTGCATGACAATCTCCTTCTAGATCTCCCCATTCATTGTTCCATTTACTCGAGGGGCGTGTCCTATCTTAGGTGGTGTGTCTTTTCTGCTGCAGCTTTCTACCTATCACAGCTCAGGGAGCGTGGCTCTCTCCTTGTAACTGTCACAACTTCTAACAGTAGACACAGCTGGTGGCAGTGGAAGGATGGAACTGAGCATGTGCGACCACCTTAGTGAGGTGGACAGAGAGATGAGCAAAACAGTTAACATCTGGTGCCACTAAATAGATACATTTTATTGAATAACTCAGTGGTTATACAACATTTTTTTATTATATGCAATTACAAAAGTACTCAGATCCACATGCCGGTTGGAAAAATGTGAACTATTTTTCATGACACAACCCCTTTAATGTGATCTGATTGTTATTTAAGTCATAATTATAGACAAACATAACCTAACTAAACTAATAACACACATACAGATGTACAGTGGCACCACAAGTGCCCAAGAGGAGATTACTGAGAAGTGCTCGGATTGAGCTGCTCCCTCCACAGCCCCTCCCCTCTACTCTGAGTGACAACTGTAGCATCCAATCAGCAGCCTGAATCCGCTAGCGTGGAGCAGCACACTACAGAGAGCCTTTCACAGTGAGGGAACGCCTATTGGACACTTAAAATATATAAATGTCCATGTTTTAGGTTGTGTTGATAATAAAAGCTCCCATAAAAGTATGTACATTCACCTTGATCAAGCCCCAACTTAGTGCAGCGAGGAGGATAGGAGTGGTAATAGTGGCCCAGATAGGAGTTTTAGTGTTTCACGGTGGTTGTCCTCACTCTAATGCTCCCTGGGGCTTTGCAGTGAATGAAGGGCACACCCGTTCTTCCCTCAAGGCACTCCTTGGACATTTTGGGGCTTCTGCCTGGTGTTAGGTGGGGTGCCCTTGATGTTATGTGGGTGGGTGCAAGCAGGGCCGGTGCAAGAATTTTTGCCAACACAAGCAAAGCTACATTTTGGCGCCCCCCCACCTCACAGCTCACCTGGCCTTGGTCCCGTCTGCAGCAGCTGGCTTCTCCTCTGTGTGGTCCTGGTATCTTCTCTCTGCTTCAGAAAATCGCTGGTTTGAGGACCGTATTTTTCGCCCTCTAAGACGCATCTAGGTTTTAGAGGAGGATAATAAGAAAAATATATTTTCCATTACACCTCAGGTCAGACCAGCAATCAGATCCCCAATGTTAATCAGACCTCAGATCAGACCCCCAATGCCTCAGATCAGACCCCCATGTCAGACATTAGCCCCCATCCATCAGCCCCCATCCATCAGCCCCCCATGTCAGCCATCATGCCCCCATGTCAGCCATCATGCCCCCATGTCAGCCATCATGCCCCCATGTCATCCATTAGCCCCCCATGTCATCCATTAGCCCCCCATGTAAGCCATCATGCCCCCATGTCAGCCATCAGCTCCTTATGTCACATTTCTCCCCCTCCATGTCAAATCACCCCCCCCCCCTGTGTCACATCACTCCCTCCATGTCACATCTCTCCCCCTCCATGTCACATTTCCCCCCCTCCATGTCACATTTCTCCCCCTCCTTTTTACATAATCCCCTCTGTCACATCACCCCCATGTCACATTTTCCCCCCTCCATGTCACATTTCACCCCCTCAATGTCACATTTCTCCCCCTCAAGGCCTCAATGTCACATCTTTCCCCCTCCATGTCAAATCACCTATGTCACATCAGCCTTCCATGTCACATTTCTCCCCCTCCATCCATGTCACATTTCTCCCCTCATTCTGTGAAATATTAAATGGTGCCATTGGAAAATAAATAAAATTAGAAAATACAACTTGTCCTGCCAAAGACAAGCCCTCATACGGCTATGTGTATGAAAAAATAAAAAAGTTATGGCTCTTTGAAGGCAGGGGAGAGAAAATGAAGACGAAAAGCATGAAAACCAGGGTAAAATAATACAGGTGCATATACAAATGCATCGTTGGGGATTTTTCTGCAAGTCGCCCTGCGGCCAGCAGATGGCACTGTTTTCCTTTTCTGCACTCTCATCATATATAAAATCTGCATAATGTTGGATTAAATTCGCAATTAAAATGTTATTGTGCTTGAGGCGACCTGCATTGTGCTGTATGCATGGTAATTAATTTCACCGTGATGTGCCAAGTTTCCCAAAGCTGCAGAGGAAACTTCGCTTTTTATCATACTGGTTGTGTGGCTACTTTAGCAGAAGAGATGACCTTTGAGAAAGAATGAAGGCGAGATTTCAGACTACTCATGTCTCCAATGATCGGATTAAGGCCAGAATGTGTACAGATTTACATTTCTTGTTTGTTTTTCTGCAGTTTATGACTCAGGAGGAAACTGGTCAAAGCTGAATGCATTTCTTCTGGAGAGATTTAATTAGCTTTGTATGCTACATAGGCTGCGTTGTGTCATGGCGGTTGTTAAGTGATCTTTGCTTTACCTTCAGGCTAATGATTTGTGTAAATTAGGTCTCATTAACATGACCATATTTTGGTCTGTGTCAGATCCCCATTCATTTCTATGGGGCCGCAAAAAATGCAGACAGCGCGCAATGTGCTGTCCGCATTCATATGTCCGACCTGCAAAAAAAGATAGTACATGTCCGATTTTTGTCCATTTTGCATACAACAAACAGGCATTTGTCAATGGTACCCCCGAAAAGTGAAGGATGCACATGGCCAGTATCCGTATATTGTGGATCCGTGGTTTGCGGACCGCAAACTACTTACGGTCCTTAGATTTACATACATTTTTTTATTTTATGAACTCCACTCACTCCTTAAGTCAAGTTTTGCAGGAATCAACATTGCCATAATTTGCTCTGAATTAATCAACTGTCAAACAATGCCTGACAAGTTTGTTTAAAGGGGCCCCTGTTTTCATCCAGACAGCCCCTCTGATATGATATGCCCTGATGCTCTTCCCGCTGTATCGTGCAGGGAAAAGGGCTGTTTTTTTATATTATTTTATACTGCTAGGTGGAGGCTTCCACCTAGCAGTGTTCCTGGTGATGTCACCGACACTAATGAGCGGGCTGTAGAGCTGCCCTAGCCATTATACAGTCTAGGGCAGCGATAAAGCCTGCCCATTAGTGCCAGTGATGTCACCTCGCTCACTACTAGGCGGAAGCCTCTGCCTAGCTTACCCATGGAGAGTCAACAGAACTCTAGAAAAAGCCTTTGCTCTGTGCGAGGGCCTGTCTGGGTGAAAACGGGGATATGTCTGGGTTCAGATCTGAGCCCAGACAACCCCTTTAAGGAGGTGTCCAGGATCCCCAAAATTTTGCATTAGCTCCCCTAGTGTGGCTGATCTAATAGAAGAATCATACTCACCTGGTCCCCGTCTAATCTCTTACCCTAGCTACTTTCAGCAATCTTCTTATCCCAGGCTTGTTGACCGCCGGGTCACACACTGCTCGGGGAAACATTAGCGTTGAGGCCAGGCAATAACTGCAGAGGTGCACGAGACTCCATCCGTAGAAGTCAACAAGGCTGGGACTGGATGATTGCCGAATGCAGCCAGGGTGCAGGACTGGAGAAGCGGGGAGTATGATTCTTGTATTAGGTCAACCAGACTAGGGGGGCTAACTCAAAACAGAGGGGATCCTGCAGCTTTAAAGGAGTTTTCCTGGATTATTATAGATTCTAACAGACATGCTCATGTAGTTGTTTACTTCATGTAAATCTCATGCTTTTTCTGACCATTTGCACCATGTAAACTGATCGCTCTTGTTTGTGTCCATCATGTAAGTAGCAATTCCTGTTCCTGTATCCAACCGAACCCATGATGTACTTCTCTTTCCTCTGCCACAGCTCCAGCACCGCCCCTAACAACACCCAGCTAGTTATAGCTCCTCCCACCCAGCTAATTTCATAGACACTCCCCTATCACTGTGTCACGCTTCAATGTGGGAGGGAAACACTACATTGAGCAAGAGGGAAGGGGGCAACAGGGAATCAGGCCTGAGAACTAAAGAAGGAAGATGGACACCTCCTAGTTAAACCCTAACCAAAATCCTGACTGACTATCAGTATGAACAGACCCCAGAGGTAGGTGTGTTCATACACAGGAATACCTAGAGTCCTATCTAGCCCTATAGAACCCTGGTACTAATGGCAGGAACGAGACTACCTGTTCCTCCAAAAGAAAGGATGAACAGGAGTCTCCCTCAGGCCTAATATAAACCCAAAATACAAAAGGGAAAGGAAAGACGTAACTTCAAAGGAGCAATGGAAGCACCAGGAACTCCGCCGAGATCCACACACCAGCAATCCACAACTGAAACTGAAGCTGTAAATCGCACAGAATTGTGGGAGAAGCAACTATAAATTAGGAAGGTTAAATTACCCCATTAGCAACACCTGAGACAAGGGGTGTGGCTATACCAGAAACAACTCAGACACCTATTGATCCTCAGGAAAACATGTCAGATCAAACCACGTGTTGCCAGTCTCACCAATCTCCTGCAAACTGTTGCCAGAACGTACGTGACAGTACCCCCCCTTCTATGGGTGACCTCTGGGCACATAGGACTGACCTTATCCGGGTGAGACCTGTGAAAAGCTTTCACCAAACTACTGACATTCACGTCAGATGCCGGTACCCACATCCTCTTCTCTGGTCCATAACCCTTCTAGTCAACAAGATACTGAAGAGATCTATGGAGAACTCGAGAGTCAATTATCTTGGCGATCTGAAATTCCAAACTACCGCCCACCATGACAGGAGCGGGTGGCAAGGAATACGGCTCCAAAGGTTCAACATATCTCTTCAACAAAGATTTATGAAAGACATTATGAATTTTCAGGGCCTGAGGAAGTTCAAGACGAAAAGCTACAGGATTAATAATGGCAGAGATCTTATATGGACCAATAAATCTTGGACCCAACTTCCAAGAAGGTACCTTCAACTTTATGTTTCTTGTGGACAGCCACACATAATCACCCACTCTTAGGTCCGGACCAGTCATACGTCTCCTGTCAGCCACACGTTTATACTTGTTGCCCATATTCATCAAGTTATTTTGGAATTTTCCGTCATCTAGATGACAATGATGACGAAAAACGTTCCTCCTCAGGGATACCACAAGTATCAGAACCAGAAAATATGCCAAACTGCGGGTGAAACCCATATGCCCCAAAAAATGGCGACTTACCAGTGGACTCCTGTCTACGATTGACTCCTGCCTACGAGGATGAAAATCCAAAGAAAAGGACAGTTGTACCCCCAGTCGAGTACAGAACGCCTTCCAGAATCTGGAAACAAACTGAGTCCCACGATCCGACACCACGTCTGAGGGAATGCCATGGAGTCTCACAATGTTCTCCAATTTATCTCCACGAATAAGATTGAGATGATTGTCCTATTGACGATGCGGAGGTAAATCCTGGCATCCACTCTCAGAAAACACGTCGGCAAAATCAGATATAAAAGAGGGTAATGTCTCAGTAGTTAAAACAGAAAAAGATGTATTCAGCCAATTGTCAATGCAATAATCACCCCAATCCAGAATCTGTCTAGCTTACCAAGCGATGGTTGGATTGTGCTTGCTTAACCACGGTAAACCCAGAACCACCAGTGCAGGGAGACCCTCCAACACAAAACACGGGATAAATTCTTGATGAAAGTCACCCACTCTTAATCTGATATCATGGACCACTTGAGATAAACACTTCTGAGCTAGAGCTGCAGAATCAATAGCAAAAACGGAAATGTTTTTTTCTAATTAACTCGGTGACAACCCGTGCATACGGATGAACTGAGCATCAATCAGATTCACCCCGGCCCCGCTGTCGATAAACACCTCAATCCCCACAGTTTTTGACAGTTTTTGCCAGAAGAAATCGAGTACTACCAGTAAAAGACAAATGCACATTTTCTGACTCTCCTCTCACCCCTCCAAGAGTCAGATAGGAATTAAATGTCCATCTTTTTTCTTTTTGCTGTTGAATGCATGGACATACTCTGATAAAATGTCCCTTTTGTCTGCAGAAAAAGCACACTACCTTCCTATTACCAGTATGCTTAAAAGCGGATGCAGGAGTAGCTCCCCCTAATTGCATGGGTTCGTCCCCAGACATAAACCCAAGAGTAGCTTCACCCAAAGTATCAGAGGAGGATGATACATCATGTGATAGTGATGGCCCCTAGATCTCTCTCTCAGGCGTCTATCCATGCATATAGCCAGAGACATAGCAGCCTCCAGAGACACTGGGATTTCATGAAAAGGCAAGGCGTCCTTCAGCTGCTCCGATAACCCCTGACAAAACTGGCTACAAAGGACAGGATCGTTCCAGTCTGTATCCGTAGCCCACCTGCGAAACTCAGAGCAATAAATCTCAGCGGAACGATCACCCTGACGAAGGCCACTCAGCTTGTTTTCGGCTAGAGAGGTCTGATCTGGATCATCATAGATAAGACCCAAAGCTTCGAAAAATTAAACTCCCGACCGGAGAGACTGTGATCTGGTCGGCAGAGAAAAAGCCCATGACTGCGCATCCCCTTTAAGCAAGGAAATAACCACACCGACTCGCTGTATCTCATCCCCAGATGAGTGTGGACGTAGCCTAAAATACAGTTTGCACGCCTCCCTAAACAAAATGAAATGATCATGTCCCCCAGAGAATCTGTCCAGGAGAGTAACTTTAGGTTCAAGACAGGCTTGGTAACTACCAACACTAGGACCAGCAGCCTGTGGTCTCTGCACCTGCGAGATGGTCGTGCGGAGGTCAGCTACCTCCAAAAACAGCCCTTGCAGCTGACCTGCCAGTGCAGCCATAGGATCCATGGCTGCCCACAAACGAAAAATAACGGTTTTGGCTGTTTATAATGTCACGCTTCGATGTGGGAGGGAAACACCACATTGAGCAAGAGGGAAGGGGGGAACAGGGAATCAGGCCTAAGAACTAAGGAAGGAAGATGGACAGCTCCTATTAAAACCATAACCCAAATCCTGACTGACTATCGGTATGAACAGACCCCAGATGTAGATGTGTTCAGACACAGGAATACCTAGAGTCCTATCTAGCCCTATAGGACCCTGGTACTAATAGCAGGGAGGAGACTACCTGTTCCTCCAAAAGGAAGGACGAACAGGAGTCTCTCTCAGGCCTAATACAAACAATAGGGAAATGCAACACAACGAACCCAAACAAAGTGCAAAAGTGAAAGGAAAGACTTAACTTCAAAGGAGCAATGGAAGCACCAGAAACTCCGCCGAGATCCACACACCAGCAATCCACAACTGAAACTGAAGCTGTAAATCGCACAGCATTGTGGGAGAAGCAACTATAAATTAGGAAGGTTAAATTACCACATTAGCAACACCTGAGACAAGGGGTGTGGCCATACCAGAAACAACACAAAGCCTATTGATCCACAGGAAAACCTGTCAGATCAAACCACGTGTTGCCAGTCTCACCGATCTCCTGCCACCTGTTGCCAAAACGTCCGTGACACACTGCCCCTAACACCCAGCTAGTTTATAGCCCCTCCCACCCAGCTAGTTCCATAGACACTCCCCTATCACTGCCCAGCTCATGGACATAACCTCACAGCGAATAAGAAAGATCTGCATGGACATGGTCATGTGACCACAGCCCAGAACGAAGGATAGGAGCAATAAAGGTGAAAGAAATATATTGCACAATTTCAGCTACCTTCATAAATGATTTTAAAGGATGTTGATGCAAAGTGGAAAATTTCTTTAGGTCTAATACTTATGTTCACAGTGCAATCCACCCCTTTATTGTAGTAGGACTGAGACAAAGGGCTTCCAACTGGCATTTTCCAGCAGGATAATGCCCACCACATCAAGGGTTTCCCAGGAATCTCTCTGCTAGATAACAACACTTGCTTGGCTGCCCAGTCAACAAATTTATCGACAATTGAGCATTTATGGGACCAGCTGGGACACCAGCTTCACCAACCCACGAGTGTGCAGGATCTTCAGATCCAGCTGTACATCTATGGGCAAATGTGCCGCAGGATACCATACAGAACCTGTATGCCTCCATGCCAACCGCATCTTATCTTGCATTCAGGCTAAAGAGGGAAGGGGGGAACAGGGAATCAGGCCTGAGAACTAAAGAAGGAAGATGGACACCTCCTATTAAAACCCTAACCAAAATCCTGACTATCGGTATGAACAGATCCCAGAGGTAGATGTGTTCATACATAGGAATACCTAGAGTCCTATCTAGCCCTATAGGACCCTGGTACTAATGGCAGGAACGAGACTACCTGTTCCTCCAAAAGGAAGGATGAACAGGAGTCTCCCTCAGGCCTAATACAAACAATTGGGAAATACAACACAACGAACCCAAACAAAATACAAAAGGGAAAGGAAAGACTTAAAGGGGTTGTCTCACCTCCCTATTTGCAGGCTGCCTCGCTGCTCTCAGGGCCTCTCTTCGTTGCTTTCTGGGGGCGGAGCTGAACTCTGAGATACAAAGCACAGCAGACCTGGCAGGGAGGAAGTAACCCCTCCCCTTGCTTCATGCGTGCTCGCTCCTGAGACTGTCAGAGGAGATTCAGCCTCTGGGATAACAGAGAAGATCATGACATGCCCAACCCCCCAGTAATCATGTCCACATGATGCGCCTGCCCTGTAGCTGTGCTATTAATCTGTGCAGTTTGGACAGAGCTCAGACGAAGTGGCCGGGGCCGGGGGTGAATGCGCATGCGCAAGTCTTAGTGCGCGCTTGCTCCCCTGAAACCCGGCCACTGCAGCTGGAGCATTGATATTTGTGCGTCTGCGCGGCCACCGCTCTGAACGTTACAGTGGTGGCCGTAACCCCTAGAAACGAGCATGCAATTTGGGGGTATAAAAATGCTAATTACCGGAGTCACAGCCATATTTGAAAATTGATGTATATTGAAGATACCTTCACTGGACAACAAGTAAGTGATTTACAGTGGATTCGTTGAGACAACCCTTTTGACTTCAAAGGAGCAATGGAAGCACCAGGAACTCCGCCGAGATCAACACACCAGCAATCCACAACTGAAACTGAAGCTAAAAACCGCACAGCATTGTGGGAGAAACAACTATAAATAAGGAAGGTTAAATGACCACATTAGCAACACCTGAGACAAGGGGGGTGGCCATACCAGAAACAACACAAACGCCTATTGATCCACAGGGTCCTAAAAACTGCCTTTAATTTGTACAGTTTTCCCCAAAAAACGTATCCTTTCGCTCTAATATTGTAATCACTTAAATATATCATCATTACATCACGCATAGAAAGCTTCACCTGGTGCGTTTTTTTTTTTCAATGAGTATATACACTCACCTAAAGAATTATTAGGAACACCTGTTCTATTTCTCATTAATGCAATTATCTACTCAACCAATCACATGGCAGTTGCTTCAATGCATTTAGGGGGGTGGTCCTGGTCAAGACAATCTCCTGAACTCCAAACTGAATGTCAGAATGGGAAAGAAAGGTGATTTAAGCAATTTTGAGCGTGGCATGGTTGTTGGTGCCAGACGGGCCGGTCTGAGTATTTCACAATCTGCTCAGTTACTGGGATTTTCACGCACAACCATTTCTAGGGTTTACAAAGAATGGTGTGAAAAGGGAAAAACATCCAGTATGCGGCAGTCCTGTGGGCGAAAATGCCTTGTTGATGCTAGAGGTCAGAGGAGAATGGGCCGACTGATTCAAGCTGATAGAAGAGCAACGTTGATTGAAATAACCACTCGTTACAACCGAGGTATGCAGCAAAGCACTTGTGAAGCCACAACATGCACAACCTTGAGGTGGATGGGCTACAACAGCAGAAGACCCCACTGGGTACCACTCATCTCCACTACAAATAGGAAAAAGAGGCTACAATTTGCACGAGCTCACCAAAATTGGACTGTTGAAGACTTGAAAAATGTTGCCTGGTCTGATGAGTCTCGATTTCTGTTGAGACATTCAAATGGTAGAGTCCGAATTTGGCGTAAACAGAATGAGAACATGTATCCATCCTCTGATGGCTACTTCCAGCAGGATAATGCACCATGTCACAAAGCTCGAATCATTTCAAATTGGTTTCTTGAACATGACAATGAGTTCACTGTACTAAAATGGCCCCCACAGTCACCAGATCTCAACCCAATAGAGCATCTTTGGGATGTGGTGGAACAGGAGCTTCGTGCCCTGGATGTGCATCCCTCAAATCTCCATCAACTGCAAGATGCTATCCTATCAATATGGGCCAACATTTCTAAAGAATGCTATCAGCACCTTGTTGAATCAATGCCACGTAGAATTAAGGCAGTTCTGAAGGCAAAAGGGGGTCCAACACCGTATTAGTATGGTGTTCCTAATAATTCTTTAGGTGAGTGTATATGTCCTTTCTGCTTTGAAAACGTTGCATAGAGTGATACATACAAAATAATCAAGACTCTTACTTCAATGCATCTATCTTAGTAAGTCAATTAATGGAGTGATATATGGTCCTATATTTTACATATTCTTGACGCTTAGTTTCTGAATGGTATACAATGAGCGATTCATAAAACATATATAAAATCCTTACAAAATGCCCTTCAGTTTATAATTATTAATGTCACCCTTTTACATGCTTGATTACTTGAGTCGCAATATGAATAATCCTCCGTTTTACTCAGGCTGTATAATTTTTTTTTTTTTTTTTTTTTTTTAAATATTAACTCAATTTAATTATATATTACCTAAAACATCAGCACGTTAACATATCATCAATTATTTCTGACATGCTGTGAAGGTCATACCTATTATGAATCAATTTTCTGACGCTTTATTTAATTAGGACATTTAATAAACAATTATGTGAACACGAAAGTGCTCATTTTCATCTTATACTCAGGACCCTCATAATAATTTATGCTCAGAGGGGGAAGGAAAAAAGCCATATCTGATGTGAAGTTGACATGTAGGTTACAAAAATACATAAAAAATGCAAAATATGTAAATGGCATCATAAAGAGATAAAACAAAGGTTGGGCCTGAACCTGAAAAGGGAAAAAAAATACCTTCACATTCCTGATACTGGAGACCATGTGAAGGCCGCTGTTTGGTCTGTAATATGATGTGTAACATCACATTTGTATTTTCCGTTTGTATATGTATTTCGCCATAGTGATCTGCACCTACATACAGGTTGTGCTGACTCAATCCCCCACATTTTTTCTTTGTAGTACATATTGGAGGCGTGGCGATCTCCTTGGAGTCATGCACACCTGACCAGTCAATCTGTCCTGAGGCTGGTTTTAAAGTCAGTATAAAACTGAAAGAAGATAGATTGGTGGTTGGCTCACACCCAGGTGATTATGGGCAGGTGCTACTAACTCGTAACTTGGGTGCCCGGACCCAAAGAAATTGTAAATAGTAAAAAAGAAAGGGAGTGAGCACTCACACCATCTGGACCATAGGATATATTTATTAAATGGCAACCAATATATCATTCATATAAATGCACTCAAATACAATAAAACTTCATAAAAGTAGTGGTTGGTACCAACATATAAAATAACACTGAAGAATGGTAATTGTGCAATCCTTGCGTAATTGGTATTCAAAATTAGCACTTTGTACCGCCTAGATTTATGCTGTAAGTAAACCACTAATGGTAGTGGTAATACCGCAAACCGCGGTCGACAATTGAAGTGTCCTGGAGAGAAGTACCTGTGACTCCAAAATGGTATTCAAATCTCCTCGTGCATGCAAATATATATTACACTCGAAAAGTCTCTCCACGATTCATTAGATGTAACCGTCCAGGACTATAGGTTTCACGCCACTTAATGCATAGTTCAAGTTCATACCTTATTCCAAATTGTTCCACGCTAAGCCGTCCTTCCACGAGGAGCGAGTGATGCCGGCTGCTACGGCGTCTCACGTCGCAAATCTCGGGTTGCTGACGTCACTGTATCGCGGGATCACGAAATTCGGCTGGTAAGAATAGTAATTTGTTGGTGGCACCTGTAGTTGTATCCTGTATCCTGGAGCGGTATTCGTATTAGTGGAATTCCTTATGGCATGGCCATGCAATATCTTTAATCAAGGTCCAGTGGGTAAGGTAGGCGCTTTTCTTCCAGTCATCAGACGCGTTTCGGGGCGTCTACACCCCTTCCTTAGTGGTAAAAACTGAGGAAGGGGGGTAGACGCCCCGAAACGCGTCTGGTGACTGGAAGAAAAGCGCCTACCTTACCCACTGGACCTTGATTAAAGATATTGCATGGCCATGCGATAAGGAATTCCACTAATACGAATACCGCTCCAGGATACAGGATACAACTACAGGTGCCACCAACAAATTACTATTCTTACCAGCCAAATTTCGTGATCCCGCGATACAGTGACGTCAGCAACCCGAGATTTGCGACGTGAGACGCCGTAGCAGCCGGCATCACTCGCTCCTCGTGGAAGGACGGCTTAGCGTGGAACAATTTGGAATAAGGTATGAACTTGAACTATGCATTAAGTGGCGTGAAACCTATAGTCCTGGACGGTTACATCTAATGAATCGTGGAGAGACTTTTCGAGTGTAATATATATTTGCATGCACGAGGAGATTTGAATACCATTTTGGAGTCACAGGTACTTCTCTCCAGGACACTTCAATTGTCGACCGCGGTTTGCGGTATTACCACTACCATTAGTGGTTTACTTACCGCATAAATCTAGGCGGTACAAAGTGCTAATTTTGAATACCAATTACGCAAGGATTGCACAATTACCATTCTTCAGTGTTATTTTATATGTTGGTACCAACCACTACTTTTATGAAGTTTTATTGTATTTGAGTGCATTTATATGAATGATATATTGGTTACCATTTAATAAATATATCCTATGGTCCAGATGGTGTGAGTGCTCACTCCCTTTCTTTTTTACAGTATAAAACTGAGTCTGCTTATATAGAACCTACCAGTAGCCATTTGGCTCCAGGAGAAGTATATGGTGGGCTCAGCGTGCATGTTGGTACTTGCATCCCTGGATCCGATGAAAGCTGTAATGGCACCGGACGGGGTTAAAAGCAGAGTGTGCTTGGCGTGCACGCTGACCTGCATTCCCTGGACTTTGTGTGGCTGTCATGGCCCATAAACAGGTAGGAACTAGTGTTAGGGACCACTCAATTGAGGCGACCTTGACGTGGTGAGTGGCTTATTACGCTTTGGCCAAAATGTACACCAATGCCTCATCCAGCATGGAGGCAGGGCAGAATGCTGGATATAGAGTGCTATCACATTTGTATTTTCCGTTTGTATATGTATTTCGCCATAGTGATGTGCACCTACATACAGGTTGTGCTGACTCAATCCCCCACATTTTTTCTATGATGTGTAACATATCCACCCTTAGGCTACATGCACACGAATGTTGCTTGTTTCTGTGTCCGTTCCGTTTTTTTTTGCTGATAGGATGCGGACCCATTCATTTCAATGGGTCCGCAAAAATGCGGACAGCACACCGCGTGCTGTCCGCATCAGTATGTCCATTCCGTAGCCCCGCAAAAAAAAATAGATCATGTCCTATTCTTGTCCGTTTTAGGCATTGTTACAATGGATCTGCAAAAAAAAAACAAAAAACGGACGGATGTCATCCGTTTTTTTTGGGGCGGATACGCAATTTGCAGACCGCAAAACACATACGGTCGTGTGCATGTAGCCTTAAAGGGAGTCTTTCACCTAAAATCACCATTATAGAACACTAACATCAGGATCTCCATTACATTCACCATATTAGAATGCTACCCTCCATATTGCTGTCCATCGCCGATTTTCTCAGAAAAACACTTTTATTCAATATGTTAATTAGCTTCTGAAGGTGCCCAGGGGCGGCGTTCATGCGGCCAGTGCCCAGGCCCCTCGTTGCTTTTCATACAAAACCCCTCCCCTTTCACCCCTCTGGCCCGCCCTAGGTTCTTCTGATTACGTCCTCCTCTGAGTGAGAAATCCAGCGCTGTTCAAAAGATTCGCTGCGCCTGCGCACTTCATTCCCCATTATGGGCAGAGGCACAAGGCCGACTAGATCGGGATGTACGGGTCGGTACATGCGCATTAAACGCTCTTGTGCCTCTGCCCATAATGGGGAATGAAGTGCGCAGGCGCGGCGAATCTGTTGAACGGCGCTGGAGCTGGATTTCTCACTAAGAGGAGGACGTAATCAGAAGAACTTAGGGCGGGCCAGGGGGGGAAAGGGGAGGGGTTTCGATTGAAAAGCACCGAGGGGCCTGGGCAGGCCGCATTAAAGCCGCCCCTGGGCACCTTCAGAAGCTAATTAACATATTGAATAAAAGTGTTTTTCTGAGAAAATCAGCGATGGATAGCAATATGGAAGGTAGCATTCTAATATGGGGAATGTAATGGAGATCCTGATGTTAGTGTTCTATCATGGTGATTTTAGGTGAAAGACTCCCTTTAAGTGCCATTTTATTGTTTTTTTTTATATAAAAAGTTCCACTCACTATACAGTGAGCTCCAGAGCTCCCTCTACCGGTGACACTTTCATGTAAATCTGTCTTTAAAGGGAATTTAGAACCCCATATCAGAAACTTGGGCTCTAATCATTATAAATATATATTAAAGGGGTGATCCCATGATTAATGTAAAAAATTTAAATCATACATATGGATAAACTCTTTCTAATGAATTTAAAACTAGCCAGTGTCGGACTGGGGTGCCTAGGGCCCACCAGTGGGAGTCATTCTAGGGGCCCACCCTACAGCTGCCATAAACGGAAATATTACTTGTTCATTTTTTGGGCTTACATACATGAATCTTTGCAGTTTAGTACACAATACAGTTTGCAAAACAGAATGGTATTATGCACTGCACGATATCAAAGTGTTTATCATTAAGCAACTCATTGTAGTTGATAATTTATCTGTTATTTACAGTCAGTAGTAGTTTGGATAGCACTCACACATGGAAATTCCTTATCCTTGATGAACCACACTTTCCCTCATCCTAAACAATATCCAAAGTAAAGTAAATGTTTGTCGGCATCTTCAAATAGAAAAGTGTACTGGAGTGAATAGGCCACCATGTAACCATCCCTATAGGGTCTTTCTCAAGTGTCTTGACCACTTGAGTAAGACCCTATAGGAGTCGATACGTGGTGGCGAACGCCATATTCACTCCAGTAAACTTTTTCATTTGAAGATGCCGACAAACATTTACTTTACTTTAGGCTGACAGTTTTTTCTGTCTTTGCTATCATGGTGGTATCCATGTAAGATACAGATCCAAAATAGGGTCATGTGCATGAACATCCGTACACAAACCATTCATTTTTTAAACAAAAAAAATCATGTTTTAGTGTCTCCATAGTCTGAGAGCCATAGTTTTTTCAGTTTTTTGGCGATTGTCTTAGGTAAGGTATCATTTTTGTGAAATGAGATGACGGTTAGATTGGCACTTTTTTGGGGGGCATACGACTTTTTGATTGCTTGCTATTACACTTTTTGTAATGTAAGGTGACAAAAAATTGCTTTTTTGACACCGTTTTTTTTTTAAGCCGAAGAGAACGAAAGTTGAATGCCAAGCCGAGAGCAGAACGCCCTCCAAAACCTGGAGACAAACTGTGTGCCCCTATCAGAAACCACATCCGAAGGAATGCCATGCAATTTCACGATATTATCTACAAAAATCTGCACAAGAGTCTTGGCATTGGGCAAACTGGCTAACGATATAAAGTGAGCCATCTTACTAAAACGGTCAACAACCACCAAAATTACTGTTTTCCCGGAGAAACTCGGCAGATCCGTAATAAAGTCCACAGACAAGTGCGTCCAAGGACGAGATGGAATAGACAAAGGGAGAAGTGAACCAGCAGGTCAAGTATGAGCAACCTTTGACCGTGCACAGGTTTCACAAGCTGCCACGTAATCCTCAACGCTCTTACATAACCCGGGCCACCAGAACCTCCGGGACACCAGATCAAAGGTGGACTTACCACCAGGATGTCCAGCAAGGACAGTATCGTGATGTTCCTTGAATACCTTGTATCACAGTCCATCAGGAACAAACAACCTCCCTGGGGGACAAGAACCAGGAGCCCACACCTGGGCTCCCAACACCTCCATCTCCAATTTAGGGTACAGAGCGGAGACCACCACCCCATCAGCCAAAATCGGAGCAGGATCCTCTGAATCACATCCCCCAGGAAAGCTGCGAGACAACGCATCTGCCTTGACGTTTTTAACCCCCGGATGAAAAGTAACCACAAAATTGAACCTGGTAAAAAACAGTGACCATCTGGCCTGTCTAGGGTTCAGATGCTTGGCAGATTACAGGTAAGCCAAATTCTTATGATCCGTATAAACTGTAACGGGGTGAGACGCCCCCTCCAACCAGTGACGCCATTCCTCAAAGGCCAATTTGATGGCCAGCAATTCTCTATCTCCTACATCATAATTACTCTCGGCGACCGAGAGCTTCTTGGAAAAAAAAGCACACGGAACCCATTTGCCAGGAGATGAACCCTGCGACAGCACTGCTCCAACCCCCACCTCTGATGCATCAACCTCCACCACGAATGGCTGAGACACATCAGGCTGCACCAGAATGGGAGCAGATGCAAAACATTCCTTAATAGTCGAAAAGGCCTGCAATGCCTCATCCGACCAGACAGAGACGTCGGCGCCCTTCTTAGTCATATCGGTCAGAGGTCTTACAATGGTAGAATAGTTTGAAATACATTTTCTATAATAATTAGTAAACCCCAAAAACTGCATCAAAGCTTTCTGATTCTCTGGTCGGTCCCATTCCAGAACCGCCCGGACCTTTTCGGGGTCATACGAAAACCAGAGTCCGAAAGCAGATATCCCAGAAACGGAAGCTCCTGCACAGAAAACACACATTTCTCCAATTTGGCATATAATTTATTCTCCCGAAGGATCGTCAAAACCTGTCTCACGTGATCCTGATGGGTCTTCAGATCAGGAGAGTAAATTAAAATGTCATCCAAGTAAACTACCACGAACCTCCCCACAAAATGATGGAAAATGTCATTGACGAACCGCTGAAATACCGCTGACGCGTTCGTTAACCCAAAAGGCATAATCAGAATCTCAAAATGACCCTCGTGCTTGTTGAAGGCCGTTTTCCACTCATCCCCTTCCTTGATTCTGATCAGATTGTAGGCCCCTCTTAAATCCAACTTGGAGAATACTTTGGCTCCAACAATCTGATCAAAAAGATCGGAGATCAAAGGAAGGGGATACGGATCCCGGACCGTAATACCGTTCAATTCCCGGAAATCAAAACAAGGTCTCAGCGATCCATCCTTTTTCTTTACAAAGAATAAACCCACTGCCACTGGCGACTTAGATGGCCTAATATGACCTTTTGCCAAACTCTCGGCAATATACTTCCGCATAACCTCTCTTTCAGGTTGAGAAAGATTGTAAAGCTGAGACTTTGGCAACTCAGCCCCTGGGATGAGATTAACTGGACAATCATAGTCACGATGAGGGGGGAATTCCTGAGCCCCACCCTCCGAAAAGACATCCGCAAAATCTGAGAGATACAGAGGTAGAGCCGTAGTAGACACTCCAGAGATAGATGTGCCAAGACAATTATCCGAACAAAATTCACTCCAACCAATGATCTGTCTTGCTTGCCAATCTATAATTGGGTTATGTTTTGTCAACCACGGTAACCCTAAGACTATAGGAGCGGGCAAGTCCTTCATGACAAAACAAGACATAATCTCAACATGTGAATCACCCACCCTTAACTGAATACCATGAGCAATATGAGTGAGACTCCTTTGAGAAAGAGGGGAAGAATCAATTGCAAAAACCGGAATCTCTCTTTCTAAAGTGCAAGTACTTAGACCCAGATTTTGAAGAAAAAGAAAATCAATAAGGTTTATCCCAGCACCACAGTCAGTGAATACTTCAACAAAAAAAATTCTTGAGTCTAGCGCCACCATAGCTGAAAGGAGAAAACGAGTACTACAGGGAGCTTGCATGCCTGCTTGCTCCACCACTCCATTCACACTACCAAGAGTCAGGAATGTTTTCTTTTCTTTTTCTTTAAATAAACCTTTTTGTGATTCTTTCTCATCAACATGACATGCGGTTTAACAAAAGGACAAGCAAAAATAAAATGACCACTTTTTCCACAGTAATAACATAGTTTATGCAACCTCCTAAAGTCTCTACTACCAGAACGGAAAGATACCTGACCCAGCTGCATGGGTTCCTCCCCTACCCCAGAGTTACATGTAATATCACCCTGGGGAGCAGGTGAGACGAAACCACTCACAGAAGGGATCCCTTGCGCGGAGGGAGCCTTACACCTCTCCCTAATGCGTCTATCCAACCGTACTGCCAAAAACATAGCATTCTCCAAAGTATCCGGGTACTCATGAAAGGCAAGAGCATCTTTCAATCTCTCAGATAACCCCTGGCAAAACTGACTACGTAACGCGGGGTCATTCCACTCTGACTTGGTAGCCCATCTCCTAAACTCAACGCAGTAAGCCTCTGCAGTATGTTCACCTTGTAATAAATTATGTAATTTAGATTCCGCCATCATAAATTAATCCCAAGGCTTTAAAAAATTCTTCCACCGACCGGAGGGCCAGAGAACCGGGCGGCAGAGAAAAGGCCCAGGATTGCGCGTCCCCTTTAAGCAGAGAAATGATTATACCAACCCTCTGACTTTCATCACCAGACGAAGATGGACGCAGCCGAAAATACAACTTACATGACTCTTTAAAGCGGATAAAGTCATCTACACCCCCTGCAAATCTATAAGGGAGAGCGACTTTAGTTTCCACATAAATTTGACTTGCACCTGATGCCAGAGCATTCTGACACCGTGTGACCGAATTACGCAAATCCGCAACCTCTAGGGATAATCCCTGCATGCGATCAACTAGCGCATCAATTGACTCCATCTCAAAACCACTGAGCAATGGCAGTCAAATTATTGGCGGGTTATAATGTCACGGCGGACAGGATATCAGACACATAGAAAAATAAACAAATAAGTTTCTAGGCGAGAAGCTGGGGATCAAGGTCACCTCCTGAGAAATCCCTACCAGCTCTCCCTTTTCTGCTATGCCCACATTCAGACCCTTAAGGTGGGAACAATGTGTCCTCGTGCCTGGGCTGAAAACACCCCAAGGTCCCTAAGATGGTGAAAGGGGGATAGAGGCAGCCTGCTCCCTCAGAACCTGGAGGGGCAGGCGTCTCTCTTACAGCCTAGACAGCAAACCACAAGAAAACAGAAACCAACTTATCTTTCAGAGCAGCAACAGCCAATCCTTCCTTCCTTCCTTGCTTTCACAAAGCCAGCCAGAAGCTATAACCCGCAAGGAACACTGGGAGTGGGTGTGATTTAAACTGAAACCAACGACCCCACCCAGTGCACCTGAAGGGAGGCGGATCTAGCTCGACTCCAAAACAAAACAATAGGCTAGGCAAGTGCTGCTAATCTGGCAGACCTCCGTACATAGCCTGAGCAGGGCATGACAATTTAAACTTGAAAGGAAACCAACGGTCAGTGGTCCTTAGACCGTTACAGGACGACGAGAGGTGAAGATGGACGCCGGTGAGATCTCACACCCCTCATCTGACATCTCCCATGATGCTTCACATTTATCCTAAATCCTACCTGTCCCAGACACCACTAAGGGGAGGTAGCCGTATATGGCCCTGTGCTGCCAGTATTGTTTATTGAGGGCCCTGTGCTGGGAATTGGGGGCTTTCTGTTTGCAGTATTGTAAATGGGGACAATGTGCTGGCTCTGAAAATGAGGGTATTCTTTAAAATGTTGTTAATTGGGGTATTTTACTGTCTTTTTGGGGGTGAGTTCTGTATTCCTGACTGCTGGGCAGGATGAATTTAGAAATAAACATGTCATATATCTGTATAGGGTCCAGTACAACCCAGTCTGCACTATAGGGAAGATGTATCAGAACTGGTGCAAAGGAAAACTGGCTCAGTTGCCCATAACAACTAATCAGATTCTACCTTTCATTTTCCAAATGAGTTTGGAAAAATGAAAGGAACGATCTGATTGGTTGCTATGGGTAACTGAACCTGTTTTCCTTCATATAAGTTGAGATAAATCTCACCTCTGTGTTATGTGCGGTATTACGTATATGGGCCCTTCTGCTATAAGGGACACTGCAGATACCCAGTAAAGATGGCAATATATATATATATATATATACTGCATGATCATATGTGATTATTATCCTCTCATATGTAACGTGAATGTCCGCCTTTTATCATCAGGACATTTTTTATGTTAATTAATTTCTTGATATATTTTTATAGTGATCAGAGCTCTGTTTTACTGATACAAAGCTCCAAATCCTCTGCACTGATATAAATGGTAACATTAGATCTGCCTTCAGACACCACTAGAGGGAGCTCAGGACTGATGACTGCCTGTACAGTATGCTTCTCTGCTCCCCTAGTGGTGGCTGCAGGCAGCTACAATTTATCATTTTATTTTAAGGTTTTGCAGGGGATTTGGAGCTCTGTATGAGGAAAGCTGATCTCTGACTGACTGCTATAAAGATATATGAAGAAGTTATAAATGGTTCTTCAGGACTTCCATATTACTACCCTTAGGACCGGCCATCAGTGTGTGATCAGAAGGGTCCTAGACCTGGGAGAACATTCACTGCCTTTATCAGATCTGTGACTAAGTCTCTTTTATGGGTTAACAGATCGCACTATGATTTCTCCATTTCTGGACGAATACAGGATTGGAGCAGGCCGCACTTTTCTGGAGGTAAGTGGCTTTATTGTAATCTGACCCTTTGTCCTATCATCCATGAGGAGTGGTAAGTGGTCACTTACTGTATTCTCTTCTCTTTAGGACATCTTGTCACGGAACCATGAACCAGACGTACAACAAGAGATAAGTGAAAATAAGAAGGCTTTATTGAAAATAAAGCTGTAAAGCAAAAGTCCAAACGGATGGTGAAACCGAGCAGAGTCTTTGCGAAGCCAGAGGTCAGGAACCAGAAGGGTAGTCAGACGAAGCCAGGATCAGGAACCAGCAGGGTAGTCAGACGAAGCCAGGATCAGGAACCAGCAGGGTAGTCAGACGAAGCCAGGATCAGGAACCAGCAGGGTAGTCAGACGAAGCCAGGATCAGGAACCAGCAGGGTAGTCAGACGAAGCCAGGATCAGGAACCAGAAGCAGCAGCAGTCTAGAAGCATGTGAACACAGGAGGACCAAGCAAGGAACTGAAGCCACAGACCTCCTATATATATGAGCTAGGCATCCAGCTCCTCCCAGGGGAAGGAGGAGCCGCAGGGTGGAAGGCTACAAGAAACCCAGAACCCAAGATGGCCGCCAGCACATGTCAAACGAAGGAGAGCAGCAAGCAGGTAAGACCATGACAGTACCTCCCCCTCAAGGGCCCCTCCTCCGCGGAGCACAAAACGGTTTCTGAGGGAAGCGTGCGTGGAAGGCTCGGAGCAAGGCAGGAGCATGGACATCTGCGGAGGGAACCCAGGAACGCTCCTCTGGACCATAACCACGCCAATGGACCAAAAACTGCAACCGACCGCGGACCAGGCGTGAGTCCAGGATATTGCTCACCTCATATTCCTCACGATTGCCCACTTGGACCGGACGAGGCCGAGGAACCGAGGAAGTGAAACGATTACACACCAGTGGCTTCAACAGGGAGACATGAAACACGTTGGAGATCCGCATGCCAGGAGGAAGCGCAAGGGCATAGGCTACCGGGTTTACCCTGCGAAGCACTCGGAAGGGACCAACAAAGCGAGGCGCCAGCTTGGGAGTGGGCACTCGAAGGTTGAGGTTGCGGGTGGACAACCATACACGGTCTCCGACCTGGTAGGAAGGAGCAGGCGCTCGTCTGCGATCAGCCTGGAGTCTCTGGCGCTGCGCAGAGACCTCAAGGGACTTCTGGATCTGTACCCAAGAAGCACGTAGGACGGAAAGGTGATCCTCCACAGCCGGAATATCCTGGGGAGAGAATACCTCCGGTAACACGGCAGGTTGGAACCCATAATTGGCCATGAAGGGAGACGTCCCAGAGGAAGAGTTCACCGCCGTGTTCCTGGCAAACTCAGCCCAAGGCAGGAGGTCAACCCAATTGTCTTGGTGATCGGAGACATAGCAACGAAGGAATTGCTCCAAGGCCTGATTGGATCGTTCTGCGGCCCCATTGGACTGAGGGTGGTAGGCCGAGGAGAAAGAGAGATGAATCCCCAACTGGGAGCAAAAGGCGCGCCAGAACCTGGACACAAACTGACTCCCCCGATCCGACACAATCTCCTTAGGCAAACCGTGCAACCGGAAGACCTCCCTGGCAAAAATCGTGGCCAACTCTTGTGCAGAGGGTAACTTCTTGAGAGGAACACAGTGGCACATTTTGGAAAACCGATCCACAATCATGAGAATGACCGTATGGCCTCGGGATGCAGGGAGGTCCACAATGAAATCCATCCCCAGGTGTGACCATGGGCGCTCCCCGGTGGCTATGGGTTGCAGAAGGCCCAACGGAAGGTGCCGAGGGGACTTATTCTGGGCACAAACGGAGCATGCCGCTACATATGCGGCGATGTCGGAACGTAGGGCAGGCCACCAGAACAGACGTGAAACAGCCCAGGACAGCTGTTTCTTTCCAGGATGCCCCGCGGTCTTGGAGTTATGGTAGGTTCGCAACAACCGAGTGCGCAACTCCTCAGGCACAAAACATCTGCCGTTGGGTCTCCCAGAGGGAGCACCAGATTGAGCCGCCAAAATCTGCTCACCCAGGGGAGAGGTCAGGCTGGTGCGAATGGCGGCCAGGATCTGATTCGGAGGTATGACCGAAGTCGGAATCGACTCCTCCCTGGACAGCTCGGAGTACTGCCGTGATAAGGCATCCGCCCTGATGTTCTTGGAACCGGGTAGGTAGGAGACCACGTAATTAAAACGTGACAAGAACAGAGCCCATCTGGCCTGACGTGGTGTCAATCTCTTGGCCTCAGAAAGGTAGGTCAGATTCTTGTGGTCCGTCAGGATGAGAACCGGAACCACCGAACCCTCGAGCAAGTGCCTCCATTCTTTAAGGGCCTGCACGATGGCCAATAACTCCCTGTCACCAATCTGATAGTTGCACTCCGCGGAAGACAGTTTCCGGGAGTAAAACCCACAAGGAAGCAGAGGACCCTCTGGTGTTCTACGCTGAGACAGAAGGGCGCCTACTCCCGTCTCAGACGCGTCCACCTCGAGGACAAAGGGCAACCCAGGGTTGGGATGCGACAGAATCGGAGCCGACACAAAGGCGGACTTTAGGGCCTCAAAAGCTCGGATGGCCTCGAGCGGCCAGACCTGGGAATTACTGCCCTTCCTGGTCAGATCCGTGAGAGGCTTGGCCAGCATGGAAAAGTCCCTGATGAACTTCCGATAATAATTGGCGAAGCCCAAAAAGCGCTGCAGGGAACGAAGACCACTGGGCTGGGGCCACTGTAAGACAGCCGAAACCTTCTCAGGATCCATGGAGAACCCCTCAGCGGAAATGATGTAACCTAAGAAGGTTACCTGGGATCGGTGAAATTCGCATTTCTCAAGCTTACCGAACAGCTTGTTCTCTCGTAACCGTTGCAACACTCGTCTGACATCCAGAATGTGGGCCTCCATGGATTCAGAATATACCAAGATGTCATCCAAATAGACTACCACACACTGCTGCAACAGGTCACGGAAAACATCGTTGATGAATTCCTGAAAGACTGCGGGCGCATTGCACAACCCAAAGGGCATAACCAAGGATTCGTAATGACCGGTCCTGGTGTTAAACGCGGTCTTCCACTCATCGCCCGCCTTGATCCTTACCAGGTTATATGCCGCCCTCAGGTCGAGTTTGGTAAAGACCGTGGCCCCTTTAAGGCGATCGAACAGCTCGGAAATCAAGGGTATCGGGTAAGCGTTCTTGATCGTGATGCGATTGAGACCCCTGTAATCGATGCAAGGCCTCAACTCACCGCCCTTCTTTTTCACAAAGAAAAATCCAGCCCCTGCCGGGGACGAAGATTTGCGAATGTGTCCGCGTGAAAGCGCCTCCCTCACGTACTCCTCCATGGCCTCATTCTCCGCTACCGACAGTGGATAGACTTTGCCACGAGGAGGAACGGCACCAGATTGTAACTCTATGGCACAATCGTATGGGCGGTGCGGAGGTAGGGCAACCGCGCGCACCTTATCGAATACATCCCGGTACTCCTCGTATTCAGGAGGCAACAGAGAGTCCGAGGAAGTACACAGCAACTTGACAGACCCATGGATGCAACTAGCCCCACACTGCGGTGACCACGAGAGGATCTCGACCGATCCCCAATCGAAAGTCGGATTATGCTTCTGGAGCCAGGGGTACCCCAAGACCACCGAGTAGTGTGGAGACGAAATAACCTGGAGGCAGACCGACTCTCTGTGAACGGCACCAATGGCTATCCCCACTGGAAGGGTCTCATGAGTCACGTGTGGCGGCAGAAGGGGTCTGCCGTCTATCGCCTCAAGAGCCAGTGGGGAACCTCGAGCCTGCAGAGGAATGGAATTGGCGGCAGCGAACACACTATCAATGAACAAACCACCAGCACCAGAGTCCACCAACGCCTGGGTCGTCACCGAGCCCCCGACCCAGGAGAGGACAACAGTGATCAGTGGTTTGTCAACACGGGAAACCGGGGACGAGGAGATTCCACCCAAGATCTGCCCCCGACAGGATCTCAGGGTACGAGCGTTTCCCGGACAGTTCGGACATGCCAACCGAAAATGCCCACCGAGACCACAGTACATGCATCGGCCCTCGCGTCTCCGGAGTGCCCTCTCCCCCTCGGACAGGCGAGCAAACCCCAGCTGCATGGGTTCACCCCCAGACAAGTCATCCCCAGGAGGCGTGGGAGGAGAGGGAGGCACGGGTGGGACAGCAAACGTAGGCACCAATCTGTTAGAAGACCTCCGCAGGTTCTCCTTAAAGGAAGGTCTCTCCCTGAGTCTGGTGTCAATCAAAATCAGGAAAGAAATAAGAGACTCGAGCTCAACTGGTAGGTCCTTAGCTGCAACCTCATCCTTCAAGGCATCCGAGAGACCATGAGAGAAAGCAGCGACCAGAGCCTCATTATTCCAGCCCACCTCTGCTGCCAGGGTACGAAACTCAATGGCGTATTCAGCTACGGATCGTGAACCCTGTCTGATGGACATAAGGAGCTTTGCAGCAGAGGCAGCACGAGCCGGCACATCGAATACCTTCCGAAGAGAAGCAGCAAAACCGGAAAACTCGACAACCACCGGATTGTTGTTCTCCCATAAAGGGCTGGCCCAGGCCAAGGCCTTGTCCGAGAGCAGCGAGATCAAGAAGCCCACCTTTGATCTCTCAGTAGGAAAGGCATGTGGCAGCAACTCGAAATAAATGCCCACCTGGTTAAGGAAACCTCGGCACTGAGTTGGCTCTCCCCCAAAGCGCTGTGGAAGAGGGGCAGAACCGGTCATACCCCGAAACACCGCAGGCGCAACAACAGGTGTCGGGGTAGACTCTGGCGCAACAACCGGAGCGGCAGTAGGAGCGAGCCCAGGAGCGACAACCGACCCATCGGCAACGGGAGCGAAATGAGCCGTGCGTTCAAGCAGGGTTTGCAACGCCACAGCGAACCGACCCAACAGGTGATCCTGCTGATCAAGTCTGGCAACCAGCGTGGGTAGCGAGGATGGCCCTGTACCGTCAGAATTCATGGCTTGGTCCTAATGTCACGGAACCATGAACCAGACGTACAACAAGAGATAAGTGAAAATAAGAAGGCTTTATTGAAAATAAAGCTGTAAAGCAAAAGTCCAAACGGATGGTGAAACCGAGCAGAGTCTTTGCGAAGCCAGAGGTCAGGAACCAGAAGGGTAGTCAGACGAAGCCAGGATCAGGAACCAGCAGGGTAGTCAGACGAAGCCAGGATCAGGAACCAGCAGGGTAGTCAGACGAAGCCAGGATCAGGAACCAGCAGGGTAGTCAGACGAAGCCAGGATCAGGAACCAGCAGGGTAGTCAGACGAAGCCAGGATCAGGAACCAGAAGCAGCAGCAGTCTAGAAGCATGTGAACACAGGAGGACCAAGCAAGGAACTGAAGCCACAGACCTCCTATATATATGAGCTAGGCATCCAGCTCCTCCCAGGGGAAGGAGGAGCCGCAGGGTGGAAGGCTACAAGAAACCCAGAACCCAAGATGGCCGCCAGCACATGTCAAACGAAGGAGAGCAGCAAGCAGGTAAGACCATGACACATCTACTGCCTCCAGCAGTGCATCTATGGCCTGGGACCCTTCTCAAGTGAGTATTTTTGGTAATAAGACTCGACTATGAAAACTTGATCTGAGCTCAAGGTTTAGACTGATCTGAAGTAAACTCATGATCTAGTTGTGTTCTCCCTGCAGCTTATCCGTACAACGTTTCCACCCGTCTCCAATCTTCAAGATGGAGGTGAGTGATTCTACTTTCTGTCATATTGTCCTCCAGATTCCTCCATGTTCTGTCTATAGATGTGAAGGTTTAATAGGAACGTCTCATAGATGAGTGACTGAATCTGTTCTTAGCGCCTCATGCCAACCAACCAAGAAGCTCAGAAGAAATACCTGCCTTTTCCATTGGAGGAAGAAGATCCAGAGCCGGCATTGATGAAGGCAAGCCAACTGTGCGAAGACCTGCCGGTGGAGAAGGCCAAGAGAGAGCGAGAGAAGGCAGAGACATCCCGGGAGCAGCAGGATGAGACTACTGAGAAGAAGCTGAAAAAAGAACAGAGGATGGTGAAACTGGATGTGAAGAGCAAGAACCTGAGAAGATTTCAGAATCAGCCTGGAAGAAGACAGAAGATCCGCCAGCCAACCACCTTCCAGTATGTCAACACCAACCTGAGAGGAAAGAAGAACATCCTCTGGACCATCCTCTTCAAACCATTCTGTCGGTGAAGGATGGTAAAGAGCTGTAAGACCACCAGTAGCAGCCAAATAAAAAATAAAATTTGAGTTATTAAATATTAATACTTAGGTAAAAGGGTAGTAATATAGTAATAATTCTATAACAATAGTAAAATTAAAAAAATAACAACATGATTTTTAGAAAACTTAGATATAGAAATCAGGAGTTTTGATCCAGGGTTCTAGGACTGATCGCCTTTTTCTTGGGGTCGACAAGGAATTATTCCTCTGTGACATGAATAGGCTAAATGTGTCCAGGTGCTTTTGCCTTCTTCTGGATCAACAGGTTTAGGGATAGGGACCTAATTTAGGGATAGGGATCAGGGGGCTTGATCCAGGGTTCTAGGACTGATCGCCTTTTCCCGGGGTCGAGAAGGAATTTTTCCCCTGTGATACGAATGGGCTGAATGTGTCCAGGGGTTTTCACCTTCTGGATCAACAGGTTTAGGAATTGAGACGTAATTTAGAGATAGGGATCAGGGGGTTTGATCCAGGGTTCTAGGACTGATTGCCTTTTCCCAGGGTCGAGAAGGAATTTTTCCCCTGTGACACGAATTGGCTGAATGTGTCCAGGGGTTTTCGCCTTCTTCTGGATCAACAGGTTTAGGGATAGGGACTTAATTTAGGGATAGGGATCATGGGGCTTGATCCAGGGTTCTAGGACTGATCGCCTTTTCCCGGGGTCGAGAAGGAATTTTTCCCCTGTGACACGAATTGGCTGAATGTGTCCAGTGGTTTTCGCCTTCTGGATCAACAGGTTTAGGAATTGAGACATAATTAAGAGATAGGGATCAGGGGGTTTGATCCAGGGTTCTAGGACTGATCGCCTTTTCCCGGGGTCGAGAAGGAATTTTTTCCCTTGTCACACGATTTGGCCGAATGAGTCCAGGGATTTTTGCCTTCTTCTGGATCAACAGGTTTAGGGATAAGGACCTAATTTAGGGATAGGGACCAGGGGGTTTGATCCAGGGTTCTAGGACTGATCGCCTTTTCCCGAGGTCGAGAAGGAATTTTTCCCCTGTGACACGAATTGGCTGAATGTGTCCAGGGGTTTTCGCCTTCTTCTGGATCAACAGGTTTAGGGATAGGGATCATGGTGCTTGATCCAGGGTTCTAGGACTGATCACTTTTTCCCGGGGTCGAGAAAGAATTTTTCCCCTGTGACACGAATTTTCTGAATGTGTCCAGGGGTTTTCACCTTCTTCTTGATCAACAGGTTTAGGGATAGGGACTTAATTTAGGGATAAGGATCAGAGGGTTTGATCCAGGGTTCTAGGGTTGATCGCCTTTTACCGGGGTCGAGAAGGAATTTTTCCCCTGTGACATGAATTGGTTGAATGTGTCCAGGGGTTTTCGCCTTCTTCTGGATCATCAGGTTTATGGATAGGGACCTAATTTAGGGATAGGCATCAGGGGGCTTGATACAGGGTTCTACGACTGATCACCTTTTCCCGGGGTCGAGAAGGAATTTTTTCTTGTGATACGGATTGGCCGAATGTGTCCAGGGGGTTTCGCCTTCTTCTGGATCAACAGTTTTAGGTGTAGGGACATAATTAACAACAATAGGATAGCACTAGTATAATAAGGATAATAATAGTAATAGTTCTAATACTCTAGTCTTATAATAAATAATAATAGTCATTAGTTTTAGTGTAGGAACCCACTTGAAGGAGGTCGCCGTGACGTGGCAAGTGATCTTATACATTTTGAAAACAATGTATACTAAGAACCTCCGGTCCATGGTTATAGCAGCATTAGATGGCGGTACAACATGTGGATTAGCACCTGTGGTGTTTCTTCTACACTTGTCTCATTATGATAGATATCAGGAGGCAGGGCCAGCTCCAGGTTCATGTGGGCCCTTGGGCGATAAAGTCTCAGTCGGCCATTATGACATTTTGCATGGCGCTTACAGTAATGAAACTGTATGTATTATAGATTAAATACCTTACACAGAGCATGCTACAGAGCGGATATATGTGAATCAGTCCTTATGCCTACTTTTATTTTCTACCCAATGTTTTAGTCCCTCACGTCTACTCACAGATAGGTGCCCGCTCACAGTAGGTATGCTAAGATATGTGCCCCCTCACAGTATATATGCCAAGATATGTGCCCCCTCACAGTAGTTATGCCAAGATATGTGCCTCACAGTAGATATGCCAAGATATGTGCCCCCCTCACAGTAAATATGGCAAGATATGTGCCCCTCTCACAGCAGGTTTGCTAAGATATGTGTCCCCTCACAGTAGATATGCCAAGATATGTGCCCCCTAATAGTACTTATGCCACCAATTTTTATAGAGCAGATTCTTACGGACGCGGCGATACCTAATATGGGAAGTAAGGTGGGCAAAATTTCAATTTCGTCATAGTTTTTATTTTTATTATTTTATGGCGTTCACCGTGCGGGGAAAGTGACATGACTGTTTTATATATCAGGTCATTACAGATGCGGTGATATCAAATATGTGTAGGGAATTTTATTTTTTTCATTTCTAATCAGTGAAAAATGTGTAAATGTTTTTTTTTTATCCAGACCCACTTGGTTCTTGAAGATCCAGTGGGTCTGATGTCTGTATAATACAGTACAGTACACTATATAGTGTACTGGTTTGTATTTTCACTTTACAAAGTCTGATTAGACTTCTGCCTTTAGCAGAAGTCTAATCAGCACCATGGACAGCCTCTGATCAGCACCATGGTGCTGACACTCTGCAAACCACTCGGCCATCCTGAGAGAGCGGGCGGGCGGACGATCGCGCGGTCCTCCCGTCCGCACTGCCACACCTCCAACCCCGCTGCGCCCGCCGGCACATAACACAGAGGGCTGCAGGGGGGAAGGTTAAACATAAAATAAAGGCATTTTGAAGTTTCTGATCCCCGTGGTCACAGGGATCAGAAACCTCCCGAAAGCGCTGCAAACCGCAGGTCTGAATTGACCTGCAGTTTGCAGCGATCGCCGATATGGGGGGGTCACAGGACCCCCTGGTCATTGACCCTGGGTGCCTGCTGATTGATTTCAGCAGGCACCGGGTTCCGATCACCGCCCGCCGAGCGGCAGTGATCGGAAATACATAGGACGTATCGGTACGTCCTGTGTCCTTAAGGACCGGAACATCAGGGCGTATCGGTACGCCCTGTGTCCTAAACAGGTTAAGGGTGGGTTCACACTTGCGTTCTGGCATTCTGCTATAGAGGTTCTGATTATAATGGAACGCACAGACGGAATGCAAAACGGAAACCTTTAAGAGGCATTCTGTTTTGATCCGTCATAGTAAAAGTCTAAGGGCAATCATGCCTGGCGACAGTACTTTGTTTGTTCGTCTTGCATAACGGAAACCAGACCAGACGGATCCGTTATACTTGCCCATAGACTTCTATTGTGATGTATCAAAATGGAATGCCTCTTAAAGGTTTCCGTTTTTCATTCTGCCTGGGTATTCAGTTATAAATGGAGCCTATAACGGAAAGCCAGAACGCAAGTGTAAACCCACCCTTACTTACTTGTATACAGTAATTTTGGTACTGGCAATTGATGGTGTGGGCAGCGGGTGAGAATGCAAGACCTGTGACCGCATCATAATTGCAACATAAAATGACAGCAAGTTGCAGAAAGGAAAACTACAACTCCCAGCAGGTCCTGAAGGTTTGCATCTGACAAGGCATGCTGGGAGTTGTACTTTTCAAGGGGAAAAGACAATACAATGTGAATAATATTTTTTTAATAGTATTTTAACAGTTATTACTGGAATATGGTATTACCTGCCTGGACTAGCCTGAGACAGAGAGTGTGACGTCCACTGCCTCGGCTCTATCTGTCTTGCTCACAGGCAGGAGGCAGCTAACTGCTGGGCACCCGCGGCACACTATAAACCCGCCGCTGCGCTCTGCAGACTCCAGGGCGCGGCGGGGAACCTTACTGTCTGCGTGCCTGCGCTGCGTAGGGATGCTCTGTACTGAGAGCGCAGCGCAGGCACATCACGTATGAGGAGGCGGGGCCCACAAGCAGCGCTGCGGGGAGCGGCCTGGAGAGGAGGCGCTGGGCGCTGGGCACTGGCAGGCGGCGGCTATGGCAAGTGAAGTGGCGAGGTGAATGATCATGGCCTGGATCAGTCATCTCGCCACTTATATGTCAAGTCTGACTCTGGAGACGTCACTGTCAGTGCTCATTGAAGTGGCAGGCAGCGGTGCTGGCCAGCGGGAAGCTGGAGAGCTGCCTGCCGCACTAATCATTATGAATGAAAAAGCCAGGGGCCCACCGAGGGTTTCCCCGGTTCCCCGGTGGGTCAGTCCGAGCCTGGAACTAGCCCTGTACTTCACATGGAACCAGAGGTCCCCCATCCCATTTTCTGTACCGTCAAATTTTCTGCAGGCTGGTAGCTCAGGGCTGTGTGTCCTTTCTGCTATATCTATAGAGAAATGGGGAACCGCACTCTGTTTTAGAAGTAGTATCACCGGTGCCGATCAAGGGCTAATTAAGCCGTATCCAAGTAATAAGAATTTGAGGCAATCAGTCCGTAGGTTATGCAATTCAAATAATTTTTTTATTATTATTATTTTTCATGTTTTCTGCACCATCCATATGCCCGTGAAAGACAAACATGAAAAATAATAATAATAAAAAAATTATTTGAATTGCATAACCTACGGACTGAGTGCCTCAAATTCTTACTCCTTTCTGCTATAGACCTCTTCTTATACAGTAACTGTCACAGCTTCTAACAGTAGATATGGCTGGTGGCAGTTAAAGAATTGAGCTGAGCATGTGCAACCACCTGTCCAAGGTGTATAACGAAATAAGGGTGGTGCCATACTGATACATTTTATAGATTAACCTAGTGGCTATACTAAATTTTTTATCCCTTACGGACATACAATATAGACAACAACAGGGAACCTGGTGTACCAGGTCACCTTTGGTCGAGTCCAAAATGGCGCCCCTGAATGGGGTGTTAGTGGGACTGATAGACCAATAAACGTAAATAAAGATAAGACCACGGCGGTGTGCCTAATGGTCTGGAGACATGCTAATAGGCAAAGAAAAGGGTAGGTCTTACCGGTGGAGGACAATCTGACAAGCGCGGGCATCAGGTAGCTCAACTGTTGCATCTGTGCTCCATGCCAGAGTTTACTTCCTGCTGGAGACCTGTACTGTTTGTTAGGGCTTGTATGGGTGTGTCTCTCTTCACTTGTGAGGCAGCATGTACACGCCCTATGTCTCACCAGCCTATGGCTGGATTGCAGGAGGTATTTAAAGGTGCTTCCTACCACCGGAAGATGCCTGAGCAACTCATGGTCACTAGCTTGTCTAGTTCCAAGTGTGAAGGTGTTTTTCAAATTCTGCTTTGCTGTGTCCCGGACCCTGCTTTTGGAATTATCGGATTTCGCCTGTTTGGCACCTGCCTCTGACTTCATTTACAGACCTTGCTTGATCGCTGCCTGCCCTGACCCCGGACTTCCTGACCACATACTTCCCATCGGTGCTTGCACCGGTATCTCTGACCCCCTGGTCAGTTGGCACTAACTTGGGGACTGCTCTGGAGTGGCACCTGGCAACTACTCTAACGGCCCAAGCCTATCCTCACCGTCAGAGGCTAGTTGCTTAGTCACGCCCCTCCCGAGTATAGCCAGTCAGTGGCACAGTGCGTCCACACCCACTTGCATAACAAATGTATTTTCACAGTGACTCCACCAGCAGAATAGTGAGTACAGCTCTGGAGTATAATACAGGATGTAACTCAGGATCAGTGCAGGATAAGAAATGTAATGTATGTACACAGTGACTGCACCAGCAGAATAGTGAGTGCAGCTCTGGAGTATAATACAGGATGTATCTCAGGATCAGTACATGATAAGTAATGTAATGTATGTACACAGTAACTGCACCAGCAGAATAGTAAGTGCAGCTCTGGAGTATAATACAGGATGTAACTTAATGATTTTCTTAGTCTACTTCGTAAAGTCATAGTTTTATTAAAGACACGGAGGCGAGTATTGCTATCTCCTTCTTTACTGTCCACCAATAGCAGCAAAGGAAAAAATTTACAAACAAGGAATAACCATAGCAACCAAGGTCCCTCCCCTACAGCCCCTATAATAGGCAGCTCCTCCTGTGGACCTTCCTCTTTCTTTGTGATCCTGGTGTCAACATCCCGAAACACCGAAACGAAACTCTCCGAACTGCGAACTGGAACGGTCAACTCCATCGCCAACGAGGTGCATCCAACGAGCCAACATGGCTAAACCGTGGTAGAGAGGTTAACCGAAGGTACGCATCCTAGAACAGATCGACATTCAACCTGAAAATGAGAACAGACCATAGGTCCAGGTGAAACATAGGTGTCAAAACCAACAGCGTCTGGTAATGCCATCACTTAAATCAGACATAATATGGGATCGAATGAAGATCATAACAATAATAATAATGACAATAATAAAATAATAATAATAATAATAACAGTGATAATAATAATAACAATATTGACACTACAAAAAAGGATAATAACGAAAATCCACCTGCAATAGAAACCCTAAGATAACCCAAGGGCGGGAACAGGGTGGGCAATACTCGCCTCCGTGTCTTTAATAAAACTATGACTTTACGTCATAGACTAAGAAAATCATTAAGTTTTACGGCAAAACACGGAGGCTCATATTGCAAGTTCAAAGCTGAGCTATAATAGAAGAAAACAAATGAGACGGAGGACGAAAATAAAACTCCCTAAACGTGGTAACATTGGACCAGTCAGCCAAACGCAGAATGTCCTCCAACCGGGCCCCTGCAACCGCCAAAGAAGTGGCCGAGGCACCCCTGGCTGAATGCGCGGTGAAGATGGAAGTGTCTATCCCAGCCAGGGACATGATCCACTTCAGCCAGCGAGCCAATGTCGGACTAGAGACCGGTGGAAAGGATGGCGAATGGAAAGAAACAGCTGTGACACCGCAGGAGACCGATGGGCCCTAGTCCTGGACTCGTACTCCCGCAAGCAAGCAACAGGGCACAATGCCGGAGTAGAAGGAAAACTGGGATAGGAGACTGACCTGATGTTGATCTTGGTGCGACGCGAAATGTTAAAAGTGACGCCCTCAGGGGTAAAAGAACGAGCGTCGTTGTCGAGGGCCCGAAGATCTGAAACCCTTTTGCAAGAAATGAGGCAGAATAGAGCCAATAACTTAGCGGATAGTTGTCTCAATGAAAGATCTGAGTTCTCAGGCCAGGAGGATAAGAAGGATAGGACCAGTGAAACGTCCCAGGTGGTCGAAAAACGAGGCAGAGGCGGACGCGCCAACCGAGAGCCTCGCAACAGACGAGAGACAGAAGGGTGCTGACCCGCAGGGACGCCCTCATAACCCAGATGGGTGGAGGAAATAGCTGACCTGAAGAGATTGATGGTCCGGTAGGCCTTGCCTGCCTCGAAGAGTGAGGTGAGAAACTGCAGGAGGTGCGCTACAGGCGCCGAAACGCGATCCAAGTCCCGTTCCAAGCACCAGCCAGCCCAATTTCTTTAGGCTGCCCGATAAGACTTTCTGGTGCCGGGAGCCCAAGCATTGTCCAGTAGGCGTCTAGTTGCCTCCGAAATGCCGTCGACAGCTCCAGGTGTCCGGAGATCCGGCAAGCCAGCAGCCGTAGGGAACCGTCGAGGAGAAGTGGGTGGTGGAGACCTTGAGGGCTGCGAAGGAGATCCGTGCGCTCCGGGAGAAGTAGGGGTACCTCTACCAGGATCTCCAGCAGCAAAGGGTACCAGGCCTGAGACCCCCAGAACGGGACCACTAGCACCAAATCCGCCCGATGGCGACGAACCTGAAGGAGAGTCCGTGGGATCATCGCAAACGGGGGAAAAGCGTAAAGGCGGGAGACAGACCAGTCCTGGAGAAACGCGTCCACCGCCACAGCTTACGGATCTGGACGCCAGCTGTAAAACCGGGTGAGTTGCTTGTTGAGCCGTGAGGCGAAGAGATCAATGGTCATCGGGCCCCATATTTCCGAAATTGCAGAGAACACCTCCGGATCCAACTGCCAATCGCTGCCGTCTGTCAGGTAGCGAGAGTTCCAATCCGCGCGAACATTGCTCAGTCCCGGTAAGTACTCCGCCTGCACCATAATGTCCCTGGAGAGGCAATACGACCAGAACTCCTTCGCCAAACGCGCCAAGGTTGCGGAGTGGGTACCACCCAACCGGTTGACGTAGCGGACAGCCGAGACATTGTCCATCCGCAGTCTGATGCACGCATTGGCGATCCCGTTGGAGAAGCTCTTGACTGCGAAGGAGCCGGCCAGAACTTCCAAGGCGTTGATATAAAGGCGAGCTTCCGCAACCGACCAAGATCCTCCCGTGGAGACTCTGTTGCAATGAGCGCCCCAACCCTAAAGGCTCGCATCCGATTCCACTGTGAATTCCGGTTGGAATCCGAAGATCGCTCTGCCATTCCATGCCTCCAGATTGGCGATCCACCAGCGCAATTCCTCCCGGGCTTCTGCAAAGGAGGCACCGGACCGAAGATGTGCAATCTTCAGCCGTTGGAGGGCACGGTAGTGCAATGGAGCCGGAAACACGGCCTGAATTGATGACGCTAACAGACCGATGATACGGGCCAGGTGGCGTGAGGACAGGTGGGGAATGGTAAGAGCATGTCTCAACTCCTTGCGGATCGCACGCAATTTCGTCAGAGGAAGACTGAGGGATTCCCTGACCGAATCCACCATGAAGCCCAGGAATTCCATCTGTTGTGATGGGATGAGACATGACTTCTCTGTGTTGAGGAGAAAACCGAGATCCGTCAGTAGGTCCGCCGTCCACTGGAGATGTTCCAGCAACGCCGCACTGGATTGGTGCATCAGAAGGATGTCGTCCAGGTAAACGATGAGGCGTACGTCCCGACTCCTCAACCAGGACATGACCGGACGCAGTAGTTTTGGGAAGCACCAAGGTGCTGATGACAATCCGAATGGGAGACAGGTGAATCTCCAGATCTCTCCTCTCCACCAAAACCGGAGAAGATTCCTGGACGATGTAGCTACCGGGACCGTCAGGTAAGCATCCTTTAGGTCCAGCTTTACCATCCAGTCCCAAGGAGTCAACAGGTCCCGAAGAAGGTGAATCCCTTCCATCTTGAAATGACGGTAGCGAACCACCGTGTTCAGAGCGCGAAGGTTGATGACCGGTCTCATCTGACCGCCTTTCTTCTGAACAAAGAATATGTTGCTGAGGACACCCCGTTCTGAAGGAGGGGCCTGCTCTATCGCCTGCTTGTGGAGGAGAGACAATAGTTCTGCGTCTATAAGCGCGTAATCTGGGCGCGATAATGGTATGGGTGGGGGGCGGGACAAGGTACGGGGACCCCGTGAGCTCTATGTGGAAGCCCCTGACCATGTTCAAGACCCATAGGTCTGATGTGATGAGTTCCCAGGCACGGAAAAAATGGTGGAGTCTGCCCCCTACACAAGGGACCGTAGAATCCCCAAATTGGGGAGGACTTACCAAAAGGCCTGCGAGAGTTGGGGTTGCCTCTGAAGGAGCGAGATCGCCATTGGCCTCCTCTGGTCGAGAAGAAGGGTGAGGGACTGCGCTGTTCCTGGAAGAGAGGTCGCTGTCCAAAGGAACCTCTTCCTGCGCCACGGGCCTGAAAGCTTGTACGGCCGGACAGGTGGCCCCTGCTACTGCCGGCCCTATTAGAGACCCGTCTCTGGAATACCCTGCGCATAGATGCGTGGGCCTTGTCAAGCGCGGTGAATGTCCCTACAAATCAACCCATATCCTTAATAAATGAGTCGCCGAATAGGAGGCCCTGGGCGTCCTTACCGGCTTCTGTGAGAGCCAAATTATATAGTTTGGGATCGATTTTAAACAATATGGCTTTGCGCCTTTCGATTGCTAAGGAGGTGTTGGCATTCCCGGCGATGCAGATCGCCCTTTGGGTCCAACCTCGCAACTCCTCCGGGTCAATATGAGAGCCCTCAGTCCTAGCTGCCTCAGCTATCTCAAAGATCTTGGCCAATGGGCCAAAGATATCCAAAAGTTTGTCCTGGCAGCTGCGTAGAGCTGAGTCCAGGCCCTTTTTTGGGTTCCAACCCGTTTTGGTTAAAAACTGTGACATCTTGGGATCCACAGAGGGTGTGTCACACACCTTGTTGGAGACAAGTGGTCTGGGGCATTCAGCCCTAAGTTTACTCCGTGCTTCCCTGCTTAGAGGGTGTCGCGCCCAGTGCTCCAAATATTTTCCCACATGTTCAGAGGGGAGCCACTCAGCCGACCTAGGGTGATGTAGGGCGTCTGGGTCGAACATACAGTACAGACCAAAAGTTTGGACACACCTTCTCATTCAAAGAGTTTTCTTTATTTTCATGACTATGAAGGCATCAAAACTATGAATTAACACATGTGGAATTATATACATAACAAACAAGTGTGCAACAACTGAAAATATGTCATATTCTAGGTTCTTCAAAGTAGCCACCTTGCTTTGATTACTTCTTTGCACACTCTTGGCATTCTCTTGATGAGCTTCAAGAGGTAGTCCCCTGAAATGGTCTTCCAACAGTCTTGAAGGAGTTCCCAGAGATGCTTAGCACTTGTTGGCCCTTTTGCCTTCACTCTGCGGTCCAGCTCACCCCAAACCATCTCGATTGGGTTCAGGTCCGGTGACTGTGGAGGCCAGGTCATCTGGCGCAGCACCCTATCACTCTCCTTCATGGTCAAATAGCCCTTACTTTCAAAGTTTTCCCAATTTTTCGGCTGACTGACTGACCTTCATTTCTTAAAGTAATGATGGCCACTCGTTTTTCTTTACTTAGCTGCTTTTTTCTTGCCATAATACAAATTCTAACAGTCTATTCAGTAGGACTATCAGCTGTGTATCCACCTGACTTCTCCTCAACACAACTGATGGTCCCAACCCCATTTATAAGGCAAGAAATCCCACTTATTAAACCTGACAGGGCACACCTGTGAAGTGAAAACCATTTCAGGGGACTACCTCTTGAAGCTCATCAAGAGAATGCCAAGAGTGTGCAAAGCAGTAATCAAAGCAAAAGGTGGCTACTTTGAAGAACCTAGAATATGACATATTTTCAGTTGTTTCACACTTGTTTGTTTTGTATATAATTCCACATGTGTTAATTCATAGTTTTGATGCCTTCAGTGTGAATCTACAATTTTCATAGTCATGAAAATAAAGAAAACTCTTTAAATGAGAAGGTGTGTCCAAACTTTTGGTCTGTACTGTAGGTTCGCCCGCTGAGTCTAACAATGTGTCAGACAGGTTGGTGGCGGAGGAGGATGCTACGTCCTTGGCCAAGGAGGCCGCAGGAGCGGAGACTGAGGGGCCTGGAATAGGGGGAGAGACATCCTCCTCTGATATATAATCCACATCCGCAAACGCCTCCTCGTCCGATGCTCTGTCAGAGTCAGACTCATTAGGGGATTGTGCTCTAGCACACTTCCATGTTTGCGCCCGTTTTGCCTGGCGTGATGAGGCCCTCTTACGTGAACTGTGCACGTGATCTTGGGTGGCAGGATGCGCACCAGTCAAGTTCTCCTGTGAAACAGGAGGTTCAGTATAGGTAGGCTGCGGTGTGGTCTGGGAATTTTGCAGAGCTACTCTGGTAGGCTGAGCAGATAGCGCCTGAGTAATGCACTGGGACAATATAGTGGTCATGGAACCAATGGCCGCCATGATGGCATCAGACACAGAGCGCTGAAGTGCCAGCGCCTGTGTATCCTCACCAGTGGGCCTATGATCCTCAGGAGAGGAGGGGGGAACATTAGTGGTGGGAGTCTGGTCAGAGTGAGGCATTATGAGGAATAATAAATCTGTCCGTCTAAGCAAGAGGACGCAAATAGGGCTACGCTATAACCTAATCATAGAACTGCTAAGCGCTGATATTCCACGCAATCAAAAGTACCCCAAGGTGGAAAAAACGACCGGCTGGCAGGAGCAGCGTGCAGGGATGCAGGAAGCGCTGTGGAGCGGAATAGACATACGAAATCCCGCGAGAAATCGCGTCCAACTAAATGAAAATGGCCGCCGAGATCTCGCGAGACAATCGCGTCATCACAAGCAAGATGGCCGCCAAGATCTCGCGGCCTACTGGGGAGCGAGGCCCAAATCGCGGGCAAGGTAAGGCGCAGCAAAAAGAGGGAGGGGCACCGCCTCCTAACGCGGAGGCAAGCGGCGGGGTTCGAGATACTGCGCGGTAAAGGGAGATGGGGTAAGCCAACCGGAGCAGAAAACCGCAATGGGCAATGACAGGGGAAGACTTAATGAGGATAACAAAGTGTGTAGAAACCCGCGGAGCGCTGCAGGCAAGGGTTAGTCACCCTAGAGAAAGGCAGCGCAACAAAACCATAACATGCATACAATATACCAGAGTACAGCAATATCACAAGAGAAGTATATAGGTGTACATAACTGATGGCAGCAGCAAAGAAAGAGGAAGGTCCACAGGAGGAGCTGCCTATTATAGGGGCTGTAGGGGAGGGACCTTGGTTGCTATAGTTATTCCTTGTTTGTAAATTTTTTCCTTTGCTGCTATTGGTGGACAGTAAAGAAGGAGATAGCAATATGAGCCTCCGTGTCTTGCTGTAAAACTCAGGATCACTACAGGATAAGTAATGTATGTACACAGTGATTTCACCAGCAGAATAGTGAGTGCAGCTCTGGAGTATAATACAGGATGTAACTCAGGATCACTACAGGATAAGTAATGTATGTACACAGTGATTTCATTAACAGAATAGTGAGTGCAGCTCTGGGGTATAATACAGTCTATAATTCTGGATCAGTATGGCATAAGTGATGTAATGTATGTTCACAGTTGCTGATCTTTTTAGTATATTATAGCCATCTCTAGACTTTAATATGGTTTTGAAAAGTAACAACCTGTGTAATTTCTACAGGAGGCGGTGTGTGCCTTTCCTTCTGTATATTTGCTCTGTAGATTACATTGATAACAGCAGTGAGAAGCTGACGCGCTGATGCTTTACAGTCAGGTCCATAAATATTGGGACATCGACATTATTCTAACATTTTGGGCTCTATACACCACCACAATGGATTTGAAATGAAACGAACAAGATGTGCTTTAACTGCAGACTGTCCGCTTTAATTTGAGGGTATTTACATCCAAATCAGGTGAACGGTGTAGGAATTACAACAGTTTGCATATGTGCCTCCCACTTGTTAAGGAACCAAAAGTAATGGGACAGAATAATAATCAAAAATCAAACTTTCACTTTTAAATATTTGGTTGCAAATCCTTTGCCTGAAGTCTGGAACGCATCGACATCAACAGATGCTGGGTTTCATCCCTGGTGATGCTCTGCCAGGCCTCTACTGCAACTATCTTCAGTTCCTGCTTGTTCTTGGGGCATTTTCCCTTCAGTTCTATCTTCTGCAAGTGAAATGCATGCTCAATCGGATTCAGGTCAGGTGATTGCTTCAAACATTCCAATTCTTTCCCTTAAAAAACTCTTTGGTTGCTTTTGCAGTGTGCAGTGGGGTGCAGAGAGTGCGGGCCCCCTGCCTGTGTCACAACCTGCACGTTTCTCATTTACAAATCCCAGGCATAGTCATCTGTATTGAGAGATGTGTCTGGGATTAAAACCCACAACCTTCTGTATCAGAGGCAAAGCACTTAACCACACAGCTATAAGAGCTGCATGAATTTTTTTTTGATTTCTCTGTTATAGCTGGCTAAGTGTACATCTATACACAGGACAGCTGCCCCAACACACCCAGCACTACTATATCTATATATGACAGCTGTCCCAGCACACTCAGCTCTGCTATATCTCTATATATGATAGCTGCCCCAGCACACCCAGCTCTGCTACATCTAATACACATGACAGCTGCCCCATCACACTAAGCTCTACCATATCTCTATGTATGACAGCTGCCCCAGCACACCCACCTCTGCTACATCTATACACATGACAGCTGCCCAAGCACACCCAGCTCTGCTACATCTATACATATGACAGCTACCCCAGCACACTCAGCTCTGCTATATCTCTATACGTATATCTATCTACTTTATAGTAATACTTAAAGATATATAGATATAGCAGAGCTAAGTGTGCAGGGGCCGCTGTCATGTGTATAGATGTAGCAGAGCTGGGTGTGCTGGGGCAGCTGTCATATATAGAGAAATAGTAGAGCTGAGTGTGCTGGGGCAGCTGTCATGTGTATTAGATATAGCAGAGCTGGGTGTGCTGGGGCAGCTATCATATATAGAGATATAGAAGATTTGAGTGTGCTGGGACAGCTGTCATATAGAGATATAGCAGTGCTGGGTGTGTTGGGGCAGCTGTCATGTGTATAGATGTACACTTAGCTAGCTATGACAGAGTCTACAGTAGAAGTCTCATATTTTTCAGTCAGTGGTTATGCAGCTCTTATAGCTTAGTGGTTATGCAGCTCTTATAGCTGTGTAGTTAAGTGCTTTGCATCTGATACAGAAGGTCGTGGGTTCGAATCCCAGCAGAAACTTTTCTGAAATACAGGCTAAATTAGAAAACACAAGCACTGACTCCATATATGGACATACAGCGCGGAACACAGGAAGAGGCTGCATTGCATCGCATCGCTGACATGGAGGTAAGTATAAGTGTTTTTTAATACCCGACTGTTACTGCCACATGGGGGGGAGGTGGAGGCACTTGATACTGGCACATGGGGGGTTGGCACTATGATACTGGCACATGGGGGGGTTGGCACTATGATACTGGCACATCTGGGGGAGGAGAGAGGCACTTGATACTTTCACTTTTGGGGGGGGGGCGAGATGGCACTATGATACTGGGACATGGGGGGGAGGAGAGAGGCACTTGATACTGGCACATTAGGAGGGGGGAGCTGGCACTATGATATTGGCACATATGGTGGGTGAGAAGGAGAGAGGAACTTTATACTGGCACATGGGGGGGAGATGGCACTATGATACTGGCACATGGGGGGGAGAGGCTCTTGATATTGGCACTTTTGGGGGGGGAGAAGGCACTATGATACTGGGACATGGGGGGAGGAGAGAGGCACTTGATACTGGCATATGGGGGGGGTTGACACTTGATACTGGCACATGGGGGGTGGGAAGGAGAGAGGCACTTAATACTGGCACATTGGGGGGGAGATGGCACTAGGATACTGGCACATGGGGGGGAGAGAGGCACTTGATACTGGAACTTTTTTTGGTGGGGAGATGGCACTATGATACTGGGACATGGGGGGGAGGAGAGAGGCACTTGAAACTGGCACATGGGGGGGGGTTGGCACTTGATACTGGCACATGGGGGGGTTTTGCACTATGATACTGGCAGATGGGGGGTGGGAAAGAGAGAGGCACTTGATACTGGCACATTGGGGGGGGAGATGGCACTATGATACTGGCACATTGGGGGGAGAGATGGCAATATGATACTGGGACATGTGAGGGGAGGAGAGAGGCACTTGATACTGGCACATGATGGGGGGGAATCTATGGGGACATTTACTGGCACATTATTGGGGGGCATTATGAGGGACACTAGGCCGGCAGCCTATCAGAGGCCGGACACTGAGGGCATTTACTGGGGCACTATATGTGGGGCATTTTATACTGGTACATTAGGGGGGCTCTATCAGGAAGGGGGGAGAGGAGCACTATGGGGGAATTTACTGGGGGCACTATATAGGGGTATATTATACTGGGACAATCTGGGGGCAATATGGGGACATTAGCTCAACTGGGGGCATTACAAGGGGGTATTTTTTCCACTGTCACATTATAAGGAGAATTATTACTACTGGGGGGCATTATGGTGGGCTTTATTTCTCCCCCATGGTATGAGCCCCCTAGTAGCAACACCAGCCTCTCCCTGCTCTGCTATCCCTCTGCCCCTTCTCCAAATCCTTATTATGAAATCTTTCTCATTAGGATAAAGCACAACATTAGCTCCACCGAGCCCCCGGCCAAAGTGTTGAAGTGGCGTCCGAGATCCCCAAGGGCCAAGCCAAGTAATTGTAAGTTTTCAAGTGAAATATGTTTGTTATACACATATAGCATACACTGTGCCACGCAATATACATTATACCTCTACACTGTGGAGTCTGTTCTATAAGCACCATTGTTTTGTGGCGGCGGACAGAAAATAATCTGGAAGTGCCCTTCCCGAGACCAGGCTCTGACTGCTAGGGGGGGGGGGGGGGGGGCTGCTGAGCTAACGGATGCCCCCCTACCATTTTCTACCGCACCGGGTGACACCAGCCCTAGCAACGCCACTGGGTCATTGTCCATATGCACTGTGAAGCGACGTCCAATGAGTTCGGAAGCATTTGACTGAATATGAGCAGATAATATTGCCCGAAACACTTCAGAATTCATCCTGCTGCTTTTGTCAGCAGTCACATCATCAATAAATACAAGAGAACCAGTTCCATTGGCAGCCATACATGCCCACGCCATGACACTACTACCACCATGCTTCACTGATGAGGTGGTATGCTTAGGATCATGAGCAGTTCCTTTCCTTCTCCATACTCTTCTCTTCGCATCACTCTGGTATAAGTTGATCTTGGTCTCATCTGTCCATAAGATGTTGTTCCAGAACTGTGAAGGCTTTTTTAGATGTTGTTTGGCAAACTCTAATCTGGCCTTCCTGTTTTTGAGGCTCACCAATGGTTTACATCTTGTGGTGAACCCTTTGTATTCACTCTGGTGAAGTCTTCTCTTGATTGTTGACTTTGACACAAATACACCTACCTCCTGGAGAGTGTTCTTGATCTGGCCAACTGTTGTGAAGGGTGTTTTCTTCACTAGGGGAAGAATTCTTTGGTCATCCACCACAGTTGTTTTCTGTGGTCTTCCGGGTCTTTTGGTGTTGCTGAGCTCACCGGTGCGTTCCTTCTTTTTAAGAATGTTCCAAACAGTTGTTTTGGCCAGGCATTATGTTTTTGCTATCTCTCTGATGGGTTTGTTTTGTTTATTCAGCCTAATGATGGCTTGCTTCACTGATAGTGACAGCTCTTTGTATCTCATCTTGAGAGTTGACAGCAACAGATTCCAAAATCAAATAGCACACTTGAAATGAACTCTGGACCTTTTATCTGCTCATTGTAATTGGGATAATGAGGGAATAACACACACCTGGCCATGGAACAGCTGAGAAGCCAATTGTCCCATTACTTTTGGTCCCTTAACAAGTGGGAGGCACATATGCAAACTGTTGTAATTCCTACACCGTTCACCTGATTTGGATGTAAATACCCTCAAATTAAAGCGGACAGTCTGCAGTTAAAGCACATCTTGATCGTTTCATTTCCAATCCATTGTGGTGGTGTATAGAGTCAAAAATGTTAGAATTCTGTCGATGTCCCAATATTTATGGACCTGACTGTATATGATGATGGGGATTCTACATAGAATGTGAATGGAATAAAAGCACAACTATATTTCTAGGGTATGAATGTGTAACTTTCCTAATTTCTTCCTGTGAGTCAAGATAGGGATGCAGTATTATACCCCATCTGCTCTGAGATCCTGGCTCCTGATCATCCTGCAAAACGGACCCTAAAGGGGCAGCACTTGTGCCAATGTGCCCAAAGTGGGCATTTCTGTACGGGCATGAGGCTCAAAATGTATTGTGAATGGGAAGGTACAGGGCATACTGGGTTTCAACCTGGTCAATTTATTGTTCCTTGTGGAAACTCAGCCCATAGGAGAAGACACCGTTTTAACTTTATATGCATGCCGATCATGTATTTCTCTTATATTCTACCGTCATATACATCCTTATGCCGCTGTCTCTTCTACATTACCCATATGGTTTCATCTACACATGTGGATAGGTTTCCATACCACCAAGTTAATCTCTTTCATACATGTTCCAGTATTTTATTTTGGAGTGCCCCCTTATTGTGTCTCAGGTAGTTGCATGCAGCCCCACATCTGTAATGTGATAGGATGTTTCCTGTGGTCATAGTAATGCCCATATGGAGCTAAGCTGCAGTGTAAAGCAGGACAAAAAATGTGTCTCTACATCAGTGCATGAAGCTGACACAGAGACACTTACTATACCTGAGTGCACAGAGCAGGACATGGCAGCATTACACTATGTCGGTCTGCAGAGCAGAACTGGGGGTTCAGCACTGGAAATGAGGGGTTCACTTCACACCAAAACACATATTACTGACAGCACACTCACTTTTTACCTAAAGTCATCGTTTTTCGCAGAAGTCACTCTCATCATCCTCTACACTGTCACTTGCAGAGGAATGAAGTCGGGACTCCAGCGGGTGCAGAGCTAGCCACTGATGATGTACTGAGTAAAGGGGGGCCCCGAGGACAGGACAGAGGAAGCAGGGAGCTGGAAAGCAGAGCCTGAGCCCCAGACAAGGGACTCAAGACAGGAGCGAGAATTAAGTGTAATTAGGAGGTAGGCCTTTTGTCCAAGACTGGGCCCCCTTCCTCCAGGGGTCCCATAGCAACTGAGTGGTCTGCCTCCGTTGGAGGTACATCGCTGACTCTACCTCTTAATATTTTTATTTTTTCTGTAAAAAAAATCTATATCATATAACCCTCAACGCACACAACGATATCTGTTTTGCGGTCTACAAATTGCGGATTCGCAAAAACAAAAATCTGGATATGGTCCATGTTACATCCACATTTTTGCACGCCTGTTGATTTCAAGGGGTATGTGGTCCGGATATAGTTTCTGTCGATACAAAACTTACCTCTATCCACAAAATTTATGGGACCACCTCTGATCACGAGAACTGGATCCTGTGTCCACTTATGAATTAAGTGGCAGGTCGAGCGTGCACATAGCTACTCTCCATGGGTCTGCTGGAGATAGTCGAGTACAATGCTCAGCTATTTCCAGAAGTCCCATAGACACTAAATGAAGCAGAAGGGAACATGATTGACCTACCATTCCATTTCTTCGGGGACACAGGATCCCCATTCTTATGATCATGGGGGACCCATCAGTCCCCACCAATCAGTCCTCCACTGTAGGTAGGGAATAAAAAAAATAAGCCTAGCTGTAAAACCAAGAAAGGCCATAACTATCTGAGCAGCAAGGGTCCGACACCCTGCACCCCCATCCAGTTGACTATGAAGATTCATAAAGAGACTCAGACACACCACTACTTAATATACACTGACTTCTTTATTAACTGCAAGGTATCAAATGTACAGTAGTTGTTCTCATTAGAAGTCAGGGCACTGGTCTTAAATGTGGTTCTGTTGATGATGGGCCTTTGACTCATGGTGAGTCGGGCCTTCAGCACTCAGGAGAGGAAAAACCCCCAGTGGAGGAAACCTCTAGGGAGCCATGGCTGAAGGACTGCCCCTCCCCTAGGCGGTGGAAAACTGGTGAATGTCAAGTAGGTTGACTTCTGCAGAGACCAAGCCTAGAACCTGCCTTTTGATGCAGCAGGAAATTCACTTCTTTGGTGAATACACCTGTCTGCGGAAAGTCCGGTGAATGACAAGTCCAGTGGTTATTGCAGAGACCAAGCCTGGAATCTGCCTTTGATGCAGCAGGAAACTCACTACTTTGGTGAATACACCTGTCTGCGGAAAGTCCGGTGAATGACAAGTCCAGTGGTGAATGCAGAGACCAAGCCTGGAATCTGCCTTTGATGCAGCAGGAAACTCACTTCTTTGGTGAATACATCTGTCTGCGGAAAGTCCGGTGAATGTCAAGTCCAGTGGTGAATGCAGAGACCAAGCCTGGAATCTGCCTTTGATGCAGCAGGAAACTCACTTCTTTAGTGAATACGTCTGACTGCAGAAAGTCCGGTGGGTGAGTGCAGAGACCGAGCCCGGAATCTGCCTCTTGCTGAAGTGCAGGTCATCTGATCCTGACATGGTGGCCACCATGTCGCTGACTTGTGGTAGAGTCATCACCTCCAGCTGTATCCCATATTCATTGCAGGGACACAGTGAGACCCCCGCTCTGGTACAGTGATCTGCAGATGCAAAAAATATAACTAATTATGACTGAACATGGAAGAACGAAAAATTACATGTAAGTGACACACAATTTACTGTATTAAACTTGGGCCCATGTTTCTAACAGCGATACCAACGCTTATCAATGTCATTGACTGTTATAGCTGTTATTCTTGTTCTGGGACCCACTGCTGTATCCAACATAAACAGAATACACCTTATAAGCGTGGGATGATTTTTTTTCATATATTTTTGGAGCTCAGGAAGGTTTGGAGCTCAGTTTTCCTGATACAAATCACCAAAACCTCTGCTTTATTACACACTTCCATAGTTAAAATTCTGTGAGCCATTGCTCAAGGTAATCTACATATCAAGGTCAATGGGAGCTCCCCCTAGTAGCGACTGTAGGCAGTTAGAATTTTATCATTCTTATATGCCATGTATCAGGCGATTTGGATGATTTTCCACTAATGTCTACTGCTCTAATCATCTTCGTGGAGAATCTAAATCCTACATTATTCTGTGTCATCACTCTGGTGTCTCCAGAATTTGGCATCATGTCTATTATTATTATGAGCTCCTGTTATAAATCGCATCATATTTTATGACTCCTATAACAAGGATCTTACCTTATTTAGGGCTCTTTTTGGTTCTTAAGGCCAATACCTTCTAGCAGGGGTCACTGGTGAAGATCAGGAGATGGTTTCTTCTGCACCTCATTTTGTCTCAGACCTCTGGTGATCCGATCTGCTGCAATTGCCTTCTTAACCCCAGGCTGTTTTCATTTCCAGTGGTGACCAGTGGATACCGCTGTGTCCAAATTATACAGAAAACAATATCAATATACACAATGAGGATACAAGGTCTCCTCATGGATGTGGTCCCTATCATCTGATAGTCTGAGAAATGTTCCTGGGACACAACTGCCTGATAATCGGGTCTGTAGGACCGAGTTAACATAATAAACTAGGCTACCCCCCCTTCCCTCATAAATAGGTATAACTATAGACACAGCAAAGTTATGGGGCCCATAGGCTAAAAGGCCAATGTTTGTGGGGTGTGATTACCCCGAACATTTGGTGTTGTCTAAGTACTTTCTACACATACATATATTATCACATGAGAAGACATTATTACAATCCGTACACGGAAATGATCAAACTTAGAATAGTCACTTACCGATGCCAACAAGTCTGTGGGTTGTAGACCTGTGCCATGGGCCAGCGGTTGTAATCTGGGATTGGGTAGAGGCTGCAGCTTTGGTAAAGTAGAGGATCCAGGTCTGTTTCGGTAATATCAGGCTTCTGGTCAGGGCGATCTCTTGGCCCATCATAGACTCGACATGTCATGAAAGACATGGAGTCGCTAATTGACCCTTTTGGGAAAGCCTGTGATCCTGCCATTCTGTAGGCAGGATATTAGGATATTAGATGGTCTCTCATCACATCGTGCTGGAAGATCGCCGTGGGTTCACCGTCATCTGCCAGAAACTCAAAGGCAAATGCTATGGCGAACACCCCACAGTCATAGGTGTTTCTCTGCTGATCCACGTTGAGAAATTTTAGATTTTTCAGGGGCTCATTGACCACTACACTGTAGATGTTATTAATCTGCTCGCAAACACATAGAGGCAATTTGCTGGTTTTAATGCTGTCGGCCACTAGGATGTCGCTATTTTTGAAGCAGGTGGTCAGCCAGTGCACCCTGTCCTCGTCGTAGTGGATTTGTACGGCCTTCTTTAGCACACTGTACCCTGGAAAGAGAATAGCAGCGGCGGGCTGCAGGCCATCAAAGTCCCCAAACTGATTCTGCAGGAGATCCTGGGCCTTATTAATGATGTCATCGTCCAGCATGCCTTCCTGGCCGCTGCTCTTCAGGATGGATAAGTGCTTTGGAGACAAGTTGTTCTGTGCTCTCCGGGTATAGGCCATCTCCACTTGTGATGTTCCCAGCTCCGGGCTTCCTACATCTTTGGTAGATGGAGCGGACATGTTTTCTGCCGCAGCTCTTTTGGCTGGTGGAAATGTCCCGGACTGACTGTCATTGGAGGTTGGTGCTTTCCGTTTAAGACTGGCTTTGGAAGCTTCACGAGATGCCTTTAAAAGGTCTTCAGCAGACTCAGCCATTTTCTTGTCCGATGTTTTAAGGGTCTCAAAATTTAAAGAGACATTATCCTTCATTGCTGTGTGTTGTTTTTGACGAGTCTTTCTATTACATCGTCGCTTACAGCTCTTTGGTGTTTTTTTAGAAGGTGGTGCTTTGTGGTCAAGGAATGGCTCTACAGTATCAGCGTCCCGAGGTCTTTTTTGTGGGGGTTCCCCATTTTCCGTTTTTTCTCCCAGGGACATGCCTTGTGGTATTAGGGGCCCCTCATGTGCAACGTTTGGATCAGCAATAAAAATAGTTGGTGTCTTCTCAGCTATGTCATGGCGGATGACGTGGTTTTTACGTCTTAAGGCAACTGACCTGAAGAAGCTCCTGACCTGTGTTATGATGGTTGATTTCTTGGCCAGGAAGCTGGAGTTCCTCATCAGAGTCCTCCATTTTTGATTCAGTTTCCTGAATCGGGTCAGAAGGAATGAGCAAATCGACATGCAGGATGAGAGAGAGTTGACCAGCAGCCGCCGATCAACATACCGCAGACGCCTATGAATCCTCATGATGGCGTCCAATCTTCTTTCTGAAGTTCTGTGCATCCAACATGGAGTCCCACCATCACAAATCCATCATTGTGATGTCATCCAGTGACATCACGGCTGTAGGCCCAGTTCTAGAACATTCTATGCAAATGTGGTGACATCACAATACTCTGCCAGGATGAAGGCCAGATTATTTTAATATGTTAATGAACTAAGATATATGGATAGTGTTTGTTTAATGGATCCAGATTTTCAGTTTTCTATACATTGATTTTAACCTTAACAGTAAATTTTCTGCTTCACATTTTTAGTTTGATTTGGTGGCAGATTTTTTATTTTTTATCTGTATAGTTCCAAAACTTTATATAGATCTTTATATTATATGAAACACTCTAATCCTTTAAATAAAATTGCAGAATTTGAGGCGCAGATGCTGCAGAACCTCTTTTCTGAAAAGTAAGGAAGAGATTCCGTCCACCGTTGATTGCTTGGATAAGGCCTCGTCCTTCTCATCAGAAGGTCTGCAGTATGTGAGATGTGTACTTTTGTGTTGTGCTCACACTGGTGATTACGAAGGGGTTGTCCAAATTGTAGAATCCATTTCATTTCGGCCGCCGATTGACACCAGAGTTATATGCAAGTGGTACGCCGCCATAATACGCTCCCAAAGAAGTCTATGGGGCCTTAGTGTACCCAAGAGCGTAAGTAGGCGCAAAATTTGGAAACACCCCAAGCAACTTCCCCAAAACCTCTCCTCCTGCATTGAGTCCTGCACAGTTCAGGAGGAGGAGTCAAGAGTTTACTAATCAATGGCTGATGAAAGCACCTCCCCCTTATTAATGCCCTGCCATCTACATGCAGATAGTCCTCTTCTCTCTGAGGGTTTGTGTCCCTGTAGTTTATAATCTTCTGTCCTTACTGTAACCTGATCATCTCTCCACATACTTACCTTACACTTACACACAGCAGCAAAATTGAACAGGCAGTGCTGCAGTGTAAAGCATAAGGGAGATACAGAACAGCAGACCAAGTTTATATGGAGACAGGACCTCCTATACACAATGCAGCTAAGCTGCAGTCACTGATCATTATGATTATGGATGCTGATGTTCAAGCCGAGAGTGGTTGTTTTATGGCTGATGATCAGCGATTGACGTACGACCCTGTTGGTAAGTTATCTTCTTATTTCAGGTTATTTTCCTGTGCCCCCCCCCCATTAAAGATAACTGTCTGTGTATCTTAGCACTATATGGTATTATTTTGGAGGCTGTATATGACGGTCTTGTCTTAGCACTCCACGGTGGTATTACACAGGCGTTATATGGCAGTATTATTTTAAAATTATATGTTGATAATTAGGGTTGAGCGAATCGAGCTTAGGATCATCAATCCAAAGTCGATTCGCTCCAAAACTTTGTTTTTAATGTAGTTTCCGTACAGAATTTATAATGTATTGGTTCTACGTAGATAAATTTCGTCTTGGCCGAAGTCGCACAAGACTTCAATGAAAGACTTCAGTAAATTAGGAATCCAAAGTCGGGTTCAATACCGAGGTACCAGCCAGTACCAAACCCGACTTCGGATTCCTATTTAAAAATGTTTTTAAAAACGTAGAAAGGAATACTGAATGAATTCAGTGAAGTCTCGCAACTTTGGCCATTACGAATTTTGTCTACGCAGAGCCAATACATTTTAATGCTGTACAGAGACCGCATTAAAAAGTTTGTTTTTCTGATCTCTGATCCGAAGCTCTATTGGCACAACCCTAGTGATAATATGCAGGCTGTATAGCATTATCATGGCAGCATATGGTGGTATCATACAGTTTGATTATGGCATTATTATGTTAGCGCTATATGGTGGTATTATGCCGGCGGTATGTGGCAGTATTAACTTAGCACCATATGGATATTTTCTGTAGCCTATAAATAACAGTATTATGTTCTCACTATATGGTGGTATTATATAGGCTGTATATGACACTATTATCTTGGAAGTACATGGTGGTATGATACCGGCTGTATATGGTGATATTACGTTATCACTATATGGTGGTATTATATAGGCTGTATATGACACTATTATCTTGGCAGTACATAGTGGTATGATACCGGCTGTATATGGTGATATTACGTTATCACTATATGGTGGTATTATACAGGCTGTGTATGGCAGTATTACTTTAGTAGTATATGGTGGCTATATACCGGCTGTATATGGCGGTATTACTTTAGCAGTATATGGTGGTTTTCTTCTTATTAGTCATTGTAGCCATCCACAATCCTGTACACCCCATGTGACAACCCTTTGGGGGGATCTGCACTGGCGGCCGTATTAGTTGTCACCCAAGTTTTCTAAAACCAGCTTGTGGATAAGTCATGGAGGCCTAGAAGTAAGTATATACTATATCAGTACGTGTCACATATATTCCTGAGATCTGGGTGATGATGATGATGATATATCACAGGGTGTGTGGCCGGAAGATCTTCCAGCTTCCTGATCACTGTCACAGATTGGAGCCAATGGTGAAGACATAATTGACATCTTTTACCAACAGCAGAATTTTTGACGAATATTCCTCTATCAAAATCAGTTACATAATCAGAGATGCAAAATAACCTGGTCAGGAAGGGGTAAAAACATTTATCAAAACCGTAATTGTAGATTTCGATGCTTCTTGGCATATAATAGTGTAATAATATGTAGGATATAACACTGATCAGATATTACACCCCCTGGTGGATGAGGAGTGATAGCAGCCGGTCCCCGCAGATTATCGCCACAGCTTCATGATATCTCACATACAGGACATGCACTGCAGTGAGATAACAGCGTCCTGTCCCTTTAAATTTCCTCTTCCAGATGTCACTGCTCAGCAGCTAATGGGATTGCTGGATTTTTGTCACGGCGGACAGGATATCAGACACATAGAAAAATAAAGAAATACGTTTCTAGGCGAGAAGCTGGGGATCAAGGTCACCTCCTGACAAATCCCTACCAGCTCTCCCTATTCTGCTATGCCCACATTCAGACACTTAAGGTGGGAACAATGTGTCCTCGTGCCTGGGCTGAAAACACCCCAAGGTCCCTAAAATGATGAAAGGGGGATAGAGGCAGCCTGCTCCCTCAGAACCTGGAGGGACAGGCGTCTCTCTTACAGTCTAGACAGCAAACCACAAGAAAACAGAAACCAAGTTATCTTTCAGAGCAGGAACAGCCAATCCTTCCTTTCTTCCTTTCACAAAGCCAGCCAGAAGCTATAACCCGCAAGGAACACTGGGAGTGGGTGTGATTTAAACTGAAACCAACGACCCCACCCAGTGCACCTGAGGGGAGGCGGATCTAGCTCGACTCCAAAACAAAACAAAGGCTAGGCAAGTGCTGCTAATCTGGCAGACCTCCCTACATAGCCTGAGCAGGGTATGACAATTTAAACTTGAAAGAAAACCAACGGTCAGTGGTCCTCAGACCGTTACAGGACGACGAGAGGTGAAGATGGACGCCGGTGAGATCTCACACCCTCATCTGACATCTCCCATGATGCTTCACATTTATCCTAAATCCTACCTGTCCCAAACACCACTAGGGGGAGCTAGCCGTATATGGAGTTATACATCTGGGTGTAGTGAGCTCCCCCTAGTGGCTGGTGCAGGATTCACAAATTCTGTCAGTTAAGGTCCTGTGCTGGCAGTATTGTTTATTGAGGGCCCTGTGCTGGGAATTGGGGGCTTTCTGTTTGCAGTATTGTAAATGGGGACAATGTGCTGGCTCTGAAAATAGGGGTATTTTTTTAAATGTTGTTAACTGGGGTATTTTACTGTCTTTTTGGGGGTGAGTTCTGTACTCCTGACTCCTGGGCAGAATGAATTTAGAAATAAACATGTCATATATCTGTATAGGGTCCAGTACAACCCAGTCTGCACTATAGGGAAGATGTATCAGAACTGGTGCAAAGGAAAACTGGCTCAGTTGCCCATAACAACCAATCAGATTCTACCTTTCATTTTCCAAATGAGTTTTTAAAAATGAAAGGAACGATCTGATTGGTTGCTATGGGTAACTGAGCCAGTTTTCCTTCATATAAGTTGAGATAAATCTCACCTCTGTGTTATGTGCGGTATTACGTATATGGGCCCTTCTGCTATAAGGGACACTACAGACACCCAGTAAAGATGGCACTATATATATATATATATATATACAGTGGCGGAAATAATTATTTGACCCCTCACTGATTTTGTAAGTTTGTCCAATGACAAAGAAATGAAAAGTCTCAGAACAGTATCATTTCAATGGTAGGTTTATTGTAACAGTGGCAGATAGCACATCAAAAGGAAAATCGAAAAAATAACTTTAAATAAAAGATAGCAACTGATTTGCATTTCATTGAGTGAAATAAGTATTTGAACCCTCTAACAAAAAAAGACTTAATACTTGGTGGAAAAACCCTTGTTTGCAAGCACAGAGGTCAAACGTTTCTTGTAATTGATGACCAAGTTTGCGCACATTTTAGGAGGAATGTTGGTCCACTCCTCTTTGCAGATCATCTCTAAATCCCTAAGGTTTCGAGGCTGTCTCTGTGCAACTCTGAGCTTGAGCTCCCTCCATAGGTTTTCGATTGGATTAAGGTCCGGAGACTGACTAGGCCACTCCATGACCTTAATGTGCTTCTTCTTGAGCCACTCCTTTGTTGCCTTTGCTGTATGTTTTGGGTCATTGTCGTGCTGGAACACCCATCCACGACCCATTTTCAGTTTCCTGGCAGAGGGAAGGAGGTTGTCGCTCAGGATTTCACGATACATGGCTCCGTCCATTTTCCCGTTTATGCGAATAAGTTGTCCTGTGCCCTTAGCAGAAAAACACCCCCAAAGCAAAATGTTTCCACCCCCATGCTTGACGGTGGGGACGGTGTTTTGGGGGTCATAGGCAGCATTTTTCTTCCTCCAAACACAGCGAGTTGAGTTAATGCCAAAGAGCTCTATTTTGGTCTCATCAGACCACAGCACCTTCTCCCAGTCACTCTCTGAATCATTCAGGTGTTCATTGGCAAACTTCAGACGGGCCTGCACATGTGCCTTCCTGAGCAGGGGGACCTTGCGAGCCCTGCAGGATTTTAATCCATTGCGGTGTAATGTGTTTCCAATGGTTTTCTTGGTGACTGTGGTCCCTGCTAATTTGAGGTCATTAACTAACTCCTCCCGTGTAGTTCTAGGATGCTTTTTCACCTTTCTCAGAACCATTGACACCCCACGAGGTGAGATCTTGCGTGGAGCCCCAGAGCGAGGTCGATTGATGGTCATTTTGTGCTCCTTCCATTTTCGAACAATCGCACCAACAGTTGTCACCTTCTCTCCCAGCTTCTTGCTAATGGTTTTGTAGCCCATTCCAGCCTTGTGCAGGTCTACAATTTTGTCTCTGACATCCTTGGACAGCTCTTTGGTCTTTCCCATGTTGGAGAGTTTGGAGTCTGCTTGATTGATTGATTCTGTGGACAGGTGTCTTTTATACAGGTGACTAGTTAAGACAGGTGTCCTTAATGAGGGTGACTAATTGAGTAGAAGTGTCTAACCACTCTGTGGGAGCCAGAACTCTTAATGGTTGGTAGGGGTTCAAATACTTATTTCACTCAATGAAATGCAAATCAGTTGCTATCTTTTATTTAAAGTTATTTTTTCGATTTTCCTTTTGATGTGCTATCTGCCACTGTTACAATAAACCTACCATTGAAATGATACTGTTCTGAGACTTTTCATTTCTTTGTCATTGGACAAACTTACAAAATCAGTGAGGGGTCAAATAATTATTTCCGCCACTGTATACTGCATGATCATATGTGATTAATATCCTCTTATATGTAACGTGAATGTCCGCCTTTTATCATCAGGACATTTTTTATGTTGATTCATTTCTTGATATATTTTTATAGTGATCAGAGCTCTGTTTTACTGATACAAAGCTCCAAATCCTCTGCACTGATATAAATGGTAACATTAGATCTGCCTGCAGACACCACTAGAGGGAGCTCAGGACCCATGACTGCCTGTACAGTATGCTTCTCTGCTCCCCCTAGTGGAGGCTGCAGGCAGCTACAATTTATCATTTTATTCTAAGGTTTTGCAGGGTATTCGGAGCTCTGTATGAGGAAAGCTGATCTCTGACTGACTGCTATAAAGATATATGAAGAAGTTATAAATGGTTCTTCAGGACTTCCATATTACTACCCTTAGGACCGGCCATCAGTGTGTGATCACAAGGGTCCTACACCTGGGAGAACATTCACTGCCTTTATCAGATCTGTGACTAAGTCTCTTTTATGGGTTAACACATCGCACTATGATTTCTCCAATTCTGGACGAATACAGGATTGGAGCAGGCCGCACTTCTCTGGAGGTAAGTGGCTTCATTGTAATCTGACCCTTTGTCCTATCATCCATGAGGAGTGGTAAGTGGTCACTTACTGTATTCTCTTCTCTTTAGGACATCTACTGCCTCCAGCAGTGCATCTATGGCCTGGGACCCTTCTCAAGTGAGAATTTTTTGGTAATAAGACTCGACTATGAAAACTTGATCTGAGCTCGAGGTTTAGACTGATCTGAAGTAAACTCATGATCTAGTTGTGTTCTCCCTGCAGCTTATCCCTGCACCGTGGAGGAGAGAGACCAACAACGTCTCATCTATTCCATGAGATTCCTCCCATCTCCAATCTTCAAGATGGAGGTGAGTGATTCTACTTTCTGTCATATTGTCCTCCAGATTCCTCCATGTTCTGTCTATAGATGTGAAGGTTTAATAGGAACGTCTCATAGATGAGTGACTGAATCTGTTCTTAGCGCCTCATGCCAACCAACCAAGAAGCTCAATAGAAATACCTGCCTTTTCCATTGGAGGAAGAAGATCCAGAGCCGGCATTGATGAAGGCAAGCCAACTGTGCGAAGACCTGCCGGTGGAGAAGGCCAAGAGAGAGCGAGAGAAGGCAGAGACATCCCGGGAGCAGCAGGATGAGACTACTGAGAAGAAGCAGAAAAAAGAACAGAGGATGGTGAAACTGGATGTGAAGAGCAAGAACCTGAGAAGAGTTCAGAATCAGCCTGGAAGAAGACAGAAGATCCGCCAGCCAACCAGGGGTGTAGATATAGGGGGGGGGGGGGGTAGGGGGGTTCAACCGAACGACCACATACTGTACGAACGACCACATACTGTATTACTGGGGCGGGGCACGGGAGCGCATAGCTCCCTCTCCCGTCGCCTATCACCGCCATAGGCTTCAGGCCTTGTGGGCCTGAGGCCTATGCGGTAGTGAAATCCCGGCGCAGGCGTGCGTGATGACGTCATTGCGCGCCTGTGCCGGGACGCAGCACTGTGACGCGCCTGACTCATCCCGCCTTCCTCTGCGAGCAAGCGCCTGGCCCTGGACATAGGTGAGTATTTAGCTTTTCATTTTTTGTTCATTTTTTTATTTTTATTTCATGTGCCTACTTTGGGGGGGGGGCACACAGGAGGACATATTAGGGAAGATAAATCGAGTACATGATGGGGAGGGGAATGTGGGGCTGTATGGGGCCAAATTATTATGGGAGGGAATACTATGTGGGGGCAAATTATTATGGGAGGGACTACTATGTGGGGGCAAATTACTATATGGGGCAGTGTGGGGGCAAATTATTGTGTGGGGGCAGTGTGGGGGACTACTATGTGGGGGCAAATTTCTATATGGGGGCAGTGTGGGGGAAACTATTGTGTGGGGGTAATTGCTATGTGGGGACAGTGTGGGGTAATTTCTATGTGGGGACAGTGTTGGGAAATTGCTATGTGGGGGCAAATTACTATGTGGGGCAGTGTGGGCAAATTGCTATGTGGGGGCAAATTACTATGTGTGGCAAATTACTATGTGGGGGAAGTGTGGGAAAATTGCTATGTGGGGGAAAATTACTATGTGGGGCAAATTACTATGTGGGGGCAGTGTGGGGAAATTGCTATGTGGGAACAGTGTGGGGAAATTGCTATGTGGGGGCAAGTTACTATGTGGGGGCAGTGTGGGGGAAAATTACTATGTGGGGGCAGTGTGGTGGATATTACTATATGGGGGTGTTGCTATTGGGGAGGCACTGTAGGGGAAATTCTATTATTTCTGGGGACACTATAAAGGGATTATTGCCTGGAGCACAATAGAGGGTGTTATTATTACTAGGGGCACTCTAGGGGACATCATAATTGCTGTAGACACTATAGGGAGATTTGGGGTAATTTATCAAACTGGTGTAACGCAGAACTGGCTTAGTTGCCCATAGCAGCCAATCAGATTCCACCTTTCATATTTGACAGCTCTTTTGGAAATCCAGTTCTACTTTACACCAGTTTGATAAATTACCCCAATTATGTCTATTAGGGTCACTATTTTTTCAGCAGTATAGTACCTGGGGCATTGGGGGGCACAACGGGCACAGTATTGGGGGTGGCAGGATGACACTGTGGGGACACCAGGATGGGGAGGTTGATGGAAAAATTTAGAAATCTAACGTGTCTGTGTTACAAACTGTAGAGACGAGATGCGGCTGAAAGAATTTGCCATGGTGGTCTGGGTCAAATGGAGGTGAAGAGGAAAGAGAAGGTCTACATGACAGGAGATGTCACTGGATGTAAGAGGTATGTGGTGCTGTATTCTCCTCCATGTCTTTTTTATTATAATTATATGTATTTTAAATTTGGCGACCAAATTTTTCAGTTTAGGACTAGAGTTGAGCGAATACCTGGATGTTCGGGTTCGAGAAGTTCGGCCGAACTTCCCGGAAATGTTCGGGTTCGGGATCCGAACCCGAACCGAACTTCGTCCCGAACCCGAACCCCATTGAAGTCAATGGGGACCCGAACTTTTGGAAAGAGCTAAAGGGCTGCAAAAGGCAGCAACATGTAGGTAAATCCCCTGCAAACAAATGTGGATAGGGAAATGAATTAAAATAAAAAAAAAATTAAAAAAAATGACCCAATATCAATTGGACAGAGGTCCCATAGCAGAGAATCTGGCTTCACGTCAGCAGAGAATCAGTCTCTTCATGCCATAGCAAAGAATCTGGCTTCATGTCAGCAGAGAATCAGTCTCTTCATGCCATAGCAGAGAATCTGGCTTCATGTAACCCACCACTGGAAGAGGCCACTGTCACATATTTAGGCCCCGGCACCCAGACAGAGGAGAGCGGTCCCGTAACAGAGAATCTGGCCTTATGTCAGCGCAGAATCTGTCTTCATGTCATAGCAGAGAATCAGGCTTCACGTCACCCACCACTGGAACAGGCCACTGTCACACATTTAGGCCCAGGCACCCAGGCAGAGGAGAGAGGTTCCGTAACAGAGAATCTGGCCTTATGTCAGCACAGAATCTGTCTTCATGTCATAGCAGAGAATCAGGCTTCACGTCACCCACCACTGGAACAGGCCACTGTCACACATTTAGGCCCAGGCACCCAGACAGAGGAGAGAGGTCCCGTAACAGAGAATCTGGCCTTATGTCAGCGCAGAATCTGTCTTCATGTCATAGCAGAGAATCAGGCTTCACGTCACCCACCACTGGAACAGGCCACTGACACACATTTAGGCCCAGGCACCCAGGCAGAGGAGAGAGGTCCCGTAACAGAGAATCTGGCCTTATGTCAGCACAGAATCTGTCTTCATGTCATAGCAGAGAATCAGGCTTCACGTCACCCACCACTGGAACAGGCCACTGTCACATATTTAGGCCCAGGCACCCAGGCAGAGGAGAGAGGTCCCGTAACAGAGAATCTGGCCTTATGTCAGCGCAGAATCTGTCTTCATGTCATAGCAGAGAATCAGGCTTCACGTCACCCACCACTGGAACAGGCCACTGTCACACATTTAGGCCCAGGCACCCAGGCAGAGGAGAGAGGTCCCGTAACAGAGAATCTGGCCTTATGTCAGCGCAGAATCAGTCTTCATGTCATAGCAGAGAATCAGGCTTCACGTCACCCACCACTGGAACAGGCCACTGTCACACATTTAGGCCCAGGCACCCAGGCAGAGGAGAGAGGTCCCGTAACAGAGAATCTGGCCTTATGTCAGCACAGAATCTGTCTTCATGTCATAGCAGAGAATCAGGCTTCACGTCACCCACCACTGGAACAGGCCACTGTCACATATTTAGGCCCAGGCAGAGGAGAGAGGTCCCGTAACAGAGAATCTGGCCTTATGTCAGCGCAGAATCTGTCTTCATGTCATAGCAGAGAATCAGGCTTCACGTCACCCACCACTGGAAAAGGCCACTGTCACACATTTAGGCCCAGGCACCCAGGCAGAGGAGAGAGGTCCCGTAACAGAGAATCTGGCCTTATGTCAGCGCAGAATCAGTCTTCATGCCATAGCAGAGAATCAGGCTTCACGTCACCCACCACTGGAACAGGCCACTGTCACACATTTAGGCCCAGGCACCCAGGCAGAGGAGAGAGATCCCGTAACAGAGAATCTGGCCTTATGTCAGCGCAGAATCTGTCTTCATATCATAGCAGAGAATCAGGCTTTACGTCACCCACCACTGGAACAGGCCACTGTCACATATTTAGGCCCAGGCACCCAGGCAGAGGAGAGAGGTCCCGTAACAGAGAATCTGGCCTTATGTCAGCACAGAATCTGTCTTCATGTCATAGCAGAGAATCAGGCTTCACGTCACCCACCACTGGAACAGGCCACAGTCACATATTTAGCCCTAGGCACCCAGGCAGAGGAGAGAGGTCCCGTAACAGAGAATCTGGCTTCATGTCAGCACAGAATAAGTCTTCATGTCATAGCAGAGAATCAGGCTTCACGTCACCCCCCACTGGAACAGGCCACTGTCACACATTTAGGCCCCGTCACCCAGACAGAGGAGAGGTTCATTCAACTTTGGGTTGCCCCGCAATATAATGGTAAAATGAAATTAAAAATAGTATTGAATGAGGAAGTGCCCTGGAGTAGAATAATATATTGTTAAGGGGAGGTAGTTAATATCTAATCTGCACAAGGGATGGACAGGTCCTGTGGGATCCATGCCTGGTTCATTTTTATGAATGTCAGCTTGTCCACATTGGCTGTAGACAGGCGGCTGCGTTTGTCTGTAATGACGCCCCTATCACGCTCCAGTGTAGGAAGTAAGGTGGGCACATTGTCTTTGTACCGGGGATCCAGCAGGGTGGCAACCCAGTAGTCCGCACACGTTAAAATGTGGGCAACTCTGCTGTCGTTGCGCAGGCACTGCAGCATGTAGTCGCTCATGTGTGCCAGGCTGCCCAGAGGTAAGGACAAGCTGTCCTCTGTGGGAGGCGTATCGTCATCGTCCTGAGTTTCCCCCCAGCCACGCACCAGTGATGGGCCCGAGCTGCTTTGGGTGCCACCCCGCTGTGAACATGCTTCATCCTCATCCTCCTCCACCTCCTCCTCATCCTCGTCCTCCCCGTCCTCCAGTAGTGGGCCCTGTCTGGCCACATTTGTACCTGGCATCTGGTGTTGCAAAAAACCTCCCTCTGAGTCACTTCGAAGAGACTGGCCTGAAAGTGCTAAAAATGACCCCTCTTCCTCCTCTTCCTCCTGGGCCACCTCCTCTTTCATCATCGCCCTAAGTGTTTTCTCAAGGAGACATAGAAGTGGTATTGTAACGCTGATAACGGCGTCATCGCCACTGGCCATGTTGGTGGAGTACTCGAAACAACGCAACAGGGCACACAGGTCTCCCATGGAGGCCCAGTCATTGGTGGTGAAGTGGGTCTGATCCGCAGTGCGACTGACCCGTGCGTGCTGCAGCTGAAACTCCACTATGGCCTGCTGCTGCTCGCACAGTCTGTCCAGCATATGCAAGGTGGAGTTCCACCTGGTGGGTACGTCGCATATGAGGCGGTGAGCGGGAAGGCCGAAGTTACGCTGTAGCGCAGACAGGCGAGCAGCGGCAGGGTGTGAACGCCGGAAGCGCGAACAGACGGCCCGCACTTTATGCAGCAGCTCTGACATGTCGGGGTAGTTGCGAATGAACTTCTGCACCACCAAATTCAGCACATGCGCCAGGCAAGGGATGTGCGTCAAACCGGCTAGTCCCAGAGCTGCAACGAGATTTCGCCCATTATCGCACACCACCAGGCCGGGCTTGAGGCTCACCGGCAGCAACCACTCGTCGGTCTGTTGTTCTATACCCCGCCACAACTCCTGTGCGGTGTGGGGCCTGTCCCCCAAACATATGAGTTTCAGAACGGCCTGCTGACGTTTACCCCGGGCTGTGCTGAAGTTGGTGGTGAAGGTGTGTGGCTGACTGGATGAGCAAGTGGAAGAAGAGGAGGAGGAAGCTGAGTAGGAGGAGGAGGAGACAGGAGGCAAAGAATGTTGCCCTGCGATCCTTGGCGGCGGAAGGACGTGCGCCAAACAGCTCTCCGTCTGGGGCCCAGCCGCCACTACATTTACCCAGTGTGCAGTTAGGGAGATATAGCGTCCCTGGCCGTGCTTACTGGTCCACGTATCTGTGGTTAGGTGGACCTTGCCACAGATGGCGTTGCGCAGTGCACACTTGATTTTATCGGACACTTGTTTGTGCAGGGAAGGCACGGCTCTCTTGGAGAAGTAGTGGCGGCTAGGAACAACATACTGTGGGACAGCAAGTGACATGAGCTATTTGAAGCTGTGTGTGTCCACCAGCCTAAATGACAGCATTTCATAGGCCAGAAGTTTAGAAATGCTGACATTCAGGGCCAGGGATCGAGGGTGGCTAGGTGGGAATTTACGCTTTCTTTCAAATGTTTGTGAGATGGAGAGCTGAACGCTGCCGTGTGACATGGTTGAGATGCTTGGTGACGCAGGTGGTGGTGTTGGTGGTACATCCCATGTTTGCTGGGCGGCAGGTGCCAACTTTCCCCCAGAGGCAGAGGAAGAGGCCGAGGCGGCGGCAGCAGCAGCAGAAGAGGCCGAGGCGGCGGCAGCAGCAGAAGAGGCCGAGGCGGCAGCAGCAGAAGAGGTAGCAGGGGGAGCCTGAGTGACTTCCTTGTTTTTAAGGTGTTTACTCCACTGCAGTTCATGCTTTGCATGCAGGTGCCTGGTCATGCAGGTTGTGCTAAGGTTCAGAACGTTAATGCCTCGCTTCAGGCTCTGATGGCACAGCGTGCAAACCACTCGGGTCTTGTCGTCAGCACATTGTTTGAAGAAGTGCCATGCCAGGGAACTCCTTGAAGCTGCCTTTGGGGTGCTCGGTCCCAGATGGCGGCGGTCAGTAGCAGGCGGAGTCTCTTGGCGGCGGGTGTTCTGATTTTGCCCACTGCTCCCTCTTTTGCTACACTGTTGGCTCGGTCTCACCACTGCCTCTTCCTCCGAACTGTGAAAGTCAGTGGCACGACCTTCATTCCATGTGGGGTCTAGGACCTCATCGTCCCCTGCATCGTCTTCCACCCAGTCTTGATCCCTGACCTCCTGTTCAGTCTGCACACTGCAGAAAGACGCAGCAGTTGGCACCTGTGTTTCGTCATCATCAGAGACGTGCTGAGGTGGTATTCCCATGTCCTCATCATCAGGAAAAATAAGTGGTTGTGCGTTAGTGCATTCTATCTCTTCCACCCCTGGGGAAGGGCTAGGTGGATGCCCTTGGGAAACCCTGGCAGCAGAGTCTTCAAACAGCATAAGAGACTGCTGCATAACTTGAGGCTCAGACAGTTTCCCTGATATGCATGGGGGTGATGTGACAGACCGATGGGCTTGGTTTTCATGCGCCATCTGTGCGCTTTCTGCAGAAGACTGTGTGGGAGATAATGTGAACGTGCTGGATCCACTGTCGGCCACCCAATTGACTAATGCCTGTACCTGCTCAGGCCTTACCATCCTTAGAACGGCATTGGGCCCCACCAAATATCACTGTAAATTCTGCTGGCTACTGGGACCTGAGGTAGTTGGTTTACTAGGACGTGTGGCTGTGGCAGAACGGCCACGTCCTCTCCCAGCACCAGAGGGTCCACTAACACCACCACGACCATGTCCACGTCCCTTATTAGATGTTTTCCTCATTGTTCCCGTTCACCACAATTTTGAGAATGGCAAATTTGGGAATAGTTTTTCAACCCAGAACAAAAAGTGTGCTTTTACGGTGACTACAAATAACTTGACCAGCTAAAACAGTACAGATTTGGTTGAATAGAAATGTGAGGCCTGTTTTTTTTTTTTGCGCTATGTGACAGGTATAGGTTTAATCACAGAATTAGACTTCTATCTGCACGGTAGCGTGTGTCTTAGGTTTTTCTGAATGACACTATCAGCACCTTCAATGTAAGATATCCTTTTTGGGATAGATTTCAAGTAGCCCTCATATACCAGAAACTTATTATTTTGAGAATGGCAAATTTGGGAATAGTTTTTCAACCCAGAACAAAAAGTGTGCTTTTACGGTGACTACAAATAACTTGACCAGCTAAAACAGTACAGATTTGGTTGAATAGAAATGTCAGGCCTGTTTTTTTTTGCGCTGTGTGACAGGTATAGGTTTAATCACAGAATCAGACTTCTATCTGCACGGTAGGGTGTGTCTTAGGTTTTTCTGAATGACACTATCAGCACCTTCAATGTAAGATATCCTTTTTGGGATAGATTTCAAGTAGGCCTCATATACCAGAAACTAGTTATTTTGAGAATGGCAAATTTGGGAATAGTTTTTCAACCCAGAACAAAAAGTGTGCTTTTACGGTGACTACAAATAACTTGACCAGCTAAAACAGTACAGATTTGGTTGAATAGAAATGTCAGGCCTGTTTTTTTTTTTGCGCTGTGTGACAGGTATAGGTTTAATCACAGAATCAGACTTCTATCTGCACGGTAGCGTGTGTCTTAGGTTTTTCTGAATGACACTATCAGCACCTTCAATGTAAGATATCCTTTTTGGGATAGATTTCAAGTAGGCCTCAAATACCAGAAACTAGTTATTTTGAGAATGGCAAATTTGGGAATAGTTTTTCAACCCAGAACAAAAAGTGTGCTTTTACGGTCACTACAAATAACTTGACCAGCTAAAACAGTACAGATTTGGTTGAATAGAAATTTCAGGCCTGTTTTTTTTTTGCGCTGTGTGACAGGTATAGGTTTAATCACAGAATCAGACTTCTATCTGCACGGTAGCGTGTGTCTTAGGTTTTTCTGAATGACACTATCAGCACCTTCAATGTAAGATATCCTTTTTGGGATAGATTTCAAATAGGCCTCATATACCAGAAACTAGTTATTTTGAGAATGGCAAATTTGGGAATAGTTTTTCAACCCAGAACAAAAAGTGTGCTTTTACGGTCACTACAAATAACTTGACCAGCTAAAACAGTACAGATTTGGTTGAATAGAAATGTCAGGTCTATTTTTTAGGCGCTGGGTGACATGCTCAACTTGCCCCTGATGTAGTATATGGCCAAAAAATAACCACACTATTGATGGTTAAATGCACTTGGGTGACACAGGCTCAGCCTGCACCAGATGTAGTATATGGCCAAAAAATAACCAGACTGTTGATGGTTAAATGCACTTCGGTGACACGGGCTCAGCCTGCAGCTGATGTAGTATATGGCCAAAAAATAACCAGACTGTTGATGGTTAAATGCACTTCGGTGACACAGGCTCAGCCTGCAGCTGATGTAGGATATAGCACAAAATAACCACACTATTGATGGTTAAGTGAAAAAAGTGATCTAAAAACGCTCTGGGCAGCCTCAAAAAAGTGAGCAAGTCAATATTAGCACTTCAATGATTTACAGCTGCAGATCGATCACAGAATGAAGTCTTTTGGAGGAGTTAATCTGCCTAATCTCGCCCTAATGTCGCAGCTGCAACCTCTCCCTATGCTTGAATCAGCAGAGTGACGTGCAGCGCTACGTGACCCAAGCTTATATAGAGGCTGGGTCACATGCTGCACTGGCCAATCACACCCATGCCAATAGTAGGCAAGGCTGTGATGGCCTCTTGGGGCAAGTAGTATGACGCTTGTTGATTGGTTGCTTTGCAGCCTTTCAAAAAGCGCCAAGAAAGCGCCGAACACCGAACCCGAACCCGGACTTTTACAGTTCGGGTTCGCTCATCCCTATTTAGGACCCAATTTGGGGTATTTTTTTTTAGTCTGAAGAATTCATATGGCCTAAGAAGAGACTGTGGCGCTCATGAAGCACCGCAGCCTCTTCATACAAAAAAAAACACTAAACTAAAATAGAGGGGGGGTGGGAAAGTTGGGTAGACAGCCCCGGGCCTATCATGCACTTAATCCGCCCCTGGGCAGCCTAGGCGTGCGCACAGGGTGTGCCTGGGCACACCCTAATCACACCCCTGTGCTCCGCCTCCTGCACTGCCGCCTGCCAGCCCCGCACTAGTGTAATTTGAGAAAGTTGAAACCCCCCCCAGGAAAAAAATTATCTACGGCCCTGCAGCCAACCACCTTCCAGTATGTCAACACCAACCTGAGAGGAAAGAGGAACATCCTCTTCAAACCATTCTGCCGGTGAAGGATGGTAAGGAGCTGTAAGACCACCAGCAGCAACCAAATCTAAAAAATAAAGTAAAATTAGAGTTATTAAATATTAATACTTAGGTAAAAGGGTAGTAATAGAGTAATAAATCTATAACAATAGTAAAATTTTAAAAATAACAACATGATTTTTAGAAAACTTAGATATAGAAATCAGGAGTTTTAATCCAGGGTTCTAGGACTGATTGCCTTTTTCTCGGGGTCGAGAAGGAATTATTCCCCTGTGACATGAATAGGCTAAATGTGTCCAGGTGCTTTTGCCTTTTTCTGGATCAACAGGTTTAGGGATAGGGACCTAATTTAGGGATAGGGATCAGGGGGCTTGATCCAGGGTTCTAGGACTGATCGCCTTTTCCCGGGGTCGAGAAGGAATTTTTCCCCTGTGACACGAATTGGCTGAATGTGTCCAGGGTTTTTCGCCTTCTGGATCAACAGGTTTAGGAATTGAGACGTAATTTAGAGATCGGGATCAGGGGGTTTGATCCAGGGTTCTAGGACTGATTGCCTTTTCCCAGGGTCGAGAAGGAATTTTTTCCCTGTGACACGAATTGGCTGAATATGTCCAGGGGTTTGCGCCTTCTTCTGGATCAACAGGTTTAGGGATAGGGACCTAATTTAGGGATAGGCATCAGGGGGCTTGATCCAAGGTTTTAGGACTGATCGCCTTTTCCCGGAGTCGAGAAGGAATTTTTCCCCTGGGACACGAATTGTCTGAAAGTGCCCAGGGTTTTTTGCCTTCTTCTGGATCAACAGGTTTAGGGATAGGGACCTAATTTAGGGATAGGGATCAGGGTGCTTGATCCAGGGTTCTAGGACTGATCACCTTTTCCCGGGGTTGAGAAGGAATTTTTCCCCTGTTACACGAATTGGCTGAATGTGTCCAGGGGTTTTCGCCTTCTTCTGGATCAACAGGTTTAGGAATTGAGACCTAATTTAGGGATAGGGATCAGGGGGTTTAATTCAGGGTTCTAGGACTGATCGCCTTTTCCCAGGATCGAGAAGGAATATTTCCCCTGTGATACGAATTGGCCGAATGTGCCCAGGGGTTTTCACCTTCTTCTGGATCAACAGGTTTAGGGATAGGGACTTAATTTAGGGATAAGGATCAGAGGGTTTAATCCAGGGTTCTAGGACTGATCGCCTTTTCCCGGGGTCGAGAAAGAATTTTTCCCCTGTGACACGAATTGGTTGAATGTGTCCAGGGGTTTTCGCCTTCTTCTGGATCAACAGGTTAATGGATAGGGACCTAATTTAGGGATAGGCATCAGGGGGCTTGATACAGGGTTCTATGACTGATCGCCTTTTCCCGGGGTCGAGAAGGAATTTTTCCCTTGTGATACGGATTGGCCGAATGTGTCCAGAGGTTTTCGCCTTCTTCTGGATCAACAGTTTTAGGTGTAGGGACATAATTAACAACATAGGATAGCACTAGTATAATAAGGGGAATAATAGTAATAGTTCTAATACTCTAGTCTTATAATAAATAATAATAGTCATTAGTGTTAGTGTAGGAACCCACTTGAAGGAGGTCGCCGTGACGTGGCAAGTGATCCTATACATTTTGAAAACAATGTATACTAAGAACCTCCGGTCCATGGTTATAGCAGCATTAGATGGCGCTACAACATGTGGATTAGTACTCGTGGTGTTTCTTCTACACTTGTCACATTATGATAGATATCAGGAGGCAGGGCCAGCTCCGGGTTCATGTGGGCCCTTGGGCGATAAAGTCTCAGTGGGCCATTATGACATTTTGCATGGCGCTTACAGCAATGAAACTGTATGTATTATAGATTAAATACCTTACACAGAGCATGCTACAGAGCGGATATATGTGAATCAGTCCTTATGTGCCTACTTTTATTTTCTACCCAATGTTTTAGTTCCTCACGTCTACTCACAGATAGGTGCCCGCTCACAGTAGGTATGGTAAGATATGTGCCCCCTCACAGTATATATGCCAAGATATGTGCAGCACGCCAGACCTGCAGGCTATTGCGACAGTGAGGTCACGGTTATGGGCAATCGAGGGTTACTCACTTTTTGGAGGACCCTGGGCAGGCATGCGCAGTGAAGGAGAGGTAGACACAAGTTCCTCTGGGGCACACTCTGTATGGAGAGACCTGGCCTGATGTTGGGTGAGGTGCCCTGGATGTTGCAGGTGTTTTGAGTGCCTGAGGCAAGGTCTCTTTAAGGATCGTGACGCCAGTGCCGGTAACAGTGGCACACCGGTTTTCTAGTAGCAGTAATTGAGGTACACAGGTGGTATAGTGAACCAAACGTTGCTTTACTTTGGAAAACAGTCCAACTTTGTACAGACAGTTTACAGTTGACAATGATGCAGTCCCTTATATCACAAATGCCACAGCAGGTTTACTTCTCAATATGGCAGGTATAAATCTTGCAAGATACTTGGAGGGTAAACAGTTAATGCTTAGCAGACCTATGCTGCACTATCCCCTTTAGCTATTCTAGCTGGCTGGATCCCAAGGCCCGGATGCCTAAATGCTGGCTTTAAACCTTGGTATATAAATATTCCTCCAGTATTGACCCTTGCTTTATATTAAAGTACCTCTGCCCATCAGCTTACTTCTCTGAGCTGGTTGTACTGTTCCTGTGCTGGGTCTGAAGGTGGCTGCAGGTTGCTCCCAGGAGGTACATCTCTTCTCTTGGGGTGACTCTACTGAGCTAAGCTTAGCCTCAGGAGCTTCAGGCTGACTACATTACTCTTCTAGCCACCTGGAATGAACTACCTCTTCCCTGTCTGGGCCTACCTATATATACTTAGGGCTCTCTAGCTCCCTCTAACGTCTAGGAGGCTAAACTACACCCTAGCAGGCCTGACACCCAGATAACACAGGGAAATGCATATTAAACATCACATTAATGCAAAAGACATGTTAACCCTTGTGTAGTGCCCACCTTTACCTAGTGGGACACTACATACCCCCATGCTATAACATTGCCCGTCCTCGGCGCAACATGAAGGGGCCCTGCCCAGCTGGATACTGCAGCCTGAAAGACAAAAATGGAGAACAGGCATACACAGTAGTCACCACTTTAGCAATTGAAATATAATAAACAGTTTCACTGAAAGTGCGGTGACAAGGGGCGTTGTTCTCTTCTCTCAGAATAATTGTAAGGGAACAGGGGCGCTGACCTGGTGCAGCGTATCAATAATATCAGGATAGTCCATAATAATAGTCCATAGAAAATGTAGAACAAAATAACAATTCTTAGAGGCTCAAGGGACACAATGAGTCCGTACCCAAAGCTTTTAGAGGGTTAAACAGGGGTTTCCCGTGAGGGGCTACCTGGGCCCATAATGTAGTCTCCAAATCTCACAGGTGGGTGCCCCTTGGTAGACCGCGTGGATCGTCTTACTGGCGGAGATTCCTCCTGACTTGGTTCAGGAGGATTAGAGGAGTCCACAGGCTCTGGAACTCCTTCAGGTACACTCTGAGGCAAAGAAATAACAGGAACTGAAGTGGGTTCATCCTGGGATGGAGAAACAACTGGAACAGGAGCAGGTACTACCAGGTTTAACCAGGGAGTGAGAAACCAATGAAGTGGATCTTTATCATGTATCAGGTTCTCAACAGCCTGCATAGGATCAGCAGGTTGGGCTCGCAACTCAGGTTCAAGAGATTCTGGTTCAATGTCCTCTGCTGCAGGTTCTCCTTCTATACAGGGTTTCAACCGATTTCTATGTACAACTTGAGAGCCTTTACCTTCTCTGGAGATTTGGTAGATGTGAGCCTCAGCGTTAGGAATGGCAGAAATAACATAGGGAATCCTTTCCCACTTACTGTCCAATTTACTGGTTCTATGGTTGTTCTTCAACCACACCAGGTCTCCCAGAGCTAAGGGTTCCGCATGAGCAGCCAAGTCATAGTCTCTTTGTTGTCGTTCCCGGACATTTTCCATGCGTTCCTGAATGATCTCTTTGGCATCGAGGAGACGTCTTTGGTGCTCCACTACCCAATCAGTTTTTGGTAGTGGGTTAATGACATCGGGCACTTGTATATCTAGGGAGTGATCAGCAGGCAACCTCCCTTGACGGCCGAACATCAGATAGAAAGGTGTATACCCGGTGGAGCAGTGAATTGTGTTGTTATAGGTATACATGAGTTGTGGCAGCAGAGTAGGCCAATTATCCCTTGTCTCTGGGGGTACTGCTCTCAGCATTTCAATGAGAGTTTGATTCATCTTTTCACAGAGTCCGTTACCTTGTGGATGATAGGCGGTGGTCCGGACTTTCTGGCAGTTATGCAGCAGGCACATCTCTTGGAACAGCTGTGACTCAAACGCAGACCCCTGGTCGGTGAGGATTCTCTCTTTGCAGCCGTAGGGCAGAAGGAAATGCTTCCAGAACGCCTCTGCTGTAGTCTTAGCTGTCAGGTCTTTCACAGGCACTGCTACGACAAACTTAGTGAAGTGATCAATAATGGTCATGGCATAAGTATACCATGAGCGACTCGGCTCCAACTTCACATGATCAATAGCAACAAGTTCTAGAGGAGTTTTACTTACGATAGAATGGAGAGGCGCCCTCTGGTCATGACGCTCAGTTCGCCCCACAGCACAGGCAGTGCATTCTCGGCACCATTTCTCAATATCGTCTCTCATCCCAATCCAATAGAATCTTCTGCGAATGGTGGCCTCAGTCTTCTGCACGCCAAAGTGTCCGGACTGGTTGTGATACATCTCCAGCACCAGACTGGCATCTCAACGTGGTAGGAGGATTTGATATATTCTATCACAGGACACTGGGTCCAGGCTCCTTCTAAGCAACAGGCCTCTTTGAAGGAAAAGTAGGTGGCGATGTCTCCACAGTCTCATCAGTTCTGGGTCTGCACTCTTCCTGCGGACTCTCTCAGGAGTTCTCCCACTGGTAAGGAAGTCGAGCAGTTCACCGAGGACTCTACTTTCGGACTGGAGTTTAATCCACCTTTCTTGGTCGCCTCTGGACTCAGGAATATCTGGTGAGGAAGGATCAGCAGCAGGATGGTTTTCAGTGCAGATATTATCCTGCTGGGCAAATTTATTGTAGAACGCTGGCATTTCCACTTCTTCCCAGGCATCTTTTGGTTCATCTGGGGCTTCTGTAGTGGGTAGCCGAGACAGGGCATCAGCATTGTCATTGGAGCGGCCTGCCCGGTATTTCACAGTGAAGTCATAGTTGGCAAGGCGGGAGGCCCATCTTTGCTCCAGAGCCCCTCAACTTGGCTGTATTCAGATGCGCCAGGGGGTTATTGTCCGTGAAGGCCACAAATGGCGTGGCAGCGAGATAGTCTTTGAACTTCTCGGTCACAGCCCACACTAAGGCAAGAAACTCCAGCTTGAAGGAACTGTAGTTCTGGTCGTTCTTCTCAGCTCCCTTCAGGGATCTGCTGGCGTAGGCAATTACCCTCTCTTTGTTATCTTGCACTTGAGCCAACACAGCCCCCAGGCCTCTTTTACTGGCATCTGTGTAGAGGTGGAACGGCTTCTGATAATCTGGATAACCCAGAACAGGGGGTTCGGTCAGCTTCTTCTTGAGGAGCTGGAAGGCAATCTCCCGTTCTTCGCTCCACTCAACAGGAATAAGAGTCTTTGGACTCTTCTTAGGGTTCCCTCTCAGGAGTTCCTGGATTGGATCAGCAATTTGTGCGAAATGGGGTATGAAACGCCTGTAATACCCTGCAAAGCTGAGAAAGCTTCTCACCTCTTTTACGGTGGTAGGAGTAGGCCAATTGCGGACAGCAGCAAGTTTATCAGGATCAGGCTGTACTCCTTCGGCACTGACAACGTGCCCTAGGTATTTTACCGCTGGTTTCAGCAAGTGGCACTTAGATGGCTTGATTTTGAGGCCATATTTGGTAAGGACTTGGAACACTTCCGCCAGGTGTTCTAGGTGGTCCTCATACGTCTTGGAGTATATAATGACGTCATCTAGATATAACAATACGGTTTCAAAGTTCCTATGGCATAAACAACGTTCCATCAGCGTTGGAATGTACCTGGAGTGTTACACAGTCCAAACGGCATGTAGTTAAATTTAAACAGGCCCATAGGTGTAGTGAAAGCAGTCTTTTCTCGATCTTCCGGGGCTATAGGCACTTGCCAGTACCCACTAGTTAAGTCCAAGGTGGAGAAATAGGCTGATGACCCCAGGGCAGTCAAGGACTCCTCAATGCGTGGTAGTAAATAAGCATCTTTGTGGGTAATTTGATTGATCTTTCTGTAATCCACGCAGAACCTTATGCTGCCATCTTTTTTTTCTGCACCAGGACTAAGGGCGCAGCCCAGGGACTGTGACTGTCCCGGATTATGTTAGAGTCTTTCATCTCTTGTATCATCTCTTTCACAGACTGATAGGTAGTAGGTGGTATGGGTCTGTGTCTCTCCTTAATAGGAGGATGAGAGCCAGTGGGTCTGGTGTGTTTGATTACACTGACCTCTCCGTAGTCCGTGGAGTGCTTGCTGAAAGCCTTGTGGTGCTCTTTCACTAGATTCAGAACTATTTGCTCCTTCGGGTGGATTCGTTCTCCACATGAAGTTCTTCCCACCAGGATGTCGTAGGGTGGCTGCTGCTCTGTGTGGTCTGGAACGTCTCCGTGGCAGGCAGACGGATCACATCCTGGAAAGACACTTGGAAAAGCTGAGCAACGGGGCAGTGCTTAAAAAGAGTAACGGGGTGATCACCAAAGTTAATTAAACGGACAGGCACTTTACCTTGGGACACGGTCACCAGACTCTTGGCTGTCCGTACGAAGGGATGATTCTCAATCTGGATGGGTTCCACTAGGGCTTGATAGTCATGACCCTGGATCCCTAACACCGCAGGGCAGCAAAGGATGATCTGGGAATTTGGAGGCAGGATTACTGGCCGGTTGTCCCGGATCCGAACAGTACAAATTTCCCCCTTTTTGTTGGCGAACCTTTGTTGAGCGCACAGCATGCTGATAGTCTTTTGAATGACCCTTCTGGAAGCAGGCGAGGCTGAGGATATAGTTTGGTTCAATGCCTCAAGCACTTCAGAGTAACAGTTTTTAAGGACATTAGTCCCTAGGATCACAGGGTGTCCTCATTTATCTCCTGCCTGTACCACAATTACACCTTGCTGTGGTAAGGTGGTCTCTCTTACCTGAAGAGTAGGTTCCCAGTATTCATGGACTTTCACTGGCTTCCCGTTGCTGGCAATGATATCTAGCCAGGACTCTGGTGGCAGGGTGAGGAGACTTGGATCCCAGAACTTGTCAAAGGCAGGTCTTTGGATGGTGGTGACCTGTGACCCCGTATCCAGAAGGGCTTCAAAGGGTATCCCGTTGATACATATTTTAATTTTCGGACGGGATCCCACGTATTTAAGCATCCAGCTTGGATCCTTTGGACCTAATGTTCTACCTCCTGAGGGGCGGTCCTCTGTCTCAGGGGTTGCCCGGTTTAACTGCCAGCACATTGATTCAGTATGTCCATATTTTTTGCAATAGTGGCAAACAGGCTGCTTTCGATTTCTAGACCGATAATTTGGCTGTCCATCAGGTTATTTTGGGTAGACATCCCTATATGCAGGTGGGAGCCTTGGAGGAAAAGGGCCTTCAACTTCCAACAGTATTGGTCTTTCCCACTCCTCTATTTTCTTGCATACTTTCTCTAAGCTCAGAGTGAGATGGTTCACTTGCTCCATTAGGGCTGCCACTACATCTGTTACTGGAGCCTGAGTGGCTTGACTGACTCCAGCCGGCCCCACATTGACAGTCTTTGATTGACAAACCTGAGATTCAGACAAGGCTGCTGGCCCTGCGGCCGGGTTTTGGCCTAGTATACTGATGGCCAGCTCTTTAAAGTCCAAGAATGCACAATTGGGATGTTGGGCTGACAGCATCCTCAGCTGGCCCTTTAAATGCTCCGTACTTATACCTGCAATGAACTGTTCTCTAAGAGTCCTGTCCTGATCCTCAGCTTCCTTGGGGTCCACTTGGACCACAGCCCTCAGGGTATCTTGCAAGGACAGAGCAAAATCGCGGAGCGACTCCCCAGGTTGCTGCTTCCTGCTGAAGAATCGCATTTTAACTTCGGACACCGTTCTGGCCTCAAATGTGGTGCCGAGGCGATCAAAAATCTGCTCCAGGGTACTCTTTTCAGAACGGGGCCAGGACATGACTTCCCTGCGGGCGGCCCCTTCTAACTGAGCTAGGAGGATCTCCATTTTTTGTTCAGCAGATATAGGATAGAGCCGGAATAAGGCCAGTATCTGGTCCCTAAAGTCCTTTAATTTATGGGCTTCCCCTGAATATCGTGGAAACCAGGGGGCCCCAAAATAAAACAGCATGGTTAATGGCATCAGGCTTGATTCTGCCGCGGCGGCAGGTGCCCTATTGTCAGTTGCGGGCACTTCAAAAGGCATGTCTGGGGCCGCTTGCCCTGCTCCTTCAGGTGCGGACATAGTGTTGCTAGATGGGTATGGCCCTTTAAATGACAGCGGAGCGGACCGGAGCAAAAATGTCAGAGTTTTTTTTTTTCCCAAGTAAAGTCTCTTGCTGCTAAGGGAGGACCTTTCCCGGTACCCTAGCAGGGGTCGGAGCTGCTCCGGTATAGTAATCAGAAGGGGGCCGGTGAAGGATAAAGTTAGTACTTACTCCGGCGGTGCTCGCTCCAAGTCTCGCGAGATGCGTGGCTTTGTCAGACGGGAGTCCCACGTTCAGCGTCAGAAGGTAGGCGCGGCCTCTTGCAGCTCCGGGATTCAGGTAGGCGGTACTTTTTCCCACAGGGCGGCGTTTTCTTCCTCCTTGCAGGCTGGGCGGTACCTTCACCTTGTCCTTTTTCGCGCCAAATGGGTACAACGAGGCGCACTTGTAATCCGTCAGGTTAAGCGGCCATCTTTGAGCAAATCGCTGTCTATTCACTGACAGCAAGCGGTGGCTTACACAAATGGCAAACAGTCCATGCACTATAATCTTCACACCGCAAATTATTACAGTTCTCTTTGGCCCAGCAATTTTCAATAAAACAATAGGGCTTAGTCACTTTTTGGGTGGATAATGGCACACAGTTTTTGTAATCCAACAATGGCGCAGATATGCTCGTATCCTGTTCGTGGTGCCAATTTATGCAGCACGCCAGACCTGCAGGCTATTGCGACAGTGAGGTCACGGTTATGGGCAATCAAGGATTACTCACTTTTTGGAGGACCCTGGGCAGGCATGCGGCAGAGAAGGAGAGGTAGACACAAGTTCCTCTGGGGCACACTCTGTATGGAGAGACCTGGCTTGATGTTGGGTGAGGTGCCCTGGATGTTGCAGGTGTTTTGAGTGCCTGAGGCAAGGTCTCTTTAAGGATCGTGACGCCAGTGCTGGTAACGGTGGCACACCGGTTTTCTAGTAGCAGTAATTGAGGTACACAGGTGGTATAGTGAACCAAACGTTGCTTTACTTTGGAAAACAGTCCAACTTTGTACAGACAGTTTTCAGTTGATAATGATGCAGTCCCTTATATCACAAATGCCACAGCAGGTTTACTTCTCAATATGGCAGGTATAAATCTTGCAAGATACTTGGAGGGTAAACAGTTAATGCTTAGCAGACCTATGCTGCACTTATCCCCTTCAGCTATTCTAGCTGGCTGGATCCCAAGGCCCGGATGCCTAAATGCTGGCTTTAACCGCCTCCGGACCGCCTAACGCAGGATCGCGTTCCGGAGGCGGCAGCTCCAGGCAGAGTCACGCATATACGCGTCATCTCGCGAGATGCGAGATTTCCTGTGAATGCGCGCACACAGGCGCGCGGGTTCAGAGGAACTGCAGGTAAGCGAGTGGATCTACAGCCTGCCAGCGGCGATCGTTCGCTGGCAGGCTGTAGATGCGATTTTTTTAACCCCTAACAGGTTTATTAGACGCTGTTTTGATAACAGCGTCTAATATACCTGCTACCTGGTCCTCTGGTGTCACCTGTCACTTATTAACCCCTTATTAACCCCTGATTAATCCATATAGACTCCCTGATCACCCCCCTGTCATTGATCACCCCCCTGTCATTGATCACCCCCCTGTAAGGCTCCATTCAGATGTCCGTATGTGTTTTACGGATCCACGGATACATGGATCGGATCCGCAAAACACATACGGACGTCTGAATGGAGCCTTACAGAGGGGTGATCAATGACGGGGGTGATCACCCCATATAGACACCCTGATCACCCCCCTGTCATTGATCACCCCCCTGTCATTGATCACCCTCCTCTAAGGCTCCATTCAGACGTCCGTATGTGTTTTACGGATACACGGATCCATGGATCGGATCCGCAAAACACATACAGACGTCTGAATGGAGCTTTACAGGGGGGTGATCACCCCATATAGACTCCCTGATCACCCCCCTGTCATTGATTACCCCCTTGTAAGGCTGGCTCCATTCAGAGGTCCATATGTGTTTTGTGGATCCACGGATCCATGGATCAGATCCGCAAAACACATACGGACGTCTGAATGGAGCCTTACAGGGGGTTGATCAATGACAGGGGGGTGATCACCCCATATAGACTCCCTGATCACCCCCCTGTCATTGCTCACCCCCCTGTCATTGATCACCCCCCTGTAAGGCTCCATTCAGACGTCCGTATGTGTTTTACGGATCCACGGATCCATGGATCGGATCCGCAAAACACATACGGACGTCTGAATGTAGCCTTACAGGGGGGTTATCACCCCATATAGACCCCCTGATCACCCCCCTGTCATTGATCACCCCCTTGTAGGGCTGGCTCCATTCAGAGGTCCATATGTGTTTTGCGGATCCACGGATCGAATCCGCAAAACACATACGGATGTCTGAATGGAGCCTTACAGGGGGGTGATCATTGACAGGGGGGTGATCACCCCATATAGACTCCCTGATCACCCCCCTGTGATTGATCACCCCCCTGCGAGGCTCCATTCAGACGTCCGTTTGTGTTTTGCGGATCCGATCCGTGGATCCGCAAAACACATACGGACCTCTGAATGGAGCCTTACAGGGGGGTGATCAATGACAGGGGGGTGATCACCCCATTTAGACTCCCTGATCACCCCCCTGTTATTGATCACCCCCCTGTCATTGATCACCCCCCTGTAAGGCTCCATTCAGCCATTTTTTTGGCACAAGTTAGTGGAAATTGATTTTTTGTTTTTTCTTACAAAGTCTCATATTCCACTAACTTGTGACAAAAAATAAAATCTTACATGAACTCCCCATACCCCTCACGGAATCCAAATGCGTAACATTTTTTAGACATTTGTATTCCAGACTTCTTCTCACGCTTTAGGGCCCCTAAAATGCCAGGGCAGTATAAATACCCAACATGTGACCCCATTTCGAAAAGAAGACACCCCAAGGTATTCGCTGAGGGGCATATTGAGTCCATGAAAGATTGAAATTTTTGTCCCAAGTTAGCGGAAAGGGAGACTTTGTGAGAAAAAAACAAAAAAATATCAATTTCCGCTAACTTGTGCCAAAAAAAATAAAATTCTATGAACTCGCCATGCCCCTCATTGAATACCTTGGGGTGTCTTCTTTCCAAAATGGGGTCACATGTGGGGTATTTATACTGCCCTGGCATTTTAGGGGCCCTAAAGCGTGAGAAGAAGTCTGGGATCCAAATGTCTAAAAATGCCCTCCTAAAAGGATTATGGGCCCCTTTGCGCATCTAAGCTGCAAAAAAGTGTCACACATGTGGTATCGCCGTACTCAGGAGAAGTTGGGCAATGTGTTTTGGGGTATCATTTTACATATACCCATGCTGGGTGAGATAAATATCTTGGTCAAATGCCAACTTTGTATAAAAAAATTGGAAAAATTGTCTTTTGCCGAGATATTTCTCTCACCCAGCATGGGTATATGTAAAAAGACACCACAAAACACATTGCCCTACTTCTTCTGAGTACGGCGATACCAGATGTGTGACACTTTTTTGCAGCCTAGGTGGGCAAATGGGCCCACATTCCAAAGAGCACCTTTCGGATTTCACAGGGCATTTTTTACACATTTTGATTTCAAACTACTTCTCATGCATTAGGGCCCCTAAAATGCCAGGGCAGTATAACTACCCCACAAGTGACCCCATTTTTGAAAGAAGAAACCATCAGGTATTCCGTGAGGGGCATGGCGAGTTCCTAGAATTTTTTATTTTTTGTCACAAGTTAGCGGAAAATTATGATTTTTTTTTTTTCTTACAAAGTCTCACTAATTTGTGACAAAAAATAAAAACTTCCATGAACTCACTATGCCCATCACGAAATAACTTGGGGTGTCTTCTTTCCAAAATGGGGTCACTTGTGGGGTAGTTATAGTGCCCTGGCATTTTAGGGGCCCTAATGTGTGAGAAGTAGTTTGAAATCAAAATGTGTAAAAAATGCCCTGTGAAATCCTAAAGGTGCTCTTTGGAATGTGGGCCCCTTTGCCCACCTAGGCTGCAAAAAAGTGCCACACATCTGGTATCGCCGTACTCAGGAGAAGTTGGGGAATGTGTTTTGGAATGTCTTTTTACATATACCCATGCTGGGTGAGAGAAATATCTCGGCAAAAGACAACTTTTCCCATTTTTTTATACAAAGTTGGCATTTGACCAAGATATTTATCTCACCCAGCATGGGTATATGTAAAATGACACCCCAAAACATATTCCCCAACTTCTTCTGAGTACGGCGATACCAGATGTGTGACACTTTTTTGCAGCCTGGGTGGGCAAAGGGGCCCAAATTCCAAAGAGCACCTTTAGGATTTCACAGGGCATTTTTTACACATTTTGATTTCAAACTACTTCTCACACATTAGGGCCCCTAAAATGCCAGGGCACTATAACTACCCCACAAGTGACCTTATTTTGGAAAGAAGACACCCCAAGTTATTTCGTGATGGGCATAGTGAGTTCATGGAAGTGACCCCATTTTGGAAAGAAGACACCCCAAGGTATTTTGTGATGGGCATAGTGAGTTCATGGAAGTTTTTATTTTTTGTCACAAGTTAGTGGAATATGAGACTTTGTAAGGAAAAAAAATAAAAAAAAATAAATCATCATTTTCCGCTAACTTGTGACAAAAAATAAAAAGTTCTATGAACTCACTATGCCCATCAGCGAATACCTTAGGGTGTCTACTTTCCGAAATTGGGTTATTTGTGGGGTTTTTCTACTGTCTGGGCATTGTAGAACCTCAGGAATCATGACATTTGCTCAGAAAGTCAGAGCTGCTTCAAAAAGCGGAAATTCACATTTTTGTACCATAGTTTGTAAACGCTATAACTTTTACCCAAACCGTTTTGTTTTTTTACCCAAACATTTTTTTTTTATCAAAGACATGTAGAACAATAAATTTAGAGAAAAATTATATATAGATGTCGTTTAAAAAAAAAAAATTACAACTGAAAGTGAAAAATGTCTTTTTTTTGCAAAAATTTCGTTAAATTTCGATTAATAACAAAAAAAAATTGAAATGTCAGCAGCAATGAAATACCACCAAATGAAAGCTCTATTAGTGAGTAGAAAAGGAGGTAAAATTCATTTGGGTGGTAAGTTGCATGACCGAGCAATAAACGGTGAAAGTAGTGTAGTGCAGAAGTGTAAAAAGTGGTCTGCTCATTAAGGGTGTTTAAGCTAGGGGAGCTGAGGTGGTTAATCCTTGGTATATAAATCTTCCTCCAGTATTGACCCTTGCTTTATATTAAAGTACCTCTGCCCATCAGCTTACTTCTCTGAGCTGGTTGTACTGTTCCTGTGCTGGGTCTGAAGGTGGCTGCAGGTTGCTCCCAGGAGGTACATCTCTTCTCTTGGGGTGACTCTACTGAGCTAAGCTTAGCCTCAGGAGCTTCAGGCTGACTACATTACTCTTCTAGCCACCTGGAATGAACTACCTCTCCCCTGTCTGGGCCTACCTATATATACTTAGGGCTCTCTAGCTCCCTCTAACGTCTAGGAGGCTAAACTACACCCTAGCAGGCCTGACACCCAGATAACACAGGGAAATGCATATTAAACATCACATTAATGCAAAAGACATGTTAACCCTTGTGTAGTGCCCACCTTTACCTAGTGTGACACTACATATGTGCCCCCTCACAGTAGTTATGCCAAGATATGTGCCTCCTCACAGTAGATATGCCAAGAAATGTGCCCCTCTCACATTAGGTATGCCAAGTTATGTGCCCCCTTCAGAGTAGATATCCCAAAATATGTGCCCCCTCACAGTTGATATGCCAAGATATGTGTCCCCTCAAAGTAGATGTGCCAAGATATGTGTCCCCTCACAGTAGATTTCCCAAGATATGTGCCCCTCACAGTAGATATGCCAAGATATGTGCCCCCTCACAGTAGATATGCCAAGATATGTGCCCCCCTCACATTAGGTATGCCAAAATATGTGCCCCCTCACATTAGGTATGCCAAGATGTGTGCCCCTTCACAGTAGATATGCCAAGATATGTGCCCACTCCCCTCTTCACAGTGGTTATGCCCAGATGTGCCCCCTTCACAGAAAGTGAAAAAAACAAACAATAAATACTCCTGGCCTCAGTCATCTGGCTCCTTCCTATGATCTGCGCTCCCAATCAGCAGCAGCAGGATACTGTGCCACATCGTGCTGCTGTGTAGGAGGAGCAGAGGCTGATTCCCAGCCTGCCCCGCTCCTCCTCCTACACAGATCAGCAGGATCATGTGTGAGGACATCATGCTGCTGTCGCTGTGGAGCGCTGGTGTACCATACCAAACCACAGGGGATAGTGAGTGTAGTGGTGGTGAGCCGGTGGGTGTAATAGTTCATTTATTCACGGTTAGCAGAGCCTCCCTGGGCTAGCGTACAGATGATGGGAAGACAGCACAAAATCCTCCAGGGAACTCTGGTTACAGGGAACACCAGCCAGATGTTGGTTGAGGTGCCCTTGATGGTGATGTTTAGGGTGCTTGTACGGCTGGGCCCCTGGTTCGTGACGCCAGCGCTGTAAGGTGCAAATGTTGAGAGTAGTAGTAAATGATGAAGAGTCAGTTGTTGTAAACCAGTTGAACATTTACTGAATCAATAGTCTCTGGACAGTTGTTACAGTTCATCAACAAGGTGCATTTGTATGGCATAGGCAATTATTCAGAAGTTGATACAGTGGCAATCCTTATTTCAGGCTTTAGGCAATTGTCAATGGAGGGATTCTCTAATACAGTTCTTCTACAGGCAATACCTCTGTAATTATCTTAAGTCCCATCTATAGCACTCTGGTACTAAATATACTATTACCTTACCTTATATTGAGCTATTTCATAAAGACGTTCCCCTCATGGAAGGCACAAACTCTGCTTCATTATTTGCAGGAATCTCTCCTGAGGTATTCAGGATAAAGACACACTAACTGTCTATTTGTGTTCGGTACTCCTAAAGATGCTCCTGGTCACTTTTGCTTCTGAAGTCCATAGGCTTGAATCAGCTCCAACCCTCACTAGGCTTACTTCATATTTAGACATAGACTTGATGTCTGGTGCTTTGCTGCTGTAAATAATGATCTCTATACTCCCTTAGTCTGGCCAAAACCAAGGGGTAAAAATAGCAGACTACATGTTGTACATGTTGGAGGAGGCCTGTTTCTCTTCCTCCATACACTTTCTTCCTTCCTCACACTTCTTCTAACTAACACTCTTCAAATCAGACTTTGCACTGACTAGACACACCCCAAGCTATATAAATAAGTGGTGCCAGCACCACCTAGGGGCGAATGAATGTAATTACAATATCAGCCTGATAAATAGGGAATACCATACATTTAGTAATACATATAATAAATACAAAGATGTGTTTAAAGTGTCCCTTTCACACAAATGTGGGACACTGCATAACCCACTGCTAAAATATAAGTCACCCGCGATGTTTGTACTTATAGAAGCTGTGGAACTCTACACCATCACCTGAAATACACCAAATACATGCCACAAATACAAATATGGATATAAATATTGCAATGTACTGTCATGACACTTCGTTACCTCCTGCAAATGAAGGGTTATGCACAACAACACATTATGAGCAACTATATCACATATATATATATATATATATATATATATATATATATATATCACTTTTTCTTAGTGCATAAGGAAATTGGGCATTTTGCGATCTTTGTTACTTCACAGTGACAAAAATGGGCGGTGATCTCACATTGGGGCAAGGAAGTCCATCACAAAAGTCCTGAGACAAAGTCCATCCCTGATTTGGGGTATAAATAATTTGTAATCCACATGGAATTAAAGTGCAAAGTTTCTGGCACAGAAAGGTCTTTCTGGGTACATTTTTCTTGAACGTTGCAGAACATTTGGTTGTTTTAAAGTTCCGGACAACCTGAAAAGGGGGTAAAATGGGAATAAAATTGGTGCAAACAGGAGCACAACTTGGGTTTGGCAGAATGATGGAGTCTTTAATAGAGTCCTTTTTATAAAAGGGAGAGGGAGTTCCAAACTGGAAAAGCAAAACAAAGAACTCTGCCCTCAACAGTGCTCTTGCTCCTTCTTGTTTCCATTAAATGAGTAGCTGGCCTACTTTAATTGTAGGGGTCTGGGCTAGACGAAACATCTGTAGATTAGGGGCTTCCAGAATCCCAAGAATCGGGAGATGAACATTCTGGGGTTCCTCCAGGAACACATTTTAGGGGCACAATAGGCAGTTTTAGTTGTCTCCTGACTTCATCAAAGATAGAGGGTTTTTCTAGATTTTTTAATAGAGTTGGGCTCCGGCCTTATTATGGGTTTCTTATCAGTAGGCTCCTCTTCCATCATAGCTGGCACAACTGTGGCAGTAGGTTTGGTAATAGCAACAGAGACAACCTCTGTAGCAAGGGATGTAGACGTTCTCATTTCCTGAGGTTGGACTGGGATGGTCTGGATGTGAGGAACCACCAGTTGCCGCAATAGCTGGGCACATTCCTGCACTGGGTCAGGTGCAGATAGGGACATTGACCTAAACTTGGATGATCTCTGTTTCTTTGAGCGCACCTCTGGATCCCTGGTGGCGATTGCGGGCTGCCACAGGATATTTGTCTCTACAAAGCCAGTGGCATATTGGTTCTGGCTACGGGTCGGTCGAGGCACATATCTGGCATCCAGCCGCTTGGGGGCAGTAGTGTGTACTGGCTCCTCTTCTGATTCTGAGCTCTCCTTGGGCTCCCAGAACTCTGGTTCTGGAACGGGTCGGGTGATTCCAGTGGCGTATGGTCCGCAAGTGCTCTCTGCTGGGGTAAACTCAACAACCTCATCCACATAGAGGCTGTGGAGGTGGCTGGGCAGGTCACGGCATTTCACAGCTCGACGGTTCACATAATAATCGCGACCTGAGTCAAGGTCTCTAATAAATCCAAACCCTCTTAACTTGCAAAAGGATAAAACTTTACCGCGTTTTCACCAGCAGAATAGTGAGTGCAGCTCTGGGGTATAATACAGTCTATAATTTTAGATAAGTATGGGATAAGTGATGTAATGTGTTAGCCCAGCGGTCCGTGCCGGCACTGCTGCCCCTAACCACGGGCTCTGGGCTCCCTCTTTCCCTCCTGCTGCCATGCGCCGTGCTGACAAGCGCGGGCAGCAGGTAGCTCAACTGTTGCATCTGTGCTCCATGCCAGAGTTTACTTCCTGCTGGAGACCTGTACTGTTTGTTAGGGCTTGTATGGGTGTGTCTCTCCTCACTTGTGAGGCAGCATGTACACGCCCTCTGTCTCACCAGCCTATGGCTGGATTGCAGGAGGTATTTAAAGGTGCTTCCTACCACAGGAAGATGCCTGAGCAACTCACGGTCACTAGCTTGTCTAGTTCCAAGTGTGAAGGTGTTTTTCAAATTCTGCTTTGCTGTGTACCGAACCCTGCTTTTGGAATTATCGGATTTCGCCTGTTTGGCACCTGCCTCTGACCTCGGACTTCATTTACAGACTTCCTGACCACATACTGTATTTCCCATCGGTGCTTGCACCGGTATCGCTGACCCCCTGGTTAGTTGGCACTAACTTGGGGACTGCTCTGGAGTGGCACCTGGCAACTACTCTAATGGCCCAAGCCTATCCTCACCGTCAGAGGCTAGTTGCTTAGTCACGCCCCTCCCGAGTATAGCCAGTCAGTGGCACAGTGGGTCTACACCCACTTGCATAACAAATGTATGTTCACAGTGATTCCACCAGCAGAATAGTGAGTACAGCTCAGGAGTATATACAGGATGTAACTCAGGATGAGTGCAGGATAATAAATGTAATGTATGTACACAGTGACTGCACCAGCAGAATAGTGAGTGCAGCTCTGGGGTATAATATAGGATGTATCTCAGGATCAGTACATGATAAGTAATGTAATGTATGTACACAGTAACTGCACCAGCAGAATAGTAAGTGCAGCTCTGGAGTATAATACAGGATGTAACTCAGGATCACTACAGGATAAGTAATGTATGTACACAGTGATTTCACCAGCAGAATAGTGAGTACAGCTCTGGAGTATAATACAGGATGTAACTCAGGATCACTACAGGATAAGTAATGTATGTACACAGTGATTTCACAAGCAGAATAGTGATTGCAGCTCTGGAGTATAATACAAGATGTAACTCAGAAGCAGTACAGGATAAGTAATGTATGTACACAGTGACTGCACCAGCAGAATAGTAAGTGCAGCTCTGGAGTATAAAACAGGATGTAACTCAGGATCACTACAGGGTAAGTAATGTATGTACAGTCGTGGCCAAAAGTTTTGAGAATTAGATAAATATTGGAAATTGGAAAAGTAGCTGCTTAAGTTTTTATAATAGCAATTTGCATATACTCCAGAATGTTATGAAGAGTGATCAGATGAATTGCATAGTCCTTCTTTGCCATGAAAATTTACTTTCCCTTACGTCCTACCAGCAGCACAGATGGGGTTAACTGCCCCTGTGGACTGGTAGGACCGGCGGAATTTTAATGAGCCCAAGAACCAATAAACGATCTTCAGCTCCCTGAAAGGGAGGAGATCACCCCCCAGCCCACCGTGTTTTTTTCTGTCCTCTGGACAGGTGGACTGGCGTGTCGCTCGCCCTCAGGGAGCTGAAGATTGCTTAGGGGCTCTTTCTTTCCTTAAGCTAAAGCATCGCTTTTTTCTTGGTCCAGTGCCTTTATTTTAGGCCTGATCATGGCGATTTTTTGTCTCCGGGTTACCGTCGGGGAGTGGGGTCTCCCTCCCCTCTTCTTTCATCTCAGTATGCGGCGTCCGTCTCTCCACTACCACATGTGTGCGACGCTATGGGCGGTGCCATCTTCCGGAAGTGCCGCGCACTAGGTGCGCTACGTCACTTCCGGTTTTCCGGAGCGATGCGGTGAGGTTTAAAACTCACCATTTCTCTCTAACTGTCTCCCTATAAGGATCCTGGGATCCAGGATTAGATCTGGGGAGACATTTAAGATAAGCTGAGCCAGTTTAGGCTCCGTTATCTCTCTGGGCTGATTACGATTAAGGACCCGCCCAGGGGGCGGGGCTTCCTCCTTTTAAGCACCCAGAGCCTTTCAGTTAGTGCTCTGGTTGCGTCGCTTTCACAAGTTAGCTCCAGAGTTCCCTGTGCCTTGAGATATTCTTGTAGTATTGCTTGGCTCAGGTTTTGTTGTTCCTCTTTTCACAGCTCTAATTTCTTCTAGCGCTGGTGGGCCCCCTTAAGGTCTTGTTTCTCCACCTCCAGGTATTGTAGGTGTTATGACCTGTTTTTTTCTTCCAATTACAGATTATGGCTTCCCCTAAGGATCCGGATCAGCGGAAAGCTGGGGCCAAGAGGAAGCATTTGGTGTGTTACGAATGTAACACACCCTTAGACGACAGCTGTCCTTACTCCAGATGTGAGAGTTGTCGCACGGCATCCACGGAACCCACGATGCAGGAAATGTTCCAGTGGACAAAGACATACGTGGATGATTCCATTAAGGGAGTGGTACGGCTGCTTAATGAGAGGCTACCAGGTCCCTCTCAGACTCCCATGGAGGTGGTCGCACCGGTCGAAAGACCTACCCCCTGTTCTGTGGGGTCTTCTTCCGAGGAAGAAGAATTTACTTCTTGTTTTTTCCCTCCAGAAAAGACGCAGAAGTTACTCAAGTCCATCAGGTCGGGGGACCAGGATGTTGACATGGGGGAGTCGTCCGATCCCGCCAGACGGACACAGCGTGTCTTTAGAGCGGATGAGACCCTCCTCTCTGTGATGCGCACAGAGTGGAGAAAGCCTGAGAAAGGTCCAGTGCTCACCAGAAAATTCAAACTGATGTACCCGATGGCTAAACCCTTGGTGGAATCGTGGGGTTCCGTTCCCAAGGTGGACATGGCTATAGCCAAGTTGTCCCGGCGCACTCTAGTCCCTGCAGACGATGGGTCTAGTCTGCAGGACCCTCTAGACCGGAGGGCAGAGTGCACCCTTAGAAGGAGTTACGCGGCGGCTGCTGCATCCGCATCAACCTCAATTGCGGCCACGGAGGTAGCCGCCTATTTACGCTCCAAGCTCAATCAAATCCAGACGGACGTGGATCAGAGTGTATCCTGGCAGCCTTCAAGTCAGCCAATCTGGCTATGGACTTTCTGGTCGATTCTACCCAGATGCAGCTGAAGCTGGCCGCCAAAACTATGGCCCTAGTTTCAGCTGCCCGCAGACCACTTTGGCTGAAACCGTGGATCGCGGACAACGCGTCCAAGTTTAACCTTTGTGGGCTCCCCTTCGAACCTGATAGGCTATTCGGGTCCGAATTGGACAAGATAATGGAGGGGCTCTCCGATAAAAAGGGGAAGAGCCTCCCCCAGCAGCCCTTTCGGGGATGCCCCAGACAGGAGAAGAAAGGCGGAGGTCGTCCAGGGCAGCAGTCTAGGCGCAGAGATTGGGGGGGGGGCCGTCTCGTAAATATTCGAGATGCTCCCGCAAACCCACCAGGGAGGCAAAGCCCTCCTGACTATGGGCCTCCTCGAGGCTCTTGGATAAGCCCTGCTGCCCCTGCAGTGTCTCCTCTAGATTTTCCCCTACCCCTCCCCCGTGGGGGGCCGTCTTACCCATTTCAAAGACTCTTGGAGCCGGGTGATTGCAGACCCCTGGGTCCAGGACATAGTTTCCGTCGGGTATCGGGTAGATCTTATCTCTCTCCCCCCAGAGAGATTCATCGCCACACGAAACTTCGGGTCTGCCAAACAAGTGGTCCTAGAATCTTACATTCAGGACTATATCTCCAAGGGAGCCCTAGAGGAGGTGCCGGCAGGGGAGAGGGGCCTAGGGATTTATTTACCAGTGTTCCTGGTTCCCAAAAAGACGGGAGATCTCCGGATTATCATCGACTTGAGATTTCTCAATCGATTTATAAGAAAAACAAGGTTTCGCATGGAAACCATAAGGTCAGTCAGCCCTATCCTCAACTTTGGGGATGTCATGGCTACTCTGGACCTCAAGGATGCGTATCTTCACATTCCGATCCATTCCGTGTCCCGGAAACTCCTCAGGATCGCGGTCCAGATTTCAGGGGTTCGCAGGCACTTTCAGTTCGCCGCGCTTCCCTTCGGAATCTCCTCTGCCCCCCTTATCTTCACCAAGGTGGTGGTGTCGGTGGTGGCAGCTTTGAGACTTCAAGGACTGACTATTATTCCTTATCTGGACGATTGGCTTTTCGTAGCCTCTTCAGTTCCGATCCTTACCCACCATCTTCAGATCGCAATTTCCTTTCTCCTCCGCTTGGGCTGGATTATCAACTGGCAGAAGTCGAATGTGAGCCCATCGACTTCAATCCATTATTTAGGATTCGTGGTCGACTCTGTGGAGATGTCCCTCCGGTTGACTCTAGAAAGGAAAGCGCGGATTCAGGACCTGGCAAAGGTCCTTTATGTCCCTCGTCGAGTCTCTATCCGGACTCTCATGAAGATGCTGGGACTCATGTCAGCGGCTGCAGACGCAGTTCCTTGGGCACTATGGCACCTCCGTCCTCTTCAGTCGGAGGTCTTACACTTATAGAACGGCAGCCCTGCGGGGCTAGATTCCCTGTGCTCCCTGTCCGGTCAAACCCGGAATTCCCTCAGATGGTGGTTTCAGCTACCAGCAGGGAAGTCTATGACCCAACCAGCTTGAGTCATATTGACTACAGACGAGTCCCTTGTAGGCTGGGGCGCTCATCTGGACGGATCCCCAGTTCAGGGATCTTGGTCTCCTCTGGAGCGGCGTCTTTCTTCCAATCTTCGCGAGATGCGAGCTATCCGGCTAGCCCTCCTTCACTTCGCCCCTCAGATTCGGGGCGAAGCAGTAAAAGTCCAGTCAGACAATATGACTGCGGTTCTCTATATAAACAAACAGGGAGGCACAAGATCATTGCCCCTTCTGTCAGAGATCGGGGTGATTCTTCGGTGGGCAGAGTCGAACCTTTCCCATCTATCTGCCGTTCATATTCGAGGCTCCCTCAATATGATAGCGGACCGCTTAAGTCGAGGATTACCGACCATGGAGTGGTCTCTGCATCCGGAGATCTTCAGGCAGCTAGTTCACAGATGGGGTATGCCAGAGGTGGATCTCATGGCGACCAGGTTCAACGCCAAGGTGCTGAGGTTCTGTTCCCTGTACAGGGAAGACAACCCCCTGGCGATAGATGCTCTGTCGATACCGTGGAGGTTCAGGCTGGCTTACATCTTCCCTCCGTTTTCCATGATACCGAGGGTATTGATGAAAATCCGTCAGGATCAGGCTTCGGTAATAGCCATCATACCGTTTTGGCCCAGAAGATCCTGGTTTACCCAGCTCATTCAGATGAGTCGGGGACAATACTGGAGACTCCCCCCGGAGCAGACCCTGGTGTCGTGGGACACTCACCTCTGCCCAGATCTGCACAGGTTCGACCTGACAGCCTGGAGGTTGATCAGTCCCTTCCCAACATAGAAGGGCTTTCCGAGTCGGTCCTGAGAACTTTGTCGCATTCCCGAGCAGAGTCTACAAAGAAGGCCTACTCCAGGATCATGAGAATCTTCATATCATGGTGTGATTCCAAACAAGTGGCGTCCGCAGATCCGCCCCTTCCTGCGATACTTCAATTTCTTCAAGATGGATTAGATAGAGGCCTATCTCCAGCTACCTTGAAGGTACAGGTTTGTGCCATCTTGGCCTGTCTCAACAGACCACATTCTCGGGACCCACTCATTAAACGCTTCCTGAAGGGAGCTGAAAGACTAAAGCCTACTATACTGAAACCTATCCCCCAGTGGGATCTTTCAGTAGTGCTCAGGGGGCTAGCATCTCCCCCCTTCGAGCCCTTGGAGGAGGTAAATTTCAAATTTTTGACTTTAAAGATGGTCTTTCTTCTGGCTATAGCTTCAGCCAAAAGAGTTTCCGAATTGCAGGCTTTCTCTGCAGTTCACCCGTACATTATTTTCCTACAGGATAGAGTACTCCTGAAGTTTTTACCATACTTCAGGCCTAAGGTGCCTACTTTCCAGAATATTAATCAGGTAATCTCTTTACCAGTTTTGTTTACAGCCTCCTCCTCTGATACTCCAGCTAGAGATCCGCTGGATATTTCAAGATGCCTCCAGATCTATGTGGATAGATCTAGAGAGTTCAGGATAGATGAGAATCTCCTTATCCTGTTTGCCGGTAAGTCTAAAGGCCGTAAAGCGTCTAAAGCTACCATTAGTCGCTGGATCAAGGAGACCATTAAGGAAGCTTTCGTCTCCCAATCCTTAGACCCTCCCGAGTTTGTGAGAGCCCATTCTACAAGGGCGGTCTCCACCTCGGTTGCGGAGAGAAGTCTTCTCCCCTTAGAGTTGATCTGTAAGGCGGCCTCCTGGAGCTCTGAGTCAACCTTCATCTCCCATTATAGGATAGATGCTAGGATGGCAGAGTTTTCAGCTTTTGGGCAGACTGTTCTTAGTTCTGCCAGGCATGAGGACCCTCCCTAAGGGATTCTTCTTGCTATCTCCCCATCTGTGCTGCTGGTAGGACGTAAGGGAATCGTTAATTTCTAACGATAATTTGTTTTCCCTTAGTCCTAACAGCAGCATACAAATATCCCACCCTAAATACATTATGCTTGTTAAAAACACGGTGGGCTGGGGGGTGATCTCCTCCCTTTCAGGGAGCTGAAGATCGTTTATTGGTTCTTGGGCTCATTAAAATTCCGCCGGTCCTACCAGTCCACAGGGGCAGTTAACCCCATCTGTGCTGCTGTTAGGACTAAGGGAAAACAAATTATCGTTAGAAATTAACGATAATCCCAAAAAAAACTTTCCATTGCATTTCATTGCTGTCATTAAAGGACCTGCTGAGATCATTTCAGTAATCGTCTTGTTAACTCAGGTGAGAATGTTGACGAGCACAAGGCTGGAGATCATTATGTCAGGCTGATTGGGTTAAAATGGCAGACTTGACATGTTAAAAGGAGGGTGATGCTTGAAATCATTGTTCTTCCATTGTTAACCATGGTGACCTGCAAAGAAACGCGTGCAGCCATCATTGCGTTGCATAAAAATGGCTTCCCAGGCAAGGATATTGTGGCTACTAAGATTGCACCTCAATCAACAATTTATAGGATCATCAAGAACTTCAAGGAAAGAGGTTCAATTCTTGTTAAGAAGGCTTCAGGGCGTCCAAGAAAGTCCAGCAAGCGCCAGAATCGTCTCCTAAAGAGGATTCAGCTGCGGGATCGGAGTGCCACCAGTGCAGAGCTTGCTCAGGAATGGCAGCAGGCAGGTGTGAGCGCATCTGCATGCACAGTGAGGCGAAGACTTTTGGAAGATGGCCTGGTGTCAAGAAGGGCAGCAAAGAAGCCACTTCTCTCCAAACAAAACATCAGGGACAGATTGATCTTCTGCAGAAAGTATGGTGAATGGACTGCTGAGGACAGGGGCAAAGTCATATTCTCCGATGAAGCCTCTTTCCGATTGTTTGGGGCATCTGGAGAAAGGCTTGTCCGGAGAAGAAAAGGTGAGCGCTACCATCAGTCCTGTGTCATGCCAACAGTAAAGCATCCTGAGACCATTTATGTGTGGGGTTGCTTCTCATCCAAGGGAGTGGGCTCACTCACAATTTTGCCCAAAAACACAGCCATGTATAAAGAATGGAAACAAGGTACAGCGGCTCACCTCCTCTCTAAACGGAAAAGGTGCTCACCCCCAGGTCCCACCCTCAGGACCAAATGGGAATACTAATAAACACAACAGGTATGGGGGGGCACACTACAAAAGGGAACACCAGGCAGTATACTAATAATACACTTTATTGTGTTAAAATAATTAAGAACATACCCCTAAAATATACATAAAATATAGACCATATACAAATCTAAGCAATGCACACAAGGTAATACCGCAAAATATAGCCGTGAAGCGGCTGGTGGTAAGTAGTTGCAATCTTATATTGATATCCACAATCACTGTATGAGCCAGCAAATGTCCAAATATGGTGGATTGATGCTAGACAGTTTCTTATTGATGACCCCCAAAAATACAAATGACAGTCTTAAACTGTAGGGCCAAATTTCATCCACGGCACTTGCTGGGTATAACCTATGATGATAGGCTCAATAACGCTGCCTCCCACAGTGGGATATATATGCTCTGACAGAGCTCGGTCTTACCGGTCTTCACCGCTATTACTGCAGCGTTGGTCTGTAGGCCGCACACCAGCAGCGTCCCACGTGGTGTGCTTCTGCCTGAACGTAGCGTCCCACGTGACCAGGTATCCAAAGAGACTGGATGCTTACTTGATGACGTCAATATTATGCGACAGCTTTCACAGCAGCGCTGCTGAATTGGATTTTCTTCCTTTCTTTGCCGGCTTTGTTCCTTTACTTTGGTTTTAGGTGGATCAACGCTCACTCTAACACCCGCCAGACGCGTTTCGGGGTCTCTCGCCCCTTCCTCAGTGGCCTACTGAGTGAACGGATCCTCACTCTTTATAAATGGTAAGCTCCGCCCACCATCCTCCATATTTCTTATGCATATTGTATTTTATGGAGTGGATTCTCCCGTAATGGAGCGGATCATCTGTGCATTTATATCTGTACATTACAACAGTTTAATACATAAAAACCATAAAACAATAAATAGACCTTATATATGTAGACCCCATTAAAATGTAGACACTTGGAGAGGACTACAAAGTCACATACAAAATATCAAAAAACGCACAAAAAACGCATTGAAACCGCTATTGTGCTACATGCGTTTTCTGTTGCGTTTCTTCCTATTAATGGAAGGCTAATTGACTGGAGATAATTTGGAGATGATTTGGAGATACTTTTGCCAGACGAGAGTGGGGAATTCTGTTAATATTGTAGCCTGGGAGGAGCCGTCCGGCAAGGAGGGGAGATCACAGTGTCGATAAACGACCAAACTGCGATGTCCCATCCCTACCGGACAGGCCCTCACAAAAACCCGAACACTTCCATCTCAGCGTTAAGGCCCCTAGGAATGATGGTATCGTATTCAAAAATCCTCCGGGATTCCTGACGCGACATGTGTGCAATATGGTTCCCCCCTCTCCAGGGTTTTTTTACTTTTTCAATTGCTACAAACTTCAACCCCGTGGGATCAACCCCGTGGGATGGTGGGCGGAGCTTACCATTTATAAAGAGTGAGGATCCGTTCACTCAGTAGGCCACTGAGGAAGGGGCGAGAGACCCCGAAACGCGTCTGGCGGTTGTTAGAGTGAGCGTTGATCCACCTAAAACCAAAGTAAAGGAACAAAGCCGGCAAAGAAAGGAAGAAAATCCAATTCAGCAGCGCTGCTGTGAAAGCTGTCGCATAATATTGACGTCATCAAGTAAGCATCCGGTCTCTTTGGATACCTGGTCACGTGGGACGCTACGTTCAGGCAGAAGCACACCACGTAGGACGCTGCGGGTGTGCGGCCTACAGACCAACGCTGCAGTAATAGCAGTGAAGACCGGTAAGACCGAGCTCTGTCAGAGCATATATATCCCACTGTGGGAGGCAGCGGTATTGAGCCTATCATCATAGGTTATACCCAGCAAGTGCCGTGGATGAAATTTGGCCCTACAGTTTAAGACTGTCATTTGTATTTTTGGGGGTCATCAATAAGAAACTGTCTAGCATCAATCCACCATATTTGGACATTTGCTGGCTCATACAGTGATTGTGGATATCAATATAAGATTGCAACTACTTACCACCAGCCGCTTCACGGCTATATTTTGCGGAATTACCTTGTGTGCATTGCTTAGATTTGTATATGGTCTATATTTTATGTAAATTTTAGGGGTATGTTCTTAATTATTTTAACACAATAAAGTGTATTATTAGTATACTGCCTGGTGTTCCCTTTTGTAGTGTGCCCCCCCATACCTGTTGTGTTTATGAATAAAGAATGGTACCAAAACACCCTCCAACAGCAACTTCTTCCAACAATCCAACAACAGTTTGGTGAAGAACAATGCATTTTCCAGCACGATGGAGCACCGTGCCATAAGGCAAAAGTGATAACTAAGTGGCTCGGGGACCAAAACGTTGACATTTTGGGTCCATGGCCTGGAAACTCCCCAGATCTTAATCCCATTGAGAACTTGTGGTCAATCCTCAAGAGGCGGGTGGACAAACAAAAACCCACTAATTCTGACAAACTCCAAGACGTGATTATGAAAGAATGGGTTGCTATCAGTCAGGAATTGGCCCAGAAGTTGATTGAGAGCATGCCCAGTCGAATTGCAGAGGTCCTGAAAAAGAAGGGCCAACACTGCAAAAACTGACTCTTTGCATAAATGTCATGTAATTGTCGATAAAAGCCTTTGAAACGTATGAAGTGTGTGTAATTATATTTCACTACATCACAGAAACAACTGAAACAAAGATCTAAAAGCAGTTTAGCAGCAAACTTTGTGAAAACTAATATTTGTGTTATTCTCAAAACTTTTGGCCACGACTGTACACAGTAACTGCACCAGCAGAATAGTGAGTGCAGCTCTGGAGTATAATATAGGATGTAACTCAGGATCACTACAGGATAAGTAATGTATGTACACAGTGATTTCATTAACAGAATAGTGAGTGCAGCTCTGGGGTATTATACAGTCTATAATTCTGGATCAGTATAGGATAAGTGATGTAATGTATGTTCACAGTTGCTGATCTTTTTAGTATATTATAGCCATCTCTAGACTTTAATATGGTTTTGAAAAGTAACAACCTGTGTAATTTCTACGGGAGGCAGTGTGTGCCTTTCCTTCTGTATATTTGCTCTGTAGATTACATTGATATCAGCAGTGAGAAGCTGACGCGCTGATGCTTTAAAGTCAGGTCCATAAATATTGGTACATCGACATAATTCTAACATTTTTGGCTCTATACACCACCACAATGTATTTGAAATGAAACAAACAAGATGTGCTTTAACTGCAGACTTTCCGCTTTAATTTGAGGGTATTTACATCCAAATCAGGTGAACGGTGTAGGAATTACAACAGTTTGCATATGTGCTTCCCACTTGTTAAGGAACCAAAAGTAATGGGACAGAATAATAATCAAAAATCAAACTTTCACTTTTAAATATTTGGTTGCAAATACTTTGCAGTCAATTACAGCCTGAAGTCTGGAACGCATAGACATCACCAGACGCTGGGTTTCATCCCTGGTGATGCTCTGCCAGGCCTCTACTGCAACTGTCTTCAGTTCCTGCTTGTTCTTGGGGCATTTTCCCTTCAGTTCTGTCTTCAGCAAATGAAATGCATGCTCAATCGGATTCAGGTCAGGTGATTGCTTCAAACATTCCACTTCTTTCCCTTAAAAAACTCTTTGGTTGCTTTTGCAGTGTGCAGTAGGGTGCGGAGAGTGCGGGCCACACCGGGTGACACTAGCAGGGCCTGTGTCACAACTTGCATGTTTCTCATTTACAAATCCCAGGCATAGTCATCTGTATTGTCATTCTCAGGAGAGTGAGAGATGTGTCTGGGATTTGAACCCACAACCTTCTGTATCAGAGGCAAAGCACTTAACCACACAGCTATAAGAGCTGCATAGCCACTGACTGAAAAAATATGAGACTTCTACTGTAGACTCTGTTATAGCTGGCTAAGTGTACATCTATACACATGACAGCTGCCCCAACAAACCCAGCACTACTATATCTATATATGATAGCTGCCCCAGCACACCCAGCCCTGCTACATCTAATACACATGACAGCTGCCCCATCACACCGAGCTCTACCATATCTCTATGTATGACATCTGCCCCAGCACACCCACCTCTGCTACATCTATACACAGGACAGCTGCCCAAGCACACCCAGCTCTGCTACATCTATACACATGATAGCTGCCCCAGCACACTCAGCTCTTCTATATCTCTATACGTATATCTATCTACTTTATAGTAATACTTAGAGATATATAGATATAGCAGAGCTGAGTGTGCAGGGGCAGCTGTCATGTGTATAGATGTAGCAGAGCTGGGTGTGCTGGGGCAGCTATCATATATAGAGATATAGCAGAGCTGGGTGTGCTGGGGCAGCTGTAATATATAGAGATATAGTAGAGCTGAGTGTGCTGGGGCAGCTGTCATGTGCATTAGATGTAGCAGAGCTGGGTGTGCTGGGGCAGCTATCATATATAGAGATATAGCAGAGCTGAGTGTGCTGGGACAGCTGTCATATAGAGATATAGCAGTGCTGGGTGTGTTGGGGCAGCTGTCATGTGTATAGATGTACACTTAGGTAGCTATAACAGAGTTTACAGTAGAAGTCTAATATTTTTTCAGTCAATTGTTATGCAGCTCTTATAGCTGTGTGGTTAAGTGCTTTGCATCTGGTACAGAAGGTTGTGGGTTTGAATCCCAGCAGAATCTTTTCTGAAATACAAGCTAAATTAGAAAACACAAGCACTGACTCCATATATGGGCATACAGCGCGGGACACAGGAAGAGGCTGCATTGCATCGCATCGCTGACATGGAGGTAAGTATAAGTGTTTTTTAATATCCGACTGCTACTGCCACATGGGGGGGAGCTGGAGGCACTTGATACTGGCACATGGGGGGGGGGGGGGGGGTTGGCACTATGATACTGGCACATGGGCGGGGTTGGCACTATGATACTAGCACATCGGGGGAGGAGAGAGGCACTTGATACTGGCACTTTTGGGGGGGCGAGATGGCACTATGATACTGGGACATGGGGGGGTGGAAAAGAGAGAGGCACTTGATACTGGAACATTGGGGGGGAGATGGCACTATGATACTGGCACATTGGGGGGAGAGATGGCAATATGATACTGGGACATGTGAGGGGAGGAGAGAGGCACTTGATACTGGCACATGATGGGGGGCATCTATGGGACACTTACTGGCACATTATTGGGGGGCATTATGGGGGACACTAGGCCGGCAGCCTATCAGAGGCCGGACACTGAGGGCATCTACTGGGCACTATATGTGTGTCATTTTATACTGGTACATTATGGGGGGCACTATCAGGAAGGGGGGAGAGGAGCACTATGGGGGAATTTACTGGGGGCACTATATAGGGGTATATTATACTGGGACATTATGGGGGCAATATGGGGACATTAGCTCAACTGGGGGCATTACAATGTGCACTGTCACATTATAAGGAGAATTATTACTACTGGGGGTGCATTATGGTGGGCTTTATTTCTCCCCCATGGTATGAGCCCCCTAGTAGCAGCACCAGTCTCTCCCTGCTCTGCTATCCCTCTGCCCTTTCTCCAAATCCTTATTATGAAATCTTTCTCATTAGGATAAAGCACAACATTAGCTCCACCGAGCCCCCGGCCAAAGTGTTGAAGTGGAGTCCGAGATTCCCAAGGGCCAAGCCAAGTAATTGTAAGTTTTCATGTGAAATATGTTTGTTATACACATATAGCATACACTGTGCCACACAATATACAGTATACCTCTACACTGTGGAGTCTGTTCTATAAGCACTATTGTTTTGTGGCGGCGGACAGAAAATAATCTGGAAGTGCCCTTCCCGAGACCAGGCTCTGACTGCTGGGGGGGCTGCTGAGCTAACGGATGCCCCCCTACCATTTTCTACTGCACCGGGTGACACCAGCCCTAGCACTGCCACTGGGTCATTGTCCATATGCACTGTGAAGCGACGTCCAATGAGTTCTGAAGCATTTGGCTGAATATGAGCAGATAATATTGCCCGAAACACTTCAGAATTCATCCTGCTGCTTTTGTCAGCAGTCACATCATCAATAAATACAAGAGAACCTGTTCCATTGGCAGCCATACATGCCCACGCCATGACACTACTACCACCATGCTTCACTGATGAGGTGGTATGCTTAGGATCATGAGCAGTTCCTTTCCTTCTCCATACTCTTCTCTTCCCATCACTCTGGTACAAGTTGATCTTGGTCTCATCTGTCCATAAGATGTTGTTCCAGAACTGTGAAGGCTTTTTTAGATGTTGTTTGGCAAACTCTAATCTGGCCTTCCTGTTTTTGCGGCTCACCAATGGTTTACATCTTGTGGTGAACCCTTTGTATTCACTCTGGTGAAGTCTTCTCTTGATTGTTGTCTTTGACACACATACACCTACCTTCTGGAGAGTGTTCTTGATCTGGCCAACTGTTGTGAAGGGTGTTTTCTTCAACAGGGGAAGAATTCTTTGGTCATCCACCACAGTTGTTTTCTGTGGTCTTTCGGGTCTGTTGGTGTTGCTGAGCTCACCGGTGCGTTCCTTATTTTTAAGAATGCTCCAAACAGTTGTTTTGGCCAGGCCTAATGTTTTTGCTATCTCTCTGATGGGTTTGTTTTGTTTATTCAGCCTAATGATGGCTTGCTTCACTGATAGTGACAGCAATTTGGATCTCATCTTGAGAGTTGACAGCAACAGATTCCAAAATCAAATAGCACACTTGAAATGAACTCTGGACCTTTTATCTGCTCATTGTAATTGGGATAATGAGGGAATAACACACACCTGGCCATGGAACAGCTGAGAAGCCAATTGTCCCATTACTTTTGGTCCCTTAACAAGTGGGAGGCACATATGCAAACTGTTGTAATCCCTACACCGTTCACCTGATTTGGATGTAAATACCCTCAAATTAAAGCGGACAGTCTGCAGTTAAAGCACATCTTGTTTGTTTCATTTCCAATCCATTGTGGTGGTGTATAGAGTCAAAAATGTTAGAATTCTGTCGATGTCCCAATATTTATGGACCTGACTGTATATGATGATGGGGATTCTACATAGAATGTGAATGGAATAAAAGCACAACTAGATATCTAGGGTATGAATGTGTAACTTTCCTAATTTCTTCCTGTGAGTCCAGATAGGGATGCAGTATTATACCCCATCTGCTCTGAGATCCTGGCTCCTGATCATCCTGCAAAACGGACCCTAAAGGGGCAGCACTTGTGCCAATGTGCCCAAAGTGGACATTTCTGTACTGGCATGAGGCTCAAAATGTATTGTGAATGGGAAGGGACAGGGCATACTGGGTTTCAACCTGGTCAATTTATTGTTCCTTGTGGAAACTCAGCCCATAGGAGAAGACACCGTTTTAACTTTATATGCATGCCGATCATGTATTTCTCTTATATTCTACCGTCATATACATCCTTATGCCGCTGTCTCTTCTACATTACCCATATGGTTTCATCTACAAATGTGGATAGGTTTCCATACCACCAAGTTAATCTCTTTCATACATGTTCTAGTATTTTATTTTGGAGTGCCTCCTTATGGCGTCTCAGGTAGTTGCATGCAGCCCCACGTCTGTAATGTGACAGGATGTTTCCTGTGGTTATAGTAATGCCCATATGGAGCTAAGCTGCAGTGTAAAGCAGGACAAACAATGTGTCTCTACATCAGTGCATGAAGCTGACACAGAGACACTTACTGTACCTGAGTGCACAGAGCAGGACATGGCGGCATTACACTATGTCGGTCTGCAGAGAAGAACTGGGGGTTCAGCACTGGAAATGAGGGGTTCACTTCACACCAAAACACATATTACTGACAGCACACTCACTTCTTACCTAAAGTCATCGTTTTCGCAGAAGTCACTCTCATCATCCTCTACACTGTCACTTGCAGAGGAATGAAATCCCAACTCCCGTGGCACAGAACAAGCCAACTCAGCGCCCATCAATGAGACAACATAGAGCGCTAGTCGGGACTCCAGCGGGTGCAGAGCTAGCCACTGATGATGTACTGAGTAAAGGGGGGGCCCGAGGACAGGACAGAGGAAGCAGGGAGCTGGAAAGCAGAGCCTGAGCCCCAGACAAGGGACTCAAGACAGGAGCGAGAATTAAGTGTAATTAGGAGGCAGGCCTTTTGTCCACGACTGGGCCCCCTTCCTCCAGGGGTCCCATAGCAACTGCGTGGTCTGCCTCCGTTGGAGGTACATCGCTGACTCTACCTCTTAATATTTTTATTTTTTCTGTAGAAAAAATCTATATCATATAACCCTCCATGCACACAACCATATCTGTTTTGCGGTCTACAAATTGCGGATTCGCAAAAACAAAAATCTGGATATGGTCCATGTTACATCCACATTTTTGCGTGCCTGTTGACTTCAAGGGGTATGTGGTCCGGATATAGTTTATGTCGATACAAAAATTTCCTCTATCCACAAAATTTCTGGGACCACTTCTGATCACGAGAACTGGATCCTGTGTCCACTTATGAATTAAGTGGCAGGTCGAGCGTGCACATAGCTACTCTCCATGGGTCTGCTGGAGATAGTCGAGTACAATGCTCAGCTATTTCCAGAAGTCCCATAGACACTGAATGAAGCAGAAGGGAACATGATTGACCTACCATTCCATTTCTTCAGGGACACAGGATCCCCATTCTTATGATCATGGGGCACCCAGCAGTCCCAACCAATCAATCCCCCACTGTAGGTAGGGAATAAAAAAAATAAGCCTAGCTGTAAAACCAAGAAAGGCCATAACTATCTGAACAGCAAGGGTCTGACACCCTGCACCCCCATCCAGTTGACTATGAAGATTCATAAAGAGGCTCAGACACACCACTACTTAATATACACTGACTTCTTTATTAACTGCAAGGTATCAAATATACAGTAGTTGTTCTCATTAGAAGTCAGGGCACTGGTCTTAAATGTGGCCCTGTTGATGATGGGCCTTTGACTCATGATGAGTCGGGCCTTCAGCACTCAGGAGAGGAAAAACCCCCAGTGGAGGAAACCTCTAGGGAGCCATGGCTGAAGGACTGCCCCTCCCCTAGGCGGTGGGAAACTGGTGAATGTCAAGTAGGTTGACCTCTGCAGAGACCAAGCCTGGAATCTGCCTTTTGATTCAGCAGGAAATTCACTTCTTTGGTGAATACATCTGTCTGCGGAAAGTCCGGTGATTGACAAGTCCAGTGGTTATTGCAGAGACCAAGCCTGGAATCTGCCTTTGATGCAGCAGGAAACTCACTACTTTGGTGAATACACCTGTCTGCGGAAAGTCCGGTGAATGACAAGTCCAGTGGTGAATGCAGAGACCAAGCCTGGAATCTGCCTTTGATGCAGCAGGAAACTCACTTCTTTGGTGAATACATCTGTCTGCGGAAAGTCCGGTGAATGTCAAGTCCAGTGGTGAATGCAGAGACCAAGCCTGGAATCTGCCTTTGATGCAGCAGGAAACTCACTTCTTTAGTGAATACGTCTGACTGCAGAAAGTCCGGTGGGTGAGTGCAGAGACCGAGCCCGGAATCTGCCTCTTGCTGAAGTGCAGGTCATCTGATCCTGACATGGTGGCCACCATGTCGCTGACTTGTGGTAGAGTCATCACCTCCAGCTGTATCCCATATTCATTGCAGGGACACAGTGAGACCCCTGCTCTGGTACAGTGATCTGCAGATGCAAAAAATATAACTAATTATGACTGAACATGGAAGAACGAAAGATTACATGTAAGTGACACACAATTTACTGTATTAAACTTGGGCCCATGTTTCTAACAGCGATACCAACGCTTATCAATGTCATTGACTGTTATAGCTGTTATTCTTGTTCTGGGACCCACTGCTGTATCCAACATAAACAGAATACACCTTATAAGCGTGGGATGATTTATTTTCATATATTTTTGGAGCTCAGGAAGGTTTGGAGCTCAGTTTTCCTGATACAAATCACCAAAACCCCTGCTTTCTTACACACTTCCATAGTTAAAATTCTGGGAGCCATTGCTCAAGGTGATCTACATATCAAGGTCAATGGGAGCTCCCCCTAGTGGCGACTGTAGGCAGTAAGAATTTTATCATTCTTATATGCCATGTATCAGGCGATTTGGATGATTTTCCACTAATGTCTACTGCTCTAATCATCTTCGTGGAGAATCTAAACCCTACATTATTCTGTGTCATCACTCTGGTGTCTCCAGAATTTGGCATCATGTCTATTATTATTATGAGCTCCTGTTATAAATCGCATCATATTTTATGACTCCTATAACAAGGATCTTACCTTATTTAGGGCTCTTTTTGGTTCTTAAGGCCAATACCTTCTAGCAGGGGTCACTGGTGAAGATCAGGAGATGGTTTCTTCTGCACCTCATTTTGTCTCAGACCTCTGGTGATCCGATCTGCTGCAATTGCCCTCTTAACCCCAGGCTGTTTTCATTTCCAGTGGTGACCAGTGGATACCGCTGTGTCCAAATTATACAGAAAACAATATCAATATACACAATGAGGATACAAGGTCTCCTCATGGATGTGGTCCCTATCATCTGATAGTCTGACAAATGTTCCTGGGACACAACTGACTGATAATCGGGTCTGTAGAACCGAGTTAACATAATAAACTAGGCTACCCCCCCTTCCCTCATAAATAGGTATAACTATAGACACAGCAAAGTTATGGGGCCCATAGGCTAAAAGGCCAATGTTTGTGGGGTGTGATTACCCCGAACATTTGGTGTTGTCTAAGTACTTTCTACACATACATATATTATCACATGAGAAGACATTATTACAATCCGTACACGGAAATGATCAAACTTAGAACAGTCACTTACCGATGCCAACAAGTCTGTGGGTTGTAGACCTGTGCCATGGGCCAGCGGTTGTAATCTGGGATTGGGTAGAGACTGCAGCTTTGGTGAAGTAGAGGATCCAGGTCTGTTTCGGTAATATCAGGCTTCTGGTCAGGGCGATCTCTTGGCCCATCATAGACTCGACATGTCATGAAAGACATGGAGTCGCTAATTGACCTTTTTGGGAAAGCCTGTGATCCTGCCATTCTGTAGGCAGGATATTAGATGGTCTCTCATCACATCGTGCTGGAAGATCGCCGTGGGTTCACCGTCATCTGCCAGAAACTCAAAGGCAAATGCTATGGCGAACACCCCACAGTCATAGGTGTTTCTCTGCTGATCCACGTTAAGAAATGTTAGATTTTTCAGGGGCTCATTGACCACTACACTGTAGATGTTATTAATCTGCTCGCAAACAGATAGAGGCAATTTGCTGGTCTTGATGCTGTCGGCCACTAGGATGTCGCCATTTTTGAAGCAGGTGGTCAGCCAGTGCACCCTGTCCTCATCGTAGTGGATTTGTACGGCCTTCTTTAGCACACTGTACCCTGGAAAGAGAATAGCAGCGGCGGGCTGCAGGCCATCAAAGTCCCCAAACTGATTCTGCAGGAGATCCTGGGCCTTATTAATGATGTCATCGTCCAGCATGCCTTCCTGGCCGCTGCTCTTCAGGATGGATAAGTGCTTTGGAGACAAGTTGTTCTGTGCTCTCCGGGTATAGGCCATCTCCACTTGTGATGTTCCCAGCTCCGGGCTTCCTACATCTTTGGTAGATGGAGCGGACATGTTTTCTGCCGCAGCTCTTTTGGCTGGTGGAAATGTCCCGGACTGACTGTCATTGGAGGTTGGTGCTTTCCGTTTAAGACTGGCTTTGGAAGCTTCACGAGATGCCTTTAAAAGGTCTTCAGCAGACTCAGCCATTTTCTTGTCCGATGTTTTAAGGGTCTCAAAATTTAAAGAGACATCATCCTTCATTGCTGTGTGTTGTTTTTGACGAGTCTTTCTATTACATCGTCGCTTACAGCTCTTTGGTGTTTTTTTAGAAGGTGGTGCTTTGTGGTCAAGGAATGGCTCCACAGTAACAGCGTCCCGAGGTCTTTTTTGTGGGGGTTCCCCATTTTCTGTTTTTTCTCCCAGGGACATGCCTTGTGGTATTAGGGGCCCCTCATGTGCAACGTTTGGATCAGCAATAAAAATAGTTGGTGTCTTCTCAGCTATGTCATGGCGGATGACGTGGTTTTTACGTCTTAAGGCAACTGACCTGAAGAAGCTCCTGACCTGTGTCATGATGGTTGATTTCTTGGCCAGGAAGCTGGAGTTCCTCATCAAAGTCCTCCATTTTTGATTCAGTTTCCTGAATCGGGTCAGAAGGAATGAGCCAATCGACATGCAGGATGAGAGAGAGTTGACCAGCAGCCGCCGATCAACATACCGCAGACGCCTATGAATCCTCATGATGGCGTCCAATCTTCTTTCTAAAGTTGTGTGCATCCAACATGGAGTCCCACCTTCACAAATCCATCATTGTGATGTCATCCAGTGACATCACGGCTGTAGGCCCAGTTCTAGAACATTCTATGCAAATGTGGTGACATCACAATACTCTGCCAGGATGAAGGCCAGATTATTTTAATATGTTAATGAACTAAGATATATGGATAGTGTTTGTTTAATGGATGCAGATTTTCAGTTTTCTATACATTGATTTTTACCTTAACAGTAAATTTTCAGCTTCACATTTTTTGTTTGATTTGGTGGCTGATTTTTTTTTTTTCTCTGTATAGTTCCAAAACTTTATATAGATCTTTATATTATATGAAACACTCTAATCCTTTAAATAAAATTACAGAATTTGAGGCGCAGATGCTGCAGAACCTCTTTTCTGAAAAGTAAGGAAGAGATTCCGTCCACCGTTTATTGCTTGGATAAGGCCTCGTCCTTCTCATCAGAAGGTCTGCAGTATGTGAGATGTGTACTTTTGTGTTGTGCTCACACTGGTGATTACGAAGGGGTTGTCCAAATTGTAGAATCCATTTCATTTCAGCCGCTGATTGACAACAGAGTTATATGCAAGTGGTACGCCGCCATAATACCGCCCCCAAAGAAGTCTATGGGGCCTTACTGTACCCAAGAGCGTAAGTAGGCGCAAAATTTGGAAACATCCCAAGCAACTTCCCCAAAACCTCTCCTCCTGCATTGAGTCCTGCACAGTTCAGGAGGAGGAGTCAAGGGTTTACTAATCAATGGCTGATGAAAGCACCTCCCCCTTATTAATGCCCCGCCAGCTACATGCAGATAGTCCTCTTCTCTCTGAGGGTTTGTGTCCCTGTAGTTTATAATCTTCTGTCCTTACTGTAACCTGATCATCTCTCCACATACTTACCTTACACTTACACACAGCAGCAAAATTGAACAGGCAGTGCTGCAGTGTAAAGCATAAGGGAGATACAGAACAGCAGACCAAGTTTATATGGAGACAGGACCTCCTATACACAATGCAGCTAAGCTGCAGTCACTGATCATTATGATTATGGATGCTGATGTTCAAGCCGAGAGTGGTTGTTTTATGGCTGATGATCAGCGATTGACGTACGACCCCGTATTTTCCTGTGCCCCCCCCCCCCATTAAAGATAACTGTCTGTGTATCTTAGCACTATATGGTATTATTTTGGAGGCTGTATATGACGGTCTTGTCTTAGCACTCTACGGTGGTATTACACAGGCGTTATATGGCAGTATTATTTTAAAATTATATGTTGATAATTAGGGTTGAGCGAATCGAGCTTTGGATCATCAATCCAAAGTCGATTCGCTCCAAAACTTTGTTGTTTTTTTTTAAACTCGTTTTATTGAAAAAGAGTAACAAGGCACTTTCATGGTACAGACATATGCATACAAAGTATTCCTATACAGCATACAGTAACATGCAAATTTACTTTTTCCTGGTAGAAGTACAATAAAATATACTAGAACAGATTTAGTTGCGATAAATTCCTCTACATATGAGATGCAGACACCCGTAATAATAAATTAAGCTATTAGAGTCATGATAAGCGTGTAAGATTTACTATTATAACGTATAGGGAATCTATAGAGACCGCAGAGCCGGGAGAGGTAGTTAGGTTAGATTCACACCATAAACCCCATACTTTCTGAAATTTCTCAGGACATTTTCTATTCACATATAGTACTTTTTCAAAAGGTATGATCTGGTTTACTAGCTTTTTCCAGATACCTATTGTAGGGTATTCCTCTGCCATCCATCTAAGGGCAATCACTTTGCGGGCCATAAACAGGGATTCACTCAGGAGTATTTTATTATAGTGAGTCCACCCATCATTATCTAAAATACCCAACAGACATATCTTGGGACATAAAGGTATAGGGCCCATACCTAAAGATACTAAAACTCCAAGTACATCACGCCAGTATGATCTGATATGGTTACAGTCCCACATCATATGCCAGAAGTCTGCATTATTATGGGTGCATCTAAGACAATTAGGTTGGGACATCCTCCCCATCTTATGCAGCCTGGTAGGAGTCAAATAACTACGGTGCAGCATAAACAATTGAATGAGTCTATTATTAACCGAGGGGGACACATGAATTACTTCATCCTCTGCGGTAAGATGGGGAATGCTCCCTTTCCATCTAGTCTCAGCCAGTATGGGCTGTGAGGACATCCGTAAACCCAACAAGTAAGAATAAAGAGCTGATATTATGCCCCTAGGTCCCTACGATTTTATGACCCCAATTAAAGGGTAGGAGGAGATGACCCTGTTCCGATCCTTAAACTGTTCCTGCAAGGCGTGTCTGATCTGCAGATATCTAAAAAATTGGGTACGTTCCAGTCCAAATTTCTCTTGAATTTGGGAGAAGGAACAAATAATGCCGTCCTTAAATAAATCTCGCAGCGCAGTAATCCCTAAAGATAAAAAATCAGTGAGTGAAGAGGTCAGATCTGAGTGTGTCTGCGCTCTGGATTATCTGGAGTATAAGCAAAATTCTGAAAGAATAATCCTAAAACATAACATTTAATATTATATGCTAAATAAAATCCAAAATAAAGTGTGCAAAAATTGGTATACAGGGGATGAATAAAGGTGTAGACCACTAGGTAGAGTGGTCCATGGTCATCCCAGTATCAAATATGATTAAAGTGCACAGCGGCACTGAGTAGGTAACCAGTGTGTCCTACCGGTACCCAGGGAAGGTCGTCTGAAGCTTCTCCACACGATGTTCTAGTAGTAGTTCATCCTGTATAGATGGTCGGATGAATCGCAGGGAAAAGAAGGATAGGTGCAGTCAGACAAATGCATGTAGGGTCCCTGTAGTGAACCCTATAGCTGTCTAACCGTAGACCCTGATACTAAAAGTGTGGTAGCAACCTGACCACAGGGCACTCGTCCTTAAAAGGACGACCCCGTCCGGAACCTGTCCCTGGTTCTACAGTACTATATGTCCCTATATATGCATAGGCAAATCCCTACATGCACGTTTCGCTGCCGGGACAAAGGGCAGCTCATCAGGGGAGATGGTGAAAAGACAGGCAAGTCAATCCTAGGTAAAGCAGACAAGCCTACAGACCAAAATTGACACGATCAGTCAAATGGTCATAAGGTGCACAAAGATATTTGGCCCCTACGTGGGCTACCTCATTGGTAGGAGGTTAGACAGGCAAGTCAATCCTAGGTAAAGCAGACAAGCCTACAGACCAAAATTGACACGATCAGTCAAATGGTCATAAGGTGCACAAAGATATTTGGCCCCTACGTGGGCTACCTTATTGGTAGGAGGTTAAAGAGAAATGCAGTATTCAGATGAGAGTGACTGCATATGGGACGCCAACTAACCTGGTGTGCCCTCCTTTTTTAAATACACCTCGATTCCCGCCACTGCCGTCGATAATGAAGGCCAATGAGCGTGCTTACCCGCCTGCACGTGAGCGTAGCGTATGCGCTCATCACGGAATGGAAACGAGGCTTGGAGCGCAGAAAGAGTGCCTGATACAGAACGCACTCCTGCGCATGCGCGAGCTCGCATTAGATATCGCGAGATCGCGGAGGCTGTACAGAACAGCAGAAGAAATGAGAAGCAATTCAAGTGTCGATTACTTCTTAATATTCAGCAAAGTACAATCGATCGGACAAACGAGAGTATAGCTGAATATGATGAACCACAATCGGTTCTAATTTGAAGATATTTGCGGCCATTTATCCTATGTTGGATAGGTACAGCTAAAGAATAGAGATACAAACGGGGAGACAGGTCAAAGCAGGTGATCATGGAGAATAAATTAATATCTCATGTAGGGTCTTAGTCAGTATTGATTATTGATCTAGAAACGGGGTCGTCCTTTTAAGGACGAGTGCCCTGTGGTCAGGTTGCTACCACACTTTTAGTATCAGGGTCTACGGTTAGACAGCTATAGGGTTCACTACAGGGACCCTACATGCATTTGTCTGACTGCACCTATCCTTCTTTTCCCTGCGATTCATCCGACCATCTATACAGGATGAACTACTACTAGAACATCGTGTGGAGAAGCTTCAGACGACCTTCCCTGGGTACCGGTAGGACACACTGGTTACCTACTCAGTGCCGCCGTGCACTTTAATCATATTTGATACTGGGATGACCATGGCCCACTCTACCTAGTGGTCTACACCTTTATTCATCCCCTGTATACCAATTTTTGCACACTTTATTTAGGATTTTATTTAGCATATAATATTAAATGTTATGTTTTAGGATTATTCTTTCAGAATCCCTAAAGATAACCAAATGTGAGTACCCTCTATGGACTGCAAGTGCGGGAATAATGGATTATCCCATAAGGGTATATCATTTGCCCAGTCCTGGTATTGACGTGATTTGGTGTCTCTCCAAACCTGTTGTGCCAACCTATGGATCTGTAACAGTTTCCCAGATAGAAACTCAGCTCTTTCCAGCACTGGCCATAAATTGGACAATTCCAAATATTGTTGTAGATAATATTCCATATTCATAAGGGGTTCCCCATTTACCCAGTTAGCCAAAAACCTCAGCTGGCCTGCAAGAAAGTACAAATGGAAGTCTGGTAGTGCTGCACCACCCTGTAATTTAGAGCGCTGTAGAGTATTTAAGGCGAGTTTATGTCTAGCCCTGCCCCAAATGAATTGAACCATTAATGAGTGAAGGCAGTCAAAAAAACTCAGAGGTATTGGAGTGCAGGCATGTTCCAACAAATATAACCCCTTGGGTAAAAGGATCATCTTTATCAGATTGATTCTTCCCATGATAGATATAGGCAGTGTTCTCCAAATTTTAAAATTGCCCGAAAAGATAGATTCTAACGGGGCAATATTTTTGGTATAGGCCTCTCTCGGCTCTCTAGTAATAAAAATCCCCAAACATTTAAAATGGTCTACTATCTTAAGATTATGATAGACATTGGGCCAGTCAGAGCTCCATAGTGGCATTAGTGCTGACTTGGACCAATTGATATGCAGCCTGGAGAATTTCCCAAACAATTCTCTAATAGTGATTGCCCGTGGTAGAGAGACATCCATCCTACTAATGAACAGTATGAGATCATCTGCATACAGACCTACTCTGTCTTCCCTCCCGCCCATCTCGACTCCTGAGTATATTTGATCTTGCCGAATACGGATAGCCAGGTGTTCAATGGCAATTGCGAACAATAGGGGGGAGAGGGGACATCCCTGCCTCGTACCTCTCTGCAAATTAAAATAAGCTGAAATCGTACCATTTACTAGGATGTTGGCCCTGGGGCTTTTATATAGTATCCGGATCCATTGCATGAATCTAGGCCCAAAGCCAAACTTTCCCATGACTTTCATCAAATACGGCCACTCCAGTGAGTCAAAGGCTTTGGCTGTGTCTAGTGAGGCCAGAGCCCAATGTCTGTCATGTTGGGTTCCAATTTGGGCTATGACTTGAGTCCTACGAATATTATTAGAGGTCGAGCGTCCAGGTATAAACCCAGTTTGATCACTGTGTATAATGAGATGAAGGAAATAGAAGAAATGCTCCAGCACCATGGTAGATGATGTAAAAAATCCCGGTCTTTATTAGCACCAAAAATTCAGGTGAATACAGCAGTCAAAGAATAACACTGGTGCCCCCCGGTTACCCGGATCTACGCGTTTCGAACAGGTGTGTTCTTAGTCATGATCCTAAATGTCTCATATGTTTCCAGCTGAAATACCATCCACCGGCCATCATCCCCGCCCACTCTGGGAGGGGTATAGTGGACTTAGGCGGGTAGTAAAATCAGCCAGGTCCATATGAGACACCTGTGCAAACCTCATTACAAGTTACATAGTTTACATCCCAATAGTGCTACATACAAAATTTCATAAAATACATAGAAAAAGTATACATGAACAAAAAAAATATTTCTTTATATATATATATAGCTAACATAAAATCCTTTATAATCTAATCTCCCACAGATGATCATTGCGCTACTATTATTCCATACAGATTAAGTTGTACAATGGCAGTTAGTATGGTACAGAAAAAGGGAGGAGTAATACAAAAACAGCATAACGGAGCAAATTTCATAATAATGTATTCATTTGTTTCTTATTTGCATCGTGATTTTCTTGTGATTGCATATATCCATGAGCTAATCCCGACATCCATCCGGTGTGTCACTTTGCAATAGTTGCATATCCCCATCACACTCGAAAATCGCATGGTGTGAACAGGGACTAGAAAAAAGAACCCATTAAACACACTATGTTCAGTAATCAGTCATGAGATTGCACTACACCATACTTGCAAAAACAATTTGGCCAGCAGACATGTTAAAAAATTATTAGCCGGTGATTGCTATTAAACATATTGCTTTGAGAATACAATTAGACTTCACACATAAAATATTTTCAAAATCAGGGTCTATGTACTTTCAATAACCCATTTCTCCTGTTCGGGTTAGGATCTTTATATATATCTTCCTAATATGGTAGAAAAATAGATCCGAATGGAGAAAAGACATAGCTGACCGGTATTGTTTCAGCATATATGGTATATATAGATCTTCATATGTTTATCCCTACCATTCACAGAAGAGCTGACATAAGATTTATTATAACACATAGAACATTGTGTATCCATCCAGACTGTTGATATACATTGGAGGTCCATATATAAGATACAGTAAATATCCCATATATTTCTCTTCTGATACCATTACCGTTGAAAAGATGGACAAAAATTTTTCCATATTATATAAAGTTTGACCGGCAGATATCAATGTTCTAAAACACATATGCGTCTATAATGTGCTATCTATCACTCGCATATCCAAAGGATCGTCCTCTAATATATATAGAAGCTCCACGGTAATCATCCATGTATTCCAATATAAGAAGGTAGACAGAATCCACACCCCTCATACTATATGATTGTTGGATATGAGCACTATATATCACACATGTGTTCAGAGCTCAAGTATTGATATCTCCTGAATTAATAGTAGCATGTCGGTGGGGAAGAGGAGAAAAAAAAAGGGGGGGAGGAGAACAACTATGGAATAAAAATAAACATATATGTGAGTAATAAAAACATATTGCATAACCATGGTGATGCTGCAGATCAATCTTAGTATAGATACATCAATTCTTTTTTGAGATTGAGCCCCAAGGGATGTCTGGTACTCAGTCTCCAGATCCAGAAGGCTTCTCTGAGAAGAATTTTTTGCTTTAAATTCCCACCCCTTTTTGGCAAAGTGACACGCTCAAAAGCAAAAGTACTGAAGGAATCTACATTACGTCCATGGACACCTATGAAATGATTGGCTGCATTCGATATTCCCGTTGTCATTGGATTACAAATATAGTTTAAATGTTCTCGTAATCTATCTTTAAATTTTCTACTTGTGCAGCCAACATAAATTAAATCGCATAGTGTGCATGTAATAATGTAGATCACTCCGGTTGTGTTGCAGTTGATATAGCTCCTGATGGGGAAACTCTCTGAATGGGATGAATTTAAAAATTCTTTGGTGTTTTTAGTAAATTTGCATGTTTTACATCTGGGGCCCCCACATTTCGAAAAACCCGTATATTTGAGCCATGTGGGTGGATCCTTGGTATGGATTGGACTATACATAGAGGGTGAGAGTGTCCGACCTAGAGTATTAGGTCTCCTTGATACTACACGGCATCCATCTTGTAGGACTTCTCTCAAGATCTCATCCTCGTATAATATGGGGATGCATTTTTGGATAATTTTCTTGATTTCCGGAAATTGTCTACTGTAAGTCAAAACCAATGTCGGTATCTGCTTGTTGGTTTGGATCTTTTCTGATACAGTATATCCATTATTGATACCAGTATCTTTACTACTATTCCAGGAATAATTATTCCTGGAATAGTAGTAAAGATACTGGTATCAATAATGGATATACTGTATCAGAAAAGATCCAAACCAACAAGCAGATACCGACATTGGTTTTGACTTACAGTAGACAATTTCCGGAAATCAAGAAAATTATCCAAAAATGCATCCCCATATTATACGAGGATGAGATCTTGAGAGAAGTCCTACAAGATGGATGCCGTGTAGTATCAAGGAGACCTAATACTCTAGGTCGGACACTCTCACCCTCTATGTATAGTCCAATCCATACCAAGGATCCACCCACATGGCTCAAATATACGGGTTTTTCGAAATGTGGGGGCCCCAGATGTAAAACATGCAAATTTACTAAAAACACCAAAGAATTTTTTAATTCATCCCATTCAGAGAGTTTCCCCATCAGGAGCTATATCAACTGCAACACAACCGGAGTGATCTACATTATTACATGCACACTATGCGATTTAATTTATGTTGGCTGCACAAGTAGAAAATTTAAAGATAGATTACGAGAACATTTAAACTATATTTGTAATCCAATGACAACGGGAATATCGAATGCAGCCAATCATTTCATAGGTGTCCATGGACGTAATGTAGATTCCTTCAGTACTTTTGCTTTTGAGCGTGTCACTTTGCCAAAAAGGGGTGGGAATTTAAAGCAAAAAATTCTTCTCAGAGAAGCCTTCTGGATCTGGAGACTGAGTACCAGACATCCCTTGGGGCTCAATCTCAAAAAAGAATTGATGTATCTATACTAAGATTGATCTGCAGCATCACCATGGTTATGCAATATGTTTTTATTACTCACATATATGTTTATTTTTATTCCATAGTTGTTCTCCTCCCCCCCTTTTTTTTTCTCCTCTTCCCCACCGACATGCTACTATTAATTCAGGAGATATCAATACTTGAGCTCTGAACACATGTGTGATATATAGTGCTCATATCCAACAATCATATAGTATGAGGGGTGTGGATTCTGTCTACCTTCTTATATTGGAATACATGGATGATTACCGTGGAGCTTCTATATATATTAGAGGACGATCCTTTGGATATGCGAGTGATAGATAGCACATTATAGACGCATATGTGTTTTAGAACATTGATATCTGCCGGTCAAACTTTATATAATATGAAACATTTTTGTCCATCTTTTCAACGGTAATGGTATCAGAAGAGAAATATATGGGATATTTACTGTATCTTATATATGGACCTCCAATGTATATCAACAGTCTGGATGGATACACAATGTTCTATGTGTTATAATAAATCTTATGTCAGCTCTTCTGTGAATGGTAGGGATAAACATATGAAGATCTATATATACCATATATGCTGAAACAATACCGGTCAGCTATGTCTTTTCTCCATTCGGATCTATTTTTCTACCATATTAGGAAGATATATATAAAGATCCTAACCCGAACAGGAGAAATGGGTTATTGAAAGTACATAGACCCTGATTTTGAAAATATTTTATGTGTGAAGTCTAATTGTATTCTCAAAGCAATATGTTTAATAGCAATCACCGGCTAATAATTTTTTAACATGTCTGCTGGCCAAATTGTTTTTGCAAGTATGGTGTAGTGCAATCTCATGACTGATTACTGAACATAGTGTGTTTAATGGGTTCTTTTTTCTAGTCCCTGTTCACACCATGCGATTTTCGAGTGTGATGGGGATATGCAACTATTGCAAAGTGACACACCGGATGGATGTCGGGATTAGCTCATGGATATATGCAATCACAAGAAAATCACGATGCAAATAAGAAACAAATGAATACATTATTATGAAATTTGCTCCGTTATGCTGTTTTTGTATTACTCCTCCCTTTTTCTGTACCATACTAACTGCCATTGTACAACTTAATCTGTATGGAATAATAGTAGCGCAATGATCATCTGTGGGAGATTAGATTATAAAGGATTTTATGTTAGCTATATATATATAAAAAGAAATATTTTTTTTGTTCATGTATACTTTTTCTATGTATTTTATGAAATTTTGTATGTAGCACTATTGGGATGTAAACTATGTAACTTGTAATGAGGTTTGCACAGGTGTCTCATATGGACCTGGCTGATTTTACTACCCGCCTAAGTCCACTATACCCCTCCCAGAGTGGGCGGGGATGATGGCCGGTGGATGGTATTTCAGCTGGAAACATATGAGACATTTAGGATCATGACTAAGAACACACCTGTTCGAAACGCGTAGATCCGGGTAACCGGGGGGCACCAGTGTTATTCTTTGACTGCTGTATTCACCTGAATTTTTGGTGCTAATAAAGACCGGGATTTTTTACATCATCTACCATGGTGCTGGAGCATTTCTTCTATTTCCTTCATCTGCAACTGGGACTGGCTTGAGTCCGCTCCGTGCACCGCTGTGCAGGACGCTGAGGTGAGCTGGCTGTAACCCTTTTCACACTGTGTATAATGCTAGCAATTGTCTTGTTCAACCTATTGGCGAAGATCTTTGCCAGAATCTTGTAATCTAGGTTTAACAAAGATATCGGCCAATAGGATGCACAGTCTAAAGGGTCCTTATCCGGCTTCAGAAGTACAACTATGGTTGCTTCATAAAGGGAGTCTGGTAGTCTGCCCGTCCGCCAAGCCTCCTGGAACATCACTTTAAGTTGAGGTACCAGGATATCTACATATTTGGAGTATATCTCTAAGGGCAGGCCATCTGGGCCAGGGGCTTTCCCATTTGCCAGATCGCTTATAGCCTCCTGTATCTCCTCTATGGTTATATCTTCCTCTAACCTATTGCTGTCCTCCATTGATAAAGTTGGATGCTCTTTTTCATTTAGGTAGTGCTCAAGTTCTAATTCCGAGTGTTCCGCTCTTGTATGGTATAAGTTCTGATAGAAGTCAGCGAAGTTTGCTAAAATATCTGATACAGAATCCCTAATCTCGCCGTTTGGGGCCCGTATTCTCAGAACTGGTGGAGCTGATGAATTCTTATGGACAATATGCGCCAATACTCGCCCTGCCTTATCTCCCACATAAAAAGCCTCTTGTTTGTAAAAGAATAGTTTACAATTGCTTTTTTCATGTAGGTGAACTAAATACATCCTGCCTTTCTGCATCCAATCCTCAAAACTTTGTTTTTAATGTAGTTTCCGTACAGAATTTATAATGTATTGGTTCTACGTAGACAAAATTCGTCTTGGCCGAAGTCGCGCAAGACTTCAATGAAAGACTTCAGTAAATTAGGAATCCAAAGTCGGGTTCAATACCGAGGTACCAGCCAGTACCAAACCCGACTTCGGATTCCTATTTTAAAATGTTTTTAAAGACGTAGAAAGGAATACTGAATGAATTCAGCGAAGTCTCGCAACTTTGGCCGATACGAATTTTGTCTACGCAGAGCCAATACATTTTAATGCTGTACAGAGACCGCATTAAAAAGTTTGTTCTTCTGATCTCTGATCCGAAGCTCAATTGGCTGAACCCTAGTGATAATATGCAGGCTGTATAGCATTATCATGGCAGTATATGGTGGTATTATACAGTTTGATTATGGCATTATTATGTTAGCGCTATATGGTGGTATTATGCCGGCGGTATGTGGCAGTATTAACTTAGCACCATATGGATATTTTCTGTAGCCTTTAAATAACAGTATTATGTTCTCACTATATGGTGGTATTATATAGGCTGTATATGACACTCTTTTCTTGGCAATATATGGTGGTATTATACAGGCTGTGTATGGCAGTATTACTTTAGTAGAATATGGTGGTTATATACCGGCTGTATATGGCGGTATTACTTTAGCAGTATATGGTGGTTTTCTTCTTATTAGTCATTGTAGCCATCCACAATCCTGTACACCCCATGTGACAACCCTTGGGGGGGATCTGCACTGGCGGCCGTATTAGTTGTCACCCAAGTTTTATAAAACCAGCTTGTGGATAAGTCATGGAGGCCTAGAAGTAAGTATATACTATATCAGTACGTGTCACATATATTCCTGAGATCTGGGTGATGATGATGATGATATATCACAGGGTGTGTGGCGGGAAGATCTTCCAGCTTCCTGATCACTGTCACAGATTGGAGCCAATGGTGAAGACATAATTGACATCTTTTACCAACAGCAGAATTTTTTGACGAATATTCCTCTATCAAAATCAGTTACATAATCAGAGATGCAATGAGCTCGACGGGATGACGTGATGACGTAGACACAGTACGTCACGCTCTCCTCCCTCCCCGTGGCTCAGCTATCCCGCTATCCCGATCCTCTTGGCGTCTCTGCGGTGGTTCCTGCCTCTATGATCTTTATGGACGTGGGGTATGTGCTGTTGCCCTAGCCCCTGACTCTGCTGACTCCGTTTGTACTCCATCGGTGAGCGTGTCTCCAGTTTCTCCCGATCCTCCTCCCCTCCCCACTGCACCTCTGTGATTCACCTTGCTGCGATCACCTCGACTGATGGACTGCTGGAATTCATCTGGGAGCTCTGCCTGGTTTCCTCCTCGTGGTTCAGAGACTCCGCTTTCGTCCGCTTCTTGGTTGGCGGGGCGAGGTATGGTCGGCTGGTCTCCGCCGTATCTGGGACCTCGATTTTTTCTTTCCTGACTGCCAGCGCACCTCCTGATTCTCCAGCCCTGGCCGGTGACAGCGCTTTTCCTTCTCTGGATGGGTCCGCTCCATCTCCTGTGCCTTGACCCCAGTGGCAGGGGTTGTTTGCGGTGGCCCTAGGAAAACTGGTTAGTCGCTTCGCCTGGTTTGCATACTAGGCTCTTCTCTGACGGCCTCCAACCCCCTCCAACCCCCTCTCTCAGCGAATCCTTGGATTGAGGGGTCTCCCTCCCCCTGGAGGCTCAGGTGGGACCTCCGTGGACACTTGGATCGTCGGGGAGCGGAAAAGCTGGTGAGATCGTTCCTTTTTACCCCCTCTGTCTCCCCTATGTCCTCTCCCTCCGATACTAACTACTAACAAACCAAGCCAAACTGTTCCAGTATTTTAGAGCGTACCTAACCTATATTTTTTAAGGCTTAATGTTGAGAGAGATTTTTTAAGGCTTATTATTATTTAAGGCTCATTGTTGAAAGAGAAGAGCGAGGTGGTTATAAATGCAAAACAAAAATAAATTATAAACACAAATATAAAAGGAACAAAGTACAAAGCACAAAAAAAGGGGGAGAGGAACATAAAGCAAAGGGGAAGAAAAAAAAAGAAGGGAAAAAAAAAGAAAGGAAGAAAAAAGGGAAAGAAAAAAGGGAAAGGAAAAAGAAAAAAAAAAGAGAGAAAAGAAAGAAGGGCAGAAAAGGAAGGGGAAGGGGAAAGAGGAAAAAAGAAAAGAAAAAAAAAAAGAAAAAAAAGAAGACGAAGGAGGAAGGAAAAGGAAGGGGAAAGGAGGGGAGGAAGGAAAAGGAGGAGAAGAGGAGAGGAAAAAAAAAAAAAAAAAAGGATATACAGGAACGGGGAATGGCTCCAAAAGCTAGTAGGCGCTCGGCAGACCTCTCCGGTCAGAAACCAGGGACAAAAACCTTTGAAGCAACAAAAATAGATCAGTTCCTGAGGTCTCCGAGGGTTAATACGAGGGGCGGACAAAAGGACTTTGGCTCCAAAAAAAATTATAATTCTGAGGTGACTGAAATAGAACCACAAAAAGTTTCTAGACACTCTCAAGAGGAAGAGGGTACAGTGGGAGAAGATATGCCTAATGTCAATTCCTCTCCGCTAGAAGAAATATTGCTAGCGGTTAAACAAAATGAGGATTTAATACAGGCTATTACAACCCAACTTGGGTCTATCCAAGTTGATGTGGGACTAATCAGAGACGATTTGTAAAAAATCCGAGACAGAGTTAACAATGTCGAGAGCTCTATGGCTCTGATACAGAATGAATCCTAAAAAACAAACTCTGAAATCTCCACACTGAAGTTAGAGTTTAACCTTCTGAGGATAGATCACGAGGGATAGATCACGAAGATACAACGTGAGAATAATGGGGGTTCCAGAGGGCGCCGAAGAGAAGAATCCTACTCAATTTATACAGATGTTAATCTTTGAGAATTTTGGGAGGGACTCGTTTTCCCCACTGTTTATGATAGAAAGTGCTCATCGGGCCCCAGGTGATAAACCAATCCCAGGGAGACAACCTCGGACATTCCTTGTCAAGTTCCTGGCTATAAGGGATAGAGATATGTTACTGAGAAGGGCGAGGGAATGCTCACCGGTCGTATACAATGGTAATAGATTGGCCTTTTTTCCGGATTTTTCAAAAGACATACAAGAAAAGAGACGCACATTTATGATGGTAAAAAAGAAGCTAAGAGAAAGGGATATTAAATACTCCCTTATGTTCCCAGCAAAATTGCGGATTATTTTCAATGACACAACCCTATTTTTTGATACTCCGGATAAAGCCGTGGATTGGCTTGAACGAAATGATATGTGACTTAATCGCTTCAGGATTTGGTGGGAACAATAACTGCTAGAGGGGGTTTATACCCCCAATTCTTTTTTCCGCTTCTTAGTAGGGAGGGCCGAGCGGGGGGAGTGTGGGAGGGATGGTCATAGGAGAGAAATCTACTACAATATGTGGTGGATTACCTGTATGGGGGGGTGGGGTCTGGGCTGTGGTGCGTCCCTTTTTTTTTTTCTTTTTCCTTTTTTTTTTTTTTTTTAGCACTTAGCCGCTTCTTATAATGTCTATTAGAATTCTTGCCTGGAATGTACGGGGTCTGGGGAATAGAAAAAAGAGACAAGCCGTTTTTGATCTGACACGGATTCACCTCCCAGCAATAGTATGCTTGCTGGAAACGCATCTCACTGGGGAGACCTCCAGGGTGGTCAACAGGGGATGGGCCGCGCACACATATCATTCTACTCTTTCTAGTTATTCTAGGGGGGTTACCGTTTTTATACATAGAGGGATTGATTTTGTGTGCGAGGCATCTGCAGTCGACCAACAGGGGAGATTTGTTTTTCTATATTGTAGGCTGATGGGGAAGATATGCACTTTGGCCTTTGTCTATATTCCTCCGCCATTCTCTTTCTCAGTCCTCAATTCTCTGCTAGCTTTAATAGATAAACGGCCAGAGTGCCCAACATTGATTATTAGTGACTTTAATTGTGTTATAGATCCTATATTGGATAGGGTGTCTATAGGTGTCAAGGGTGATAATCCCATGCAGGGGTCTCCCTTGGCACGGTTTTGTTCTGAGGCTGGGTTTGAGGATGTCTGGGGATATCTAGGTCAGGGGAAAAGGGTTTTTTCATGCATTAGCAAGGCAGGTAAATCTATGTCCAGAATAGACCTTGCCCTGATAAATAGAAAATACGTAAGACTTGCAAACCGAATGAAATATGAAACAAGGTCACTCTCGGACCATTTGCCGTTACTCCTTGAAATTTGTTTGACCCAGGAGAGTCGTTTACAGAGACCCCCATTTAGATTACACCCCTATTGGCTATCAGTAATAAAGAAACACGATACAGTTCAAAATGAAATTAATCGATTCTGGGAAAATAATTATGGCTCAGCAAAAATCCAGGTGGTATGGGCCACTTTTAAGGCTTATACGAGGGGAATAATGGTTAGTAATATCGCGAACCTCAGAAAGGAGTACAGGAAAAAACTAGCATCGTTAGCTACACAATCCTTTTACACAAATAAGATGGAGGAGAATAGGGAAAATATGCAAAAGACCACACAAGCATATTCAAACTTTTTGCTGGACAAGGCCCAACAAAGCCTATTTTTTAAAGGACAAAAATATTTTATAGAGTCAGGGCGACCTGGAAAACTTTTATCTAGAGTGATCTCAAGTCAAGAATCCAAAAAACATATAGATAATGTCTGGCTGGCCAATGGTAGGACGGTTAGTGGACAAGGCCCTGTAGAGAAAGCCTTTTTGGACTTTTTTCTAGATCTTTACATAGCTGAATCTAAGATTACAGACGAAATGATGGATTCTTATCTTGATGGCATTGCTTTTCCAACTATTACTGAGGCTCAAAAGAAAGCACTCGAGGTAGAGTTTTCGATTCAGGAACTTGAGGGGGCAATTAAATTATGCTCGGCCAATTCTACCCCCGGTTCAGATGGACTCCCATATGAATTTTATAGCAAATACAAGGAGCTTATCCTTCCTAGACTGCTGGGGGTCTTTACTGAATCGGTGGCGGATGGAAAATTGCCAGACTCAATGATGGAAGCTGTAATAATACTAATTCCCAAAAAAGGTAAGGATCCCTCAGAGCTGGAATCGTATAGACCTATTTCACTGCTTAATGCAGATGTAAAGCCCCTCGCAAGGATTTTGGCCACAAGACTCTCTAGGGTTATTTCCTCCGTTGTCCACCCGGACCAGAATGGCTTTATTCAAAATAAGGGCACACACTATAATCTGCATCGGCTCTTTGCCAATATACAAGCCACCGGGGGGACTACCCGCTCCATCCTGTCACTGGATGCCTCTAAGGCCTTTGACAGGGTGGAGTGGCGTTTCCTCTGGAGGGTTCTGGTGAGGATGGGCTTCGGGGAAAGATTTATAAACATCCTTAAACTACTGTATAGATCTCCCACGGCGAAATTGAGTCTTAATGGTGTCCTGACCACTAGCTTTGATTTAAATAGAGGTACGCGGCAGGGTTGCCCACTATCCCCATTGCTATTCGATATTTACATTGAGCCCCTAGCTCTGGCCATTAGACAGGATGATCAGATTAAAGGATTTGGAACACTAGGAGCGCAAGACCGTATCTCCTTATATGCGGATGATGTCCTTTTTTATATAGACCATACGGAAAAAACTCTCCCCAGAATTATTCAAATGGTTAAATCTTTTGGTGAGGTGTCTGGTCTTCTGATAAACTGGTCCAAGACCAGTTTGATGTTAATGGACCCATTACCTCAGAAGGAGGCTTTTGGGACTCAGTTGGAGATCGTTGACACTTTTCAATACCTGGGTTTGATTATATCACCCAGGGTTGAAAATTTTGTCCAACTCAACCTGATCCCCCTAATAACAAAAACTAGAGCAAAAATAGGGATTTGGTTGAGACTTCCCCTATCCAGAGCGGTCCGAGTTTCATTGGTTAAAATGGTGATACTACCACAATTTTTGTATGTGCTTAGGAATACACCTACCTGGATAGAAGATAAGTATTTTAAACTCATGGAAAGAATAATTAATGATTTAGTGTGGGGAAGAAAACGAGTTCAGCTAAAATTGGAACATCTATATAAACCATTCGAACATGGGGGTCTAAATCTTCCCTATCTTAAAGGGTATTTTATTGCAGCCCAGTTACTGATGTGTTATGAATCAAAAAATAGTGCTCTTTTAGGGAGCTTAGTAGGGAGTGATGTCCATAATAATATTTTCACCCTTTTGGAATCTGGGCTATTGACTAGCCTAGAGCGGGGCCATAGAGAGTTTAAAAAACTACTTTTAAAAGTGTGGGCCACTACTAGAACATGGTTGAAGATAAAGGGTTCACTCACATTCACGCCTCTTTGGCATAACCTACACTTGCAAATGTTAAATGGTATTGCAGCGGACACATTTTGGCAAAAGAACAGGATTTTTTATATCTCACAAGTAGTTAAGGATAGAGAGATTAAGTCATTCACAGAGTTATCACATAATGTAGAAAACCTTTCATGGTTTAGGTACTTCCAGCTGCGCTCAGCACTATTTAGTCTGGACGATAAATCAGTCCTTGATATAGATAGTTCATCTTTTTTAAATGATTGGATAGGGAGGACACCTTTAAGAATGAAGATTTCAAATATATATAAATTATTAGTTAAGGCACGGTTTTGTGATACACAGTCACCAGGACAAAGAGCCTGGGAGCTCGATTGTCCGAATATACAATTCGAAGGATGGCGGAATATCTTCACGAATCTGGGATCACTATCCCAGAACTTTAACCATGTTCTAATACATTTTAATATCTGCCATAGATTATATGTCACCCCTACATGGCTAAATAAATGTGGGCTACATGATCTGGTCCTGCCCAGAGCTCATAAAATACTGGAATAGTAGTAATAACTTTCTTATTTATAAACTTAAAATACGAATCCCCTTTGAACCACAAGTGTTCCTGCTCAATGAGTTTTCCACAATAACCACCCACAAGTATCAAAAGATTCTCTTAGGCAGGATACTACTGTTAGCTAGAGTTTTGGTTAGTCGGACCTGGTTTGCTCGGCATAGTCCAGAATTAAATACATGGATAAATTTAGTTAATAAGGTAAAAAACTATGAGCAAATTATGTATAGGCAGAGAGATGTGGATGAGAAGTGGAGTAAGATATGGGGCGGCTGGAAGATCTGACTGAATGTAATAATTAATAATTATTATTATTTAATTTTATTTAATTTTTATTTATTTATTTTTCTCTCCCCCTGTCTCCCCCCCCTTTTTTTTGGGGGGGGGGGCAGAGGGGGAGAGGAGGGCGGACGCACCACAGGTTCAGGTTTAGGGTGGGAGGGAGGGGGGTTGGTTTGGGGGTAATAGGGATAGGGGGAAAAACATATTGAATATGTGGAGTGTTGATTTAAATTTCTTGTTCGTTGTGTTATGTTTTGATATATTAATAAAGATAATTAAGTAAAAAAAAAAAAAAAAAAGAGATGCAAAATAACCTGGTCAGGAAGGGGTAAAAACATTTATCAAAACCGTAATTGTAGATTTCGATGCTTCTTGGCATATAATAGTGTAATAATATGTAGGATATAACACTGATCAGATATTACACCCCCTGGTGGATGAGAAGTGATAGCAGCCGGTCCCCGCAGATTATCGCCACAGCTTCATGATATCTCACATACAGGACATGCACTCCAGTGAGATAACAGCATCCTGTCCCTTTAAATTTCCTCTTCCAGATGTCACTGCTCAGCAGCCAATGGGATCGTTGGATTTATGTCACGGCGGACAGGATATCAGACACATAGAAAAATAAACAAATACGTTTCTAGGCGAGAAGCTGGGGATCAAGGTCACCTCCTGACAAATCCCTACCATCTCTCCCTATTCTGCTATGCCCACATTCAGACCCTTAAGGTGGGAACAATGTGTCCTCGTGCCTGGGCTGAAAACACCCCAAGGTCCCTAAGATGGTGAAAGGGGGATAGAGGCAGCCTGCTCCCTCAGAACCTGGAGGGACAGGCGTCTCTCTTACAGCCTAGACAGCAAACCACAAGAAAACAGAAACCAACTTATCTTTCAGAGCAGGAACAGCCAATCCTTCCTTCCTTCCTTGCTTTCACAAAGCCAGCCAGAAGCTATAACCTGCAAGGAACACTGGGAGTGGGTGTGATTTAAACTGAAACCAACGACCCCACCCAGTGCACCTGAAGGGAGGCGGATCTAGCTCGACTCCAAAACAAAACAAAACAAAAGGCTAGACACGTGCTGCTAATCTGGCAGACCTCCGTACATAGCCTGAGCAGGGCATGACAGTACCCCCCCTTCTACGGGTGACCTCCGGACACCCCGGCCCAACCTTATCCGGGTGGGATCTGTGAAAAGCCCTCACCAGTCGTCTGGCACTAACATCCCGAGCCGAAATCCACATCCTTTCCTCAGGGCCGTATCCCCTCCAGTGTACCAGGTACTGAAGGGAACCCCGAAGAACTCTTGAGTCAAGAACCCTGGAGATCTCCATCATGGATCCTCCAAGTCTGCGGAAGATCCAGCCGAAACGCTACTGGATTGACCACCGCAGATATTTTGTACAATCCAATAAATCTTGGACCCAGTTTCCAAGATGGTACTCTCAGTTTATTATTTTTAGTAGATAACCACATCAGATCACCCACACACAGGTCCGAACCAGTCATACGTCTCTTGTCAGCCATTCGCTTATACCTCTCACCTATCTTCTCCAAATTCACTTGGATCCTCCGCCAGATAGAAGACAAGGCAGAAGAAAATCTCTCCTCCTCTGGCATGCCAGAGGAACTAGTCCCAGAAAAGGTACCAAACTGAGGATGAAAACCGTATGCGCCAAAAAATGGCGACTTACCCGTGGACTCCTGCCTATGGTTATTCAAAGCAAATTCTGCTAGGGACAAGAATGAGGACCAGTCCTCCTGATTCTCAGCCACAAAGCACCTCAAGTAGGTCTCCAGGTTTTGATTAGTTCACTCTGTCTGCCCATTCGACTGCGGATGAAAAGCCGAAGAGAACGAAAGTTGAATGACAAGCCGAGAGCAGAACGCCCTCCAAAACCTGGAGACAAACCTTGTGCCCCTATCAGAAACCACATCCGAAGGCATGCCATGCAATTTCACGATATTATCCACAAAAATCTGTGCAAGAGTATTGGCATTGGGCAAACTGGCTAACGATATAAAGTGAGCCATCTTACTAAAACGGTCAACAACCACCAAAATTACAGTTTTCCCGGAGGAACTCGGCAGATCCGTAATAAAGTCCACAGACAAGTGCGTCCAAGGACGAGACGGAATAGACAAAGGGAGAAGTGAACCAGCAGGTCGAGTATGAGCAACCTTTGACCGTGCACAGGTTTCACAAGCTGCCACGTAATCCTCAACGCTCTTACGTAACCCGGGCCACCAGAACCTCCGGGACACCAGATCAAAGGCGGACTTACCACCAGGATGTTCAGCAAGGACAGTATCGTGATGTTCCTTGAATACCTTGTATCACAGTCCCTCAGGAACAAACAACCTCCCTGGGGGACAAGAACCAGGAGCCCCCTCCTGGGCAACCAACACCTCCATCTCCAATTCGGGGTACAGAGCGGAGACCACCACCCCATCAGCCAAAATCGGAGCAGGATCCTCTGAATCACATCCCCCAGGAAAGCTGCGAGACAACGCATCTGCCTTGATGTTTTTAACCCACGGATGAAAAGTAACCACAAAATATAACCTGGTAAAAAACTGTGACCATCTGGCCTGTCTAGGGTTCAGACGCTTGGCAGATTGCAGGTAAGCCATATTCTTATGATCCGTATAAACTGTAACGGGGTGAGATGCCCCCTCCAACCAGTGACGCCATTCCTCAAAGGCCAATTTGATGGCCAGCAATTCTCTATCTCCTACATTATAATTCCTCTCGGCAACCGAGAGCTTCTTGGAAAAAAAAGCACACGGAACTTATTTGCCAGAAGATGAACCCTGCGACAGCACTGCTACAACCCCCACCTCTGATGCATAAACCTCCACCACGAATGGCTGAGACACATCAGGCTGCACCAGAATGGGAGCAGACGCAAAACATTCCTTAATAGTCGAAAAGGCCTGCAATGCCTCATCCGACCAGACAGAGACGTCGGCGCCCTTCTTAGTCATATCGGTCAGAGGTCTTACAATGGTAGAATAGTTCGAAATAAATTTTCTATAATAATTAGTAAACCCCAAAAACTGCATCAAAGCTTTCTGATTCTCTGGTCGGTCCCATTCCAGAACCGCCCGGACCTTTTCGTGGTCCATACGAAAACCAGAGTCCGAAAGCAGATATCCCAGAAACGGAAGCTCCTGCACAGAAAACACACATTTCTCCAATTTGGCATATAATTTATTCTCCCGAAGGATCGTCAAAACCTGTCTCACGTGATCCTGATGGGTCTTCAGTAGAGTTGAGCGAACACCTGGATGTTCGGGTTCGAGAAGTTCGGCCGAACTTCCCGGAAATGTTCGGGTTCGGCATCCGAACCCGACCCGAACTTCGTCCCGAACTCAAACCCCATTGTAGTCAATGGGGACCCGAACTTTTGGGCACTAAAAAGGCTGTAAAACAGCCCAGGAAAGAGCTAGAGGGCTGCAAAAGGCAGCAACATGTAGGTAAATCCCCTGCAAACAAATGTGGATAGGAAAATGAATTAAAATAAAAATTAAAAAAATAAAAATTAACCAATATCAATTGGACAGAGGTCCCATAGCAGAGAATCTGGCTTCACGTCAGCAGAGAATCAGTCTCTTCATGCCATAGCAAAGAATCTGGCTTCATGTCAGCAGAGAATCAGTCTCTTCATGCCATAGCAGAGAATCTGGATTCATGTCACCCACCATTGGAACAGGCCACTGTCACATATTTAGGCCCGGCACCCAGACAGAGGAGAGAGGTCCCGTAACAGAGAATCTGGCCTTATGTCAGCACAGAATCTGCCTTCATGTCATAGCAGAGAATCAGGCTTCACGTCACCCACCACTGGAACAGGCCACTGTCACATATTTAGGCCCAGGCACCCAGGCAGAGGAGAGAGGTCCCGTAACAGAGAATCTGGCCTTATGTCAGCACAGAATCTGTCTTCATGTCATAGCAGAGAATCAGGCTTCACGTCACCCACCACTGGAACAGGCCACTGTCACATATTTAGGCCCAGGCACCCAGGCAAAGGAGAGAGGTCCCGTAACAGAGAATCTGGCCTTATGTCAGCACAGAATCAGTCTTCATGTCATAGCAGAGAATCAGGCATCACTTCACCCACCACTGGAACAGGTCACTGTCACATATTTAGGCCCAGGCACCTAGGCAGAGGAGAGAGGTCCCGTAACAGAGAATCTGGCCTTATGTCAGCACAAAATCTGTCTTCATGTCATAGCAGAGAATCAGGCTTCACGTCACCCACCACTGGAACAGGCCACTGTCACATATTTTGGCCCAGGCACCCAGGAAGAGGAGAGAGGTCCCGTAACAGAGAATCTGGCCTTATGTCAGCACAGAATCTGTCTTCATGTCACAGCAGAGAATCAGGCTTCACGTCACCCACCACTGGAACAGGCCACTGTCACATATTTAGGCCCAGGCACCCAGGCAGAGGAGAGAGGTCCTGTAACAGAGAATCTGGCCTTATGTCAGCACAGAATCTGTCTTCATGTCATAGCAGAGAATCAGGCTTCACGTCACCCACCACTGGAACAGGCCACTGTCACACATTTAGGCCCAGGCACCCAGGCAGAGGAGAAAGGTCCCGTAACAGAGAATCTGGCCTTATGTCAGCGCAGAATCAGTCTTCATGTCATAGCAGAGAATCAGGCTTCACGTCACCCACCACTGGAACAGGCCACTGTCACATATTTAGGCCCCGGCACCCAGACAGAGGAGAGAGGTCCCGTAACAGAGAATCTGGCCTTATGTCAGCGCAGAATCAGTCTTCATGTCATAGCAGAGAATCAGGCTTCACGTCACCCACCACTGGAACAGGCCACTGTCACATATTTAGGCCCCGGCACCCAGACAGAGGAGAGAGGTCCCGTAACAGAGAATCTGGCCTTATGTCAGCGCAGAATCAGTCTTCATGTCATAGCAGAGAATCAGGCTTCACGTCACCCACCACTGGAACAGGCCACTGTCACACATTTAGGCCCCGGCACCCAGGCAGAGGAGAAAGGTCCCGTAACAGAGAATCTGGCCTTATGTCAGCGCAGAATCAGTCTTCATGTCATAGCAGAGAATCAGGCTTCACGTCACCCACCACTGGAACAGGCCACTGTCACATATTTAGGCCCCGGCACCCAGACAGAGGAGAGAGGTCCCGTAACAGAGAATCTGGCCTTATGTCAGCGCAGAATCAGTCTTCATGTCATAGCAGAGAATCAGGCTTCACGTCACCCACCACTGGAACAGGCCACTGTCACATATTTAGGCCCCGGCACCCAGACAGAGGAGAGAGGTCCCGTAACAGAGAATCTGGCCTTATGTCAGCGCAGAATCAGTCTTCATGTCATAGCAGAGAATCAGGCTTCACGTCACCCACCACTGGAACAGGCCACTGTCACACATTTAGGTCCCGGCACCCAGACAGAGGAGAGAGGTCCCGTAACAGTGAATCTGGCCTTATGTCAGCGCAGAATCAGTCTTCATGTCATAGCAGAGAATCAGGCTTCACGTCACCCACCACTGGAACAGGCCACTGTCACACATTTAGGCCCCGGCACCCAGGCAGAGGAGAGAGGTCCCGTAACAGAGAATCTGGCCTTATGTCAGCGCAGAATCAGTCTTCATGTCATAGCAGAGAATCAGGCTTCACGTCACCCACCACTGGAACAGGCCACTGTCACATATTTAGGCCCAAGCACCCAGGCAGAGGAGAGAGGTCCCGTAACAGAGAATCTGGCCTTATGTCAGCACAGAATCTGTCTTCATGTCATAGCAGAGAATCAGGCTTCACGTAACCCACCACTGGAACAGGCCACTGTCACACATTTAGGCCCAGGCACCCAGACAGAGGAGAGGTTCATTCAACTTTGGGTTGCCCCGCAATATACAGGGAGTGCAGAATTATTAGGCAAGTTGTATTTTTGAGGATTAATTTTATTATTGAACAACAACCATGTTCTCAATGAACCCAAAAAACTCATTAATATCAAAGCTGAATATTTTTGGAAGTAGTTTTTAGTTTGTTTTTAGTTTTAGCTATTTTAGGGGGATATCTGTGTGTGCAGGTGACTATTACTGTGCATAATTATTAGGCAACTTAACAAAAAACAAATATATACCCATTTCAATTATTTATTTTTACCAGTGAAACCAATATAACATCTCAACATTCACAAATATACATTTCTGACATTCAAAAACAAAACAAAAACAAATCAGTAACCAATATAGCCACCTTTCTTTGCAAGGACACTCAAAAGCCTGCCATCCATGGATTCTGTCAATGTTTTGATCTGTTTACCATCAACATTGCGTGCAGCAGCAACCACAGCCTCCCAGACACGGTTCAGAGAGGTGTACTGTTTTCCCTCCTTGTAAATCTCACATTTGATGATGGACCACAGGTTCTCAATGGGGTTCAGATCAGGTGAACAAGGAGGCCATGTCATTAGATTTTCTTCTTTTATACCCTTTCTTGCCAGCCACGCTGTGGAGTACTTGGACGCGTGTGATGGAGCATTGTCCTGCATGAAAATCATGTTTTTCTTGAAGGATGCAGACTTCTTCCTGTATCACTGCTTGAAGAAGGTGTCTTCCAGAAACTGGCAGTAGGACTGGGAGTTGAGCTTGACTCCATCCTCAACCCGAAAATGCCCCACAAGCTCATCTTTGATGATACCAGCCCAAACCAGTACTCCACCTCCACCTTGCTGGCGTCTGAGTCGGACTGGAGCTCTCTGCCCTTTACCAATCCAGCCACGGGCCCATCCATCTGGCCCATCAAGACTCACTCTCATTTCCTCAGTCCATAAAACCTTAGAAAAATCAGTCTTGAGATATTTCTTGGCCCAGTCTTGACGTTTCAGCTTGTGTGTCTTGTTCAGTGGTGGTCGTCTTTCAGCCTTTCTTACCTTGGCCATGTCTCTGAGTATTGCACACCTTGTGCTTTTGGGCACTCCAGTGATGTTGCAGCTCTGAAATATGGCCAAACTGGTGGCAAGTGGCATCTTGGCAGCTGCACGCTTGACTTTTCTCAGTTCATGGGCAGTTATTTTGCCCCTTGGTTTTTCCACACGCTTCTTGCGACCCTGTTGACTATTTTGAATGAAACGCTTGATTGTTCGATGATCACGCTTCAGAAGCTTTGCAATTTTAAGAGTGCTGCATCCCTCTGCAAGATATCTCACTATTTTTGACTTTTCTGAGCCTGTCAAGTCCTTCTTTTGACCCATTTTGCCAAAGGAAAGGAAGTTGCCTAATAATTATGCACACCTGATATAGGGTGTTGATGTCATTAGACCACACCCCTTCTCATTACAGAGATGCACATCACCTAATATGCTTAATTGGTAGTAGGCTTTCGAGCCTATACAGCTTGGAGTAAGACAACATGCATAAAGAGGATGATGTGGTCAAAATACTCATTTGCCTAATAATTCTGCACTCCCTGTAATGGTAAAATGAAAATAAAAATAGGATTGAATGAGGAAGTGCCCTGGAGTAGAATAATATATTGTTAAGGGGAGGTAGTTAATATCTAATCTTCACAAGGGATGGACAGGTCCTGTGGGATCCATGCCTGGTTCATTTTTATGAATGTCAGCTTGTCCACATTGGCTGTAGACAGGCGGCTGCGTTTGTCTTTAATGACGCCCCCTGCCGTGCTGAATACACGTTCAGACAAAACGCTGGCCGCCGGGCAGGCGAGCACCTCCAAGGCATAAAAGGCTAGCTCTGGCCACGTGGACAATTTGGAGACCCAGAAGTTGAATGGGGCCGAACCATCAGTCAGTACGTGGAGGGGTGTGCACAGGTACTGTTCCACCATGTTAGTGAAATGTTGCCTCCTGCTAACACGTTCCGTATCAGGTGGTGGTGCAGTTAGCTGTGGCGTGGTGACAAAACTTTTCCACATCTCTGCCATGCTAACCCTGCCCTCAGAGGAGCTGGCTGTGACACAGCTGCGTTGGCGACCTTTTGCTCCTCCTCTGCCTTCGCCTTGGGCTTCCACTGGTTCCCCTGTGACATTTGGGAATGCTCTCAGTAGCGCGTCTACCAACTTGCGCTTGTACTCACGCATCTTCCTATCACGCTCCAGTGTAGGAAGTAAGGTGGGCACATTGTCTTTGTACCGGGGATCCAGCAGGGTGGCAACCCAGTAGTCCGCACACATTAAAATGTGGGCAACTCTGCTGTCGTTGCGCAGGCACTGCAGCATGTAGTCGCTCATGTGTGCCAGGCTGCCCAGAGGTAAGGACAAGCTGTCCTCTGTGGGAGGCGTATCGTCATCGTCCTATGTTTCCCCCCAGTCACGCACCAGTGATGGGCCCGAGCTGCTTTGGGTGCCACCCCGCTGTGAACATGCTTCATCCTCATCCTCCTCCACCTCCTCCTCATCCTCGTCCTCCTCGTCCTCCAGTAGCGGGCCCTGTCTGGCCACATTTGTACCTGGCCTCTGGTGTTGCAAAAAAACTCTTCTGAGTCACTTCGAAGAGACTGGCCTGAAAGTGCTAAAAATGGGCCAGTCTCTTCCTCCTGGGCCACCTCCTCTTCCATCATCTCCCTAAGTGTTTTCTCAAGGAGACATAGAAGTGGTATTGTAACGCTGATAACGGCGCCATCGCCACTGGCCATGTTGGTGGAGTACTCGAAACAACGCAACAGGGCACACAGTTCTCGCATGGAGGCCCAGTCATTGGTGGTGAAGTGGGTCTGATCCGCAGTGCGACTGACCCGTGCGTGCTGCAGCTGAAACTCCACTATGGCCTGCTGCTGCTCGCACAGTCTGTCCAGCATATGCAAGGTTGAGTTCCACCTGGTGGGTACGTCGCATATGAGGCGGTGAGCGGGAAGGCCGAAGTTACGCTGTAGCGCAGACAGGCGAGCAGCGGCAGGGTGTGAACGCCGGAAGCGCGAACAGACGGCCCGCACTTTATGCAGCAGCTCTGACATGTCGGGGTAGTTGCGAATGAACTTCTGCACCACCAAATTCAGCACATGCGCCAGGCAAGGGATGTGCGTCAAACCGGCTAGTCCCAGAGCTGCAACGAGATTTCGCCCATTATCGCACACCACCAGGCCGGGCTTGAGGCTCACCGGCAGCAACCACTCGTCGGTCTGTTGTTCTATACCCCCCCACAACTCCTGTGCGGTGTGGGGCCTGTCCCCCAAACATATGAGTTTCAGAACGGCCTGCTGACGTTTACCCCGGGCTGTGCTGAAGTTGGTGGTGAAGGTGTGTGGCTGACTGGATGAGCAGGTGGAAGAAGAGGAGGAGGAAGCTGAGTAGGAGGAGGAGGAGACAGGAGGCAAAGAATGTTGCCCTGCGATCCTTGGCGGCGGAAGGACGTGTGCCAAACAGCTCTCCGCCTGGGGCCCAACCGCCACTACATTTACCCAGTGTGCAGTTAGGAAGATATAGCGTCCCTGGCCGTGCTTACTGGTCCACGTATCTGTGGTTAGGTGGACCTTGCCACAGATGGCGTTGCGCAGTGCACACTTGATTTTATCGGACACTTGTTTGTGCAGGGAAGGCACGGCTCTCTTGGAGAAGTAGTGCCGGCTGGGAACAACATACTGTGGGACAGCAAGCGACATGAGCTGTTTGAAGCTGTGTGTGTCCACCAGCCTAAATGACAGCATTTCATAGGCCAGTAGTTTAGAAATGCTGGCATTCAGGGCCAGGGATCGAGGGTGGCTAGGTGGGAATTTACGCTTTCTCTCAAATGTTTGTGAGATGGAGAGCTGAACGCTGCCGTGTGACATGGTTGAGATGCTTGGTGACGCAGGTGGTGGTGTTGGTGGTACATCCCATGTTTGCTGGGCGGCAGGTGCCAACGTTCCTCCAGAGGCGGAGGAAGAGGCCGAGGCGGCGGCAGCAGCAGAAGAGGCCGAGGCGGCGGCAGCAGCAGAAGAGGTAGCAGGGGGAGCCTGAGTGAGTTCCTTGTTTTTAAGGTGTTTACTCCACTGCAGTTCATGCTTTGCATGCAGGTGCCTGGTCATGCAGGTTGTGCTAAGGTTCAGAACGTTAATGCCTCGCTTCAGGCTCTGATGGCACAGCGTGCAAACCACTGGGGTCTTGTCGTCAGCACATTGTTTGAAGAAGTGCCATGCCAGGGAACTCCTTGAAGCTGCCTTTGGGGTGCTCGGTCCCAGATGGCGGCGGTCAGTAGCAGGCGGAGTCTCTTGGCGGCGGGTGTTCTGATTTTGCCTACTGCTCCCTCTTTTGCTACGCTGTTGGCTCGGTCTCACCACTGCCTCTTCCTCCGAACTCTGAAAGTCAGTGGCACGACCTTCATTCCATGTGGGGTCTAGGACCTCATCGTCCCCTGCATCGTCTTCCACCCAGTCTTGATCCCTGACCTCCTGTTCAGTCTGCACACTGCAGAAAGACGCAGAAGTTGGCACCTGTGTTTCGTCATCATCAGAGACGTGCTGAGGTGGTATTCCCATGTCCTCATCATCAGGAAACATAAGTGGTTGTGCGTTAGTGCATTCTATCTCTTCCACCCCTGGGGAAGAGCTAGGTGGATGCCCTTGGGAAACCCTGGCAGCAGAGTCTTCAAACAGCATAAGAGACTGCTGCATAACTTGAGGCTCAGACAGTTTCCCTGATATGCATGGGGGTGATGTGACAGACTGATGGGCTTGGTTTTCATGCGCCATCTGTGCGCTTTCTGCAGAAGACTGGGTGGGAGATAATGTGAACGTGCTGGATGCACTGTCGGCCACCCAATTGACTAATGCCTGTACCTGCTCAAGCCTTACCATCCTTAGAACGGCATTGGGCCCCACCAAATATCCCTGTAAATTCTGGCGGCTACTGGGACCTGAGGTAGTTGGTACACTAGGACGTGTGGCTGTGGCAGAACGGCCACGTCCTCTCCCAGCACCAGAGGGTCCACTAACACCACCACGACCATGTCCACGTCCGCGTCCTTTATTAGATGTTTTCCTCATTGTTCCCGTTCACCACAATTTTGAGAATGGCAAATTTGGGAATGGTTTTTCAACCCAGAACAAAAAATGTGCTTTTACGGTCACTACAAATAACTTGACCAGCTAAAACAGTACAGATTTGGTTGAATAGAAATGTGAGGCCTGTTTTTTTTTTTGCGCTGTGTGACAGGTATAGGTTTAATCACAGAATTAGACTTTTATCTGCACGGTAGCGTGTGTCTTAGGTTTTTCTGAATGACACTATCAGCACCTTCAATGTAAGATATCCTTTTTGGGATAGATTTCAAGTAGGCCTCATATAGCAGAAACTAGTTATTTTGAGAATGGCAAATTTGGGAATAGTTTTTCAACCCAGAACAAAAAGTGTGCTTTTACGGTCACTACAAATAACTTGACCAGCTAAAACAGTACAGATTTGGTTGAATAGAAATGTGAGGCCTGTTTTCTTTTGCGCTGTGTGACAGGTATAGGTTTAATCACAGAATTAGACTTCTAGCTGCACGGTAGCGTGTGTCTTAGGTTTTTATGAATGACACTATCAGCACCTTCAATGTAGATATCCTTTTTGGGATAGATTTCAAGTAGGCCTCATATAGCAGAAACTAGTTATTTTGAGAATGGCAAATTTGGGAATAGTTTTTCAACCCAGAACAAAAAGTGTGCTTTTACGGTCACTACAAATAACTTGACCAGCTAAAACAGTACAAATTTGGTTGAATAGAAATGTCAGGTCTATTTTTTAGGCGCTGGGTGACAGGCTCAACTTGCCCCTGATGTAGTATTTGGCCAAAAAATAACCACCCTATTGATGGTTAAATGCACTTGGGTGACACAGGCTCAGCCTGCACCAGATGTAGTATATGGCCAAAAAATAACCAGACTGTTGATGGTTAAATGCACTTCGGTGACACAGGCTCAGCCTGCAGCTGATGTAGTATATGGCCAAAAAATAACCAGACTGTTGATGGTTAAATGCACTTCGGTGACACAGGCTCAGCCTGCAGCTGATGTAGGATATAGCACAAAATAACCACACTATTGATGGTTAAATACACTTGGTGATAGCTTGTTCTGGTGCAACAGAAGCCACAAAATGGCCGCCGATCACCCCAGAAAAAAGTGATCTAAAAACGCTCTGGGCAGCCTCAAAAAAGTGAGCAAGTCGATATTAGCACTTCAATGATCCACAGCTGCAGATCGATCACAGAATGAAGTCTTTTGGAGGAGTTAATCTGCCTAATCTCGCCCTAACGTCGCAGCTGCAACCTCTCCCTATGCTTGAATCAGCAGAGTGACGTGCAGCGCTACGTGACCCAAGCTTATATAGAGGCTGGGTCACATGCTGCACTGGCCAATCACAGCCATGCCAATAGTAGGCAAGGCTGTGATGGCCTCTTGGGGCAAGTAGTATGACGCTTGTTGATTGGCTGCTTTGCAGCCTTTCAAAAAGCGCCAAGAAAGCGCCGAACACCGAACCCGAACCCGGACTTTTACGAAAATGTTCGGGTTCGGGTCCGTGTCACGGACACCGCAAAATACTGTTCGGGTTCGCTCATCCCTAGTCTTCAGATCAGGAGAGTAAATTAAAATGTCATCCAAGTAAACTACCACGAACCTCCCCACAAAATAATGGAAAATGTCATTGACGAATCGATGAAATACCGCTGGCACGTTCGTTAACCCAAAAGGCATAACCAGATTCTCAAAATGACCCTCGTGCGTGTTGAAGGCCGTTTTCCACTCCCCTTCCTTGATTCTGATCAGATTGTAGGCCCCTCTTAAATTCAACTTGGAGAACACCTTGGCTCCAACAATCTGATCAAAAAGATCGGAGATCAAAGGAAGAGGATACGGATCCCGGACCGTAATACAGTTCAATTCCCAGGAAATCCAAACAAGGTCTCAGCGATCCATCCTTTTTCTTTACAAAGAATCAACCCACTGCCACTGGCGGCTTAGATGGCCTAATATGACCTTTTGCCAAACTCTCGGCAATATACTTCCGCATGACCTCTCTTTCAGGTTGAGAAAGATTGTAAAGCCGAGACTTTGGCAACTTAGCCCCTGGGATAAGATTAACTGGACAATCATAGTCACGATGAGGGGGCAATTCCTGAGCCCCACCCTCCGAAAAGACATTTGCAAAATCTGAGAGATACAGAGGTAGAGCCGTAGTAGACACTCCAGAGGTAGATGTGCCAAGACAATAATCTGAACAAAATTCACTCCAACCAATGATCTGTCTTGCTTGCCAATCTATAATTGGGTTATGTTTGATCAACCACGGTAACCCTAAGACTATAGGAGCGGGCAAGTCCTTCATGACAAAACAAGACATAATCTCAACATGTGAATCACCCACCCTTAACATAATACCATGAGCAATATGAGTGAGACTCCTTTGAGAAAGAGGGGAAGAATCAATTGCAAAAACCAGAATCTCTCTTTCTAAAGTGCAAGTATAATTCAGTCAATGAATAATTCAACAAAAAAATTTCTTAAGTCTAGCGCCACCATAGCTGGAAGGAGAAAACGAGTACTACAGAGAGCTTGCATACCTGCTTGCTCCACCACTCCATTCACACTACCAAGAGTCAGGAATGTTTTATTTTCTCTTTCTTTAAGTAAACCTTTTTGTGATTCTTTCTCATCAACATGCGGTTTAACAAAAGGACAAGCAAAAATAAAATGACCACTTTTCCACAGTAATAACATAGTTTATGCAACCTCCTAAAGTCTCTACTACCAGAACGGAAAGATACCTGACCCAGCTGCATGGGTTCCTCCCCTACCCCAGAGTTACATGTAATATCACCCTGGGGAGCAGGTGAGACGAAACCACTCACAGAAGGGATCCCTTGCGCGGAGGGAGCCTTACACCTCTCCCTAATGCGTCTATCCAACCGTACTGCCAAAGACATAGCATTCTCCAAAGTATCCGGGTACTCATGAAAGGCAAGAGCATCTCTTAATCTCTCAGATAACCCCTGACAAAACTGACTACGTAACGCGGGGTCATTCCACTCTGACTCGGTAGCCCATCTCCTAAACTCAACGCAGTAAGCCTCTGCAGTATGTTCACCTTGTAATAAATTACGTAATTTAGATTCCGCCATCGAGACCCGATCTGGGTCATCATAAATTAATCCCAAGGCTTTAAAAAATTCTTCCACCGACCGGAGGGCCAGAGAACTGGGCAGCAGAGAAAAGGCCCAGGATTGCCCGTCCCCTTTAAGCAGAGAAATGATTATACCAACCCTCTGACTTTCATCACCAGACGAAGATGGACGCAGCCGAAAATACAACTTACATGACTCTTTAAAGCCAATAAACTCATCTACACCCCCTGCAAATCTATCAGGGAGAGCGACTTTAGGTTCCCCATAAATTTGACTTGCACCTGATGCCAGAGCATTCTGACACCGTGTGACCAAATTATGCAAATCCGCAACCTCTACGGATAATCCCTACATGCGATCAACTAGCACATCAATTGACTCCATCTCAAAACCGCTGAGAAATGGCACTCAAAGTATTGGCGAGTTATAATGTCACGGCGGACAGGATATCAGACACATAGAAAAATAAACAAATACGTTTCTAGGCGAGAAGCTGGGGATCAAGGTCACCTCCTGACAAATCCCTACCAGCTCTCCCTATTCTGCTATGCCCACATTCAGACCCTTAAGATGGGAACAATGTGTCCTCGTGCCTGGGCTGAAAACACCCCAAGGTCCCTAAGATGGTGAAAGGGGGATAGAGGCAGCCTGCTCCCTCAGAACCTGGAGGGACAGGCGTCTCTCTTACAGCCTAGACAGCAAACCACAAGAAAACAGAAACCAACTTATCTTTCAGAGCAGGAACAGCCAATCCTTCCTTCCTTCCTTGCTTTCACAAAGCCAGCCAGAAGCTATAACCCGCAAGGAACACTGGGAGTGGGTGTGATTTAAACTGAAACCAACAACCCCACCCAGTGCACCTGAAGGGAGGCGGATCTAGCTCGACTCCAAAACAAAACAAAAGGCTAGACATATGCTGCTAATCTGGCAGACCTCCCTACATAGCCTGAGCAGGGTATGACAATTTAAACTTGAAAGGAAACCAACGGTCAGTGGTCCTCAAACCGTTATAGGACGACGAGATGTGAAGATGGACGCCGGTGAGATCTCACACCCCTCATCTGACATCTCCCATGATGCTTAACATTTATCCTAAATCCTACCTGTCCCAGACACCACTAGGGGCAGCTAGCCGTATATGAAGTTATACATCTGGGTGTAGTGAGCTCCCCCTAGTGGCTGGTGCAGGATTCCCAAATTCTGTCAGTTAAGGCCCTGTGCTGGCAGTATTGTTTATTGAGGGCCCTGTGCTGAGAATTGGGGGCTTTCTGTTTGCAGTATTGTAAATGGGGACAATGTGCTGGCTCTGAAAATTGGGGTATTTTTTTTAAATGTTGTTAATTGGGGTATTTTACTGTCTTTTTGGGGGGTGAGTTCTGTATTCCTGACTCCTGGGCAGGATGAATTTAGAAATAAACATGTCATATATCTGTATAGGGTCCAGTACAACCCAGTCTGCACTATAGGGAAGATGTATCAGAACTGGTGCAAAGGAAAACTGGCTCAGTTGCCCATAACAACCAATCAGATTCTACCTTTCATTTTCCAAATGAGTTTTGAAAAATGAAAGGAACGATCTGATTGGTTGCTATGGGTAACTGAGACAGTTTTCCTTCATATAAGTTGAGATAAATCTCCCCTCTGTGTTATGTGCGGTATTACGTATATGGGCCCTTCTGCTATAAGGGACACTACAGATACCCAGTATATATACTACATGATCATATGTGATTATTATCCTCTTATATGTAACGTGAATGCCCGCCTTTTATCATCAGGACATTTTTTATGTTGATTCATTTCTTGATATATTTTTATAGTGATCAGAGCTCTGTTTTACTGATACAAAGCTCCAAATCCTCTGCACTGATATAAATGGTAACATTAGATCTGCCTGCAGACACCACAAGAGGGAGCTCAGGACTGATGACTGCCTGTACAGTATGCTTCTCTGCTCCCCTAGTGGTGGCTGCAGGCAGCTACAATTGATCATTTTATTCTAAGGTTTTGCAGGGTATTCGGAGCTCTGTATGAGGAAAGCTGATCTCTGACTGCCTGCTATAAAGATATATGAAGAAGTTATAAATGGTTCTTCAGGACTTCCATATTACTACCCTTAGGACCGGCCATCAGTGTCTGCTCACAAGGGTCCTACACCTGGGAGAACATTCACTGCCTTTATCAGATCTGTGACTAAGTCTCTTTTATGGGTTAACACATCGCACTATGATTTCTCCAATTCTGGACGAATACAGGATTGGAGCAGGCCGCACTTCTCTGGAGGTAAGTGGCTTCATTGTAATCTGACCCTTTGTCCTATCACCCATGAGGGGTGGTAAGTGGTCACTTACTGTATTCTCTTCTCTTTAGGACATCTACTGCCTCCAGCAGTGCATCTATGGCCTGGGACCCTTCTCAAGTGAGTATTTTTGGTAATAAGACTCGACTATAAAAACTTGATCTGAGCTCGAGGTTTAGACTGATCTGAAGTAAACTCATGATCTAGTTGTGTTCTCCCTGCAGCTTATCCCTGCACCGTGGAGGAGAGAGACCAACAACGTCTCATCTTTTCCATGAGATTCCTCCCGTCTCCAATCTTCAAGATGGAGGTGAGTGATTCTACTTTCTGTCATATTGTCCTCCAGATTCCTCCATGTTCTGTCTATAGATGTGAAGGTTTAATAGGAACGTCTCATAGATGAGTGACTGAATCTGTTCTTAGCGCCTCATGCCAACCAACCAAGAAGCTCAGAAGAAATACCTGCCTTTTTCATTGGAGGAAGAAGATCCAGAGCCGGCATTGATGAAGGCAAGCCAACTGTGCGAAGACCTGCTGGTGGAGAAGGCCAAGAGAGAGCGAGAGAAGGCAGAGACATCCCGGTAGCAGCAGGATGAGACTACTGAGAAGAAGCAGAAAAAAGAACAGAGGATGGTGAAACTGGATGTGAAGAGCAAGAACCTGAGAAGAGTTCAGAATCAGCCTGGAAGAAGACAGAAGATCCGCCAGCCAACCACCTTCCAGTATGTCAACACCAACCTGAGAGGAAAGAAGAACATCCTCTGGACCATCCTCTTCCAACCATTCTGCCGGTGAAGGATGGTAAGGAGCTGTAAGACCACCAGTAGCAACCAAATCTAAAAAAGAAAGTAAAATTAGAGTTATTAAATATTAATACTTAGGTAAAAGGGTAGTAATATAGTAATAAATCTATAACATTAGTAAAATTAAAAAAAATAACAACATGATTTTTAGAAAACTTAGATATAGAAATCAGGAGTTTTGATCCAGGGTTCTAGGACTGATCGCATTTTCTCGGGGTCGAGAAGGAATTATTCCCCTGTGACATGAATAGGCTAAATGTGTCCAGGTGCTTTTGCCTTCTTCTGGATCCACAGGATTAGGGATAGGGACCTAATTTAGGGATAGGGATCAGGGGGCTTGATCCAGGGTTCTAGGACTGATCGCCTTTTCCCGGGGTCGAGAAGGAATTTTTCCCCTGTGACACGAATGGGCTGAATGTGTCCAGGGTTTTTCGCCTTCTGGATCAACAGCTTTAGGAATTGAGACGTAATTTAGAGATAGGGATAAGGGGGTTTGATCCAGGGTTCTAGGACTGATTGCCTTTTCCCAGGGTCGAGAAGGAATTTTTCCCCTGTGACACGAATTGGCTGAATGTGTCCAGGGGTTTTCGCCTTCTTCTGGATCAACAGGTTTAGGGATAGGGACCTAATTTAGGGATAGGGATCAGGGGGCTTGATCCAGGGTTCTAGGACTGATCGCCTTTTCCCGGGGTCGAGAAGGAATTTTTCCCCTGTGACACGAATTGGCTGAATTTGTCCAGGGGTTTTCGCCTTCTGGATCAACAGGTTTAGGAATTGAGACATAATTTAGAGATAGGGATCAGGGGGTTTGATCCAGGGTTCTAGGGCTGATTGCCTTTTCCCAGGGTCGAGAAGGAATTTTTCCCCTGTGACACGAATTGGCTGAATTTGTCCAGGAGTTTTCGCCATCTTCTGGATCAACAGGTTTAGGGATAAGGACCTAATTTAAGGATAAGGATCAGGGGGCTTGATACATGGTTCTATGACTGATCGCCTTTTCCCGGGGTCGAGAAGGAATTTTTCCTTTGTTACACGATTTGGCCGAATAAATCCAGGGATTTTTGCCTTCTTCTGGATCAACAGGTTTAGGGATAAGGACCTAATTTAGGGATAGGGACCAGGGGGTTTGATCCAGGGTTCTAGGACTGATCGCCGTTTCCCAGGGTCGAGAAGGAATTTTTCCCCTGTGACACGAATTGGCTGAATGTGTCCAGGGGTTTTTGCCTTCTTCTGGATTAACAGGTTTAGGGATAGGGACCTAATTTAGGGATAGGGATCAGGGTGCTTGATCCAGGGTTCTAGGACTGATCACCTTTTCCCGGGGTCGAGAAGAAATTTTTCCCCTGTGACACGAATTGGCTGAATGTGTCCAGGGGTTTTCGCCTTCTTCTGGATCAACAGGTTTAGGGATAGGGACCTAATTTAGGGATATGCATCAGGGGGCTTGATCCAGGGTTTTAGGACTGATCGCCTTTTCCCGGAGTCGAGAAGGAATTTTTCCCCCTGTGACACGAATTGTCCGAAAGTGCCCAGGGGTTTTCGCCTTCTTCTGGATCAACAGGTTTAGGGATAGGGACCTAATTTAGGGACAGGGATCAGGGAGCTTGATCCAGGGTTTTAGGACTGATCGCCTTTTCCCGGAGTCGAGAAGTAATTTTTTCCCTGTGACACGAATTGGCTGAATGTGTCCAGGAGTTTTCGCCATCTTCTGGATCAACAGGTTTAGGCATAAGGACCTAATTTAGGGATAAGGATCAGGGGGCTTGATACAGGGTTCTATGACTGATCGCCTTTTCCCGGGGTCGAGAAGGAATTTTTCCCCTGTGACACGAATTGGCTGAATGTGTCCAGGGGATTTTGCCTTCTTCTGGATCAACAGGTTTAGGGATAGGGACCTAATTTAGGGATAGGGGTCATGGTGCTTAATACAGGGTTCTAGGACTGATCACTTTTTTCCGGGGTCGAGAAGGAATTTTTCCCCTGTGACACGAATTTGCTGAATGTGTCCAGGGGTTTTCGCCTTCTTCTGGATCAACAGGTTTAGGAATTGAGACCTAATTTAGGGATAGGGATCAGGGGGTTTAATTCAGGGTTCTAGGACTGATCGCCTTTTCCCGGGGTCAAGAAGGAATATTTCCCCTGTGACACGAATTGGCCGAATGTGCCCAGGGGTTTTCACCTTCCTCTTGATCAACAGGTTTAGGGATAGGGACTTTAATTTAGGGATAAGGATCAGAGGGTTTGATCCAGGGTTCTAGGGCTGATCGCCTTTTACCGGGGTCGAGAAGGAATTTTTTCCCTGTGACAAGAATTGGTTGAATGTGTCCAGGGGTTTTTGCCTTCTTCTGGATCAACAGGTTTATGGATAGGGACCTAATTTAGGGATAGGCATCAGGGGGCTTGATACAGGGTTCTATGACTGATCGCCTTTTCCCGGGGTCGAGAAGGAATTTTTCCCTTGTGATACGGATTGGCCGAATGTGTCCAGGGGTTTTCGCCTTCTTCTGGATCAACAGTTTTAGGTGTAGGGACATAATTAACAACAATAGGATAGCACTAGTATAATAAGGGGAATAATAGTAATAGTTCTAATACTCTAGTCTTATAATAAATAATAATAGTCATTAGTTTTAGTGTAGGAACCCACTTGAAGGAGGTCGCCGTGACGTGGAAAGTGATCCTATACATTTTGAAAACAATGTATACTAAGAACCTCCGGTCCATGGTTATAGCAGCATTAGATGGCGGTACAACATGTGGATTAGCACCCGTGGTGTTTCTTCTACACTTGTCACATTATGATAGATATCAGGAGGCAGGGCCAGCTCCAGGTTCATGTGGGCCCTTGGGCGATAAAGTCTCAGTGGGCCATTACGACATTTTGCATGGCGCTTACAGCAATGAAACTGTATGTATTATAGATTAAATACCTTACACAGAGCATGCTACAGAGCGGATATATGTGAATCAGTCCTTATGTGCTTATTTTATTTTCTACCCAATGTTTTAGTCCCTCACGTCTACTCACAGATAGGTGCCCGCTCACAGTAGGTATGCTAAGATATGTGCCTCCTCACAGTATATATGCCAAGATATGTGCCCCCTCACAGTAGTTATGCCAAGATATGTGCCTCCTCACAGTAGATATGCCAAGATATGTGCCCCCCTCACAGTAAATATGGCAAGATATGTGCCCCTCTCACAGCAGGTATGCTAAGATATGTGTCCCCTCACAGTAGATATGCCAAGATACAGTATGTGCCCCCCCCACAGTAGTTATGCCAAGATATGTGCCTCCTCACAGTAGATATCCCAAGATATGTGCCCCCTAACAGTAGTTATGCCACCGATTTTTATAGAGCAGATTCTTACGGACGCGGCGATACCTAATATGGGAAGTAAGGTGGGCAAAATTTTAATTTCGTCATAGTCTTTATTTTTATTTTTTTATGGCGTTCACCGTGCGGGCAAAGTAACATGACCGTTTTATATATCAGGTCATTACGGATGCGGTGATATCAAATATATGTAGGGAATTTTATTTTTTTCATTTAGTGTACTGTCCTGTATTTTCACTTTACAAAGTTTGATTAGACTTCTGCCTTTAGCAGAAGTCTAATCAGCACCATGGACAGCCTCTGATCAGCACCATGGTGCTGACACTCTGCAAACCACTCGGCCATTCTGAGAGAGGGTCCTCCAAACCACTCGGCAGATGATCGCGCGGTCCTCCAGTCCGCACTGCCACACGGCCGCACCTCCAACCCCGCCGCGCCCGCCGGCACATAACACAGAGGGCTGCTGGGGGGAAGGTTAAACATAAAATAAAGGCATTTTGAAGTTTCTGATCCCCGTGGTCACAGGGATCAGAAACCTCCCGAAAGCACTGCAAACCGCAGGTCTGAATTGACCACTGAGGAAGGGATGTGGAATCATCCCGAAACGCGTCTGGGATATCAGACACTCTGTTGAAACCTCCGTTGAAAGAATCTTTGCATGGCCATGCTATAAAGAGAAACTATTAAACTAAAGAACGAAACTCTGTAACAATTGAATCGCCCCAAACATCTGAGTGAGTACAGAGACCGGACGGAAGTCCCACTCGTAATATCGCAAGATCGGGCTAGATTGTCAGAGCCTGCAAGCTGTGAAGACGGAGCGGCGTCTCCAGCACATCGCTTGCAGTCTACTAAGGAAGAGATCTTCAAACAGAAATACCATAGGAGGTAAGATAACTCTTTCCTTAGCAAGGGCCATCCTCTATCTAGAGGTAAGAGTCGGGCTGATATTAGAGACTGTTTATATAAACCTATCACCTAACAGCTGAATACAGGCAATAGCATCAGTGTTTGATGCGGACAAGTACATGAACTGATACATTGATTTGGACGCCTCCACCTGTTATAGGAAGGATTACAAGCATATCAGCGTGCACGAATGTGCAGGGATCCAACAGGTGTCCCTCTCTTTCTTTCAATTATTTTTTAAGGCATATATGCCCTTATATTCACCATTCTTTGCACTTTATGGATATTGTTACATTTGCACTATCCTGATATCAGGAAGAATTTTTTCCATCACCAAAAACTTTTATTGTCACTAAGTCTTTTTATCACAATTTTTTACCTCAGGACACCATTGGAGAACTATTTATGCTGAGCTATTATCTCTTCCATTTCTTCCATTGTTCATATTGAATGCTATTTGCGAGAATCCTAACAGTGTCATATATAGGGTCGACCATTTAATTTTACGTGCTATAGAATTTTATTGTATTTTATATTGTATATGTATTATTTTTAACTAACGCAATATATTAAATCTGAGTAACTGCCATAGAGTGAGTGCTCGCTTCCTTTACCATTTTGTCATATCAATTACATTGAGGTGGGGTGTCCTCATTTTTTAGCTTGCAGCACCGTACCACCCGCTAACAGCAGTGAGCCACTTCATTCAATTTACTATAATACAGGATGTAACTCAGGATCAGTGCAGGATAAGAAATGTAATGTATGTACACAGTGACTGCACCAGCAGAATAGTGAGTGCAGCTCTGGAGTATAATACAGGATGTATCTCAGGATCAGTACATGATAAGTAATGTAATGTATGTACACAGTAACTGCACCAGCAGAATAGTAAGTGCAGCTCTGGAGTATAATACAGCATGTAACTCAGGATCACTACAGGATAAGTAATGTATGTACACAGTGATTTCACCAGCAGAATAGTGAGTGCAGCTCTGGAGTATAAGGCTACTTTCACACTAGCGTTCGGGGCTCCGCTTGTGAGCTCTGTTTGAAGGGGCTCACAAGCGGCCCCGAACGCATCCGTACTGCCCTAATGCATTCTGAGTGGATGCGGATCCGCTCAGAGTGCCTCAGTCTGGCAGCGTTCAGCCTCCTCTCCGCTCAGCAAGCGGACACCTGAACGCTGCTTGCAGCGTTCGAGTGTCCGTCTGGCCGTGCGGAGGCAAACGGATCCGTCCAGACTTACAATGTAAGTCAATGGGGATGGATCCGTTTGAATTTGACACTATATGGCTCAATTTTCAAACGGATCCGTCCCCCATTGACTTTCAATGTAAAGTCTGGACGGATCCGTCTGAAGCTACTTTCACACTTATAATTTTCTCTACAATATAATGCAGACGGATCCGTCCTGAACGGATCCCAAGTCTGCATTAAATGAGCGGATCCGTCTGGGCAGACCCCAGACGGATCCGCTCTGAACGCTAGTGTGAAAGTAGCCTTATACAGGATGTAACTCAGGATCACTACAGGATAAGTAATGTATGTACACAGTGATTTCACAAGCAGAATAGTAAATGCAGCTCTGGAGTATAATACAAGATGTAACTAGAAACAGTACAGGATAAGTAATGTATGTACACAGTGACTGCACCAGCAGAATAGTAAGTGCAGCTCTGGAGTATAAAACAGGATGTAACTCAGGATCACTACAGGGTAAGTAATGTATGTACACAGTAACTGCACCAGCAGAATAGTAAGTGCAGCTCTGGAGTATAATACAGGATGTAACTCAGGATCACTACAGGATAAGTAATGTATGTACACAGTGATTTCATTAACAGAATAGTGAGTGCAGCTCTGGGGTATAATACAGTCTATAATTCTGGATCAGTATGGGATAAGTGATGTAATGCATGTTCACAGTTGCTGATCTTTTTAGTATATTATAGCCATCTCTAGACTTTAATATGGTTTTGAGAAGAAACAACCTGTGTAATTTCTACGGGAGGCGGTGTGTGCCTTTCCTTCTGTATATTTGCTCTGTAGATTACATTGATATCAGCAGTGAGAAGCTGACGTGCTGATGCTTTACAGCCAGGTCCATAAATATTGGGACATCAACATAATTCTAACATTTTTGACTCTATACACCACCACAATGGATTTGAAATGAAACGAACAAGATGTCCTTTAACTGCAGACTGTCCGCTTTAATTTAAGGGTATTTACATCCAAATCAGGTGAACGGTGTAGGAATTACAACAGTTTGCATATGTGCCTCCCACTTTGCAGTCAATTACAGCCTGAAGTCTGCTGGGTTTCATCCCTGGTGATGGTCTGCCAGGCCTCTACTGCAACTGTCTTCAGTTCCTGCTTGTTCTTGGGGCATTTTCCCTTCAGTTCTGTCTTCAGCAAGTGAAATGCATGCTCAATCGGATTCAGGTCAGGTGATTGCTTCAAACATTCCACTTCTTTCCCTTAAAAAACTCTTTGGTTGCTTTTGCAGTGTGCAGTGGGGAGCGGAGAGTGCGGGCCACACCGGGTGACACTAGCAGGGCCAGCCCCCTGCATATGTCAGAACTTGCACACTTCTCATTTACAAATCGCATAGTCATCCTCAGGAGAGTGAGAGATGTGTCTGGGATTTGAACCCACAACCTTCTATATCAGAGGCAAAGCACTTAACCACACAGCTATAAGAGCTGCATAGCCACTGACTGAAAAAATATGAGACTTCAACTGTAGACTCTGTTATAGCTAGCTAAGTGTACATCTATACACATGACAGCTGCCCCAACACACCCAGCACTACTATATCTATATATGACAGCTGTCCCAGCACACACAGCTCTGCTATATCTCTATATATGATAGCTGCCCCAGCACACCTAGCTCTGCTACATCTAATACACATGACAGGTGCTCTACCATATCTCTATGTATGGTAGCTGCCCCAGCACAACCACCTCTGCTACATCTTTACACATGACAGCTGCCCAAGCACACCCAGCTCTGATACATCTATACACATGACAGCTGCCCCAGCACACTCAGCTCTGCTATATCTCTATACGTATATCTATCAACTTTATAGTAATACTTAGAGATATATAGATATAGCAGAGCTGAGTGTGCAGGGGCAGCTGTCATGTGTATAGATGTAGCAGAGCTGGGTGTGCTGGGGCAGCTGTCATATATAGAGATATAGTAGAGCTGAGTGTGCAGGGGCAGCTGTCATGTGTATAGATGTAGCAGAGCTGGGTGTGTGGGGCAGCTGTCATATATAGAGATATAGTAGAGCTGAGTGTGCTGGGGCAGCTGTCATGTGTATTAGATGTAGCAGAGCTGGGTGTGCTGGGGCAGCTATCATATATAGAGATATAGCAGAACTGAGTGTGCTGGGACAGCTACTATATGTAGATATATAGTATTGCTGGGTATGTTGGGGCAGCTGTCATTTGTATAGATGTACACTTAGCTAGCTATAACAGAGTCTACAGTAGAAGTCTTATATTTTTTCAGTCAGTGGTTATGCAGCTCTTATAGCTGTGTGGTTAAGTGCTTTGCATCTGATACAGAAAGTTGTGGGTTCGAATCCCAGCAGACACTTTTCTTAAATACAGGCTAAATTAGAAAACACAAGCACTGGCTCCATATATGGACATACAGCGCGGGACACAGGAAGAGGCTGCATTGCATCGCATCGCTGACATGGAGGTAAGTATAAGTGTTTTTTAATACCCGACTGTTACTGCCACATGGGGGGGTTGGCACTATGATACTGGCACATGGGGGGGTTGGCACTATGATACTGGCACATCGGGGGGAGGAGAGAGGCACTTGATACTGGCACTTGTGGGGGGGCGAGATGGCACTATGATACTGGGACATGGGGGGGAGGAGAGAGGCACTTGATACTGGCACATTAGGAGGGGGGAGCTGGCACTATGATATTGGAACATATGGTGGGTAAGAAGGAGAGAGGCACTTTATACTGGCACATGGGGGGAGATGGCACTATGATACTGGCACATGGGGGGAGAGGCTCTTGATATTGGCACTTTTAGGGGGGGTGGCACTATGATACTGGGACATGGGGGTAGGAGAGAGGCACTTGATACTGGCATATGGGGGGGGGGTTGACACTTGATACTGGCACATGGGGGGTGGGAAGGAGAGAGGCACTTAATACTGGCACATTGGGGGGGAGATGGCACTAGGATACTGGCACATGGGGGGGGGAGAGGCACTTGATACTGGAACTTTTTTTGGGGGGGGAGATGGCACTATGATACTGGGACATGGGGGGAGGAGAGAGGCACTTGATACTGGCACATGGGGGGGGGGGGGTTTGGCACTTGATACTGGCACATGGGGGGATTTGCACTATGATACTGGCACATGGGGGGTGGGAAAGAGAGAGGCACTTGATGCTGGCACATTGGGGGGGGGAGATGGCACTATGATACTGGCACATTGGGGGGAGAGATGGCAATATGATACTGGGACATGTGAGGGGAGGAGAGAGGCACTTGATACTGGCACATGATGGGGGGGCATCTATGGGGACATTTACTGGCACATTATTGAGGGGCATTATGGGGACACTAGGCCGGCAGCCTATCAGAGGCCGGACACTGAGGGCATCTACTGGGGCACTATATGTGGGGCATTTTATACTGGTACATTATGGGGGGCACTATCAGGAAGGGGGGAGAGGAGCACTATGGGGGAATTTACTGGGGGCACTATATAGGGGTATATTATACTGGGACATTATGGGGGCAATATGGGGACATTAGCTCAACTGGGGGCATTACAAGGGGGTATTTTTTGCACTGTCACATTATAAGGAGAATTATTACTACTGGGGGGGCATTATGGTGGGCTTTATTTCTAACCCATGGTATGAGCCCCCTAGTAGCAGCACCAGCCTCTCCCTGCTATGCTATCCCTCTGCCCCTTCTCCAAATCCTTATTATGAAATCTTTCTCATTAGGATAAAGCACAACATTAGCTCCACCGAGCCCCCGGCCAAAGTGTTGAAGTGGCGTCCGTGATCCCCAAGGGCCAAGCCAAGTAATTGTAAGTTTTCATGTGAAATATGTTTGTTATACACATATAGCATACACTGTGCCACGCAATATACATTATACCTCTACACTGTGGAGTCTGTTCTATAAGCACCATTGTTTTGTGGCGGCGGACAGAAAATAATCTGGAAGTGCCCTTCCCGAGACCAGGCTCTGACTGCTAGGGGGGTGGGGGGCTGCTGAGCTAACGGATGCCCTCCTACCATTTTCTACTGCACTGGGTGACACCAGCCCTAGCAACGCCACTGGGTCATTGTCCATATGCACTGTGAAGCGACGTCCAATGAGTTCTAAAGCATTTGGCTGAATATGAGCAGATAATATTGCCCAAAACACTTCAGAATTCATCCTGCTACTTTTGTCAGCAGTCACATCATCAATAAATACAAGAGAACCTGTTCCATTGGCAGCCATACATGCCCACACCATGACACTACTACCACCATGCTTCACTGATGAGGTGGTATGCTTAGGATCATGAGCAGTTCCTTTCCTTCTCCATACTCTTCTCTTCCTATCACTCTGGTATAAGTTGATTTTGGTCTCATCTGTCCATAAGTTTCAGAACTGTGAAGGCTATTTTAGATGTTGTTTGGCAAACTCTAATCTGACCTGCCTGTTTTTGAGGCTCACCAATGGTTTACATCTTGTGGTGAACCCTTTGTATTCACTCTGGTGAAGTCTTCTCTTGATTGTTGACTTTGACACACATACACCTACCTCCTGGAGAGTGTTCTTGATCTGGCCAACTGTTGTCAAGGGTGTTTTCTTCACCAGGGGAAGAATTCTTTGGTCATCCACCACAGTTGTTTTTTGTGATCTTCCGGGTCTTTTGGTGTTGCTGAGCTCACCGGTGCGTTCCTTCTTTTTAATAATGTTCCAAACAGCTGTTTTGGCCAGGCCTAATGTTTTTGCTATCTCTCTTATGGGTTTGTTTTGTTTATTCAACCTAATGATGGCTTGCTTCACTGATAGTGACAGCAATTTGGATCTCATCTTGAGAGTTGACAGCAACAGATTCCAAAATCAAATAGCACACTTGAAATGAACTCTGGACCTTTTATCTGCTCATTGTAATTGGGATAATGAGGGAATAACACACACCTGGCCATGGAACAGCTGAGAAGCCAATTGTCCCATTACTTTTGGTCCCTTAACAAGTGGGAGGCACATATGCAAACTGTTGTAATTCCTACACCGTTCACCTGATTTGGATGTAAATACCCTCAAATTAAAGCGGACAGTCTGCAGTTAAAGCACATCTTGTTTGTTTCATTTACAATCCATTATGGTGGTGTATAGAGCCAAAAATGTTAGAATTCTGTCGATGTCCCAATATTTATGGACCTGACTGTATATGATGATGGGGATTCTACATAGAATGTGAATGGAATAAATGCACAACTAGATATCTAGGGTATGAATATGTAACTTTCCTAATTTCTTACTGTGAGTCCAGATAGGGATGCAATATTATACCCCATCTGCTCTGATATCCTGGCTCCTGATCATCCTGCAAAACGGACCCTAAAGGGGCAGCACTTGTGCCAATGTGCCCAAAGTGGGCATTTCTGTACTGGCATGAGGCTCAAAATGTATTGTGAATGGGAAGGGACAGGGCATACTGGGTTTCAACCTGGTCAATTTATTGTTCCTTGTGGAAACTCAGCCCATAGGAGAAGACACCGTTTTAACTTTATATGCATGCCGATCATGTATTTCTCTTATATTCTACCGTCATATACATCCTTATGCCGCTGTCTCTTCTACATTACCCATATAGTTTCATCACATGTGGATAGGTTTCCATACCACCAAGTTAATTTCTTTCATACATGTTCCAGTATTTTATTTTGGAGTGCCCCCTTATGGCGTCTCTGGTAGTTGCATGCAGCCCCACGTCTGTAATGTGACAGGATGTTTCCTGTGGTCATAGTAATGCCCATATGGAGCTAAGCTGCAGTGTAAAGCAGGACAAGCAATGTGTCTCTACATCAGTGCATGAAGCTGACACAGAGACATTTACTATACCTGAGTGCACAGAGCAGGACATGGCGGCATTACACTATGTCGGTCTGCAGAGCAGAACTGGGGGTTCAGCACTGGAAATGAGGGGTTCACTTCACACCAAAACACATATTACTGACAGCACACTCACTTCTCACCTAAAGTCATCGTTTTTCGCAGAAGTCACTCTCATCATCCTCTACACTGTCACTTGCAGAGGAATGAAATCCCAACTCCCGTGGCACAGAACAAGCCAACTCAGCGCCCATCAATGAGACAACATAGAGCGCTAGTCGGGACTCCAGCGGGTGCAGAGCTAGCCACTGATGATGTACTGAGTAAAGGGGGGCCCCGAGGACAGGACAGAGGAAGCAGGGAGCTGGAACGCAGAGCCTGAGCCCCAGACAAGGGACTCAAGACAGGAGCGAGAATTAAGTGTAATTAGGAGGCAGGCCTTTTGTCCAAGACTGGGCCCCCTTCCTCCAGGGGTTCCATAGCAACTGCGTGGTCTGCCTCCGTTGGAGGTACATCGCTGACTCTACCTCTTAATATTTTTATTTTTTCTGTAGAAAAAATCTATATCATATAACCCTCCATGCACACAACCATATCTGTTTTGCGGTCTACAAATTGCGTATTCGCAAAAACAAAAATCTGGATATAGTCCATGTTACATCCACATTTTTGCACGCCTGTTGACTTCAAGGGGTATGTGGTCCAGATATAGTTTCTGTCGATACAAAACTTTCCCCTATCCACAAAATTTCTGGGACCACCACTGATCACGAGAACTGGATCCTGTGTCCACTTATGAATTAACCGCCTCTGGACCGCCTAACGCAGAATCGCGTTCCGGAGGCGGCAGCTCTGCGCACAGTCACGCATATACGCGAGATTTCCTGTGAAAGCGCGCACACAGGCGCGCGCGTTCACAGGATCGTAAGGTAAGCGAGTGGATCTCCAGCCTGCCAGCGGCGATCGTTCGCTGGCAGGCTGGAGATGCGATTTTTTTAACCCCTAACAGGTATATTAGACACTGTTTTGATAACAGCGTCTAATATACCTGCTACCTGGTCCTCTGGTGGTCCCCTTTGCTTGGATCGACCACCAGAGGACACAGGCAGCTCAGCAATAAGTAGCACCAAACAGCACTACACTACACCCCCCTGTCACTTATTAACCCCTGATCACCCCATATAGACTCCCTGATCACCCCCCTGTCATTGATCACCCCCCTGTCATTGATCACCCCCTTGTAAGGCTCCATTCAGACGTCCGTATGTTTTTTACGGATCCACGGATACATGGATCGGATCCGCAAAACACATACGGACGTCTGAATGGAGCCTTACAGGAGGGTGATCAATGACAAGGGGGGGATCACCCCATATAGACTCCCTGATCACCCCCCTGTCATTGATCACCCCCCTGTCATTGATCACCCCCCTGTAAGGCTCCATTCAGACGTCCGTATGTTTTTTACGGATCCACGGATACATGGATCGGATCCGCAAAACACATACGGACGTCTGAATGGAGCCTTACAGGGGGGTGATCACCCCATATAGACTCCCTGATCAACCCCCTGTCATTGATCACCCCCCTGTAAGGATCCATTCAGACGTCCGTATGTTTTTTACGGATCTACGGATACATGGATCGGATCCGCAAAACACATACGGACATCTGAATGGAGCCTTACAAGGGGGTGATCAATGACAGGGGGGTGATCACCCCATATAGACTCCCTGATCACCCCCCTGTCATTGATCACCCCCCTGTCATTGATCACCCCCCTGTAAGGCTCCATTCAGACGTCCATATGTTTTTTACGGATCCACGGATACATGGATCGGACCCGCAAAACACATACGGACATCTAAATGGAGCCTTACAGGGGGGTGATCAATGACAGGGGGGTGATCACCCCATATAGACTCCCTGATCACCCCCCTGTCATTGATCACCCCCCTGTCATTGCTCACCCCCCTGTAAGGCTCCATTCAGACGTCCGTATGTTTTTTACGGATACATGGATCGGATCCGCAAAACACATACGGACGTCTGAATGGAGCCTTACAGGGGGGTGATCAATGACAGGGGGGTGATCACCCCATATAGACTTCCTGGTCAACCCCCTGTCATTGATCACCCCCCTGTCATTGATCACCCCCCTGTAAGGCTCCATTCAGACATTTTTTTGGCCCAAGTTAGCGGAATTTGTTTTTTTTTTTTTTTCTTACAAAGTCTCATATTCCACTAAATTGTGTCAAAAAATAAAATCTCACATGAACTCACCATACCCCTCACGGAATCCAAATGCGTAAAATTTTTTAGACATTTATATTCCAGACTTCTTCTCACGCTTTAGGGCCCCTAAAATTCCAGGGCAGTATAAATACCCCACATGTGACCCCATTTTGGAAAGAAGACACCCCAAGGTTCCGTGAGGGGCATATTGAGTTCATAAAAGATTGAAATTTTTGTCCCAAGTTAGCGGAAAGGGAGACTTTGTGAGAAAAAACAAAAAAAAATCAATTTCCGCTAACTTGTGAATACCTTTGGGTGTCTTCTTTACAAAATGGGGTCACATGTGGGGTATTTATACTGCCCTGGAATTTTAGGGGCCCTAAAGCGTGAGAAGAAGTTTGGGATCCAAATGTCTAAAAATGCCCTCATAAAAGGAATTTGGGCCCCTTTGCACATCTAGGCTGAAAAAAAGTGTCACACATGTGGTATCGCCGTACTCAGGAGAAGTTGGGCAATGTGTTTTGGGGTGTCATTTTACATATACCCATGCTGGGTGAGATAAATATCTTGGTCAAATGCCAACTTTGTATAAAAAAATGGGAAAAGTTGTCTTTTGCCGAGATATTTCTCTCACCCAGCATGGGTATATGTAAAATGACACCCCAAAACACATTGCCCAACTTCTTCTGAGTACGGCGATACCACATGTGTGACACTTTGTTGCAGCCTAGGTGGGCAAAGGGGCCCACATTCCAAAGAGCACCTTTAGGATTTCACAGGTCATTTTTTACACATTTTGATTTCAAAATACGTCCCACACATTAGGGCCCCTAAATTGCCAGGGCAGTATAACTACCCTACAAGTGACCCCATTTTGGAAAGAAGACACCCCAAGGTATCCCGTGAGGGGCATGACGAGTTCCTAGAATTTTTTATTTTTTGTCACAAGTTAGTGGAATATGAGACTTTGTAAGGAAAAAAAAATAAAAAATCATCATTTTCCGCTAACTTTACAAAAATTAAAAAGTTATATGAACTCACTATGCCCATCAGCGAATACCTTAGGGTGTCTAATTTCCGAAATGGGGTCATTTGTGGGGTGTTTGTACTGTCTGGGCATTGTAGAACCTCAGGAAACATGACAGGGGCTCAGAAAGTCAGAGCTGCTTCAAAAAGCGGAAATTCACATTTTTGTACCATAGTTTGTAAACGCTATAACTTTTACCCAAACCATTTTTTTTTTTTTACCCAAACATTTTTTTTTTATCAAAGACATGTAGAACAATAAATTTAGAGAAAAATGTCACTGAAAGTGAAAAATGTCATTTTTTTACGAAAAAATCGTTAAATTTCGATTAATAACAAAAAAAGTACAAATGTCAGCAGCTATGAAATACCACCAAATGAAAGCTCTATTAGTGAGAAGAAAAGGAGGTAAAATTAATTTGGGTGGTAAGTTGCATGAGCGAACAATAAACTGTGAAAGTAGTGTAGTGCAGAAGTGTAAAAAGTGGCCTGGTCATTAAGGGTGTTTAAGCTAGGGGGGCTGAGGTGGTTAAGTGGCAGGTCGATCGTGCACATAGCTACTCTCCATGGGTCTGCTGGAGATAGTCGAGAACAATGCTCAGCTATTTCCTGAAGTCCCATAGACACTGAATGAAGCAGAAGGGAACATGATTGACCTACCATTCCATTTCTTCGGGGACACAGGATCCCCATTCTCATGATCATGGGGGACCCAGCAGTCCCCACCAATCAGTCCCACACTGTAGGTAAGGAATAAAAAAAATAAGCCTAGCTGTAAAACCAAGAAAGGCCATAACTATCTGAGCAGCAAGGGTCCGACACCCTGCACCCCCATCCAGTTGACTATGAAGATTCATAAAGAGGCTCAGACACACCACTACTTAATATACACTGACTTCTTTATTAACTGCAAGGTATCAAATATACAGTAGTTGTTCTCATTAGAAGTCAGGGCACTGGTCTTAAATGTGGCCCTGTTGATGATGGGCCTTTGACTCATGATGAGTCGGGCCTTCAGCACTCAGGAGAGGAAAAACCCCCAGTGGAGGAAACCTCTAGGGAGCCATGGCTGAAGGACTGCCCCTCCCCTAGGCGGTGGAAAACTGGTGAATGTCAAGTAGGTTGACTTCTGCAGAGACCAAGCCTGGAATCTGCCTTTTGATGCAGCAGGAAATGTACTTCTTTGGTGAATACATCTGTCTGCGGAAAGTCCGGTGATTGACAAGTCCAGTGGTTATTGCAGAGACCAAGCCTGGAATCTGCCTTTAATGCAGCAGGAAACTCACTACTTTGGTGAATACACCTGTCTGCGGAAAGTCCGGTGAATGACAAGTCCAGTGGTGAATGCAGAGACCAAGCCTGGAATCTGCCTTTGATGCAGCAGGGAACTCACTTCTTTGGTGAATACATCTGTCTGCGGAAAGTCCGGTGAATGTCAAGTCCAGTGGTGAATGCAGAGACCAAGCCTGGAATCTGCCTTTGATGCAGCAGGAAACTCACTTCTTTAGTGAATACGTCTGACTGCAGAAAGTCCGGTGGGTGAGTGCAGAGACCGAGCCCGGAATCTGCTTCTTGCTGAAGTGCAGGTCATCTGATCCTGACATGGTGGCCACCATGTCGCTGACTTGTGGTAGAGTCATCACCTCCAGCTGTATCCCATATTCATTGCAGGGACACAGTGAGACCCCCGCTCAGGTACAGTGATCTGCAGATGCAAAAAATATAACTAATTATGACTGAACATGGAAGAACGAAAGATTACATGTAAGTGACACACAATTTACTGTATTAAACTTGGGCCCATGTTTCTAACAGCGATACCAACGCTTATCAATGTCATTGACTGTTATAGCTGTTATTCTTGTTCTGGGACCCACTGCTGTATCCAACATAAACAGAATACACCTTATAAGCGTGGGATGATTTATTTTCATATATTTTTGGAGCTCAGGAAGGTTTGGAGCTCAGTTTTCCTGATACAAATCACCAAAACCCCTGCTTTCTTACACACTTCCATAGTTAAAATTCTGGGAGCCATTGCTCAAGGTGATCTACATATCAAGGTCAATGGGAGCTCCCCCTAGTGGCGACTGTAGGCAGATAGAATTTTGTATCAGGCGATTTGATGATTTTCCACTAATGTCAACTGCTCTAATCATCTTCGTGGAGAATCTAAACCCTACATTATTCTGTGTCATCACTCTGGTGTCTCCAGAATTTGGCATCATGTCTATTATTATTATGAGCTCCTGGTATAAATCGCATCATATTTTATGACTCCTGTAACAAGGATCTTACCTTATTTAGGGCTCTTTTTGGTTCTTAAGGCCAATACCTTCTAGCAGGGGTCACTGGTGAAGATCAGGAGATGGTTTCTTCTGCACCTCATTTTGTCTCAGACCTCTAGTGATCCGATCTGCTGCAATTGCCTTCTTAACCCCAGGCTGTTTTCATTTCCATGGTGACCAGTGGATACTGCTGTGACCAAATTATGCAGAAAACAATATCAATATACACAATGAGGATACAAGGTCTCCTCATGGATGTGGTCCCTATCATCTGATAGTCTGACAAATGTTCCTGGGACACAACTGCCTGATAATCGGGTCTGTAGGACCGAGTTAACATAATAAACTAGGCTACCCCCCCCCCCCCTCATAAATAGGTATAACTATAGACACAGCAAAGTTATGGGGCCCATAGGCAAAAAGGCCAATGTTTGTGGGGTGTGATTACCCCGAACATTTGGTGTTGTCTAAGTACTTTCTACACATACATATATTATCACATGAGAAGACATTATTACAATCCGTACACGGAAATGATCAAACTTAGAATAGTCACTTACCGATGCCAACAAGTCTGTGGGTTGTAGACCAGTGCCATGGGCCAGCGGTTGTAATCTGGGATTGGGTAGAGACTGCAGCTTTGGTGAAGTAGAGGATCCAGGTCTGTTTCGGTAATATCAGGCTTCTGGTCAGGGCGATCTCTTGGCCCATCATAGACTCGACATGTCGTGAAAGACATGGAGTCGCTAATTGACCTTTTTGGGAAAGCCTGTGATCCTGCCATTCTGTAGGCAGGATATTAGATGGTCTCTCATCACATCGTGCTGGAAGATCGCTGTGGGTTCACCGTCATCTGCCAGAAACTCAAAGGCAAATGCTATGGCGAACACCCCACAGTCATAGGTGTTTCTCTGCTGATCCACGTTGAGACATTTTAGATTTTTCAGGGGCTCATTGACCACTACACTGTAGATGTTATTAATCTGCTCGCAAACAGATAGAGGCAATTTGCTGGTCTTGATGCTGTCGGCCACTAGGATGTCGCCATTTTTGAAGCAGGTGGTCAGCCAGTGCACCCTGTCCTCGTCGTAGTGGATTTGTACGGCCTTCTTTAGCACACTGTACCCTGGAAAGAGAATAGCAGCGGCGGGCTGCAGGCCATCAAAGTCCCCAAACTGATTCTGCAGGAGATCCTGGGCCTTATTAATGATGTCATCATCCAGCATGCCTTCCTGGCCGCTGCTCTTCAGGATGGATAAATGCTTTGGAGACAAGTTGTTCTGTGCTCTCCGGGTATAGGCCATCTCCACTTGTGATGTTCCCAGCTCCGGGCTTCCTACATCTTTGGTAGATGGAGCGGACATGTTTTCTGCCGCAGCTCTTTTGGCTGGTGGAAATGTCCCGGACTGACTGTCATTGGAGGTTGGTGCTTTCCGTTTAAGACTGGCTTTGGAAGCTTCACGAGATGCCTTTAAAAGGTCTTCAGCAGACTCAGCCATTTTCTTGTCCGATGTTTTAAGGGTCTCAAAATTTAAAGAGACATCATCCTTCATTGCTGTGTGTTGTTTTTGACGAGTCTTTCTATTGCATCGTCGCTTACAGCTCTTTGGTGTTTTTTTAGAAGGTGGTGCTTTGTGGTCAAGGAATGGCTCCACAGTATCAGCGTCCCGAGGTCTTTTTTGTGGGGGTTCCCCATTTTCTGTTTTTTCTCCCAGGGACATGCCTTGTGGTATTAGGGGCCCCTCATGTGCAACGTTTGGATCAGCAATAAAAATAGTTGGTGTCTTCTCAGCTATGTCATGGCGGATGACGTGGTTTTTGCGTCTTAAGGCAACTGACCTGAAGAAGCTCCTGACCTGTGTCATGATGGTTGATTTCTTGGCCAGGAAGCTGGAGTTCCTCATCAGAGTCCTCCATTTTTGATTCAGTTTCCTGAATCGGGTCAGAAGGAATGAGCCAATCGACATGCAGGATGAGAGAGAGTTGACCAGCAGCCGCCGATCAACATACCGCAGACGCCTATGAATCCTCATGATGGCGTTCAATCTTCTTTCTGAAGTTGTGTGCATCCAACATGGAGTCCCACCTTCACAAATCCATCATTGTGATGTCATCCAGTGACATCACGGCTGTAGGCCCAGTTCTAGAACATTCTATGCAAATGTGGTGACATCACAATACTCAGGATGAAGGCTAGATTATTTTAATATGTTAATGAACTAAGATATATGGATAGTGTTTGTTTAATGGATGCAGATTTTCAGTTTTCTATACATTGATTTTTACCTTAACAGTAAATTTTCTGCTTCACATTTTTAGTTTGATTTGGTGGCTGATTTTTTTTTTTGATCTGTATAGTTCCAAAACTTTAGATAGATCTTTATATTATATGAAACACTCTAATCCTTTAAATAAAATTACAGAATTTGAGGCGCAGATGCTGCAGAACCTCTTTTCTGAAAAGTAAGGAAGAGATTCCGTCCACCGTTGATTGCTTGGATAAGGCCTCGTCCTTCTCATCAGAAGGTCTGCAGTATGTGAGATTGGTGATTGGTGATTACGAAGGGGTTGTCCAAATTGTAGATTACATTTCATTTCGGCCGCCGATTGACACCAGAGTTATATGCAAGTGGTACGCCGCAATAATACGCCCCCAAAGAAGTCTATGGGGCCTTACTGTACCCAAGAGCGTAAGTAGGCGCAAAATTTGGAAACACCCCAAGCAACTTCCCCAAAACCTCTCCTCCTGCATTGAGTCCTGCACAGTTCAGGAGGAGGAGTCAAGAGTTTACTAATCAATGGCTGATGAAAGCACCTCCCCCTTATTAATGCCCTGCCATCTACATGCAGATAGTCCTCTTCTCTCTGAGGGTTTGTGTCCCTGTAGTTTATAATCTTCTGTCCTTACTGTAACCTGATCATCTCTCCACATACTTACCTTCCACTTACACACAGCAGCAAAATTGAACAGGCAGTGCTGCAGTGTAAAGCATGAGGGAGATACAGAACAGCAGACCAAGTTTATATGGAGACAGGACCTCCTATACACAATGCAGCTAAGCTGCAGTCACTGATCATTATGATTATGGATGCTGATGTTTAAGCCGAGAGTGGTTGTTTTATGGCTGATGATCGGTGATTGACATACGACCCCGTTGGTAAGTTATCTGCTTATTTCAGGTTATTTTCCTGTGCCCCCCCCCCCTCCCCATTAAAGATAACTGTCTTTGTATCTTAGCACTATATGGTATTATTTTGGAGGCTGTATATGACGGTCTTGTCTTAGCACTCCACGGTGGTATTACACAGGCGTTATATGGCAGTATTATTTTAAAATTATATGTTGATAATTAGGGTTGAGCGAATCGAGCTTAGGATCATCAATCCAAAGTCGATTCGCTCTAAAATTTTGTTTTTAATGTAGTTTCCGTACAGAATTTATAATGTATTGGTTCTACATAGACAAAATTCGTCTTGGCTGAAGTCGCGCAAGACTTCAATGAAAGACTTCAGTAAATTAGGAATCCAAAGTCGGGTTCAATACCGAGGTACCAGCCAGTACCAAACCCGAATTCGGATTCCTATTTTAAAATGTTTTTAAAGACGTAGAAAGGAATACTGAATGAATTCAGTGAAGTCTCGCAACTTTGGCCGATACGAATTTTGTCTACACAGAGCCAATACATTTTAATGCTGTACAGAGACCGCATTAAAAAGTAGGCTCAACACATATTCATTATGTGTGGGACGCTTTGAAGGCCCATATAAGGGGCTTATATTTCAGTAAAATTAATAGGTTTAGAATGGAAGTATGGCGCAGGGAACAACAACTGACAGACTCAATAAGGAGTTTACGCGCCGCATTAATTGACTCCCACACGGAGCAATACATCAATCAGTTAAAGGAGGCTAATTTACAGCTTAAGACGCTCCTCTATAAAAAAGCACAACATAAGCTCCTATTCCAAGGCCAGAATCGTTTTTGCGAATCTGGTAAAACGGGCAGGTTTTTGGCTTGTTTGGTGGCCAACCAGAGAGAGGCTACCAGTATAAGAGAAATTACGAACTCACAGGGTGCTGGTGTGAGATCTGCAGAGGAGATAAGGGAGGAATTTGTGAAATATTATTCTACCCTTTATAAATCTGAGTCTATGTTCAGTCGTACTGACATGGATCAATATCTTCAAAAATTAGAGCTCCCCCAGTTATCTGTTCAAGATAGAGAGATGTTGGACTCCCCCATTCTTTTGGAGGAACTCCAGGCGACTCTTTCCTCCCTAAAATATAATTCAGCTCCCGGCCCAGACGGATTGCCGTTTGAAATATATAGGTACCATGCCAAATCACTCTTGCCGATCCTGCTTCTAGTTTTGAATGAATCCTGCGCATCCGGCTCTTTACCCCCATCATTTAGAGAGGCAGTGATTATCTTGGTCTTAAAAAAGGAGAAGGATCCATGCGATATGGGGTCATATAGACCCATATCACTCCTAAATACGGACTATAAGATTTTCGCAAAAATCTTGGCTAATCGTCTGAAGAGGGTTATAGCGTGTCTGGTACACCCCAATCAGACGGGCTTTATCCCGGGACGTCAAATACAGATCAGTCTATACAGGGTTTATTTGAATTTGTCTGTTGGGGGCAGTATGGACCACTCCATTCTGTCCTTAGACGCCGCGAAGGCATTTGACAGGATGGAGTGGCCTTTTTTGTGGGCTACGATGTCCCATTTTGGCCTTGGGAATCTGTTTCTGGAAATGACCCAAATGCTATATGAACATCCAGTTGCATGTATCAGTATCAACGGTATTAGTTCTTCCCCTGTTATGATGCGGAGAGGGATGAGACAGGGTTGTCCCCTGTCTCCTCTCCTCTTCGCTCTTTGTATTGAACCGTTGGCTTGTCGGATTCGCTTAGATAGTCGTATAGATGGCTTCGGGGTGGCGGGAGTGAGCAATAAAATAAGCGTATATGCTGACGTGATTCTGTTCCTGGATCAGGGATGGAAAATTCTCCCCTATGTGATAGAGGTAATAGAAGACTATGGTAAACTATCAGGCTATAGGATCAACTGGACAAAGTCACCGCTCCTCCCGCTGAACCGGAAAGCTGTAGATGAAGGGAAGCGAGTTCGTGTTTTGGTCCCAAACGACACCTTGGATTATTTGGTGGTTAAGATTGGGGTTCCTATAAATAGGTTTTATGAGCTTAATTTGGCCCCGGTTTTGAATAAAGTCAGGGCCAAAGTCAGCACTTGGCGGAAATTGATACTGGCACAGACGGATCGAATAGCACTAAGATGATTATTTTACCGATAGTCTTGTTCCCGTTGTGCGCCTCCCCCATCTGGATCGATGATATCTTCTTTCATAGACTGGAGACTTTGATCAACGATCTAATTTGGGGAAGGAAGAGGGTGCGTATAAAGCAGAGATATCTATGGTTGTCGGAGGCAGATGGTGGGCTGTCATTACCTTTTTTTCAAGGTTATTATTTATGTGCACAGATTCAGCGTTGTTGTTATTCGAAAGAGAGCTTACTTTCACGATATTTGACTAAAGTTTTTGATAAACCAATAGAGAATATCTTTGCATGTTTGGAGACTGGGTTTATGGGAATGAGGAAGTCCTTGCTGATCCCTTGCTCACTACAGAGGGTGTGGAACAGACTGAAGGAGATCCTTAAAGTTTCCGGTCCGTTTGTTTTCACCCCTTTGTGGCAGAACGGGGGGCTGGAGGAGTTCTTCAAAATTACAGATTTTGGTTATTGGTAACGTAATGGTATCAACAGGGTGTCTCACCTTTTTTATGTGGGTCGTTTTAAATCACTTTCGGAATTTGGTTTTACCGATAGTTCACCATTAGATTTATTTATGTATGCACGATTGAAACATATATTTGAAGCCTCTAGGAATAGGGGTCGCATTTTCCCACGAGAGAATATATTTTTTGATTTTTGTGACGCTCAGAAGTACGAAAAGGTGAAGATATCTAGATTATATGCTAAACTCCGAATGGCACTGGCAACTGTAACACCTTTTAAAAGCCCAAGTAAGTGGGAGCAAGAGTTGAATTGCCCCCCACTACAGTGGTCCACTATTTATAGGAATGTGAGAAAGGCGACAGTTTCCAGTCCGCATAGGTTAATCCAATTTAAGATCCTCCATAGATTGTATTATACGCCCAAAATCCAAGGAAAATTCCCCCAAAATAAAGACCGGGATTGTTGCTGCTCTAAATGTGGATATGTTAACGCAAACTATGTCCATCTGCTTTGGAGCTGCAGTAAAATAAAAAAATATTGGGATGAGGTTTTCTCTACCCTACAAAAGGAGTCTTCAATGAACTATAACCCAGGGATTTTGATAGTGATCTTTGGAGATTATGGGTCAGAAGTGGAAGTCCCGCCCCAGGTCAGACGGATTTGGATGAGGGGATTGATGGTGGCTAAAGCTATATTGATAAAGTATTGGGGCTCTGTCTCCCCGCCCTCGACAAGGGAGTGGGGTTCATATCTTCAACAAATTAGAATATATGAGGATATTGAAAGGAAACGGAGAGTTGCACGCAGAACTTCATAGCTATATTTAATACTGATATTATTCTATACTTGAATGAATGGAGTGGACGACAGCCAATGGGGGCGGGGGGGCTGCTGATATAGTTATTTTTCTTATTATCGCAGGGGTGAATTTAGGATGATGTGTAGAATTTCTTTATAATGATGTTTATGATTGTCATACTAGGTACACCGATGTGACTAATATTGGTTTATGTATTAATATTATGATCTGAAAAAAAAAAAAAAAGTTTATTCTTCTGATCTCTGATCCGAAGCTCTATTGGCTCAACCCTAGTGATAATATGCAGGCTGTATAGCATTATCATGGCAGTATATGGTGGTATTATACAGTTTGATTATGGCATTATTATGTTAGCGCTATATGGTGGTATTATGCGGGCGGTATGTGGCAGTATTAACTTAGCACCATATGGATATTTTCTGTAGCCTATAAATAACAGTATTATGTTCTCACTATATGGTGGTATTATATAGGCTGTATATGACACTATTATCTTGGCAGTACATGGTGGTATGATACCGGCTGTATATGGTGATATTACGTTATCACTATATGGTGGTATTATATAGGCTGTATATGACACTCTTATCTTGGCAATATATGGTGGTATTATACAGGCTGTGTATGGCAGTATTACTTTAGTAGTATATGGTGGCTATATACCGGCTGTATATGGCGGTATTACTTTAGCAGTATATGGTGGTTTTCTTCTTATTAGTCATTGTAGCCATCCACAATCCTGTACACCCCATGTGACAACCCTTTGGGGGGATCTGCACTGGCGGCCGTATTAGTTGTCACCCAAGTTTTCTAAAACCAGCTTGTGGATAAGTCATGGAGGCCTAGAAGTAAGTATATACTATATCAGTACGTGTCACATATATTCCTGAGATCTGGGTGATGATGATGATGATGATATATCACAGGGTGTGTGGCCGGAAGATCTTCCAGCTTCCTGATCACTGTCACAGATTGGAGCCAATGGTGAAGACATAATTGACATCTTTTACCAACAGCAGAATTTTTGACGAATATTCCTCTATCAAAATCAGTTACATAATCAGAGATGCAAAATAACCTGGTCAGGAAGGGGTAAAAACATTTATCAAAACCGTAATTGTAGATTTCGATGCTTCTTGGCATATAATAGTGTAATAATATGTAGGATATAACACTGATCAGATATTACACCCCCTGGTGGATGAGGAGTGATAGCAGCCGATCCCCGCAGATTATCGCCACAGCTTCATGATATCTCACATACAGGACATGCACTGCAGTGAGATAACAGCGTCCTGTCCCTTTAAATTTCCTCTTCCAGATGTCACTGCTCAGCAGCCAATGGGATCGCTGGATTTATGTCACGGCGTACAGGATATCAGACACATAGAAAAATAAACAAATAAGTTTCTAGGCGAGAAGCTGGGGATCAAGGTCACCTCCTGACAAATCCCTACCAGCTCTCCCTATTCTGCTATGCCCACATTCAGACCCTTAAGGTGGGAACAATGTGTCCTCGTGCCTGGGCTGAAAACACCCCAAGGTCCCTAAGATGGTGAAAGGGGGATAGAGGCAGCCTGCTCCCTCAGAACCTGGAGGGACAGGCGTCTCTCTTACAGCCTAGACAGCAAACCACAAGAAAACAGAAACCAACTTATCTTTCAGAGCAGGAACAGCCAATCCTTCCTTCCTTCCTTGCTTTCACAAAGCCAGCCAGAAGCTATGACCTGCAAGGAACACTGGGAGTGGGTGTGATTTAAACTGAAACCAATGACCCCACCCAGTGCACCTGAAGGGAGGCGGATCTAGCTCGACTCCAAAACAAAACAAAACAAAAGGCTAGACACATGCTGCTAATCTGGCAGACCTCTGTACATAGCCTGAGCAGGGCATGACAGTACCCCCCCTTCTACGGGTGACCTCCGGACACCCCGGCCCAACCTTATCCGGGTGGGATCTGTGAAAAGCCCTCACCAGTCGGCTGGTACTAACATCCCGAGCTGGAATCCACATCCTTTCCTCAGGGCGGTATCCCTTCCAGTGTACCAGGTACTGAAGGGAACCCCGAAGAACTCTTGAGTCAAGAACCCTGGAGATCTCTAACTCTAAATTTCCATACACCAGAACTGGAGGAGGAGGCAATGGCGATGGTTCCACCGGTTTAACATATTTTTTCAGTAAAGACCTGTGGAACACATCATGGATCCTCCAAGTCTGCGGAAGATCCAGCCAAAACACTACTGGATTGACTACCGCAGATATTTTGTACGGTCCAATAATGTCACTACCAGAGCTTTGGGACGTTCTCACAGCTCTGTTTCTCCACCCCTGTGATGATGTCACTACTAGAGCTGGGAGGAGTTCTCACTGCTCTGTTTACTTTTGGTTTCCTTCCTCCCAGCTGTTCCTCATGCGTTTGATTTCCCTCTCTTTATATCACCCCTCCTCCTATTGTAGGGCGTGGATTATAGTTCTCATTTCAGTTGTAGCTCTTGCTTTAGTATCTTCACTTGTAGCTATCAGTTCACTGGACCTGTGTTCTGCTGCAGCAAGCACTCCGGATATTGCCAGCTGTCCTTGGATCCGTCTTCTCTGCGGCTGCAACACCTTCAGCTAAGTGTACAGACATTGTTGTGTACCAGATCATTTTCTGACTGGATCTGAGGTGGCCACGGTTCCCTCCATATACTGAGTAGGGCACCGGTGGCCGTGCCCCTTCCACTATTGTAGGGGTTACAGTGGTCATTAGTCTTAGGTACGTGGGCATGCCTCGTTCCGCCATTTGGATCCGGGCATGTGCTTAGCAGCATAGGGAGAGCTTTGAGGGTCTGACAGGGGTCACCTTTTATCCTCCCTAGTTTGGGTCCGGTCAGTAGCTCTTTTACTGTGTATACTATTGTTGCTCACATACAGCCGTGACAAATAAATCTTGGACCCAGTTTCCAAGATGGTACTCTAAGTTTAATATTTTTAGTAGATAACCACACCAGATCACCCACACACAGGTCCGAACCAGTCATACGTCTCTTGTCAGCCATTCGCTTATACCTCTCACCCATCTTCTCCAAATTCACTTGGATCCTCCGCCAGATAGAAGACAAGGCAGAAGAAAATCTCTCCTCCTCTGGCATCCCAGAGGAACTAGTCCCAGAAAAGGTACCAAACTGAGGATGAAAACCGTATGCGCCAAAAAATGGCGACTTACCTGTAATAAAGTCCACAGACAAGTGCGTCCAAGGACGAGACGGAATAGACAAAGGGAGAAGTGAACCATCAGGTCGAGTATGAGCAACCTTTGACCGTGCACAGGTTTCACAAGCTGCCACATAATCCTCAACACTCTTACGTAACCCGGGCCACCAGAACCTCCGGGACACCAGATCAAAGGTGGACTTACCACCAGGATGTCCAGCAAGGACAGTATCGTGATGTTCCTTGAATACCTTGTATCGCAGTCCATCAGGAACAAACAACCTCCCTGGGGGACAAGAACCAGGAGCCCCCTCCATCTCCAATTCGGGGTACAGAGCGGAGACCACTCCAAATCAGAGCAGGATCCTCTGAATCACATCCCCCAGGAAAGCTGCGAGACAACGCATCTGCCTTGACGTTTTTAACCCCCGGACGAAAAGTAACCACAAAATTGAACCTGTTAAAAAACAGTGACCATCTGGCCTGTCTAGGGTTCAGACGCTTGGCAGATTGCAGGTAAGCCAAATTCTTATGATCCGTATAAACTGTAACGGGGTGAGACGCCCCCTCCAACCAGTGATGCCATTCCTCAAAGGCCAATTTGATGGCCAGCAATTCTCTATCTGTAGTGTCCCACTAGGTGAAGGTGGGCACTGCACAAAAGGAGTTAATGTGTCTTGATTGCATTTACACTGCGTGCAGAATTATTAGGCAAATGAGTATTTTGACCACATCATCCTCTTTATGCATGTTGTCTTACTCCAAGCTGTATAGGCTCGAAAGCCTACTACCAATTAAGCATATTAGGTGATGTGCATCTCTGTAATGAGAAGGGGTGTGGTCTAATGATATTAACACCCTATATTAGGTGTGCATAATTATTAGGAAACTTCCTTTCCTTTGGCAAAATGGGTCAAAAGAAGGACTTGACGGGCTCAGAAAAGTCAAAAATAGTGAGATATCTTGCAGAGGGATGCAGCACTCTTAAAATTGCAAAGCTTCTGAAGCGTGATCATCGAACAATCAAGCGTTTCATTCAAAATAGTCAACAGGGTCGCAAGAAGCATGTGGAAAAACCAAGGCACAAAATAACTGCCCATGAACTGAGAAAAGTCAAGCGTGCAGCTGCCAAGATGCCACTTGCCACCAGTTTGGCCATATTTCAGAGCTGCAACATCACTGGAGTGCCCAAAAGCACAAGGTGTGCAATACTCAGAGACATGGCCAAGGTAAGAAAGGCTGAAAGACGACCACCACTGAACAAGACACACAAGCTGAAACGTCAAGACTGGGCCAAGAAATATCTCAAGACTGATTTTTCTAAGGTTTTATGGATTGATGAAATGAGAGTGAGTCTTGATGGGCCAGATGGATGGGCCCGTGGCTGGATTGGTAAAGGGCAGAGAGCTCCAGTCCGACTCAGACGCCAGCAAGGTGGAGGTGGAGTACTGGTTTGGGCTGGTATCATCAAAGATGAGCTTGTGGGGCCTTTTCGGGTTGAGGGTGGAGTCAAGCTCAACTCCCAGTCCTACTGCCAGTTTCTGGAAGACGCCTTCTTCAAGCAGTGGTACAGGAAGAAGTCTGCATCCTTCAAGAAAAACATGATTTTCATGCAGGACAATGCTCCATCACACGCATCCAAGTACTCCACAGCGTGGCTGGCAAGAAAGGGTATAAAAGAAGAAAATCTAATGACATGGCCTCCTTGTTCACCTGATCTGAACCCCATTGAGAACCTGTGGTCCATCATCAAATGTGAGATTTACAAGGAGGGAAAACAGTACACCTCTCTGAACAGTGTCTGGGAGGCTGTGGTTGCTGCTGCACGCAATGTTGATGGTGAACAGATCAAAACACCGACAGAATCCATGGATGGCAGGCTTTTGAGTGTCCTTGCAAAGAAAGGTGGCTATATTGGTCACTGATTTGTTTTTGTTTTGTTTTTGAATGTCAGAAATGTATATTTGTGAATGTTGAGATGTTATATTGGTTTCACTGGTAAAAATAAATAATTGAAATGGGTATATATTTGTTTTTTGTTAAGTTGCCTAATAATTATGCACAGTAATAGTCACCTGCACACACAGATATCCCCCTAAAATAGCTAAAACTAAAACAAACTAAAAACTACTTCCAAAAATATTCAGCTTTGATATTAATGAGTTTTTTGGGTTCATTGAGAACATGGTTGTTGTTCAATAATAAAATTAATCCTCAAAAATACAACTTGCCTAATAATTCTGCACTCCCTGTAGTGTCATGTGTATGCATTTTCCCTATGTTAGCTGGGTGTCAGGCCTGTAAGGGTGCAGTTTAGCCTCCCGGGCGTTAGAGGGAGCCAGAGAGCCCTGGTTATATATAGGTAGGCCCAGACAGGGGAAGGTAGTTCATTCCAGGGGACTAGAGGAGTTACTTCGTCTTCCTGAAGCTCCTGAGGCTAGGATTAGCTCAGTTGAGACACCCCAGTAGAAGGACAGAACCTCCTGGGAGAAACCTGCAGTCATTCTCAAGCCAAGTAAGGATATTTCCAGCCAAGATAAGTAACCTAATAGGCAGAGGAACTATAAAGCAAAGCAAGGATTAATACGAGAGGAAGATATATATTTACCAAGGATTTAAGCCAGCATTTAGGCATCCGGGCCTTGGGATAGAAACCAGACAGGAGTTCTAAAAGAACAGTGTACACTATTTCTGAGGAAAGGTACAACCTGATTCTGAGTGTGTTGTGGATTTACCCTCTGAGTATCTTGCATGATCAATACCTGCCATCTTGTGAAATAAGCCTGCTTGTGAAGCTTGTAATATAAAGGACTGCATTACTATCTTGCTGTACAAAGTTGGACTGTTTAAGTAAAGCAACGTTTGGTTCACTATACCACCTGTGTACCTCACTTATTCCAACTATAAATCGGTGTGCCACCGTTACAGGCACTGGCGTCACGAATCCAAAAGGGACCTTGCTTCAGGCACTCAAAATACCTGTAACATCCAGGGCACCTCATCCACCATCAGGCCTGGTCCCTACATACGGAGTGTGCCCCAGAGGAACTGTGTCTACCTCTCCTTCACTGCCGCATGCCTGCCCAGGGTTCTCCAATACAGTGAGTAGCCCTCGATTGCCCATAACCGTGACCTCACTTCGCTATACCCTGCAGGTCTGGCGTGCTGCATATCTCCTACATCATAATTCCTCTCGGCGACCGAGAGCTTCTTGGAAAAAAAAGCACACGGAACCCATTTGCCAGGAGATGAACCCTGCGACAGCACTGCTCCAACCCCCACCTCTGATGCATCAACCTCCACCACGAATGGCTGAGACACATCAGTCTTTACCAGAATGGGAGCAGACGCAAAACATTCCTTAATAGTCGAAAAGGCCTGCAATGCTTCATCCGACCAGACAGAGACGTCGGCGCCCTTCTTAGTCATATCGGTCAGAGGTCTTACAATGGTAGAATAGTTCGAAATAAATTTTCTATAATAGTTAGTAAACCCCAAAAACCGCATCAAAGCTTTCTGATTCTCTGGTCGGACCCATTCCAGAACCGCCCGGACCTTTATGGGGTCCATACGAAAACCAGAGTCCGAAAGCAGATATCCCAGAAACGGAAGCTCCTACACAGAAAACACACATTTCTCCAATTTGGCATATAATTTATTCTCCCGAAGGATCGTCAAAACCTGTCTCACGTGATCCTGATTGGTCTTCAGATCAGGAGAGTAAATTAAAATGTCATCCAAGTAAACTACCACGAACCTCCCCACAAAATTATGGAAAATGTCATTGACGAATCGCTGAAATACCGGTGGCGCGTTCGTTAACCCAAAAGGCATAACCAGATTCTCAAAATAACCCTTGTGCGTGTTGAAGGCCGTTTTCCACTCATCCCCTTCCTTGATTCTGATCAGATTGTAGGCCCCTCTTAAATCCAACTTGGAGAATACTGTGGCTCCAACAATCTGATCAAAAAGATCGGAGATCAAAGGAAGGGGATACGGATCCCGGACCATAATACGGTTCAATTCCCAGGAAATCCAAACAAGATCTCAGCGATCCATCCTTTTTCTTTACAAAGAATAAACCCACTGCCACTGGCGACTTAGATGGCCTAATATGACCTTTTGCCAAACTCTCGGCAATATACTTCCGCATGACCTCTCTTTCAGGTTGAGAAAGATTGTAAAGCCGAGACTTTGGCAACTTAGCCCCTGGGATGAGATTAACTGGACAATCATAGTCACGATGAGGGGGCAATTCCTGAGCCCCACCCTCCGAAAAGACATCCGCAAAATCTGAGAGATACAGAGGTAGAGCCGTAGTAGACACTCCAGAGATAGATGTGCCAAGACAATTATCCGAACAAAATTCACTCCAACCAATGATCTGTCTTGCTTGCCTAACCCTAAGACTATAGGAGAGGGCAAGTCCTTCATGACAAAACAAGACATAATCTCAAGATGTGAATCACCCACCCTTAACATAATACCATGAGCAATATGAGTGAGACTCCTTTGAGAAAAAGGCGAAGAATCAATTGCAAAAAACGGAATCTCTCTTTCTAAAGTGCAAGTACTTAGACCCAGATTTTGAAGAAAAAGAAAATTAATAAGGTTTACCCCAGCACCACAGTCAATGAATACTTCAACAAAAAAAATTCTTGAGTCTAGCGCCACCATAGCTGGAAGGATAAAACGAGTACTACAGGGAGCTTGCATACCTGCTTGCTCCACCACTGCATTCACACTACCAAGAGTCAGGAATGTTTTCTTTTCTTTTTCTTTAAGTAAACCTTTTTGTGATTCTTTCTCATCAACATGCGGTTTAACAAAAGGACAAGCAAAAATAAAATGACCACTTTTTCCACAGTAATAACATAATTTATGCAACCTCCTAAAGTCTCTACTACCAGAATGGATAGATACCTGACCCAGCTGCATGGGTTCCTCCCCTACCCTAGAGTTACATGTAATATCACACTGGGGAGCAGGTGAGACGAAACCACTCACAGAAGGGATCCCTTGCGCGGAGGGAGCCTTACACCTCTCCCTAATGCGTCTATCCAACCGTACTGCCAAAGACATAGCATTCTCCAAAGTATCCGGGTACTCATGAAAGGCAAGAGCATCTTTCAATCTCTCAGATAACCCCTGACAAAACTGACTACGTAACGCAGGGTCATTCCACTCTGACTCGGTAGCCCATCTCCTAAACTCAACGCAGTAAGCCTCTGCAGTATGTTGACCTTGTAATAAATTACGTAATTTAGATTCCGCTATCGAGACCCGATCTGGGTCATCATAAATTAATCCCAAGGCTTTAAAAAATTCTTCCACCGACCGGAGGGCCAGAGAATCGGGCGGCAGAGAAAAGGCCCAGGATTGCCCGTCCCCTTTAAGCAGAGAAATGATTATACTAACCCTCTGACTTTCATCACCAGACGAAGATGGACGCAGCCGAATATACAACTTACATGACTCTTTAAAGCGGATAAAGTCATCTACACCCCCTGCAAATCTATCAGGGAGAGCGACTTTAGGTTCCCCATAAATTTGACTTGCACCTGATGCCAGAGCATTCTGAAACTGTGTGACCGAATTACGCAAATCCGCAACCTCTAGGGATAATCCCTGCATGCGATCAACTAGCGCATCAATTGACTCCATCTCAAAACCGCTGAGCAATGGCAGTCAAAGTATTGGCGGGTTATAATGTCACGGCGGACAGGATATCAGACACATAGAAAAATAAACAAATAAGTTTCTAGGCGAGAAGCTGGGGATCAAGGTCACCTCCTGACAAATCCCTACCAGCTCTCCCTATTCTGCTATGCCCACATTCAGACCCTTAAGGTGGGAACAATGTGTCCTTGTGCCTGGGCTGAAAACACCCCAAGGTCCCTAAGATGGTGAAAGGGGGATAGAGGCAGCCTGCTCCCTCAGAACCTGGAGGGGCAGGCGTCTCTCTTACAGCCTAGAAAGCAAACCACAAGAAAACAGAAACCAACTTATCTTTCAGAGCAGGAACAGCCAATCCTTCCTTCTTTCCTTGCTTTCACAAAGCCAGCCAGAAGATATAACCCGCAAGGAACACTGGGAGTGGGTGTGATTTAAACTGAAACCAACGACCCCACCCAGTGCACCTGAAGGGAGGCGGATCTAGCTCGACTCCAAAACAAAACAAAAGGCTAGACACGTGCTGCTAATCTGGCAGACCTCCGGACATAGCCTGAGCAGGGCATCACAATTTAAACTTGAAAGGAAACCAACGGTCAGTGGTCCTCAGACCGTTACAGGACGACGAGAGGTGAAGATGGACGCCGGTGAGATTTCACACCCCTCATCTGACATCTCCCATGATGCTTCACATTCATCCTAAATCCTACCTGTCCCAGACACCACTAGGGGGAACTAGCCGTATATGGAGTTATACATCTGGGTGTAGTGAGCTCCCCCTAGTGGCTGGTGCAGGATTCCCAAATTCTGTCAGTATTGTTTATTGAGGGCCCTGTGCTGGGAATTGAGGGCTTTCTGTTTGCAGTATTTTAAATGGGGACAATGTGCTGGCTCTGAAAATGGGGGTATTTTTTAACCACCTCCGGACCGCTGTACGCACAGACGCGTCCTGGAGGTGGTTGATTCATTCCTCCTGGACGCGCCGGCGCGTCCTCTCGCGAGACGCGAGATTTCCTGTGAACGCGCGCACACAGGCGCGCGCGCTCACAGGAACGGAAGGTAAGAGAGTTGATCTCCAGCCTGCCAGCGGCGATCGTTCGCTGGCAGGCTGGAGATGTGTTTTTTTTAACCCCTAACAGGTATATTAGACGCTGTTTAGATAACAGCGTCTTATATACCTGCTACCTGGTCCTCTGGTTGGTCCCCTTTGTTTTGGATCGACCACCAGAGGACACAGGTAGCTCAGTAAAGTAGCACCAAGCACCACTACACTACACTACACCCCCCCCCCGTCACTTATTAACCCCTTATTAGCCCCTGATCACCCCATATAGACTCCCTGATCACCCCCCTGTCATTGATTACCCCCCTGTCATTGATCCCCCCCCTGTAAAGCTCCATTCAGACGTCCGCATGATTTTTACGGATCCACTGATAGATGGATCGGATCCGCAAAACGCATCCGGACGTCTGAATGAAGCCTTACAGGGGCGTGATCAATGACTGTGGTGATCACCCCATATAGACTCCCTGATCACCCCCCTGTCATTGATTACCCCCCTGTCATTGATTACCCCCCTGTAAAGCTCCATTCAGATGTCCGCATGATTTTTACGGATCCACTGATAGATGGATCGGATCCGCAAAACGCATCCGGACGTCTGAATGAAGCCTTACAGGGGCATGATCAATGACTGTGGTGATCACCCCATATAGACTCCCTGATCACCCCCCTGTAAAGCTCCATTCAGATGTCCGCATGATTTTTACGGATGCACTGATAGATGGATCGGATCCGCAAAACGCATCCGGACGTCTGAATGAAGCCTTACAGGGGCGTGATCAATGACTGTGGTGATCACCCCATATAGACTCCCTGATCACCCCCCTGTCATTGATTACCCCCCTGTCATTGATTACCCCCCTGTAAAGCTCCATTCAGATGTCCGCATGATTTTTACGGATCCACTGATAGATGGATCGGATCCGCAAAACGCATCCGGACGTCTGAATGAAGCCTTACAGGGGCATGATCAATGACTGTGGTGATCACCCCATATAGACTCCCTGATCACCCCCCTGTCATTGATTACCCCCCTGTAAAGCTCCATTCAGATGTCCGCATGATTTTTACGGATGCACTGATAGATGGATCGGATCCGCAAAACGCATCCGGACGTCTGAATGAAGCCTTACAGGGGCGTGATCAATGACTGTGGTGATCACCCCATATAGACTCCCTGATCACCCCCCTGTCATTGATTACCCCCCTGTCATTGATTACCCCCCTGTAAAGCTCCATTCAGACGTCCGCATGATTTTTACGGATCCACTGATAGATGGATCGGATCCGCAAAACGCATCCGGACGTCTGAATGAAGCCTTACAGGGGCATGATCAATGACTGTGGTGATCACCCCATATAGACTCCCTGATCACCCCCCTGTCATTGATTACCCCCCTGTAAAGCTCCATTCAGATGTCCGCATGATTTTTACAGATGCACTGATAGATGGATCGGATCCGCAAAACGCATCCGGACGTCTGAATGAAGCCTTACAGGGGCGTGATCAATGACTGTGGTTATCACCCCATATAGACTCCCTGATCACCCCCCTGTCATTGATCACCCCCCTGTCATTGATCACCCCCCTGTCATTGATCACCCCTCTGTAAGGCTTCATTCAGACATTTTTTTGGCCCAAGTTAGCGGAATTATTATTTTTTTTTCTTACAAAGTCTCATATTCCACTAACTTGTGTCAAAAAATAAAATCTCACATGAACTCACCATACCCCTCACGGAATCCAAATGCGTAAAATTTTTTAGACATTTATATTCCAGACTTCTTCTCACGCTTTAGGGCCCCTAGAATGCCAGGGCAGTATAAATACCCCACATGTGACCCCATTTCGGAAAGAAGACACCCCCAGGTATTCCGTGAGGGGCATATTGAGTCCATGAAAGATTGAAATTTTTGTCCCAAGTTAGCGGAACGGGAGACTTTGTGAGAAAAAAATTAAAAATATCAATTTCCGCTAACTTGTGCCAAAAAAAAAAAAATTCTATGAACTCGCCATGCCCCTCATTGAATACCTTGGGGTGTCTTCTTTCCAAAATGGGGTCACATGTGGGGTATTTATACTGCCCTGGCATTCTAGGGGCCCCAAAGCGTGAGAAGAAGTCTGGTATCCAAATGTCTAAAAATGCCCTCCTAAAAGGAATTTGGGCACCTTTGCGCATCTAGGCTGCAAAAAAGTGTCACACATCTGGTATCGCCGTACTCGGGAGAAGTTGGGGAATGTGTTTTGGGGTGTCATTTTACATATACCCATGCTGGGTGAGAGAAATATCTTGGTCAAATGCCAACTTTGTATAAAAAAATGGGAAAAGTTGTCTTTTGTCAAGATATTTCTCTCACCCAGCAAGGGTATATGTAAAATGACACCCCAAAACACATTCCCCAACTTCTCCTGAATACGGCGATACCACATGTGTGACACTTTTTTGCAGCCTAGGTGGGCAAAGGGGCCCATATTCCAAAGAGCACCTTTAGGATTTCACAGGTCATTTACCTACTTACCACACATTAGGGCCCCTGGAAAATGCCAGGGCAGTATAACTACCCCACAAGTGACCCCATTTTGGAAAGAAGACACCCCAAGGTATTCCGTGAGGGGCATGGCGAGTTCCTAGAATTTTTTATTTTTTGTCACAAGTTAGTGGAAAATGCTTTTTTTTTTTTTTTTTCATACAAAGTCTCATATTCCACTAACTTGTGACAAAAAATAAAAACTTCCATGAACTCACTATGCCCATCAGCGAATACCTTGGGGTCTCTTCTTTCCAAAATGGGGTCACTTGTGGGGTAGTTATACTGCCCTGGCATTCTAGGGGCCCAAATGTGTGGTAAGGAGTTTGAAATCAAATTCTGTAAAAAATGACCTGTGAAATCCGAAAGGTGCTCTTTGGAATATGGGCCCCTTTGCCCACCTAGGCTGCAAAAAAGTGTCACACATCTGGTATCTCTGTATTCAGGAGAAGTTGAGGAATGTGTTTTGGGGTGTCTTTTTACATATACCCATGCTGGGTGAGATAAATATCTTGGTCAAATGCCAACTTTGTATAAAAAAATGGGAAAAGTTGTCTTTTGCCAAGATATTTCTCTCACCCAGCATGGGTATATGTAAAATGACACCCCAAAACACATTCCCCAACTTCTCCTGAGTACGGAGATACCAGATGTGTGACACTTTTTTGCAGCCTAGGTGGGCAAAGGGGCCCATATTCCAAAGAGCACCTTTCGGATTTCACAGGTCATTTTTTACAGAATTTGATTTCAAACTCCTTACCACACATTTGGGCCCCTAGAATGCCAGGGCAGTATAACTACCCCACAAGTGACCCCATTTTGGAAAGAAGACACCCCAAGGTATTCGCTGATGGGCATAGTGAGTTCATGGAAGTTTTTATTTTTTGTCACAAGTTAGTGGAATATGAGACTTTGTATGAAAAAAAAAAAAAAAATCATCATTTTCCACTAACTTGTGACAAAAAATAAAAAATTCTAGGAACTTGCCATGCCCCTCACGGAATACCTTGGGGTGTCTTCTTTCCAAAATGGGGTCACTTGTGGGGTAGTTATACTGCCCTGGCATTCTAGGGGCCCAAATGTGTGGTAAGGAGTTTGAAATCAAATTCTGTAAAAAAATGACCTGTGAAATCCGAAAGGTGCTCTTTGGAATATGGGCCCCTTTGCCCACCTAGGCTGCAAAAAAGTGTCACACATCTGGTATCTCCGTACTCAGGAGAAGTTGGGGAATGTGTTTTGGGGTGTCATTTTACATATACCCATGCTGGGTGAGAGAAATATCTTGGCAAAAGACAACTTTTCCCATTTTTTTATACAAAGTTGGCATTTGACCAAGATATTTCTCTCACCCAGCATGGGTATATATAAAAAGACACCCCAAAACACATTCCTCAACTTCTCCTGAATACAGAGATACCAGATGTGTGACACTTTTTTGCAGCCTAGGTGGGCAAAGGGGCCCATATTCCAAAGAGCACCTTTCGGATTTCACAGGTCATTTTTTACAGAATTTGATTTCAAACTCCTTACCACACATTTGGGCCCCTAGAATGCCAGGGCAGTATAACCACCCCACAAGTGACCCCATTTTGGAAAGAAGAGACCCCAAGGTATTTCGTGATGGGCATAGTGAGTTCATAGAAGTTTTTATTTTTTGTCACAAGTTAGTGGAATATGAGACTTTGTAAGAAAAAAATAAATAAAAAAAAAATCATCATTTTCCGCTAACTTGTGACAAAAAATAAAAAGTTCTATGAACTCACTATGCCCATCAGCGAATACCTTAGGGTGTGTACTTTCCGAAATGGGGTCATTTGTGGGGTGTTTGTACTGTCTGGGCATTGTAGAACCTCAGGAAACATGACAGGTGCTCAGAAAGTCAGAGCTGCTTCAAAAAGCGGAAATTCACATTTTTGTACCATAGTTTGTAAACGCTATAACTTTTACCCAAACCATTTTTTTTTTACCCAAACATTTTTTTTTTATCAAAGACATGTAGAACAATAAATTTAGAGCAAAATTTATATATGGATGTCGTTTTTTTTGCAAAATTTTACAACTGAAAGTGAAAAATGTCATTTTTTTGCAAAAAAATCGTTAAATTTCGATTAATAACAAAAAAAGTAAAAATGTCAGCAGCAATGAAATACCACCAAATGAAAGCTCTATTAGTGAGAAGAAAAGGAGGTGAAATTCATTTGGGTGGTAAGTTGCATGACCGAGCAATAAACGGTGAAAGTAGTGTAGTGCAGAATTGTAAAAAGTGGCCTGGTCTTTCGGGGTGTTTAAGCACTGGGGGCTGAGGTGGTTAAAATGATGTTAATTGGGGTATTTTACTGTCTTTTTGGGGTTGAGTTCTGTATTCCTGACTCCTGGGCAGGATGAATTTAGAAATAAACATGTCATATATCTGTATAGGGTCCAGTACAACCCAGTCTGCACTATAGGGAAGATGTATCAGAACTGGTGCAAAGGAAAACTGGCTCAGTTGCCCATAACAACCAATCAGATTCTACCATTCATTTTCCAAATGAGTTTTGAAAAATGAAAGGAACGATCTGATTGGTTGCTATGGGTAACTGAGCCAGTTTTCCTTCATATAAGTTGAGATAAATCTCCCCTCTGTGTTATGTGCGGTATTACGTATATGGGCCCTTCTGCTATAAGGGACACTACAGATACCCAGTAAAGATGGCACTATATATATATATATATATATATATATATATATATACTGCATGATCATATGTGATTATTATCCTCTTATATGTAACGTGAATGTCCGCCTTTTATCATCAGGACATTTTTTATGTTGATTCATTTCTTGATATATTTTTATAGTGATCAGAGCTCTGTTTTACTGATACAAAGCTCCAAATCCTCTGCACTGATATAAATGGTAACATTAGATCTGCCTGCAGACACCACTAGAGGGAGCTCAGGACTGATGACTGCCTGTACAGTATGCTTCTCTGCTCCCCTAGTGGTGGCTGCAGGCAGCTACAATTTATCATTTTATTCTAAGGTTTTGCAGGGGATTCGGAGCTCTGTATGAGGAAAGCTGATCTCTGACTGACTGCTATAAAGATATATGAAGAAGTTATAAATGGTTCTTCAGGACTTCCATATTACTACCCTTAGGACCGGCCATCAGTGTGTGATCACAAGGGTCCTACACCTGGGAAAACATTCACTGCCTTTATCAGATCTGTGACTAAGTCTCTTTTATGGGTTAACACATGGCACTATGATTTCTCCAATTCTGGACGAATACAGGATTGGAGCAGGCCGCACTTCTCTGGAGGTAAGTGGCTTCATTGTAATCTGACCCTTTGTCCTATCATCCATGAGGAGTGGTAAGTGGTCACTTACTGTATTCTCTTCTCTTTAGGACATCTACTGCCTCCAGCAGTGCATCTATGGCCTGGGACCCTTCTCAAGTGAGTATTTTTGGTAATAAGACTCGACTATAAAAACTTGATCTGAGCTCGAGGTTTAGACTGATCTGAAGTAAACTCATGATCTAGTTGTGTTCTCCCTGCAGCTTATCCCTGCACCGTGGAGGAGAGAGACCAACAACGTCTCATCTATTCCATGAGATTCCTCCCGTCTCCAATCTTCAAGATGGAGGTGAGTGATTCTACTTTCTGTCATATTGTCCTCCAGATTCCTCCATGTTCTGTCTATAGATGTGAAGGTTTAATAGGAACGTCTCATAGATGAGTGACTGAATCTGTTCTTAGCGCCTCATGCCAACCAACCAAGAAGCTCAGAAGAAATACCTGACTTTTCCATTGGAGGAAGAAGATCCAGAGGCGTCATTGATGAAGGCAAGCCAACTGTGCGAAGACCTGCCGGTGGAGAAGGCCAAGAGAGAGCGAGAGAAGGCAGAGACATCCCGGGAGCAGCAGGATGAGACTACTGAGAAGAAGCAGAAAAAAGAACAGAGGATGGTGAAACTGGATGTGAAGAGCAAGAACCTGAGAAGAGTTCAGAATCAGCCTGGAAGAAGACAGAAGATCCGCCAGCCAACCACCTTCCAGTATGTCAACACCAACCTGAGAGGAAAGAAGAACATCCTCTGGACCATCCTCTTCAAACCATTCTGCCGGTGAAGGGTGGTAAGGAGCTGTAAGACCACCAGTAGCAACCAAATCTAAAAATAAAGTAAAATTAGAGTTATTAAATATTAATACTTAGGTAAAAGGGTAGTAATATAGTAATAAATCTATAACAATAGTAAAATAAAAAAAATAACAACATGATTTTTTTAAAAACTTAGATATAGAAATCAGGAGTTTTGATCCAGGGTTCTAGGTTTTCGCCTTCTGGATCAACAGGTTTAGGAATTGAGACGTAATTTAGAGATAGGGATCAGGGGATTTGATCCAGGTTTTTAGGACTGATTGCCTTTTCCCAGGGTCGAGAATAAATTTTTCCCCTGTGACACGAATTGGCTGAATGTGTCCAGGGGTTTTCACCTTTTTCTGGATCAACAGGTTTAGGGATAGGGACCTAATTTAGGGATAGGCATCAGGGGGCTTGATCCAGGGGTTTAGGACTGATCGCCTTTTCCCGAAGTCGAGAAGGAATTTTTCCCCTGTGACACGAATTGTCTGAAAGTGCCCAGGGTTTTTTGCCTTCTTCTGGATCAACAGGTTTAGGGATAGGGACCTAATTTAGGGATAGGGATCAGGGTGCTTGATCCAGGTTTCTAGGACTGATCATCTTTTCCTGGGGTCGAGAAGGAATTTTTCCCCTGTGACTTGAATTGGCTGAATGTGTCCAGGGGTTTTCGTGGTGTTTCTTCTACACTTGTCACATTATGATAGATATCAGGAGGCAGGGCCAGCTCCGGGTTCATGTGGGCCCTTGGGCGATAAAGTCTCAGTGGGCCATTATGACATTTTGCATGGCGCTTATAGCAATGGAACTGTATGTATTATAGATTAAATACCTTACACAGAGCATGCTACAGAGCGGATATATGTGAATCAGTCCTTATGTGCCTACTTTTATTTTCTACCCAATGTTTTAGTCCCTCACGTCTACTCACAGATAGGTGCCCGCTCACAGTAGGTATGGTAAGATATGTGCCCCCTCACAGTATATATGCCAAGATATGTGCCCCCTCACAGTAGTTATGCCAAGATATGTGCCTCCTCACAGTAGATATGCCAAGATATGTGCCCCCCTCACAGTAAATATGGCAAGATATGTGCCCCTCTCACAGCAGGTATGCTAAGATATGTGTCCCCTCACAGTAGATATGCCAAGATATGTGCCCCCTCACAGTAGTTATGCCAAGATATGTGCCTCCTCACAGTAGATATGCCAAGATATGTGCCCCTCTCACATTAGGTATGCCAAGTTATGTGCCCCCTTCAGAGTAGATATCCCAAAATATGTGCCCCCTCACAGTTGATATGCCAAGATATGTGTCCTCTCACAGTAGATATGCCAAGATATGTGTCCCCTCACAGTAGATTTCCCAAGATATGTGCCCCTTTCACAGTAATATGCCAAGATATGTGCCCCCTCACAGAAGATATGCCAAGATATGTGCCCCCCTCACATAAGCTATGCCAAAATATGTGCCCCCTCACATTAGGTATGCCAAGATGTGTGCCCCTTCACAGTAGATATTCCAAGATATGTGCCCTTTTACGGTGGATATGCCAAGATATGTGCCCCCTCACAGTAGTTATGTCAAGATATGTGCCTCCTCACAGTAGATATGCCAAGATATGTGCCCCCCTCACAGTAGATATGCCAAGATATGTGCCCCCTTCAGAGTATATATCCCAAAATATGTGCCCCCTCACAGTTGATATGCCAAGATATGTGTCCCCTCACATTAGATATGCCAAGATATGTGTCCCCTCACAGTAGATTTCCCAAGATATGTGCCCTCTTACAGTAGATATGCCAAGATATGTGCCCCCTCACAGTAGATATGCCAAGATATGTGCCCCCCTCACATTCGGTATGCCAAAATATGTGCCCCCTCACATTAGGTATGCCAAGATGTGTGCCCCTTCACAGTAGATATGACAAGATATGTGCCCTTTTACGGTGGATATGCCAAGATATGTGCCCAGTGCCCCCTTCACAGAAAGTGAAAAAAGAACAAACAATAAATACTCCTCGCCTCAGTCATCTGGCTCCTTCCATGATCTGTGCTCCCAAACAGCAGCAGCAGGATACTGTGCCACATCGTGCTGCTGTGTAGGAGGAGCAGAGGCTGATTCCCAGCCTGCCCCGCTCCTCCTCCTACACAGATCAGCAGGACCATGTGTGAGGACATCATGCTGCTGCCGCTGTGGAGCACTGGTGTACCATACCAAACCACAGGGGATAGTGAGTGTAGTGGTTGTGAGCCGGTGGGTGTAATAGTTCATTTACTCACGGTTAGCAGAGCCTCCCTGGGCTAGCATACAGATAATGGGAAGACAGCACAAAATCCTCCAGGGCACTCTGGTTACAGGGAACAACAGCCAGATGTTTTGGTTGAGGTGCCCTTGATGGTGATGTTTAGGGTGCTTGTACGGCTGGGACCCTGGTTTGTGACGCTAGCACTGTAAGGTGCAAATGTTGAGAGTAGTAGTAGTAGTAGTAAATGATGAAGAGTCAGTTGTTGTAAACCAGTTGAACATTTACTGAATCAATAGTCTCTGGACAGTTGTTACAGTTCATCAACAAGGTGCATTTGTATGGCATAGGCAATTATTCAGAAGTTGATACAATGGCAATCCTTATTTCAGTCTTTAGGCAATTGTCAATGGAGGGATTCTCTAATACAGTTCTTCTACAGGCAATACCTTTGTAATTATCTTAAGTCCCATCTATAGCACTCTGGTACTAAATATACAATTGCCTTACCTTATATTGAGTTATTTCATAAAGACGTTCCCATCATGGAAGGCACAAACTCTGCTTCATTATTTGCAGGAATCTCTCCTGAGGTATTCAGGATAAAGACACACTAACTGTCTATTTGTGTTCGGTACTCCTAAAGATGCTCCTGGTCACTTTTGCTTCTGAAGTCCATAGGCTTGAATCAGCTCCAACCCTCACTAGGCTTACTTCATATTTAGACATAGACTTGATGTCTGGTGCTTTGCTGCTGTAAATAATGATCTCTATACTCCCTTAGTCTGGCCTAAACCAAGGGGTAAAAATAGCAGACTACATGTTGTACATGTTGGAGGAGGCCTGTTTCTCTTCCTCCATACACTTTCTTCCTTCCTCACACTTCTTCTAACTAACACTCTTCAAATCAGACTTTGCACTGACTAGACATACCCCAAGCTATATAAATAAGTGGTGCCAGCACCACCTAGGGGCGAATGAGTGTAATGACAATATCAGCCTGATAAATAGGGAATACCATACATTTAGTAATACATATAATAAATACAAAGATGTGTTTAAAATGTCCCTTTCACACAAATGTGGGACATTGCATACCCCACTGCTAAAATATAAGTCACCCTCGACGTTTGTACTTATAGAAGCTGTGGAACTCTACACCATCATCTGAAATACACCAAATACATGCCACAAATACAAATATGGATATAAATATTGCAATGTACTGTCATGACACTTCGTTACCTCCTGCAAATGAAGGGTTATGCACAACAACACATTATGGGCAACTATATCATATATATATATATATATATATATATATATATCACTTTTTCCTAGTGCATAAGTAAATTGGGCATTGCGATCTTCGTTACTTCACAGTGACAAAAATGGGCGGTGATCTCACATTGGGGCAAGGTAGTCCATGACAAAAGTCCTGAGACAAAGTCCATCCCTGATTTGGGGTATAAATAATTTGTAATCCACATGGAATTAAAGTGCAAAGTTTCTTCATTAGGCACAGAAAGGTCTTTCTGGGTACATTTTTCTTGAACGTTTCAGAACATTTGGTTGTTTTAAAGTTCCGGACAACCTGAAAAGGGGGTAAAATGGGAATAAAATTGGTGCAAACAGTGGCACAACTTGGGTTTGGCTGAATGATGGAGTCTTTAATAGAGTCCTTTTTATAAAAGGGAGAGGGAGTTCCAAACTGGAAAAGCAAAACAAAGAACTCTGCCCTCAACAGTGCTCTTGCGCCTTCTTGTTTCCTTTAAATGAGTAGCCGGCCTACTTTAATTGTAGGGGTCTGGGCTAGACGGAACATCTGTAGATTAGGGGCTTCCAGAATCCCAAGCAGTGGCGTAGGGATCGCCATAGCAGCCATAGCTATGGCTATGGGGCCCTACCCAACTGAGGGCCCGGGATGCCGGCTGAGGATAAAAAAAAAAATTCAAGTGGCGGTGCGATCGGGGCCCCCCCTCTCCTCATTGGTGGCAGCGGCAGCTCCGATCGGAGTCCCAGCAGTGTAATGCTGGGGCTCCGATCGGTTACCATGGCAGCCAGGACGCTACTGAATTCCTGGCTGCCATGGTCAGTTAGTCATACTTACATGCGCTTTGGCCGCCGGGCGCTCCTCCTTCTTGTAACTCGTCACAGGTCTGTGCGGCGCATTGCTATAAGCATAAGCAATGCGCCGCACAGACCTGTGACTCGTTACAAGAAGAAAGAGCGCCAGGCAGCCACAGCACATGTAATGATGTAAGTATGCTGCAGAGTAACTTACCAACTGCCGCTGACACCACTGATGGGGGGGGGCTGGAGGGCACACTGCCCACCAATGATTTTGATACCGGGGGGAGGGGGGGCACACTGCCCACCAATGAATGGTTTTAATACAGGGGAGGGGGGGGCACACTGCCCACCAATGAATGATTTAAATACAGGGGAGGGGGGGGCACACTGCCCACCAATGAATGGTTTTAATACAGGGGAGGGGGGGGCGCACACTGCCCACCAATGAATGGTTTTAATACAGGGGAGGGGGGGCGCACACTGCCCACCAATGAATGGTTTTAATACAGGGGAGGGGGGGGCACACTGCCCACCAATGAATGAATTAAATACAGGGGGGGGGGAACTGCCCACCAATAAATGATTTTAATACAGGGGAGGGGGGGGCGCACACTGCCCACCAATAAATGATTTTAATACAGGGGTGGGGGGGCACACTGCCCACCAATGATTTTAATACCGGGGAGGGCGCTCTGGTGTAACAGTACAGCCTGGATCACAGCGGCTCCCTGTGACGATACGCTGACTTGCGCTCCAGCGTGGAACGCACCGGCCGTCTGCGATGATACGCTGGCTTGCGTTCCAGAGTGGAACGCAGTGACCGCCTGTGTTGTTACGCTGGCTTGCGCTCCAGCGTGGAACGCAGTGGCTGCTGGGCCCTCCTGTGACTCCGCCCACTTACCGTCCGGCCCTTAAATAGAAGACAGGTGCTAAGCAGGGTGTTCCACTAATGGACTCTGTCCACATATCCAGACCTGGATCCCTAACAACAGCGTGAAGGACTGTCTACCTTCTTGCCACTGGCTTCCCCACTGCTGGCTTACTAGCCAGGACCAACTAACCGCAAGTATATGCCTGTTACCTGCTCTGATTAATGTCCTGGAACTCTGAGTGGGGTCGTTCCTGACTGGTGTGAGACGATATTCCCAAACCAACTCTGAACCTACTGCATACTATATACTAAACTGTGGACATGCTCTGAACCTACTGCATACTATATACTAAACTATGGACATGCTATACTAACTCTGAACCTACTGCATACTATATACTAAACTGTGGACATGCTGTACTAGCTCTGAGCCTGCTGCATACTATATACTAAACTGTGGACATGCTCTGAACCTACTGCATACTATATACTAAACTGTGGACATGCTATACTAACTCTGAACCTACTGCATACTATATACTAAACTGTGGACATGCTCTGAACCTATGGCATACAATATACTAAACTAAGGACATGCTATAGTGCCGCTCGTTTTGTTTTCTTTTTCTTTTTATCACATATGCTCACTGCAGCTACAAGCTGAGCACCTCCGTGAGGCACCACTCCTCGGCAGTCGCATCCTGACAATTTTAGGTTTGGTGTAGTGCCACTGGTTATCTGCTCTACATTTTACATAAGGACATGCTATATACTAACCCTGAACCTATTGCATACTAGATACTAACTCTGAACTGTGCACAAGCTTATACTAACTTGTGACTCCTGTAATACTGGGAGACCTTCCTCTCCAGCAGTAATACTAAATAGATGGATAGCGGTAAATGATTTTGTTACCCCAAACTCTCCGCCCAAGACTGAGAGAGACGCCTGGGGTACATACTGAGTAACCGCGAATCCCACAGCCAAGAACAAGGGCAGTGGGATAATAGTGCATGTCCATTGCTTCCGCAGTTGAGATCCTAACTGATCAACTAGGTGCGTTACATATTAGTGGAACCCACATGGATCCAGCGGAGGTTGCAGGTCACCTCGTCACCCTCACTAAGAGGGTGGAGACCCTCAATGTGACTATACAACATCTCCAGCTAGAAAACCAGGCAATACGGCAACTTGTCACTCAGGGGCCAGGACACCCCCGTGATGGACCAGAACCCAAGGTCAGCCCACCTGAGATATTCGCGGGTGACCGAAGGCAGTTCAGGGATTTCCTGAACGCGTGCAAACTAATGTTTGAGCTGCAGCACCGGACTTACCCAACTGACAGAACAAAAGTACTTACCATGATCTCATACCTCAGGGGGGAGCCCAGAGCATGGGCCAATACTTATTTAGAAAAAGAAGACCCAGTCCTGGAATCCTTCCCTCTGTTCCTTGAAAAAATGGCCCTTCTCTACGAGGACCATAGTAAACAGCTGACCGCTGAGACCGCTATACGCAGCCTTAAACAAGGGAGTAGAGGACTTTATTGCGGAATACACTCGCTGGGCACGGGAGACTGAATGGAATGACCTCACCCTTAGGAATCAGTTTCGCCTAGGTCTTTCCGAGGCCCTGAAGGACGAATTAGCCCGAGGAGAATTACCACTTACACTTAATGCCTTGATGCAGAAGGCCACCACCATTGACAGACGGCTGAGGGAACGCAGAGCCGAGAGAGTCTCAGGCTTCACACCCAACCCAAGACCGTCCAGCCAGGGTCCTGCTGTAGAGATGATGGACATTGGGGCGATCCGAGGTCCTCTGACCGAGAGAGATAAAGCCAGGAGACGTAACCTCAACCTCTGTTTATATTGTGCGTCTGCTGACCATACCGTTGACGGATGCCCCGCGATACGTAAGAAGTGCGAAGGTAAGAGCGGCACGTCTTGTACCTTAGGCAGTACAAAAAATAGTACTGGTGGTTACATATACACGTCTCTCACCTTACAGTGGGACCAAAACCGGATTATCGTTGAAGCCATGGTGGACACGGGAGCTTCGGGGAATTTTATCGATATGCATCTGGTTGAGCGAAATAAAATTCCCCACATGAGAAAAAACGTTCCGATATCCGTGAGTTTCATTGACGGTACCACTTCTAGTCCTATCCACAGTCAGACTCAACCCCTCATGGTGACATGTGAAAATAACCACACAGAATTCTTATCCTTTGATATCATACACTCTCCATTGTTTCCCGTGATTCTTGGGTTGCCATGGTTGCAAATACACCAGCCAACCCTCCTATGGAAACAGGGGAGAGTTCAGTTTACGTCACCTTATTGTATGGAGACCTGCTTTCCTCTCAAATCTCTCATGCACGTGGGAGTGAACCAGGTCAACCAGCCAATACGCAGACTTTGCTGAGGTATTCAGCGCAAAGAAGGCGGAATCTCTTCCGCCCCATAGATCTTACGATTGCCCCATAGACTTGCTGCCGGGTAGTGAGATACCCACGGGTAGAATTTATCCATTGGCACAACCAGAACTTGTTCACCTCAAACAGTACCTAGAAGAGAACTTACGAAAAGGTTTTATTCAGCCTTCAACCTCCCCGGCAGCAGCAGGGATGTTCTTTGTGAGAAACAAAGACTCAAGCCTAAGGCCCATTATAGATTACAGAGCCTTGAACAAAGTAACAATCAAAAATCGGTACCCCCTGCCACTAATATCCGAACTCATAGAAAGATTACAAACAGCAACAATCTACACCAAGCTGGATTTGAGAGGCGCATACAACTTAATTAGGATCAGAAAAGGTGATGAATGGAAGACAGCTTTCCGCACTCGGTATGGTCTCTTCGAGTATACAGTGATGCCCTTCGGGTTGTGCAACGCCCCTGCCACATTCCAAAATTTTATTAACGACATCTTTAGGGATCTACTGGACGTATGTGTAATCATCTATCTTGATGATATACTAGTGTATTCCGATAACTTACACGATCACAGGAAACATGTCCGTTGGGTTCTCGCACGGTTAAGTGTTCATCGCTTATACGTCAAACAGGAAAAATGTGTATTCGAGACTACCCCGCTTCCCTTCCTCGGATACATAATTTCACCCAAAGGTATCCATATGGATCCCTCAAAAATCACTTGCATCCAAAATTGGCCGATTCCGGATTCCAGGAAAGCTCTGCAACGGTTCCTGGGGTTCTCAAACTTCTATAGGAAATTCATTAAAGATTTCTCCGCTACCACTAAACCACTAACCCGCTTAACTAGTGTCAACACGAAGTTCCTTTGGTCCAAGGACGCCCAATCAGCGTTTGAGTTATTAAAGAACAGGTTCACTACGGCACCGATACTGACTCTCCCAAATCCGAACCATCACTACGTGCTGGAAGTAGATGCATCCCAGGCAGCCATAGGAGCTGTTCTGTCCCAGCGAAGCTCTTTTTCAACTCCGTTACATCCTATCGGGTTCTACTCCCGGACGCTAAATACCGCCGAATTCAATTACCCCATAGGCGAAAAGGAACTCCTCGCCATAAAGTTGTCACGAGGGTGTCGAGGACCACGCCTGACTCCGTTATACCCGGGGTCAGGAAGTCGCAGCGGTTGGCTGCACGCTCTATTTAAGATAGGGCTGTTTTCCTTATGGTAGCTTTCTGGGTTTGCTTAGCAAACCCTTTTGGCTCACTCAGGGATCCGTAGCTCCTTCTCCTCAGCTGTTCCTTGTCCAGCACTCCCAGACCTCCTTATATTTCTCTCTCACACTTCTCTGGTTGCCAGAGATAGAGCTTCCTGCCTGGACATCTATTCTGACCTTCTGGAGCTGTGTTGCTGCGTTCGCTGGTAGTTGGTCCAGTACGCTACCCTCCAGATCCCTGTTGGACCTTTTTGGTTTATTGTGGTCGCCCACCTGGGTGTATGTGTTTGTATGTTTTGTCTGTCCTCTCCCTGGTGTTTCCCTCTTAGTGATAGTGGTGCGGACTAGCGATCCCACCGGCCTGTTCACTATCCAGGGCTCATATTAGGGAAAGCCAGGGTTTAGGCACGCGATCGCCGCACGGGTGAGGAACCCGTCTAGGGACGTCAGGGCAGTCAGGTGCCAGCCGCAAGGTGAGTTAGGGGTCAGCTCCTTTCCCTCTCCCTTGGGCAGGGCTTTCCCTGTTTTCCTCCCTGTGCGTGTCGTCGGTCATTACATTATCTCTGGCCATTATTTTGTGTAGGTAAAAAAAAAAAAAAAAAAAAAAAATTTTTACCTACTTAGAATCCAGTATGGATCAAATTGCTGCTCTGTCCAAACAATTTCATGGCCTGTCTTTGGAGGTGGTAGGATTGAAGGCGTCGGTCCTCCAGCAACAGCAGCAATTACAACTGACTGCAAGCCCAGCGGTTGCTACTGGTAACCAGGTTGTTGCGGAACCCAAGGTCCCTCTCCCTGACAGATTTTCTGGGGGAAGGGACAAGTTTTTGACATTCCGTGAGGCCTGTAAGTTATATTTTAAACTGCGCCCTTACTCCTCTGGTAATGAAGATCAGCGGGTGGGGGTTGTTATTTCCCTGCTGCAGGGGGATCCGCAGTCCTGGGCGTTCTCTTTACCTACTGATTCCCAGGCTCTTCGGTCAGTGGATGAGTTTTTTGGGGCCTTGGGTCTCATATATGATGACCCTGACCGAGTCGCCCTGGCTGAATCAAGATTACGGAGACTCTTACAAGGAGAGCGGCCGGTAGAGGAGTATTGCTCTGAATTCCGTAGGTGGGCTACGGATACCCAATGGAACGACCCGGCTCTCAGGAGTCAGTTCTGCTCTGGGTTATCCGAAAGGGTTAAGGATGCGCTTGCATTATATGAGACCCCCTTTTCCCTTGATGCGGTTATGTCCCTTTCTATCCGAATAGATAGACGCCTTAGGGTCAGGTTGAAAAAACCGGAGCAATTGGTAACCCCTCCCAAGCAGCAGTTAGTCTGTACGGACTTAGACGAGCCTATGCAGCTAGGAGGAACTACTCGTCAGGTCCGTCCTCCTGAGGCTCGCCGTAGGCGTGGGGTTTGTTTTTTTTGTGGGGAGAGGGGTCATTTCATTAATGTCTGTCCTTCTTTCCTCAGAAACAAAAGACCGTCGGAAAAACTACTAACCCCAGGCTGTCTGGAGGATGTACATCGCAATTTGTGTTGCCAGCGGTTATTATTTTTGGTGATAAGACGGAGACTATTTCTTTCTTTCTAGACAGTGGAGCAGGGGTAAATTTGATAGATGCCCATTTTGCCCGCACTTTGGGTTTGTCTCTCTGTACTTTACAGAGACCCATTCCCATATTCGCTATTGATTCTGCTCCCCTGTCTCAGAGAAACCTCACGCACATGGTTCATAATTTACACCTTCGGGTAGGGGACCACCATAACGAGATGCTTTCAGGTTATGTTCTGGAGGGGCTTCCCACTCCGGTAGTGCTGGGTCTTCCCTGGTTGGTAGCGCACAATCCAGTGGTGGATTGGCAGGCCAGGGAGATATTGGAGTGGAGTGAGCAGTGCAGAGAAAATTGCTTAAATAGCAATTGCTTAGTCGCCTCCATAACTACCCTACCTACATTTATTTCGGACTTTGAGGATGTTTTTTCTGAAAAGGGTTGTCAGAAGTTACCACCTCATCGTCCTTATGATTGCCCGGTTAACCTTATTCCCGGCGCAAAATTACCCAAGACCAGGTTATATAATCTTTCGGGTCCAGAGAGACAAGCCATGAAAGATTATATCTCCGAGAGCTTGGCTAAGGGACACATCAGACCCTCTTCTTCACCCGTGGCTGCAGGGTTTTTCTTCGTTAAAAAGAAAGATGGGGGCCTGCGTCCTTGCTTAGATTTTCGCGAATTAAATCAGATAACCATCCGAGACCCATACCCTCTTCCTCTCATTCCTGACCTGTTTAATCAGATTGCGGGTGCTAGGTGGTTCTCCAAACTTGATCTTAGGGGTGCCTACAATCTGATTCGTATTAAGGAGGGGGATGAGTGGAAGACAGCGTTTAACACCCCTGAGGGGCATTATGAAAATCTAGTTATGCCTTTCGGTCTGACCAATGCTCCTGCCGTCTTTCAACATTTCGTTAATGACATTTTTAGTCATCTAATCGGCAGGTTTGTGGTAATATACCTAGATGATATTTTAATTTATTCGTCCGATCTGAAAACACATGAGGTGCATGTCAGACAAGTACTGCAGGTCCTACGGACGAATGAATTATATGCTAAAATTGAAAAATGTGTCTTCGCCGTTCAGGAGATACAATTCCTGGGTTATTTTTTATCTGCGTCAGGTTTCCGTATGGATCCTAGGAAGGTCCAGGCAATTTTAGATTGGGATCTTTCTGAGAACCTCAAAGCACTACAACGGTTCTTGGGCTTCGCGAATTTCTATAGGAAATTCATTAAAAATTATTCACTTATTGTAAAACCGCTTACTGACATGACTAGGAAGGGGACTGATTTTTCTAAATGGTCTGACGCCGCTAAAGTTGCTTTTTCCTCTCTAAAAGAGAGGTTTACCTCAGCACCTGTACTGGTCCAACCTGATGTCTCTCAGCCTTTTATTGTTGAAGTCGATGCGTCAGAGGTGGGAGTGGGGGCGGTGCTGTCTCAGGGTCCGTCTCCTGGCAAATGGCGTCCTTGTGCTTTCTTTTCTAAAAAACTATCTGCAGCAGAAAAGAACTACGATATTGGCAATAGGGAACTATTAGCTATTAAACTTGCGTTTGAGGAGTGGCGTCATTTCTTAGAGGGGGCAGTCCACCCCGTCACTGTAATTACGGACCACAAAAATCTTCTGTACCTCGAATCAGCTAAGCGTTTCACCCCTAGACAGGCTAGGTGGTCGCTATTTTTTACCAGGTTTAACTTTGTGATTACCTATCGTCCTGGGGCAAAGAACACCAAGGCTGATGCACTATCTCGTTGTTTCCCTGGAGGGGGTAATGTGAGTGATCCGGTGCCCATTCTTCAAAGAGGAGTGGTTGTTTCTGCGGTACACTCTGTTTTGGAGGGGAAGGTGTTAGAGGCCCAGGGGGACGCCCCGGTCTCTTGCCCCTCAGAGAAATTGTTTGTACCGTTGAACTTACGTTTCGAATTATTAAAGGAACATCATAATTCGGCACTTGCTGGGCACCCGGGTAGTAAAGCAACCTTGGAACTATTGTCTCGTCGTTTTTGGTGGCTAAGGTTGCGTCAGGATGTATTGGATTTTGTGTCTTCTTGTTCTACCTGTGCGCGCGCAAAAGTTTCACATACACGTCCTGCAGGGTCTCTATTACCACTCGTCATTCCCAATAGACCGTGGACACATCTGTCAATGGATTTTATCACTGACTTACCTTTGTCTGCGGGTAAAACAGTTATTTTGGTAGTAGTGGACAGGTTTAGCAAAATGGTACACTTCATTGCGTTACCCGCACTACCTAATGCTAAGACTCTTGCTCAGGTATTCGTCAGTGAAATCGTGAAGCTTCACGGGGTCCCCTCCGATGTTGTTTCGGATCGGGGTACCCAGTTTATTTCTAAATTTTGGAAAGCTTTTTGTTCTCGTTTGGGGGTACACTTGTCCTTTTCCTCTGCTTTCCATCCTCAGTCGAATGGACAGACTGAGCGTACCAACCAAAACCTTGAGACATATCTAAGATGTTTTGTGTCTGAAAACCAAGAGTTGTGGTCATCATATTTACCGTTAGCTGAGTTTGCCATAAATAATCGTCGTCAGGAATCCACTGGCAAGTCACCATTTCTTGGTGCATATGGTTTTCATCCCCAATTCTGTACTTTCAAAGAGGTGGGGTCTTCTGGGGTTCCCGAAGAGGAACGGTTTTCGTCATCTCTTTCATCGGTATGGCAGAAGGTGCAAGCTAACTTGAAAAATATGGGAGGTAAATACAAATGCATGGCTGATAAGAGACGGTCGCCAGGTCCGGACCTAGGAGTGAATGACTATGTGTGGTTGTCTACTAGGAATATTAAATTGAAGGTTCCCTCTTGGAAACTGGGTCCTAGGTTTATTGGCCCTTACAAAATTGTAGCCATCATCAACCCCGTGGCTTTTCGCCTGGAGTTACCTCAGACTTTTAAAATTCATAATGTTTTTCATAAGTCGTTACTCAAAAAATATGTTCCACCTCTAGAACCATCACCGCTGCCACCCCCTCCTGTTGTCGTGGATGGTAACCTAGAATTTCAGATATCCAAAATTGTTAATTCTCGTCGGGTCCGCCGCTCTCTTCAATATCTGGTGCATTGGAGAGGTTACGGTCCCGAGGAAAGAATGTGGGTTCCTGCGTCTGAGGTAAACGCCGACAGGTTAGTTCGGGTTTTTCATGCCTCTCATCCTGGGAGACCTGGTCCTGAGTGTCCGGAGGCCCCTCGTAGAGAGGGGGGTACTGTCACGAGGGTGTCGAGGACCACGCCTGACTCCGTTATACCCGGGGTCAGGAAGTCGCAGCGGTTGGCTGCACGCTCTATTTAAGATAGGGCTGTTTTCCTTATGGTAGCTTTCTGGGTTTGCTTAGCAAACCCTTTTGGCTCACTCAGGGATCCGTAGCTCCTTCTCCTCAGCTGTTCCTTGTCCAGCACTCCCAGACCTCCTTATATTTCTCTCTCACACTTCTCTGGTTGCCAGAGATAGAGCTTCCTGCCTGGACATCTATTCTGACCTTCTGGAGCTGTGTTGCTGGGAGTTGGTCCAGAACGCTACCCTCCAGATCCCTGTTGGACCTTTTTGGTTTATTGTGGTCGCCCACCTGGGTGTATGTGTTTGTATGTTTTGTCTGTCCTCTCCCTGGTGTTTCCCTCTTAGTGATAGTGGTGTGGACTAGCGATCCCACCGGCCTGTTCACTATCCAGGGCTAATATTAGGGAAAGCCAGGGTTTAGGCACGCGATCGCCGCACGGGTGAGGAACCCGTCTAGGGACGTCAGGGCAGTCAGGTGCCAGCCGCAAGGTGAGTTAGGGGTCACCACCTTTCCCTCTCCCTTGGGCAGGGCTTTCCCTGTTTTCCTCCCTGTGCGTGTCGTCGGTCATTACAAAAGTGCTCCCTGGAAAATTGGAGGCATTTACTTGAAGGATCAATACACCTCATCACAATTTATACGGATCACCGTAATCTACAATACCTGAAAACCAATAAAACATTATCAGGCCGTCAAGTACGGTGGAGTTTTTTTTTTGACAGGTTTAACTTCCAAATTACATACCGACCAGGCTCAAAAAATGGGAAGGCCGACGCCTTGTCACGACTGGCTGAAATTCGCACCTCAGACACGGCCCCCACATGGATCATTCCACCGAAGAAACTCGTCCTTGCCACCATAACGTTGGAAACCCAGCTCAAGGATGCTCTAATTAATGACCATGCTAATACCCCCCCCCCCCCCTGGTCTTTCGCAGAACCAACAGGGTCTCCTTTAAAAGGACAGCCAACTGTACATACCACCCTCCCTCACCAATCAGGTGATCAAACTTTGCCATGATTTACCCCTCGCGGGACATCCCGGCATTGCTAAAGACACAACCCTGATACGCAGGAACTTCTGGTGCCCAAAGATGACCAAACAAATTGAGGAATACGTTTCCACGTGCGAGACCTGTGCCTCATGTAAAACTGACAGAAACCGACCTTATGGTCTCCTAATGAGTCTTCCCATCGCCAACAGACCCTGGGAATGGGTCTCGATGGATTTCATAGTTGAACTTCCCCTTTCCAGAGGAAACAACACCATCATGGTGGTAGTGGATTTGCTGACTAAGATGGCACACTTCGTGCCCCTCAAGAAGTTACCCTCCTCCAAGGAAACGGCCGTGGTATTCCTGTCTAATATTATTAAGTTACATGGAATTCCTAGCCAGGTCATATCAGACAGGGGTTCGCAATTCGTATTCAAATTCTGGAGAGCACTTTGTTCCAGACTTCAAATCGACCACAGAATGTCTACCGCCTATCACCCCCAAACTAATGGGCAGACTGAAAGGGTGAATCAGTGTCTGGAACAGTATCTCAGATGTCACTGCTCATTTCTCCAGGATGACTGGGAGGGCCTACTTCCTCTCGCTGAATTCGCCTATAATAATTCTACGAATTCCTCCACATTACATACTCCATTCTTTGCTAATTACGGATTTCACCCTAGGTCTCTTCCTCAAACCAGCCTTCCCACAAACGTTCCAGCCACAGACGATTATCTGACCACTTTGCAAACTACCCTTAAGACGCTAAAAGACAACCTTCAACGGGCAAAAGAAAGACAGAAGTGTTACTACGACCGTCGTAGGAGAGAAAGTCCTCCCTACCAGGTCGGGGACTCGGTTTGGTTATCAACAAAAAACCTTCGGTTGGGGGTACCTTCCAAGAAATTGGGAAGACAATTCCTGGGTCCTTTTCCGATAGAAAGGATTATTAACCCCAACACGGTGAGACTCACCCTTCCTCCGCGATTACAGGTACATCTCACATTCCACGTGTCACTACTGAAGCCGTTTAGATCTAGGCCGTTCCCATCAAGTGATCCTCGACCCTTGCCTCCGATAGAGGTCCAAGGAGAAGAAGAATTTGAAGTTGAGCAGCTCATTGATTCCAGAAGAAGACGGGGGAAGATCCAGTATCTCATTAGATGGAAGGGGTATGGTCCCCAGGATGACTCTTGGGAAGATGTGCAAAACGTTCATGCTCCCAGACTCCAAAGATTGTTCCATAGAAGATTTCCTAACCGACCCTCTCCTAGTGGGATACCCCGGAGGGGTCCCTTAAGGGGGGGGGTACTGTAACAGTACAGCCTGGATCACAGCGGCTCCCTGTGACGATACGCTGACTTGCGCTCCAGCGTGGAACGCACCGGCCGTCTGCGATGATACGCTGGCTTGCGTTCCAGCGTGGAACGCAGCGACCGCCTGTGTTACGCTGGCTTGCGCTCCAGCGTGGAACGCAGTGGCTGCTGGGCCCTCCTGTGACTCCGCCCACTTACCGTCCGGCCCTTAAATAGAAGACAGGTGCTAAGCAGGGTGTTCCACTAATGGAGTGCGCACCCTGCTAGCTCCACTGCATCTGAGGACTCTGTCCACATATCCAGACCTGGATCCCTAACAACAGCGTGAAGGACTGTCTACCTTCTTGCCACTGGCTTCCCCACTGCTGGCTTCCTAGCCAGGACCAACTAACCGCAAGTATATGCCTGTTACCTGCTCTGATTAATGTCCTGGAACTCTGAGTGGGGTGGTTCCTGACTGGTGTGAGACGATACTCCCAAACCAACTCTGAACCTACTGCATACTATATACTAAATTGTGGACATGCTCTGAACCTACTGCATACTATATACTAAACTGTGGACATGCTGTACTAGCTCTGAGCCTGCTGCATACTATATACTAAACTGTGGACATGCTCTGAACCTACTGCATACTATATACTAAACTGTGGACATGCTATACTAACTCTGAACCTACTGCATACTATATACTAAACTGTGGACATGCTATAATAACTCTGAACCTACTGCATACTATATACTAAACTGTGGACATGTTCTGAACCTACTGCATACTATATACTAAACTGTGGACATGCTCTGAACCTATGGCATACAATATACTAAACTAAGGACATGCTATATACTAACCCTGAACCTATTGCATACTAGATACTAACTCTGAACTGTGCACAAGCTTATACTAACTTGTGACTCCTGTAATACTGGAAGACCTTCCTCTCCAGCAGTAATACTAAATAGATGGATAGCGGTAAATGATTTTGTTACCCCAAACTCTCCGCCCAAGACTGAGAGAGACGCCTGGGGTACATACTGAGTAACTGCGAATCCCACAGCCAAGAACAAGGGCAGTGGGATAATAGTGCATGTCCATTGAGATCCTAACTGATCAACTAGGTGCGTTACAACTGGGGGCTGATGGAGATGGTACTGGGGGCTGGTGAGAGGCACTGGGGGCTTATGGAGATGGTACTGGGGGCTGATGGAGATGGTACTGGGGGCTGATGGAGATGGTACTGGGGGCTGATGGAGAGGCTACTGGGGGCTGATGGAAAGGCTACTGGGGGGCTGATGGAGAGGCTACTGGGGGGCTGATGGAGAGGCTACTGGGGGCTGATGGAGAGGCTACTGGGGGCTGATGGAGAGGCTACTGGGGGCTGATGGAGAGGCTACTGGGGGCTGCAATGAGGCTACTTGGGGCTGCTATGAGGCTACTGAGGGCTCTTATCTGAGGTCTGATTGGGGGTCATTCATATTGGGGTCTGAGCTGAGGTGTGATCTGAGGTCTTATTGGGGTCTTATTACCATTGGGGATCTTATTGGGGCTGTTAGCTGAGGTCTGATTAACATTGGGGGTCTGATTGGTGGTCTGACCTGAGGTATAATGAAATTTTTTTTTTTCCGGAGCAGCTTGGAGAAAAAAGGCCTCACAGTCTCCCACACTCCTTCTGCCCGGCCAAGCCTGCCAGCACCCCTGAGACCAAGCCTGCCAGCACCCTTGACACCAAGCCTGCCAGCACCCCTGAGGCCAAGCCAGCCAGCACCCCTGAGTCTTCAGAACTGTAAGTAAATTTTATATAAGGGGAGCTTATAATATGAAAGAGACGAATTATGGCAAAGCGGCTCTTCACCTACACGTGTATCAGCACTAGATATATACCCCTTACTCTCCCTAATGCCCAAACTACACAAGATACATATCCCTACCTTCTGTCTAATGCACATACACACCCCACAATATGTACTTTCACCTTCTTGTGTTACAGACCCCTGTACAATTTAACAATTTTCTTTAATACACAGACATTTAGATTCATACATTTCCTACACTGGCACAAATGCACTAACTGTATGTGCTCAGTCCTACGCGTAACCGTCGCAAGTGCATGAGGAGCTGCGGATGTGGTGGCGAGGTCCGAGAGGTGTGTGGGGGTGGGAAATCCGGGAGGGGGGGCCCATAAATTTTTTTTGCTATGGGGCCCAGTCATTTCTAGCTACGCCCCTGCTACAGAGTGCCAATCGTAACTGAAAATATCTAAACCAAACTATTTCACCTGTGTTTTCCTTCTGCGCGATCTCCTCAGAAGCGAGGATCCGACCATCACCAACTACTTGTGCTATATAGTGAATATTCTTAGCCCTCCAATACTGCTGACAATCAAGGTCCCCAAGCATTGGAAGTCTTTGATTTTGCCATAGTGGGGTGCAGACCAGTGAGGATGTAATAGAAAGCCAGCCCCTGATCAATGTCCAGGCCTTGGTAACCAGTTTAGCAAAACCTGGTGGTGTGCGATAACAGGCGAAATCTCGTAGCAGCTCTGGGGCTAGCTGTTTGACGCACATCGCTTCCCTGGCGCATGTGCTAAATTTGGTGGTGCAGAGGTTCCTGAAAAATTACCCTGATATGTCAGAGCTGCTGCAGAAAGTGCTGGAGAGACTGTGTGAGCAGCAGCAGGCGATAGTGGAGTTTTAGCTGCAGCACGCACGGGGAACATCACCACTTCACCACCAAAGAGTGGGCCTCCATGGGGGACTTGTGTGCCGTGTTGCGCTGTTTCGAGTACTCCAGCAACATGGCCAGTGCCGATGACGCAGTCCTCAGCATTACTATCCCACTTCTATGTCTCCTTGAAAAAACACTTCGGGCAATGATGGAAGAGGATGTGGCACAGGAGGAAGAGGAGGAGGAAGAGGGATCATTTCCATGGTTATCAGGCCAGTCATTCACAAGTGGCTCAGAGGGTGGGTTCCTGCACCAACAGAGGTCAGGTGCACAACTGTCCAGCCAGGGCAAAGTTCTGCAGGAGGAGGATAAGGAGGAGGAACCGTTTTCACAGCAGGGTGGCACCCAAAGCAGCTTATGGGCATCAATGGAGCGTGGCTGGGAGCATACAGAGGACACAGACGATGCACCTCCCACAGAGGACAGCTTGTCCTTACCTCTGGGCAGCCTGGAACAGATGAGCGACTACATGCTGCAGTGCCTGCGCAACGACCGCCAAGTTGCCCACATTCTAAGGGTACATTCACACGACCGTATGTAATCCTTTCCGTTTTGCAGTCCACAAATAACGGAATCGTGTGTCCGCATTTTGCAGACAAATGACTTCCGTTTCTGTTCTGTATGTCTTCAGTTTTTTGCGAAAGGAAAAAAAAAGAGAGGAAAAAAAATGAATTATTAAGGCCTTCAATAATACAGAAACAGATCCGCAAAAAACGGATGACATACGGAAAAATTCTGTATGTCATACTCAATTTGCAGATCCTTTGACTGGAATGGAGCTGCGGACCGATCTGTGAGGACAATAGTAGTACAAGCTTCATATTTTTGCAGACTAGAAATGCGGAAACACGGATGCGGACAACATACTGAACATTGTCCGCACATTTTATTCACCCATAGAAATAAATAGATCTGCATCTATTTCGTAAAATGCGGAACGGATGCGGATCGGACGCGGATAAAATTATACGGTCGTATGAATGTGCCCTAACTAGTGCTGATTACTGGGTGGCCACCGCTACAAGGACAACGTGCTATCCTTAATTCCGTCACTTGTGCATGATCGGAAGATGCGCGAGTACAAGCGCATGCTGGTAGGCGGGCTGCTAAGCGGGGGCTCAGTGAAAGCACAAGGCGAAGGCTGAGGAGGAGGAGGAAGAAGTCGCCAATGCAGCTGGGGCACCGCCAGCACCTCAGAAGGCAGGGTTAGCATGGCTGAAATGTGGAAAAGCTTTGTCAGCACGCCACAACAACCAGCACCACCAGCTGATATGGAACGTCTTAGCAGGAGGCAGCATTTCAGCAAATGGTGAGACAGTACGTGTGCACACGCCTACACGCACTGAATGACGGGTCTGCCCCCTTCAACTTCTGGGTCTCCAAATTGGGCTTGCCCTTTACACCTTGGAGGTGCTGGCCTGCCCTGCAGCAAGTGTTTTGACCGAACGTGTGTTTAGCACGGCGGGAGGGGAGGGGGGCGCAGCCGCCTGTCCACAGCCAACATGGACAAGCTCACGTTCATTAAAATGAACTAGGCATGGATCCAACAGGACTTGTCCGTACCTTGTGCAGAATAGACAAGTATACCGGCCGCACCCGGCCATTGTTATACTCCAGCGCACTTTCTCCTCCCGCTTCCACCTACACCGCCACGTCCACCACCTCCTCAACCTCCTACTCCACTTTGACCTCCGCCTCCTAGTTCAAGATTTATTTATTTTTTTAATTTTGTGTTATTTTAAGTCATTTCCCTATCCACATTTGTTTGCAGGGCAATTGTCCTGCTCTTACCTCCATTTTGCTTCTTTTTGCAGCCCTCTAGCCCTTACTACAACTATTTTACAGCCATTTTAGTGCACCAACACCCGAACTTTTAGGCTCCATTCACACATCCGCAATTCCATTCCGCATTTTGCGGAACGGAATCATGCGGCCCCGATCTGGAATTGCGGGTCCGCAATTCCGATCCTGAAAAAAATAGAACATGTCCTATTCTTGTCCGCAATAGCGGACAAGAATAGGCATATTCTCTTAGTGCCGGCAATGTGCGGTCCGCAAAATGCGGAACGCACATTGCCGCTGTCCGTGTTTTGCGGATCCGTGGATCTGCAAAACACACACGGATGTGTGAATGGACCCTTACCCGAAGTTCAGCCGAACCCAGTAAACCCGAACATCCACGGGTCTGCTAATCCCTAATAATAATAAAAAAAATGATGCCCCAAAGGCGCCCATAGCCTTTAATGACTAGTGGTGCAAAATAAACTTGTCCCTTGCCCATATCAACCAGAGTTTCCTAAACAATGAGCTGATGTCTGATTGTTTGAGTAACTGCTCCACTTTTTCTTTGTAAGAAATGGATGGGACCTGATTCTTCGGAATGTCTGGTTGGTATTTTGTGGAGCCATTTAGAGGTTATAAAGTCATTTTGAGGTTGAATCCTACTGATATTTAAAGGGGTTTTGTCACTTAGCATTTATTATGTACAGAAAGTTAATACAAGGCACTTACTAATGTATTGTTATTGTCCATATTGTCTCCTTTGCTGGCTTGATTAATTTTTCTATCATTATACACTGCTCGTTTCCATTTTTATGACCACCCTGGAATCCAGCAACAGTGGTCATGCTTGCACTCTATGGAAAAAAGTGCCAGCCTATGTGAGCTCCCACGGTCCCGCTCACAAAAGAGGCCAGCATTTTTTCCTACAGTATGTAAGCACGACCACCACTGATAGATTGCAGGGTGGTTGTAATCATGGAAACGAACAGTGTATAATGTAATCTTTTATATACACTGCTCAAAAAAATAAAGGGAACACAAAAATAACACATCCTAGATCTGAATTAATTAAATATTCTTCTGAAATACTTTGTTCTTTACATAGTTGAATGTGCTGACAACAAAATCACACAAAAATAAAAAAATGGAAATCAAATTTTTCAACCCATGGAGGTCTGGATTTGGAGTCACACTCAAAATTAAAGTGGAAAAACACACTACAGGCTGATCCAACTTTGATGTAATGTCCTTAAAACAAGTCAAAATGAGGCTCAGTAGTGTGTGTGGCCTCCACGTGCCTGTATGACCTCCCTACAACGCCTGTGCATGCTCCTGATGAGGTGGCGGACGGTCTCCTGAGGGATCTCATCCCAGACCTGGAGTAAAGCATCTGCCAACTCCTGGACAGTCTGTGGTGCAACGTGACGTTGGTGGATAGAGCGAGACATGATGTCCCAGATGTGCTCAATTGGATTCAGGTCTGGGGAACGGGCGGGCCAGTCCATAGCATCAATGCCTTCGTCTTGCAGGAACTGCTGACACACTCCAGCCACATGAGGTCTAGCATTGTCTTGCATTAGGAGGAACCCAGGGCCAACCGCACCAGCATATGGTCTCACAAGGGGTCTGAGGATCTCATCTCGGTACCTAATGGCAGTCAGGCTACCTCTGGCGAGCACATGGAGGGCTGTGCGGCCCTCCAAAGAAATGCCACCCCACACCATTACTGACCCAATGCCAAACCGGTCATGCTGGAGGATGTTGCAGGCAGCAGAACGTTCTCCATGGCGTCTCCAGACTCTGTCACGTCTGTCACATGTGCTCAGTGTGAACCTGCTTTCATCTGTGAAGAGCACAGGGCGCCAGTGGCGAATTTGCAAATCTTGGTGTTCTCTGGCAAATGCCAAACGTCCTGCACGGTGTTGGGCTGTAAGCACAACCCCCACCTGTGGACGTCGGGCCCTCAGATCACCCTCATGGAGTCTGTTTCTGACCGTTTGAGCAGACACATGCACATTTGTGGCCTGCTGGTGGTCATTTTGCAGGGCTCTGGCAGTGCTCCTCCTGTTCCTCCTTGCACAAAGGCGGAGGTAGCGGTCCTGCTGCTGGGTTGTTGCCCTCCTACGGCCTCCTCCATGTCTCCTGATGTACTGGCCTGTCTCCTGGTAGCGCCTCCATGCTCTGGACACTACACTGACAGACACAGCAAACCTTCTTGACACAGCTCGCATTGATGTGCCATCCTGGATAAGCTGCACTACCTGAGCCACTTGTGTGGGTTGTAGACTCCGTCTCATGCTACCACTAGAGTGAAAGCACAGCCAGCATTCAAAAGTGACCAAAACATCAGCCAGGAAGCATAGGAACTGAGAAGTGGTCTGTGGTCACCACCTGCAGAACCACTCCTTTATTAGGGGTGTCTTGCTAATTGCCTATAATTTCCACCTGTTGTCTATCCCATTTACACAACAGCATGTGAAATTGATTGCCACTCAGTGTTGCTTCTTAAGTGGACAGTTTGATTTCACAGAAGTGTGATTGACTTGGAGTTACATTGTGTTGTTTAAGTGTTCCCTTTATTTTTTTGAGCAGTGTATATAAAAATGAGTTTCTGTCTGTCTGTCTAGACGTCTGTCTGGATGTTCTTTATGTGCGACCAAACGACTAGACCGATCTTCACCAAATTAGGCACACAGGTACATCAGGTGTCCGGGAAGGTTTTGGACTAGGTCTCAGCTCTCTAGGACGTACCGTTCCTGAGATATTTCCCATACAAGCCTGCAAGTCTTTCTCTTCAAATCCCAACTGCTATAAACACCGTTTTACTCCAGGTTTCCATAACAACCCAGCCATTTTTCTTTACTGCTTAAAAGGGCGGGCAATGTGGAGGTCACTGTTATTAAAGGGGTGGGCACTGTGGAGGTCACTTTTATTAAATGGGTGTGCACTGTGGAGGTCACTGTTATTAAATGGGCGGGCACTGTGGAGGTCACTGTTATTAAAGGGGCGGGCACTGTGGAGGTCACTGTTATTAAAGGGGCGGGCGCTATGAAGGTCACTGTTAAAGGGGCGGTCACTGTAAAAGTCACTGTTAAAGGGGCGGTCACTGTGAAAGTCACTGTTAAAGGGGTGGTCACTGTGAAAGTCACTGTTAAAGGGGTGGCCATTGTAAAAGTCACTGTTAAAGGGGCGGCCACTGTGAAAGTCACTGTTAAAGGGGCGGCGAATGTGAAAGTCACTGTTAAAGGGGCGGTCACTGTGAAAGTCACTGTTAAAGGGGCGGCCATTGTAAAAGTCACTGTTAAAGGGGTGGTCACTGTGAAAGTCACTGTTAAAGGGACGGCGAATGTGAAAGTCACTGTTAAAGGGACGGCCACTGTGAAAGTCACAGTTAAAGTGGCGGTCACTGTTAAAGGGGCGGTCACTGTGAAAGTCTCTGTTAAAGGGGCGGTCACTGTGAAAGTCTCTGTTAAAGGGGCGGTCACTGTGAAAGTCTCTGTAAAAGGGGCGGTCACTGTGAAAGTCACTGTTAAAGTAGCGGGCACTGTGAAAGTTACTGTTAAAGGGGCGGGCACTGTGAAAGTTACTGTTAAAGGGGCGGGCACTGTGAAAGTCACCGTTAAAGGGGTAATCCCTGTGAAAGTCACTGTTAAAGGGGCGGTCACTGTGAAAGTCACTGTTAAACTGGCGGCCACTGTTAAAGTGGCGGTCACTGTGAAAGTCACTGTTAAAGGGGCGGGCACTGTGAAAGTCACTGTTAAAGGGATAATCACTGTGAAAGTCACTGTTAAAGGGGCGGCCACTGTGAAAGTCACTGTTAAAGGGGCGGGCACTGTGAAGATCACTGTTAAAGGGGCGGCCACTATGAAGGTCACTGTTAAAGGGGTGGTCAATGCTAAAGGGGCGGTCACTGTTAAAGGGGTGGGCACTGTGGAGGTCACTGTTAAAGGGGCAGGCAGTGTTAAAGGAGTGGGCACTGTGAAGGTCATTGTCAAAGGGGCGGGCTCTGTGGAGGTCATTGTTAAAGCGGCAGGCAGTGTTAAAGGAGTGGGCACTGTGAAGGTCATTGTCAAAGGGGCGGGCTCTGTGGAGGTGATTGTTAAAGGGGCGGGTACTGTAGAGGTCACTGTTATGGGGGAAACTGTCGATATCTTTTTACGACACACGGAAACATAAAATTAAATAGATGAAATATACCCGTGCGAAGCCGGGTCCTTCTGCAAGTATAAAATAAATCTAACCAGCAAAGGAAGCAATATGGGTAATAACTAATGTTGAGCGAACTTGTGGTTTCAAATTCGGCGTACAAGATTCGGGTTAACTAAGAATTCCGTTATGGAGTCCGCTACCACAGACTGTAAGTTATGGTCCGTGGAGAGGACTCCATATCGGAATTCTTAGATAACCTGAACCTGAACCTTGTACGCTGAACTTGAAACCACAAGTTTGCTCAACACTAGTAATAACAACACATTAGTAAGTGGCTTGTACTACCTTTCTCTACATGATAAAGGTCACTTGCTGAAGTGACACAACCTCTTTAAAGGGAATCTGTCACCCCGGTTTTGGACCATTATCTACAGTAATATATGAGTAGCGCTGCAGATAAGGAGTCCAGATTATTACTTTTTATTTCCCTACTGCCCCTGGTTCACCTGCTGTCAGCACTGAAAGCTGCACTGAAGCACACAGTCAGGACTCATGTTCTGTTCTAACTTAATGGAGAGGACTCCTGTGCGCATGCTCGGCAGTCCTGACAACGTATTTCAGTGCAGCTCTGAGCACTGACAGTGGGGGAACGAGGAGCAGTAGGAAAATAATAAATAGTGATCTGGACTCCTCATCTGTAATACTACTGTAGATAATGGTCCAAAATCGGGATTCCCTCTAAATGTAGGGACTTTTTCCGGGTTTCATTAGATTTTAATGAATTAGGCATTAATGCTTATTGCTAAGTGTTTGCTGTGCACATTTTTTTTTCTACGAGAGAGGATACCATTCGAAGCTCAGATATATGACTACAAGGCAACGTTAATATAGCTGAAGGATAAATAAAAAAATCTCGCTTCCTGCTCTGTGTCACGGTTTTTATGACAAGCAATGTGCTATTAGCTTTACACTCCGCTCCCATCACATTTTATACTTTATTGCTGTCTGACATTTTCCCTTTTGTATTAGCCTTCTGTTTTTCTCACAAGCAAATGTGTTGGAATCAATTTTTTTCTGAAAATGTAATTTGGGATGAGGACTGATGCAGCACTCTGCAGGGGATTGTATAATCTGTGTGACATTGCAGATATTTAAAGAAAGCCATTCATTTGGCAACCTTGCCTCGTAGCAAGGAAAAAGGGCATTTCTGACAAGGAGGTTACAAATCCTTATATCTACGCAAACCTAAGGGAAATATCTGGTTTCCAACAAGGGAGTCTGTGTGGATTTAATTTTAATGAATTCAGATAAATATTTTAAAGGGAACCTGTCACCGGGATTTTGTGTATAGAGCTGAGGACATGGGTTACTAGATGGCCGCTAGCACGTCCGCAATATCCAGTCCCCATAGCTCTGTGTGCTTTTATTGTGTAAAAAAACGATTTGATACATATGCAAATTAACCTGAGATGAGTCCTGTCCCTGACTCATCTCACATACTGGACTCATCTCAGGGTAATTTACATATGTATCAAATCGTTTTTTACACAATACACTGCGTGCAGAATTATTAGGCAAATGAGTATTTTGACCACATCATCCTCTTTATGCATGTTGTCTTACTCCAAGCTGTATAGGCTCGAAAGCCTACTACCAATTAAGCATATTAGGTGATGTGCATCTCTGTAATGAGAAGGGGTGTGGTCTAATGACATCAACACCCTATATCAGGTGTGCATAATTATTAGGCAACTTCCTTTCCTTTGGCAAAATGGGTCAAAAGAAGGACTTGACAGGCTCAGAAAAGTCAAAAATAGTGAGATATCTTGCAGAGGGATGCAGCACTCTTAAAATTGCAAAGCTTCTGAAGCGTGATCATCGAACAATCAAGCGTTTCATTCAAAATAGTCAACAGGGTCGCAAGAAGCGTGTGGAAAAACCAAGGCGCAAAATAACTGCCCATGAACTGAGAAAAGTCAAGCGTGCAGCTGCCAAGATGCCACTTGCCACCAGTTTGGCCATATTTCAGAGCTGCAACATCACTGGAGTGCCCAAAAGCACAAGGTGTGCAATACTCAGAGACATGGCCAAGGTAAGAAAGGCTGAAAGACGACCACCACTGAACAAGACACACAAGCTGAAACGTCAAGACTGGGCCAAGAAATATCTCAAGACTGATTTTTCTCAGGTTGTATGGACTGATGAAATGAGAGTGAGTCTTGATGGGCCAGATGGATGGGCCCGTGGCTGGATTGGTAAAGGGCAGAGAGCTCCAGTCCGACTCAGACGCCAGCAAGGTGGAGGTGGAGTACTGGTTTGGGCTGGTATCATCAAAGATGAGCTTGTGGGGCCTTTTCGGGTTGAGGATGGAGTCAAGCTCAACTCCCAGTCCTACTGCCAGTTTCTGAAAGACACCTTCTTCAAGCAGTGGTACAGAAAGAAGTCTGCATCCTTCAAGAAAAACATGATTTTCATGCAGGACAATGCTCCATCACACGCGTCCAAGTACTCCACAGCGTGGCTGGCAAGAAAGGGTACAAAAGAAGAAAATCTAATGACATGGCCTCCTTGTTTGTCGTCCAGCCTAAGGGCTCATTCACACGACTGTACCGTAAATTGCGGATCCACAAAATACGGATGCCGCCCGTGTGCCTTCTGCAATTTGCAGAATGGAACGGACAGGCCTTTATGGAAATGCCTATTCGTGTCCGCAAAATGGACAAGAATAGGACATGATTTATAATTTTTGCGGGGCCACGGAATGGAGCAACGGATGCGAACAGCACACAAAGTGCTGTCCGCATCTTTTGCGGCACAATTAAAGTGGATGGGTCCGCACCCGAGCCGCAAAAAATGCGGCTCGGATGCGGAACCAAACCAAGGTCGTGTGAATGAGCCCTAAGGCTACAGGCATACGACCATTGTGTGTTTTGCGGTGCGCAAATTGCGGATCCGCAAAAAACGGATGGCATCCGTGTGCGTTTCGTAATTGGCGGAACAGCATGGACAGCCATTAATATAACTGCCTATTCTTGTCCGCAAAACGAACAAGAATAGGACATGATTTATCATTTTTGCGGGGCCACGGAACAGAGCAACGGATGCGGTCAGCACACGGAGTGCTGTCTGTATCTTTTGTGGCCCCATTGAAGTGGATAAGTCCGCACAAGAGCCGCAAAAAATGCGGCTCGGATGCGGAACCAAACCACGGTCGTGTGAATGAGCCCTAAGGCTGAGTTCACACTTCAGTTATTTGGTCCATTTCCATCAGTTGTTGTGAGGCAAAACCAGTAGCGAAGCCTACTCAGAGATTGGGTATAATGGAAAGATTTCCTCCTGTTCTGTGTTTTTGATTTTGTCTCACAATAACTGATGGAATTAACTGACCAAATAACTGTAGTGTGAACGTGGCCTTACTAAGCATCTTTCTTAAAGGTACATGATTATTGTGAGGCAGCACAGGTTTATGTGCACATACCACTTATATATACAGTATATATATAAATATATATATATATATATATATATATATATATATAAATAAATATATATATATATATATATATATATATATATATACCCTTTCTCTCAAATGAGTCAGTCCTGAAAAGGAAAGTGCTATTCATATGCACAACAGACATACTTTGGCAACTCAAATACAGGTATATAAGTTCACATCATGTATGGAGAAAATACACATAAGGTAACTTGTAAAACAATCCTCACTCTCCTGAATAGCATCATTTTTAGGGAAGGTGCTGGTCCACCCCATTTACAGGCCAAAGTACTCCCTCCCCAGTTCTAATGTCAGACTGTAGGCTCCAACAAAGCAGTATAAACTTATAATATATCAGCCCTAAAATTACTGATTAAAGGGGTTTTCTAAAACCAGAAACCGATGGTCAGGGAGTCGGACGGTCGGTACAAGAATATGTAAAAAAGGACTGAGCTATGATGACTTCTCTGGGTCCAGTGCTGAGCTCCCGTCTCTGCTGCTCTCCAACGCTTCTGGAAATGTAACATGCCATCCACATGCATGTAGCCTATCAGTGGCCTCAGTGGTGACCCTTGCAGGAGTGGCTCGTGACTGAGATGTCCCAGCCCCTCCCTGCACCACATTTATCATCCAGCCTGAGCCCCGTGATAAGTCTGGTGCAGGTCTAGACAGCCGGTCTAAGCTTATGCCATCTACTGGATTAGTCAATTTGGGCCACTGTGTGATAAACTGCTCAAAAAGAAAATAATAATACTGGTTCTACTGAATCTGCCACCACACAAGCAGTACCAGTACTGCCATATAGTGCCCAAATAATAATGTTTTGCTGTGTCTAAATAATAACACAGCTGGCATCATTGTGTAAGTTCTAGAACAGGCCAAGCAGAAACCTGATAGTTTAAGCCCTAGGCCAGCAGCCCCTTTTGCCAATGCTGTAACCCAATTCAAGTAGTTTTCCTGACAACTTGCCTTTCAATGGGCCTTTTCATTCATTCTACATGACCTATAAGATGCTAAATACTGAACTTTGGAGGTTAAAAAAGAGAGAAGTATTACTGAAATGTAGCATGGAAACTACCGTATTTTTCACCCTATAAGACTCACCCCCACCCCCCCAAAAAAAAAGTGGGAGGAAAATGGCAGTGCGTCTTATGGGCCGCATGTTGCACAGCGCGGCTGGCGGTGTATCAGTGGGGAGGGAGGAGGGGCTGGGGGCCGGCATCTAGTTTTGTAATGGCAGCGATTCAGCAGCCTGTACTTACGACCGCAGGAGGCTGGGCGGGCGGGCACTGGCAGTGTAACTTCCTATGTCACATGACTGCTCTGCCCACTTTATGAATGAAGCAGGCGGCGCGGGCACGTGACGTATTGAGCTACGCTGCCAGTGCCTCCCTGCCCAGCCTCCTGCCATCATAAGTACAGGCTGCTGGATCGAACATATTCCATAGTTAAACATTGCCTGCAGTTACCGTAGATACGATTAGTACAGTGAGCGGGGCCCGGTGAATAGAAATAGAATACAATGACTGCACTGGGCCCCCGCTGCCATTAAAAAACTAGTGTAGATGCCTGCCCCCAGCCCCTGTATTCGGGGTCATTCACAGTGGCTAACACTGTTATGGGGGGATCTGTGGATGGCATAACACTGTTATGGGGGGATCTGTGGATGACAAATAGCATAAGATGCTATTTATCTGTCATCCACAGATCCCCCCATAGCAGTGTTATGTCATCCACAGATCCCCCCATAGCAGTGTTATGTCATCCACAGATGCCCCCATAACAGTGCCACCAACAGATGCCCTCTTAACAGTGTCAGCCACAGACCCACATAACAGTGTCAGCCACAGACTCCCATTACAGTGCCATCCACAGACCCCCATTACAGTGCCATCCACAGACCCCCATTACAGTGCCATCCACAGACCCCCATTACAGTGCCATCCACAGACCCCCATTACAGTGTCAGCCACAGACCCCCATAACAGTGCATCATCCACAGATCCCCCATAATAGTGTCATTCACAGGCTACCATTAGTTCAAAGCCCACCAAAAGCACACCTTTTGGTTCAAAATATATATTTTTTTATTTTCCTCCTCAAAAACCTAGGTGCGTCTTATGGGCCGGTGCGTCTTATAGGGCAAAAAATACGGTGTGCAACAAGCCAGCTATTAAGGTCCTACTCACATTGCATTTGCAGTGTATGTTTGACGGATGCATTAGGAAACGCTCCCAGTGTATATACTGATATATTTATAAGCAAAGACCCTTTTTGGCCCAGAACATATTTGTATATCGTCAGTAGTGGGGCTTGGGCTTAATTCTGCATGAGAGCAATAGAAGTGTTATTTTTCACGCTAACTTTGCTCTGATATCATAAGTATCATAATGTCACTTGTTTGATTTGTGCATTAAATGTTGGCACCTGACTTAGGGGAAATAACTCGCTATCTTCTCAGAGTTCACCCTGCTAGTAGCAACTATATCTAAAAGGGAGATTTGTTTCTCGATTATCAGAAATAGTTTACTGGGGTCTAACTTGCAAAAATTCACTATCCCTTAATGCCAGGATTCAAGTATCCGTCCATCACCTCCCGCTAAGTCTATTTCTCTTCACAGGCTTTTCATGTCTCTACTGCCTTTTAGCTTAAGATAGGGGGACGTCTTCAGTACGGCTACGTTATTCAATCACTAATGCTCTTCTTTCTAAAATTTAACTAGAGTTGCCCCGAAATGTTTTGACTGTGGTGTCTTCAGGGGTTTGGAGCATCTAACACGAGCGCTCCGTTCAATGTGTACTTACAGGGGAGGTCATCCCTCCTCCTCTCTTCTTATCCATTTGGAGCGCTTCAAAATGTAAAATGACAGTCGCCTTACACCTAACGGGGGTGAGGTAACGTGTCTCACCACCTATAACCATCGCTGCAGGTATCGGACAGGTCTATATTCATAGACCTATCAGATACCTAATCTGGCGCTTGCGTGTGGGACATACCTTTTTCTCCTTAGCGCAAGTCCTTAGTCTTAGTCGTTATTCCTACTTTGCTCACTGCGCATGTTTGTATACTTAGTCTTCTCTCGGTTTCTTTGCCTTATCTGCGCATGTCATTATACTTAGTCATTTTTCTGTTCATGTTTCTTCACTGCGCAATTGTGGACTTAGTCTCATCTCCATTTCTTCCCCCTCCCTGCACATGTCTTAATACTTAGCCATTATTTTCTCACTTGAAGAAGATAATGTATCCATATTGATGGGGAGATTCAACTCCATTATTTGATATTGTTATTTTGTGCTTCTTATTTTAATGAAGGGGTTTTTCTTTATCAATATATCTCAGTAGATATTCATTATTTATCAGATTTTTCTATTTTTGGGAATTTAAATAAAAGGGGATTATAAATTATGGGTTTTGTTTTCAGATGTCTTATCAGTAGGTTTGTTTTAATCTATTAATCACGGTTAGGCTATTTTTACACTAGCGTATTTGCTGGATCCGGCAGGTTCAGCAAAAACGCTTCCGTTACGGATAATACCAAACCATCTGCATCTGTTATGAACGGATCCGATTGTATTATCTTTCACATAGCCAAGACGGATCCGTCATGAACTCAATTGATAGTCAATGGGGGACGGATCAGTTTTCTAATGTGTCAGATAGTGTCAGAGAAAATGGATACGTCCCCATTGACTTGCATTGTGGGTCTTGATGGATCTGTTTTGCTCCGGATTCCAGGACGGAAAGCAAACCGCAGCATGCTGAGGTATACTCAACGGTATGAGAACGGAACAGAATGCATTTTGGAGCACTCCGTTCTGTTCAGTTACATTTTGTCCCCGTTGACAATGAATGGGGACAAAACGGAAGAATTTTTTTTTTGGTATTGAGAGCCTATGACGGATCTCAATACCGGAAAATATTAACGCTAGTGTGAAAGTAGCCTAATCCATTATTTTAATTTTTTATTTATTTTTTAATAATAAAAAAGGTTGATTTACAGATATATGATCTCTTATCCAAATATTTCTGTTGATCTCTGCTTATCTCATATTTCTGTTTATTTTATTTTAAACAGGACTATAATAAAAGTTACATTTTAATAAATAAAAACTGAAACTTATAGCCCCTGGCTATTGACAGCGTATATACTGAACACGTTCATGGACCATTATATAAGCGTGGCTGGTTCATTTGCTATCTACCAAGTTGGTATACATGTGTTTACTTTTTCTTTTGCTGTCTAGTGTACTGAACTATAGTGTCAGGTACCGCCGAGGGTCAAACAAATGCCCCAGAGCGGGCTGATCTGATTGCATCTGTCAATTAACCATATGGAAACAGGTGTATATTTCCATAGTTATTACAAACATTCAAATGTGAACTCTGCTTGCAACATGTTCTTTTTCTTTAGCCCACATAAATTACCAAAGGTTCATCATATTTTATGCACTTATATAGTGCTGCTATATTCCACAGCGCTTTATAGAAATTATCATCACACTGTCCCCAATGGGCCCCAAAATCTAAGGTCACTATCAGTATGTCTTTGGAGTGTGGGAGGAAACCAGAGAAAGCCCACACAAACACGGGGAGAACATACAAACTCCATGCAGATGTTGTCCTTGCTCAGATTTCAACCTAGGACTAAGGCACCAGTGCTGACCTCTAAGCCACCGGGCTGCTCCATACATTGTATCTGTAAGTAAGCAATGCATTCTTCAAAAATCCTAGAGATGTAAAAATAACAACTGTGTAAGAAATAACAAAGTTACTAGCTTCGAAGCTATGACCACACCTTGCTTCACCTTCACCGTGTGTCTTATATAATACTGCTGCCTTATTATGTGGCAGAGGGGCTTTTTGGCCACCTAAAGCGCCAAGGTCCAGAATGCGACTACTACCTCTATACCCCCTATGGCTACACCACTGGCTACACAGTGTTTGATTGCATTGTAATATAACAGGCTGGTTTAAAACTGTAAAAAAAACAGATGGGCGCACCATAGGGTGAATCTGTGGGTGTACAATTGTGAACAGAGAGAACTAGCAAGGCTCACCTTGTGTGGTTGTGCAAGTATAGGCACAACACTAGTGTGGGTTATTCAAACAAGCCTGGACGTCTGGATATGGCGGTCTGCAGCCACGGGACCACGAGCGATCTTCAATGGAGAAGCCTGGAGCCCCCAAGGAGATAATAATGCAGGAAAACAAGAAACGTCCCACGGCGCAAATTACCGTCAGCCAGCCACCAGGGTCAAGAAAGAATCTTTTATTGCAGCGATACAACGCGTTTCGTGGAATCACTCCCCTTCATCAGGTACAAAAAAGCTGCTTTTTTGTACCTGATGAAGGGGAGTGATTCCCCGAAACGCGTTGTATCGCTGCAATAAAAGATTCTTTCTTGACCCTGGTGACTGGCTAACGGTAATTCGCGCCGTGTGACGTTTCTTGTTTTCCTGATTGCATTGTAAGGCTGGACATACAATTCGGTTGACAGCTATTCCTCCCAACCCTCCATGCACATGCTTGCTTAGCTCTGCCAAGTATGCATGTGTTCTGCATGGGCAGAGGCTAGAAAGCCACTCCCAGACATCTCTTCCAGCAGCTTATATTGCCTGAGAACAAAAGTATTGGGCGTGTTAAACTCCAACGACCATAGCCCTTTTTTCCACAACATATCGGAGGAAAGTTGGAACACCCTCATACATATCAGATGCACGGATGGTCCTATTGGGATCGGTGTGTAGGGCTGGCATTAATCTAATGTATATGGTTGATCCTCAAAAAATATGAGTCTGAATACTTTTGTACCATAATTTAAAATTTCTCATAGCCACTGAGTTATTCAATAAAGCATATCTGTATAGCGCCACCTGCTGTTTTTATTATTATTTCTCTGTCCAGTTCACTGAGGTGGACACACATACTCAGTTGCATCATTCATCTGCCTCCTGAGCTATGATAGGGATGCTCTATCTGCTGCAGAAAGGACATGCCCCCTGAGCTGTCGGCTTGATGTAAATCTAGTGGGGCATTTGGAGCAATGAATGGGGAGATCTCAGGATCCATATGAGGTACAGGGTTGGTTCTAGCTTTGTTAAAAAAAATTGTCATATAGAGGGGCAGATTGGGAACTAAAAGTGGCCCTGGAAAAAAAGGTAAAAGTGGCCCTAAGTTGCAGGTGGGCCCAAATTGACAGAAGGCAGGGCAACATAATTAGGTAGGGACAACAGAAGTAGACAGGGCTAGCAATACCATAGTGCAGAGCAATATACTGCCCCAGCTGAACCAAATACCACAGTGCAGCATAAACTACTGCCACCTGCGCCACAGTATTCAACTGTATCGCTGTCCTGAAGACGTTGATACTGTTAAATTTAGGATGGCACTTGCAGCTGCTGGTCAGTTGTGTAAGAGAAAACTGGATCATTATGTACCCGGTTGGCGGCGGCAAGAAGGGTTTGGGTGGCCCTCCTAGGCACGGCCTACTGGGAAATTTCCCTGTAGGGTCTATGGCCAATTCGCCCCTGGTCATGTACTATATGATGTCGCATTTTCATTTCTTGCATTAATCATAGGTGACCCCTTTAAGGGGCTGTTCACTTGACATTTTGGGAAGGCCAAAATAAAGTTGGGTAGCTGCGCAGAATCCGCTTCCCATTTTTTTTTTATAGGAAGGCAGCATTTTATGGTTGCAACAGCGTCAAGATAGGACGGCACATTTGCAGGAATAAACCAAAGCTACATGAACGGAAGGTTTATGGCCAAGATCATGCCAATGGCAATAGAGCACAGTTGCATGAACAGCAGTGCAGCCTCCCATTGAAAGCAGTGGAAGGCGGATTCTGTGAAACCCCTCCCTCCCACGTGACTTTTTGGAGCTGAATCCACACCAAATTCTGCCTGCAAAAAATGCCATGTGAAACATCGGTGGGAACAGACAATTACGATGCTTCAGTCTTTTTTCTACCCAAAGTGTCTTTTGTAACCTTCAAAGTCATTAATTAAATCTTGCCTCTTTCCTTGGAACTCACAGATTACTTTTCATCTTGCTGTGAGACCATGAACTATTACGATTGCTGCAAAATAGGCAAATATTAAACAAGTCAGAAAAGTTAATAATCTCAATCTTTTCACATAATGGGAAATACAGTAGCGCTCTGCCTTTTATTGTGTTTCATTGTAATTCCAAGAAAACCCAATTTTAACACAAGAAATGCTCAATTGTTGTGCAAAAACCAATTATTTTGCCATGTAGGCTCAGCGAGGTTCCTGAGGCATAGCTGCAAACTGCATCCAGTCATTTGTTCCTCTCTGAAACAATCTTTAGAAGTTCCTCTGACATATAGCCAGGACCTTTAGAAACTTCCAAAGCAATAAACGCAAATTGGAATTGATGATGTGCAATCATGTAGCAGGACATCAATTGTTAACATCATACAGAACCCAAGGAGTCCCTGGTGTCGGTAAGTCGGAGACTTCATTCAATGCAAATTCTTCCTGTGAAATCATTGTACTTGTTTCTATCAATTATTTTACCACTCGGTGGGAAATGAGAGTTTTGTGTCTGGAGGATGTTTGATATTGCTTAGATTCAGGCATAGCTGTGGTTTGATTGCCATCTACTGATAGTTCAAAGGCCCAGAGGGGGAGAACTTCATATAAAGAGTTAGTGATGTTTTGCATCAATTTTAAATGTTGGCTTTCACAATGCTACTAGTAGCACATATGCGGTGAACCGCTGGCTCACTGCTAAAGGGTTAATACTATGGGTCGCTGCTTATGAGTTAAAGAGGTTGAACGGGTTTTTACTATTGGTGACCATTTCTGCAATATTAGATCCTCAGGGTAGGTCATCAATAGACAGACAGCTGCTGTCTATGACAAAGACCATAGCAGCGGTGAACAGGAAGAGAGAAGGGAGACAGCAATTGCGCACTGGGCACGCCGTCTCCTCATACAGCTGATTGGCAGGGATGCCAGGTGTTAGACCCTCGCTGTACTGATATTGATGACCTATCCTGAGGATAGGTCATCAAAAGTAAAATCCCAGACTGAGATGCTAATTATATGCTGTCAGTAGTCCTCATAGCTATTGTGACTCTACTTTGCACTTTGTATTCTGAAAGGCTGTATTTGGGTAGGCCCCACTTTCCGCTGTCTAGTGAGTAGTTGTCGGCAAGTCAACCAAGAGACAAGACATGTACGCTGCTGTTGGTGTGTAAGGCAGACAAGCTGAAGCAGGAGAAAAGAATCCTTCTCCAGGAAGACACCATCCCTTTGAGTGAAAGCTTCCAAAAAAGCAACTGTGCTAAGAACCAACATCTTAGGGAAAGAAGGATTAAACTTTTGCAGAAGGCTGAAGGCCATTTAAGGAACAGTGCTTGGATAAAGCCAGTAAAGGATAAAGGTAACACATGCATACTGCTGTAGACTTTACTGCAAGTAGTCTGGGTTATATTGCTTCTGGCGCCCATCACTCTACGAAGACTGACTGGCCATCTGATCTAGGACTGCACCCCACAGTTGGGCATTGAATAGAAATATTAAGAAATGACATGCCTTTGGTCAATTGGAATGATTGCATGTATCTGTGGAAAGAGGCTCAGGGAGGAACATTATTGTAGCCATCTCCTATATACGGCCTTTGGGAAAAGCCTTCTCTTTGAAATATTCCAGAACTGTGCTTGTTGCTTATATTTACACTGTGACACCTATCATCTATTCTACTCATTAACAGAGACTTTATTTTACTACAGTCAGGCCAGTCTGGTCATTGGTCTCTACATCTGACCCTGCCCTTTGGAGACTCCAAAGTCTAGTGTGTGCCCCGAGGGGAAAAAGGGTTGCTCCCCCTCTTCGTTCCCTGAATGTGCAGCCCAGAGATTGCTGGAGCAGAGATTAGCCACCATGAGGACTTTAGCCACCCTTATTGCAACCCCACCACTCCCATCCTTGCATGCCCTCGCCCTGTGGGCCAGCACATACTAGAGGACTTTATCTGTAAAATAAATTCTTCATTTACAAAGCTGGACATTATAGGACTGATTCCATTAGTATTGTCCACCAACATCCTACCCATGTATATGCATAGGCATATTGAATTATTGCGTCTTCCTCGGAGATGTGTAATTAAACCCTGCCAGAAAGTGTCTGAAATCCAATTTAGTACACTATCATTTACCATTCTATTCTTAGGTTCTAATAAAATGTAGCATATGTTAAACACAAGTCTTCTTAATAAGAAGTTAATGAGAAAGCATGCCTGGAAATGGAGACTTTGTACTATATGTGCACTATAAGCAATAAATTAGCATCAACCTATGTAAACTCCAATCAGTGCCAGTCACTGCCACTCAAATGCATGCCTGCCGCTGTGGATGAGCTCCTCCTCTCTGACCCTTCATTACTAAATGGTGTGATTTGCTCATTTTCATATTAATTGCATGGCCCAGTACAGATTAATGCCGCTGAACGGAGCAGGGGGATGAATGACGGAATTAGGATACTTATTTTGTTTGTTAAACCAATCTCATTTGGCTCATGTAGAGAACTAAGCCTTCATTTGACTCTACATAATTGCTTATCGTTAGGCGCAGTAGTCCCAGTGAAATATGGGTATTTAGCCAAGGCTCTTTTATGATTAACGATAAGATTTGTCACTTGGAGATAAGTGATAGATGATTTTTTAATGAGGTACAGGGAAGGCTGTATTCTGATAATCAGTGAAAAGTACAACATTCAAAAATGCAAATCTGACAGAACCATAATGCAAAAGTATTGTTGTTCAGTCGCAATTCAATCGTGCTCGACTCATTGCGACCCCATGGACCACAGCACACCAGGCCCCTCTATCTTCCACTGTCCACTGTCTCTCGAAGCTTGCCTTGCTTCCATGATACTGTCCAGCCATCTCATTCTCTGCCGTCCCCTTCTCCTTTTGCCTTCGATCTTTACCAGCATCAGGGTCTTCTCCAATGACTCCTGCCTTCTCAATATGTGTCCAAAGTATTTCAGCTTCAGTATTGCTCCTTCCAATGAACAAACAGGGTTAATTTCTTCAAGGATTGACTGATTGGATCTTCTTGCAGTCCATGGAACTCTCAGAAGTCTTCTCCAGCACCACAGTTCGAAGGCGTTGATTCTTCTAGCTCAGCCTTCCATATGGTCCATCTCTCACAACCATACATTACTACAGGACAGTGGCATAGCGTGGGAGGGGGCAGTTGCCCCGGGCACCAAACTGCAGTGGGTGCCAGGCAGCAGAGTAGATTCCTGTATCCATGCAGTTCAGTCTCATAGGCTTCAGGCTACTAAGCCAGAAAGCTATGAGGCAGTGGAAGGGCACAGGCAGGGTAAAGGTTAAACCACATGCACAGTAGGGACCTGCAACTCACAATATCACATGACATTCCTAGGTCACGTGGGTCAGAAGCTGGCGCGCGGCACAGAGAAGGAGGTCGGGTCGGATGGCTGCTCAGGAGTGTCAGCGCAGGGAGGGAGAAAGAAACAGCGTCTGTCAGTACAGGAGACTCTGAGGAGGAGGTACATGTGAATACTGTGGATGTGCTGAGGACAGGGGGGACTGTGAATCAAGGGGGTTCCTGTGTAAGATTTGATGGAGGTGTCTAAGATTGTATGGAGGGAGGCAGTGTAGGATTGTATGGAGGGGGGCTGTGTAAGATTGTATGGAGGGAGGCAGTGTAGGATTGTATAGAGGGGGGGCTGTGTAAGATTGTATGGAGGGAGGCAGTGTAGGATTGTATGGAGGGAGGCAGTGTAGGATTGTATGGAGGGAGGCAGTGTAGGATTTTATGGACGGAGGCAGTGTAGGATTGTATGGAGGGGGTGCTGTGTAAGATTGTATGGAGGGAGGCAGTGTAGGATTGTATGGAGGGAGGCAGTGTAGGATTGTATGGAGGGAGGCAGTGTAGGATTGTATGGAGAAGGCAGTGCAGGATTGTATGGAGGGAGGCAGTGTAGGATTGTATGGAGGGAGGCAGTGTAGGATTGTATGGAGGGAGGCTGTGCATTGTATGGAGGGAGGCACCTCACGTGACCTCCTTCGCCCTGTCTTGCGGGGTGACGTGATCACATGCCGCAGGAGGGCACAGAGTGACTGCCTGCCTCAGGACGCTGGAACTCAAGCCATAGGCGACAACAAAGAGAGTATTACAGGTGAGTATTTTTTTTTTTAAATGTATATGCTAATGCATGCAGTATTAGGTGCACAACGGGAATGGGGAGAAGGGGAATTATATATATTAATAAACAGGGGGCCATTATGTACTAATAAGACAGGGGGAACTATATATACTAATAATACAGAGGGGCCATTATAGAGCCAGGTCCATAAATATTGGGACATTGACACAATTCTAACATTTTTGGCTCTATACACCACCACAATGGATTTGAAATTAAACGAACAAGATGTGCTTTAACTGCAGACTGTCAGCTTTAATTTGAGGGTATTTACATCCAAATCAGGTGAACGGTGCAGGAATTACAACAGTTTGCATCTGTACCTCCCACTTGTTAAGGGACCAAAAGTAATGGGACAATTGGCTTCTCAGCTGTTCCATGGCCAGGTGTGTGTTATTCCCTCATTATCCCAATTAAAAAGAGCAGATAAAAGGTCCAGAGTTCATTTCAAGTGTGCTATTTGCATTTGGAATTTGTTGCTGTCAACTCTCAAGATGAGATCCAAAGAGCTGTCACTATCAGTGAAGCAAGCCATCATTAGGTTGGAAAAACAAAATAAACCCATCAGAGAGATAGCAAAAACATTAGGCGTGGCCAAAACAATTGTTTGGAACATCCTTAAAAAGAAGGAACGCACCGGTGAGCTCAGCAACACCAAAAGACCCGGAAGACCACGGAAAACATCTGTGGTGGCTAACCGAAGAATTATTTCCCTGGTGAAGAAAACACCCTTTACAACAGTTGGCTAGATCAAGAACACTCTCCAAGAGGTAGGTGTATGTGTGTCAAAGTCAACAATCAAGAGAAGACTTCACCAGAGTGAATACAGAGGGTTCACCACAAGATGTAAACCATTGGTGAGCCTCAAAAACAGGAAGGCCAGATTAGAGTTCGCCAAACGACATCTAAAAAAGCCTTCACAGTTCTGGAACAACATCTTATGGACAGATGAGACCAAGATCAACTTGTACCAGAGTGATGGGAAGAGAAGAGTATGGAGAAGGAAAGGAACTGCTCATGATCCTAAGCATACCACCTCATCAGTGAAGCATGGTGGTGGTAGTGTCATGGCGTGGGCATGTATGGCTGCCAATGGAACTGGTTCTCTTGTATTTATTGATGATGTGACTGCTGACAAAAGCAGCAGGATGAATTCTGAAGTGTTTTGGGCAATATTATCTGCTCATACTCAGCCAAATGCTTCAGGACTCATTGGACGGCGCTTCACAGTGCAGATGAACAATGACCCAAACCATACTGCAAAAGCAACTAAAGAGTTTTTTAAGGGAAAGAAGTGGAATGTTATGCAATGGCCAAGTCAATCACCTGACCTGAATCCGATTGAGCATGCATTTCACTTGCTGAAGACAAAACTGAAGGGAAAATGCCACAAGAACAAGTAGGAACTGAAGACAGTTGCAGTAGAGCCCTGGCAGAGCATCACCAGGGATGAAATCCAGCGTCTGGTGATGTCTATGCGTTCCAGACCTCAGGATGTAATTGACTGCAAAGAATTTGCAACCAAGTATTAAAAAGTAAAAGTTTAATTTATGATTATCATTCTGTCCCATTACTTTTAGGCCCTTAACAAGTGGGAGGCACATATGCAAACTGATTTGGATGTAAATACCCTCAAATTAAAGCTGACAGTCTGAAGTTAAAGCACATCTTGTTTGTTTCATTTCAAATCTATTGTGGTGGTGTATAGAGACAAAAATGTTAGAATTGTGTCGATGTCCCAATATCTATGGACCTGACTGTATATATTATAAATATGGAGGGCAATATACAGTGGATAAAAAAAGTCTAAACACCCCTGTTAAAATGTCAGGTTTCTGTGCTGTAAAAAAATGAGACAAAGATAAATCATTTCAGAACTTTTTCCACCTTTAATGTGACCTATAAACTGTACAACTCAATTGAAAAACAAACTGAAATCTTTTAGGTAGAGGGAAGAAAAAATATAAAAATAAAATAATATGGTTGCATAAGTGTGCAAACCCTTAAACTAATACTTTGTTGAAGCACCCTTTGCTTTTATTACAGCACTCAGTCTTTTTGGGTATGAGTCTATCAGCATGGCACATTTTGACTTGGCAAGATTTGCCCACTCTTCTTTGCAAAAACACTCCAAATCTGTCAGATTGCGAGGGCATCTCCTGGGCACAGCCCTCTTCATATCACCCCACAGATTTTCAATCGAATTCAGGTCTGGGCTCTGGCTGGGCCATTCCAAAACTTTAATCTTCTTCTGGTGAAGCCATTCCTTTGTTGATTTGGATGTATGCTTTGGGTCGTTGTCATGCTGAAAGATGAAGTTCCTCTTTATGTTCAGCTTTCTAGCAGAAGCCTGAAGGTTTTGTGCCAATATTGACTGGTATTTGGAACTGTTCATAATTCCCTCTAGCTTAACTAAGGCCCCAGTTCCAGCTGAAGAAAAACAGCCCCTTGGCATGATGCTGCCACCACCATGCTTCACTGTGGGGATGGGGTTCTTTTTTTTATTTGCAGTGTTGTTTTTGCACCAAACATATCTTTTGGAATTATGGCCAAAAAGTTCAACCTTGGTTTCATCAGACCATAACACTTTTTCTCACATGCTTTTGAGAGACTTCAGATGTGTTTTTGCAAAATGTAGCCTGGCTTGGATGTTTTTCTTCGTAAGAAAAGGCTTTCGTCTTGCCACTCTACCCCATAGCCCAGACATTTGAATACGGGAGATTGTTGTCACATGTACCACACAGTCAGTACTTGCCAGATATTCCTGCAGCTCCTTTAATGTTGCTGTAGGCCTCTTGGTAGCTTCCCAGACCAGTTTTCTTCTCGTCTTTTCATCAATTTTGGAGGGACGTCCAGTTCTTGGTAATGTCACCGTTGTGCCATATTTTCTCCACTTGATGATGACTGTCTTCACTGTGTTCCATGGTATATCTAATGCCTTGAAAATTCTTTTCTACCCTTCTCCTGACTGATACCTTTTAACAATGATATCCCTCTAAAGCTTTGGAAGCTCTCTGTGGACCATGGCTTTTGCTGTGGGAATGTGACGAAGAAAATTTCAGGAAAGACCAACTAGAGCAGCTGAACTTTATTTGGGGTTAATCAGAGGCACTTTAAATGATGGCAGGTGTATGCTGACTCCTATTTAACATGATTTTGAATGTGATTGCTTAATTCTGAACACAGCTACATCCCCAGTTATAAGAGGGAGTGCACACTTATGCAACCACAATTTTTATTTTTATTTTTGTTTGGTACAGTTTATAGGTCACATTAAAGGTGGAAAAAGTTCTGAAATGATTTATCTTTGTCTCATTCTTTTTACAGCACAGAAACCTGACATTTTAACAGGGGTGTGTAGACTTTTTATATCCACTGTATATAAAGAGACTATGGGGTGAGGGAGTGTTATAATACGGGGGCACTGCAGTTGGACTTTAGAAATACTGGGGCTACTACAGGGTGCCTTATAGATCAGCCTTATTACTTCTGTGGGCTCTATAGGGGCCTTATCGAGGGGTCTTGTTAATGCTGGTAACACTATTGGATGCCTTTTTTCTACTAGGGTCCCTATGGGGCATTATTAATATTAGGGATGCTGTGGGAGAATTATTATTGAGCACAATATGGGGGGCATTGCTAATGGGGTTGCTATTGGGGGTACTGTAGGGACACTATTACTATTGAGGACAGAATGGAAGCACTATTACTATTGGGGGAATTATCTGCATGGTACTGTTGTCTGCAGTATAGTATTGGGGAGCACAGTGGGCACAGTATTGGGGGTAGCAGCATGACAATGTTGGGGCACAAAAAGGGGGAGGATAATAGAAAAGTGAGGAAACTAAGATGTCTGTGTGAAACTCTGCAGAAACGAGATACAGCTGGAAGAAATAATCATGGCGGTCTGATCTCTGAAAGGAGAAGATGAGGAAAGAGAACATCTACATCAGAGGAGACGTCACTGGATGTAAGAGGTATGGGGCGCTGTATTATCCTTGTATTGTAGAGTTGTATTTAATGTCAATCCAAATATCTCTTTAACACTAGGGCTGGGAGAGTTGTTGGACTGAGAATTTTCCACAGTAGGGACAGCAGAAAGGCTAGAATCAGCCCTTCCCTTTAAGCCACTGAGGGCCTCTACAGGTCCACACGGCCGCAGCTGGCCCCAGGTCACACTATGTCTGTTCTGAATTCTAGGGCCTCTCCCCACAACAATGCAGATAATTTTCACTGTGTGCATTGTGGGGATGGGCGGCCCAAGAACTCATAACAGGTATAAGCCATGGTGTGCACAATGCCCTTGTCTGAACATGCTGAGTCTAGCCAGCATCAGGATGTTCTGTGAGGGGGTCTCAAAGCTGGTTCTGCCTCCTTCCTTCCTCTTCCTCCTTGTGTCTTGCTTGAAGAAGATAAGGACATTTTAGGTGACATCTACTTCATTATCTGTACTCAGAGCATTATCACTGTGTTATATGCGGTGTTACATAGGATTGCAGGTTGGTAAAATGAGGCGTGTCCACTGGTTAGGTGGGGTGCGGGTGGGGTGGGGCGCAACACTTGGCTTGCCACGGGCGCTGGCAACTCACGCTACGCCACTGCTACAGGAAAAACCATGGCTTTGGCAAGGTGACATCTCTGCTTTTAATTACACTGTCCAAGTTTGTCATTGCTTTCCTTCCAAGAATCAAACGTCTTTTAATTTCATGGCTGCAGTCACCATCTGCAGTCATATTTGAGCCCAAGAAAACAAAATCTAATACTGCTTCCATTTCTTCCTCTATTTGCCAGGAGGGGATGGATCCTGATGCCATGATCTTATTTTTTTTAATGTTGAGACTTAGGCCAACTTTTGCACTCTCCTCTTTCACCCTCATAAAGAGGCTCCTTAATTCTTCTTCGCTTTCTGCCATAAGAGTTGTATCATCTGTATACACTGGCGTAGCTATAGGGGTCGCAGCTGACGCAATTGCGACCGGGCCCCTAAGTCAGGGGGGCCCACGGGGCCCCCTCAAGCCAGGAGTGTCCACAGTGAAGCTGAGTGGCGGTACGATAGGTGGTGGTCTCCCCCCATCATTGGTGGGCAGTGCGCCCTCCCCCCCACCTTCATTGGTGGCAACGGCAGTTCCGATCGGAGTCCCAGCAGTGTAATGCTGGGGCTCCGATCGGTTACCATGGCAGCCAGGACGCTACTGAAGTTCTGGCTGCCATGGTCAGACTCAGTTACTGTGCAGCATACTTACATGCGCTGTGGCCGCCGGGCGCTCCTCCTTCTTGTAACTCGTCACAGGTCTGTGCGGCGCATTGCTATAAGCATAAGCAATGCGCCGCACAGACCTGTGAGTTACAAGAAGAAGGAGCGCCAGGCTGCCACAGCGGATGTAAGTATGCTGCAGAGTAACTGAGTCTGACCATGGCAGCCAGGACTTCAGTAGCGTCCTGGCTGCCATGGTAACCGATCGAAGCCCCAGCAAAATGCGGAACGAAATTGCGAATGTGTGAGTGGGGCCTTATACACAGACATTTAGATTCATACATTTCCTACACTGGCACAAATGCGTTGCCAGTGACCAACTGTCTGTGCTCAATCCTATGCGTAACCGTCGCAAGTGCATGAGGAGCTGCGGATGTGGCCGCGAGGTCCGAGAGGTATGTGGGAGTGGGAGATCCGGGAGGGGGGGGCCCATAATTTTTTTTTGCTATGGGGCCCAGTCATTTCTAGCTACGCCCCTGTCTGCATATCTGAGGTTGCAAAAGTTTAAAGTCTCTTAAATAAAGTGGTTACTTAAATGGGATAACATTAATACCTATGTATTGGGTAGGTGAGAAAAGGTCTGATGGGTGGGGTCTTCAATATAATTCCAAGTAAAGGTGTTCATACAACTTCAAAAACCTGTCCTGACTCTCCCATACACATATATGCTCCGTTCGGCCAAGCATGTACTGCATGTATTTTCTATGGGAAGAGGAGAGAATGTCACTGCCAGACACCTATAGTGGCAGCCCAATCCAGAGCCTCTGAGATCATGTGCCATATAGGAACGTGTCACTGCTTAGGTCATTGAATGGCTGCAGGGGTGCATGTGAGCATGGATGGGTCATCACACTTCTGATCCACAGGGGAACATAAGGAATGGGGACGGGACCTTTGGAGCTGGAATAGAGCAGTGGTGACTAGGTCTTTTTTTTCTTTATTTTAAACGTTTACACACCCTAATTAAATTTGATTTTAGGGTTGGGCAACCCCTTTGAGGGAATCTGCCAGCAATTTTAACCATAAAAAAAAAATGAGGTAGAAGACAATTTTCCCCACTTTAGGGGAATAAAAAATTCCTTCCCGACTCCAATCAGGCAGTCAGAATAACTCCCTGGATCAACAACCCCTCTCTAGTAGCTATAGCCTGTAATATTACTACACTCCAGAAACACATCCAGGCCCCTCTTGAATTCCTTTATTGTACTCCCCATCACCACCTCCTCAGGCAGAGAGCTCCATAGTCTCACTGCTCTTACCGTAAAGAATCCTCTTCTGTGTTTTTGTACAAACCTTCTTTCCTCCAGACGCAGAGGATGTCCCCTCGTCACAGTCACAGTCCTGGGGATAAATAGATGATGGGATAGATCTCTGTACTGCCCCCTGATATATTTATACATAGTAATTAGATCTCCCCTCAGTCGTCTTTTTTCTAAAGTGAACAACCCTAATTTTGAAAATCTTTCAGGGTACTGTAGTTGCCCCATTCCATTTATTACTTTAGTTGCCCTCCTCTGGACCCTCTCCAGCTCTGCTATGTCTGCCTTGTTTACAGGAGCCCAGAACTGTACACAGTACTCCATGTGTGGTCTGACTAGAGATTTGTAAAGTGGTAGGACTATGTTCTTATCACGGGCATCTATGCCCCTTCTGATGCCCCTTCTGATGCAACCCATTATCTTATTGGCCTTGGCAGCAGCTGCCTGACACTGTTTTTTGCAGCTTAGTTTGCTGTTTATTAAAATTCCTAGATCCTTTTCCATGTCAGTGTTACCGAGTGTTTTACCATTTAGTATGTACGGGTGACTTGCATTTTTCCTTCCCATGTGCATAACCTTACATTTGTCAGTGTTAAACCTCATCTGCCACTTATCTGCCCAAGCCTCCAATCTATCCTGATCCCTCTGTAGTAGTATACTGTCCTCTTCAGTGTTAATTACTTTACACAGTTTAGTTTTCTACAAGATCATTAATAAATATATTGAAGAGAATAGGGCCCAATACTGATCCCTGAGGTACCCCACTAGTGACAGTGACCCAATCTGAGTGTGTACCGTTAATAACCACCCTCAGTTACTTACCCACATACAGTCGTTTTCTCCCAGTCCGAGCATTCTCATTTTATATACTAACCTTTTATGTGGTACAGTGTCAAATGCTTTGGAGAAGTCCAGATACACGACATCCATTGATTCGCCCAGGTCAAGTCTAGAACTTACCTCCTCATAGAAACTGATTAAATTAGTTTGACATGACCGATCCCTCACGAAGCCATGCTGATATGGCGTTATTTGCTTATTTCCGTTGAGATGCTCTAAGATAGCATCTCTCAGAAAACCTTCAAACAGTTTACCCACAACAGATGTTAAAATTACCGGCCTATAGTTTCCAGGCTCTGTTTTTGGACCCTTTTTGAATATTGGCACCACATTTGCCATGCGCCAATCCTGTGGGACATTCCCTGTCAGTATAGAGTCTGCAAATATCAGAAATAAGGGTCTGGCTATGACATTACTTAATTCCCTTAGGATACGGGGGTGTATGCCATCCGATCCTGGCGATTTGTCTATTTTAATCTTTTTAAGTCGCTGTTGTACTTCTTCCTGGGTCAGACAGGACACTTTTAATGGGGAATTAATTTTTACATTCTGCATGTCATCTGACAGTTTATTTTCCTCAGTGAATACACTAGAGAAAAAAATATTTAACAGCTTTGCTTTCACCTCGTCGCTCTCTGCGACTCCCCCTTCATTACTTTTTAAAGGGCCGACACCTTCAGATTTATACTTTTTAACATTTATATAATTGAAGAACATTTTAGGGTTATTTTTTTCTCTCTTTGGCAATTAATCTCTCTGGCTCTCGTTTGGCCGCTTTTATTTGTTTTTTTACATGTTCATTTTTTTCCTGTGAGTCCAGACTAAATAGAGGAGCAGTAATGACCTCAAGATACATCTGAGACATGAGGTGTGATCATTACCAACAACAACACTGCAACAAGTGAAAACAGAAAGGCTGTCAGATAACCTCATGTGCAGCCAGTCTCTCAGATCTTCTGACCTCTGTCACTGGAGGGACCGTGACAGTACCCCCCTTTCTACGGGTGATCTCCGGACACCCAGGACCAACCTTATCAGGATGGGCCCTGTGAAAAGGCTTTCACAAGGCGACTAACATTAACGTCGGCCGCTGGAACCCACATTCTCTCCTCTGGACCGTAACCCTTCTAGTGAACGAGGTACTGAAGGGATCTACGGAGAATTCGTGAGTCCACTATCCTGGCGATCTAAAATTCAAGATTACCGTCCACCATGACAGGAGCTAGAGGCAAGACGGATGGTTCAGCAGGTTCGATATATCTCTTCAGCAATGATTTGTGGAAAACAATATGAATTTTTAAAGCCTGCGGAAGTTTAAGACAAAAGGCTACCAGGTTAATAATAGCAGAGATCTTATATGGACCAATAAACCTTGGACCCAACTTCCAAGAAGGTACCTTCAACTTAATGTATTTTGTGGACAGCCACACAGAATCACCCACTCTCAGGTCCGGACCACTCATACGTCCCTTTTCAGCCATACATTTATACTTGTTCCCCATTTTTTTTAATTATTTATAACTTTCCGCCAAATAGATGACAAAGAAGAGAAAAATCTTTCCTCTTCAGGTATTCCAGAAGTCTCAGTATCAGAAAATGTGCCAAACTGCGGATAAAACCCATATGCCCCAAAAAACTGTGACTTATCAGTGGACTCCTGCCTACGGTTATTTATGGCAAACTCGGCCAAAGACAAAAATGAAGACCACTCCTCCTGATTCTCTGAGACAAAACATCTCAAATAAGTCTCCAGATTCTGGTTAGTGCGATCAGTCTGTCCGTTCGACTGAAGATGAAAGGCTGAAGAGAAGGACAATTGTACCCCCAGGCGAGTACAGAACGCCTTTCAGAATCTGGAAACAAACAGAGTCTCCCTATGAAACACCACATCAGAGGAAATACCATGTAGCTTCACGATGTTATCGACAAACACTTGTGCAAGAGTTTTAGCATTAGGTAGACCTGATAATGCTATAAAGTGCGACATCTTGCTGAAGTGATCAACAACCACCAGAATCACCCTTTTTCCTGAGGAATTCGGCAAATCTGTGATAAAGTCCATGGACAAATGAGTCCAAGGTCGGGACGGGATGGACAACGGAAGTAGAGATCCTGAAGGCAGAGTATGTGTCACCTTAGCACGTGCAGAACTACCACAAGCTAACACATAGCCATCAACACATTTACGTAACCCCGGGCCACCAGAATCTACGAGAAATGAGATCGATCGTGGATCTGCTCCCAGGGTGTCCTGTAAGAACTGTTCAGTGATGTTCCTTGAATACCTTGTGTCATAATTTGGAAGGAACAAACAACTTCCCCAGAGGACAGGACTCCGGTGCATCTCCCTGGGCCTCCCACACCTCTGCCTCAAGGTCAGGAAAAAGGGCTGATATCACCACCCCTTTAGCCAATATCGGACCAGGATCTTCCAAATCTCACCCCCAGGAAAGCTACACGACAAAGCGCCCGCCTTGCCATTCTTAACCCCAGGGCGATAGGTGACAACGAAATTAAATCTGGTAAAAAACATCGACCATACGGCCTGCCTTGGGTTCAGACGTTTAGCCGACTCCAGGTAAGCTAGATTTTTGTGATCGGTAATTATCGTAATAGGATGAATCGCTCCTTCCAACCAATGATGCCATTCCTCAAAAGCCAACTTGATGGCCAGCAACTTTCTATTACCTACGTCATAATTTTTTTAAGCAGTTGAAAGCTTCTTAGAGAAGAAAGCACATGGCTGCCATTCTGCTCCTACCCCTACCTCTGATGCGTCAACTTCCACAATGAATGGCTGTGACACATCCGGTTGCACCAGTATAGGAGCAGAAGCAAAACATTCCTTCACCGCTAAAAATGCTCGTAAATTAATGCCTCATTAGACCAGACTAAGACATCCGAACCTTTCCTAGTCATGTCCGTTAAAGGTTTAACCATAGTCCAGTAGTTCAAAATGAATTTATGGTAGTAGTTGGTGAACTCCAAAAACCGCAAAAGCACTTTCAGATTTCTGGGTCGATCCCAGTCCAACACTCAAAATGACCTTCAGGGGATTAAAGGCTGTCTTCCATTCGTCCCCCTCCTTGATCCTTACCAGATTATATGCCCCCTTCAAATCCAATTTAGAGAACACCTTGGCACCGACAATCTGATTGAACAAATCCGGGATCAAAGGAAGGGGATAAGGATCACGGACAGTAATGCGATTAAGCTCACTGAAGTCCAAACATGGCCTAAGAGTTACGTCCTTTTTCTTAACAAAGAAGAACCCTGCATCCACTGGGGATTTGGATGATCCAATATGACATTTAGCCAAACTCTCAGTGATATATTCTCGCATGGCTGCTCTTCCGGGTTCAGAAAGATTATACAACCGAGACTTGGGCAACCTAGCTCCAGGAATAAGGTTGATGGGGCAATCATACTCCCGATGTGGAGGTAACTTCTGGTTTCCACTTTCAGAGAATACATCAGAAAAATCTGAAATAAACAAAGGTACAACTTTAGTGGTTACAACAGAAAGCGATGTGCTAAGACAGTTGTCTATGCAATAATCACTTCAATCAAGAATCTGTCTCGCTTGCCAATCGATGGTAGGATTATGTTTGCTTAACCATGGTAACCCTAGCACCAAGGGAGCAGGCAGACCCTCCAGCACAAAACACGAAATGGATTATTGATGAAAATCAATCACTTTAAAATGGATGTCCTACCTGCACCATTTGTGACAAACATTTATGTGTGAGTGGAGTGGAATCAATTGCAAACACAGAAATATTTTTGTTTAATGCACTTGTTGTCAACCCATGCATACGGACAAACTGACTATCAACTAGGTTAACCCTTGCCCCACTGTCAATAAACACTTCAATTCCCACAGTTTTTCAATCTAGTACTACCTCGGCAGACAGGAGAAATCGGGTACTACCGGCAAATGACAAAAGTGAATTCTTAGATTCCCCACCCACACCACCAAAAGTGAGATGAGGATTAAACATTTTCTTTGATTTTTTACCTTGATGCTGAACATAAGGACATACGTTAACAAACTGTCCCCTTTTTCCATAGGAAAAGCAGAGTCTCTTGTTAAGCCTAAAGTTGTTATCACCAGGTCCAGCAGTAGCTCCTCCCAGCTGCATTTGTTCGTCATCGGACATGAACTCAAGTGTCTCTCTACCCAAAGTGTCGGAGGAGGCCGCCACCTTTTATGATAGTACGTCCTGAGGGTGAGGAACCTTAGATCTCTCCCTCAGGCGTCTATCAATACGTACAGCAAGAAGGGACTGTGATCTCTCTCTCAGGCGTCTATCAAGCTCCTGAGGCAACAGCGCTCAGATTACGTCACTGGGCTCAGTGCATACCCAGTGAGACTTTTGAGGCTGTTGCCCTCAGGAGCTTGATGATCGCGCAGGCGCAGGCCGCAGCTTTTTTTTATCAAAATGACAAAACGAAATAAAGTAAGAAGACCACTGCAGGAAATAAGGTACTTTATTGAACATGGCAATGTTGAAAGCTTAAAATGCTAAAAGCAGGTGACAGATTACCTTTAAGGTGACGGAGCTCATTACCTTCATTAGAGCCGACTTGGAACGTATCCCTTAATTTTTTCAAGAGGTCATTGTTGTGTGGTCGGAGATGGTCTTTAGGGTCTTTTGGCAGGGCGCCAGAGATGCAAGTGCAGTAGAGAGAGACAGACGTACTGTCAATGCCCAGATCTCTCGCTTTGTCCATTCCCACGGGGGAGTAGTGTTATGCCATTGGTATGCCATTGCCAACTTGAGAGAGAAAACCAGGGATTGATGCGGCCTGACGGAGTAAATTTAAATGACATCTGCCTTGATATTTTCCTATCTGGCCTTCAGGACGCCTTGTTTCTGCTGGGTGGGGGTTGGAGCGCCTTCTCCATGGAGGTCGGTTTGATTTGGAATACTAAGAGTAGAGGAGAAGTAGGATTTGCCCACTGTGGGGACAGTGCTTGGCATAGCGCTTCTCAGCCTGCTGGAAGCAGTTTTGGAGTTTTTTAATAAAGTTGGTGAATTTTGTATGAGAAATAAAATAATAAAGCTGTGACCGACCCTCACTCCAACAAAACAAGTTGCCTTGTCCTTATTCAGGTAGGCGGGAAGACATCGGGTTGGTAGTGAGGTACAGGTGTCTTAGACTGCAGAGACCTCATGGTTAGGCAGGGGTTAAGGTAATGTCTTCCAGCCAGGGTGCCCTACATGGGCTGCCTGCCTCTCCTTCCCCTCCCTGCAGCCATTCATGTAGTTTACTTCTGCCACTCCCCTAGAAGCAATAAATACAGGGCTCACCCCCCCACCTGTCTCTTTCACCGGCACCTTCACCAGGATATTTTCCAGCCTTCCCGCCCACCCTTCTTTCTTTCCTTGTCTGGTTTTAGCCGCCGGTCATGGGTTCTTTGCTGCTGTATAAGTTTGTGTTTCAGTAGCTGTTGCTCATATATCTTTCTTTTGCAGTTTCCAATTGATTAACTCACAGATGGAGGTCGGTTTGATTTTGAATAATAAAAGTGGAGGAGAAGGTGGACTTGCCCACTGTGGAGACAGTGGTTGGCATAGCGCTTCTAAGCCTCCTGGAAACAGTTTTGAAGTTTTTTAATAAAGTTGGTGAATTTTGTATGAGAAAGAAAATAATAAAGCTGTGACTGGCCCTCACTCCAACAAAACAAGTTGCCTTGTCTTTATTCAGGTATGCGGGAAGACATCGGGTTGGTAGTGTGGTCAGGTTTTCGGCAGTCGTAGTGTGAAGATGCATTTTTATGCTGCAAGATTCTGCTCCTGCAAGTTGAAGTGAGGCGTCACTTTGAAGTGCTCTCTGCATTGAGCTGCTTCACAGTCCCTCCCCTCTGCTCTGAGTGACAGCTGTAGTGGTCTCCTGGTTGGATGCTACAGCTGTCACTCAGGGCAGAGGGAAGGTGGTGTGAAGCAGCTCAATGCAGAGAGCATTTCACAGTGAAGCCCCACTCTGGGCACTTAAAGGGGTTATCCAAACCTTATAATGACCCCCCTCAATGCCCCTCGTATACATTTTACTTACCTGCTCCCCGCCACCCACGTAGCTCTGGATCCCTGCGTGGCCAACGCTGCATCTTCCGGTTGCGCGGATCAAAACATCCAGTGAAGGGGGAGCAGCCAATGGCAGGCTGCAATGGGGACAAGCCTACTTAGTGTCACCTGCGATGCTAGGGAGGCTCGTCCCCATCACGGGCTGCTATTGGCTGCTCTCCCCGTCACCAGATTTTTGATCTGTGCAACAGGGTGTTGCAGTAACGGCCATGCAGGGATCCGGAGTGGAGCAGATGCCGGGGAGCAGGTAAGCATAATGTATACGAGGGGCAGAGGCAGGGTAAGGCAACTTTTACACCTCCTGATCCAGAAGAGAATGCAAGGAATTGGCTGGACACAAACTCAGGCATGCAGCGGTTTGTGTCCCGCTGATTCCCTGCATTTTCGTCAGATTGACGCCAGATATCTGCCAGACCCCATTATAGTTAATTGGGCCAGCGGGCATTCTGTCTGCATCCAGCGATGCTGGAGCATTCTGGCAGGCTGTTCTCTGCTGGAAGAGCCTGCCAGAATCACTAACTCAGATGTGAAGGTAGCCTAGTACAGCCCCACATACCTCTTACATCCAGTGACGTCTCCTTTGATGTAGATGTTCTCTGTTCTCATCTTCTCCATTCAGACCACACCGCCATGATGATTTCTTTCAGCCATCTCTTCTCTCTGCAGAGTTTGACAGACAGACATCTTAGTTTCCTAGTTTTCCATCATCCTCCCACAGATAGTTCCCCTTCAATAATTATTGTCACACAGTGTCCTAATAAATAACTGCGCCCAGGAAACAGAGTCCCTGACACTAATAATGTAAACATAATGTTCCCAAAAATAATTGTGCTAAGCTGATACCGTGCCAGGGTACCCCCCACAGTAACAGTGTTCCTCAAAGTCCCACCAATAGAAATAATTATCTACCAGGAAACACGTAGTAGTAATAGTGCCCCTACAGTAATAATCCCTCCACAGATGTCCCCACTGTGTCCCAGAAGTTCAGAAGTAATAATGCTCCGATAGTGCTCATAGTAGTATTTAAGTTCCTCATAGTCCCTCAACTGTAATAAAGCCCACCATAATGCCCCTGGTAGTAATAATTCTCTTTATAATGTGTAACAGTAGAAAAATGCGCCCTTATAATGTGCGCCAGTACATACAAATTGCCTGTTACGTGGCAGTATAAAAAATACCTCCTCTTAGTGCCCTCTGTAGAGCCAATGTCCCCATAGTACCCTCATAATGTGTGCCAATGCCCCCTACTGTGTGCCCAAAAAACCCCATTAGTGCCCCCAGTTGAGCCAAGGTCCCCATAGTGCCCTATAATTTGCACAAGTATAAAATACTCCTATATCGTGCACCAAAAGTGCGCCTCCCCTTGTCCCCATGGTGCCTGACAATGTGCCAGTATAAAATGTCCCCATAATGTGTGCCAGTATGACCCCAATAGTGCTCCTATTCCCCCATTCTTCATAGTGGTCCCCATGTGTGCCAGTATATAAGATAGGGTCACCAGTAGATGCCCCCATAGTGCCCCCCTTCTCCATAGTGCCCCCATGTGTGCTAGTATATAGGATAGGGCCCCCATAGAGCTCCACCCCCTCCATACTAGTAGTGCTCCTCCCCCTCCGCCAATATATAAGATAGAGTCCCAGAAGATGCCCCCATAGTGCTCCTCTCCCCCTTCTCCATCATGCCCCCATGTGTGCCAGTATATAAGATAGGGTCCCCATAGTGCTCCTCCCTCTCCATAGTGCCCCCCATGTGTGCCAGTATATAAGATATGGCCCCCCATGTGTGGCAGTAACTAAGATAGGGCCCCCCATAGTGCTTCTCCCCCTCCATAGTGCTCCTCATGTGTGCCAGTAACTAAGATAGGGTCACCAGTAGCTGCCAATAAAGTGCCCCCCCTTCTCCATAGTGCCCCCGATTTGTGCCAGTTCGGTGGTATGTCTGCCCCTGGGTTGGATAACCCCTTTAAAGGGGTTATGGCATGACTGATCATGAACGCCAGAACCAGCTAGAACCAGCCCTGTACCGCACATGGATCCAGAGATCTCTAGAATTAGTGCTCTGCTGGATTATCTTCAGCCTGCCAGCCTAGGCTACTTTCACACTAGCGTTCGGGGTTCCGCTTGTGAGTTCCGTTTGAAGGCTCTCGCAAGCAGCCCCGAGCGAATCCGTACGGCCCCAATGCATTCTAAGTGGATGCGGATCCGCTCAGAATGCCTCAGTCTGGCACCGTTTGACCTCCTCTCCGCTCAGCAGGCGGACACCCGAACGCAGCTTGCAGCGTTCGGGTGTCCGCCTGGCCATGCGGAGCCAAACGGATCCGTCCTGACGTACAATGTAAGTCAAAGGGGACGGATCCGTTTGAAGTTGACACAATATGGTGCAATTTCAAACGGATCCGTCCCCCATTGACTTTCAATGCAAAGTCTGGACGGATCCGTCTGACTAACTTTCAGACTTCAAATTTTTTCTGAAATACAGGTTCTTCTCAAAAAATTAGCATATTGTAATAAAGTTCATTATTTTCTGTAATGTACTGATAAACATTAGACTTTCATATATTTTAGATTCATTACACACAACTGAAGTAGTTCAAGCCTTTTCTTGTTTTAATATTGATGATTTTGGCATACAGCTCATGAAAACCCAAAATTCCTATCTAAAAAAATTAGCATATCATGAAAAGGTTCTCTAAACGAGCTATTAACCTAATCATCTGAATCAACTAATTAACTCTAAACACCTGCGAAAGATTCCTGAGGCTTTTAAAAACTCCCAGCCTGGTTCATTACTCAAAACCGCAATCATGGGTAAGACTGCCGACCTGACTGCTGTCCAGAAGGCCATCATTGACACCCTCAAGCAAGAGGGTAAGACACAGAAAGAAATTTCTGAACGAATAGGCTGTTCCCAGAGTGCTGTATCAAGGCACCTCAGTGGGAAGTCTGTGGGAAGGAAAAAGTGTGGCAGAAAACGCTGCACAACGAGAAGAGGTGACCGGACCCTGAGGAAGATTGTGGAGAAGGACCGATTCCAGACCTTGGGGGACCTGCGGAAGCAGTGGACTGAGTCTGGAGTAGAAACATCCAGAGCCACCGTGTACAGGCGTGTGCAGGAAATGGGCTACAGGTGCCGCATTCCCCAGGTCAAGCCACTTTTGAACCAGAAACAGCGGCAGAAGCGCCTGACCTGGGCTACAGAGAAGCAGCACTGGACTGTTGCTTAGTGGTCCAAAGTACTTTTTTCAGATGAAAGCAAATTTTGCATGTCATTCAGAAATCAAGGTGCCAGAGTCTGGAGGAAGACTGGGGAGAGGGAAATGCCAAAATGCCTGAAGTCCAGTGTCAAGTACCCACAGTCAGTGATGGTCTGGGGTGCCATGTCAGCTGCTGGTGTTGGTCCACTGTGTTTTATCAAGGGCAGGGTCAATGCAGCTAGCTATCAGGAGATTTTGGAGCACTTCATGCTTCCATCTGCTGAAAAGCTTTATGGAGATGATTTCATTTTTGAGCATGACCTGGCACCTGCTCACAGTGCCAAAACCACTGGTAAATGGTTTACTGACCATGGTATTACTGTGCTCAATTGGCCTGCCAACTCTCCTGACCTGAACCCCATAGAGAATCTGTGGGAGATTGGGAAGAGAAAGTTGAGAGACGCAAGACCCAACACTCTGGATGAGCTTAAGGCCGCTATCGAAGCATCCTGGGCCTCCATAACACCTCAGCAGTGCCACAGGCTGATTGCCTCCATGCCACGCCGCATTGAAGCAGTCATTTCTGCAAATGGATTCCCGACCAAGTATTGAGTGCATAACTGAACTTAATTATTTGAAGGTTGACTTTTTTTGTATTAAAAACACTTTTCTTTTATTGGTCGGATGAAATATGCTAATTTTTTGAGATAGGAATTTGGGGTTTTCATGAGCTGTATGCCAAAATCATCAATATTAAAACAAGAAAAGGCTTGAACTACTTCAGTTGTGTGTAATGAATCTAAAATATATGAAAGTCTAATGTTTATCAGTACATTACAGAAAATAATGAACTTTATCACAATATGCTAATTTTTTGAGAAGAACCTGTATAAGGCTGCGTTCACACGGGCGAGATTTCCGCGCGGGTGCAATGCGGTAGGTGAACGCATTGCACCCGCACTGAATCTGGACCCATTCATTTCTATGGGGCTGTTCAGATGAGCGATGATTTTCATGCATCACTTATGCGTTGCGTGAAAATCGCAGCATGCTCTATATTCTGCGTTTTTCACGCAACGCAGTCCCCATAGAAGTGAATGGGGTTGCGTGAAAATCGCAAGCATCCGCAAGCAAGTGCGGATGCGGTGCGATTTTCACGCATGGTTGCTAGGTGACAGTCTATAAACTGTATTACTTTCCCTTATAACATGGTTATAAGGGAAAATAATAGCATTCTGAATACAGAATGCATAGTACAATAGGGCTGGAGGGGTTTAAAAAAATAAACTCATTAACTCACCTTCTCCTCTTGATCTCGAAGTTCCCGGTCTCTTCTTTACTTGAGTTGTGGGCTAAAGGACCTTTGAGTTGAGTTTACTGATGAGTTGTGGGCTAAAGGACCTTTGGTGACGTCAGATCTCATGCTCCAATCACATGGTACATCACCACGGACACGCTCGTGTGAACCCAGCCTAATGCAGACGGATCCGTTCTGAACGGATCCCATCATTTGCATTATAGGAGCGGCCCCTTTCACACGAGCGAGTTTTCTGCGCGGGTGCAATGCGTGACGTGAACGCATAGCACCCGTACTGAATCCTGACCCATTCATTTCAATGGGTCTGTGAACATGAGCATTGTTTTTCACGCATCAGTTCTGCGTTGCGTGAAAATCGCAGCATGTTCTATATTCTGCGTTTTTCACGCAGCCCTGGCCCCATAGAAGTGAATGGGGCTTCAGTGAAAAACGCATTGCATCCGCAAGCAAGTGCGGGTGCGATGCGTTTTTCACTGATGGTTGCTAAGAGATGTTGTTTGTAAACCTTCAGTTTTTTATCACGCGCGTGAAAAACGCATCACAACGCATTGCACCCGCGCGGAAAAAACTGATCAACTGAACGCAATCGCAGACAAAACTGACTGAACTTGCTTGCAAAATAGTGCGAGTTTCACTGAACGCATCCTGAACGCATCCGGACCTAATCCGTCACGCTCGTGTGAAAGAGGGCTTAGAGGGCATGTCCTTTCTGCTGCAGCTCTCTCCCTGTAAATGCCACAGCCTCTGACAGAACATAAGGCTGGTTGCAGTTTAATATTTAAACTGAGCAAAAATTAAACTGAGCAAAAATTAAGGAAAAGAACAAACAGCAGGTGGTGTTATACAGATACATTTTATTAAATAGCTCAATGCTATACTAAGTTTTTAATAACATGCAATTACAAAAGTTTTCAGTTAGAACAGAATTTGGCAGAATAAAAGTTTATATTCACATTACTCCTGATTATAAAAGCTCCTCTAAAGGTACAGTATGTTTGTAATGATCTCCCTTGTCCCTACTTAGTGCTGTGTTTATCAGGGTCAGGACTGCTGACAGATTCCCTTGACAGGGGTATTGGTTATCTGCCGCTCGACCCCCAACACTCCTTTTTACTCCCAAAATCCTGAAACTAACTCCACCCATCTCTCAACTCAACCTGACCCCAAAATGACACACAGACACCGATCTTGGAATAAATCGGCCACAGCAGCCGTCTTTTATTAACAAATAAACATAACCATTTATAAATAACAATTCCCCCCCCCCCGAGGGGAGGTCCTTGAAGCCCCCAAATAACTGCAAGAAACCCCACTGAATGAGCCATCTTGCTTCCAGCCGTTGCCCTCCAGCTCAGAAGCACCACTGAATGGCCCCTTTAAAATCCGTCACCACTGGGAGTCCAGCCCTCACCATGGAGCCCTCCCAGCATCCTCCTCTGTGAATATGACCAACTTCAAGGACCTCCCCCCGCCACAGCCACCGTGACACTTACACAACCCTGCCTACCTTCAGTACACCAAGACTCATACCCCTAAACCTACAACCAAAATAAAAGGGGAGGGTGGGCGGGAGTTTTCTCCAGATCTCTCCACAAAATGGCCCCTGTCTTCCTTCCTGCTCCCCTATTTAACCCCTTGACCACACCCCTGCCCTGAGACCACCCAATCCCCCTTTACCTAGCTCCATCCACCCATCTCCACTAACCCCACCTATCCCACTACCAGGGGGTCTCCCTAAACCAAACCCCTGTCATGATGCCCTCCCCTAAGGCTACGCCCCTCAGTCCGGCCATAACTTGACAGGGGTATTGGTTATCTGCCGCTCGACCCCCAACACTCCTTTTTACTCCCAAAATCCTGAAACTAACTCCACCCATCTCTCAACTCAACCTGACCCCAAAATGACACACAGACACCGATCTTGGAATAAATCGGCCACAGCAGCCGTCTTTTATTAACAAATAAACATAACCATTTATAAATAACAATTCCCCCCCCCGAGGGGAGGTCCTTGAAGCCCCCAAATAACTGCAAGAAACCCCACTGAATGAGCCATCTTGCTTCCAGCCGTTGCCCTCCAGCTCAGAAGCACCACTGAATGGCCCCTTTAAAATCCGTCACCACTGGGAGTCCAGCCCTCACCATGGAGCCCTCCCAGCATCCTCCTCTGTGAATATGACCAACTTCAAGGACCTCCCCCCGCCACTGACGCGAAGACTTGACCGCCTTAAGGCTGAGCGTCCCTCCACAAACGCAAGGCCACCTCAATGCCCTCCTGAATCGCCAAGCACCACATGTCTAAACCAACCGCATTTAAGTGCACTCCGTCAGCCCGCCAAAACCCCCCCACACCCTTCTCAAGCTCCATATGCCTCACAGCCACCGCCCCATTCCTGGCCATGAACCGACCCATCGCCCGGTTCACCTTAACACGGGCCCTATTTACGCCCTCCACGGATCTTGCATCCCTCCACACCATCCTAGGCACTATATCGGACCATACCGTCACCATCCGCGGGAACAACGCCCATATCCTCAGCAAGTCAAACTTAATGCCCTGCAACAACTCCCTAAATGGCCGCGCTACCAGGTCATTACCCCCTACATGCAAGACCAACACCTCGGGTGCCCTATCCTGCCTCACAAACCTGTGAATCTCCGGCAACACCCCGGCCCAAACCATACCTCTCCGCCCTAGCCATCTCACCACCGCCACGGACCTCGAGAACCCCAGCTGCTGACCATCCGGCCGAACCGCTGCCCGGACAGCCCCCCAAAAGACATAAGAATGTCCGAGGATCCACACTAGGGCCGGCACTGCATCTGTAAAGAAAAAACAAAACCAAGACCAACCAATAATAACATTGCATACAGAAAACCCGATCCCCTACCAGCCCCCCTGGCCGTTCCCTTACAAGCTCTGCAAACGAATATATGATCTGAAACGAACCGATTCCCACCGCCCAATCCTTTTTATAATCTCATCCCCCAACCCCCACCTCGCTGCTTCCGTTGCCGCCCCGATTCTAAATGAATGACTCGAATACCCGTCAGGCCCCAAACCCAACCGAACTAGACACTTCGAAAAAACCGCCGCAAACTGAAAGCGCGACAGAAAGGAATCATCCCCATGCACTAACAACGGCAACGTATCACTCCTCCTACCTCCCCAATATTCACGCAAGCTCAGTACCGGACACATAGCGCACTCCGGGACCCCAAACAACACCACCCTGCGCCCCCGTCCTTCCACATCTGTCTTAGACCGGCGAATAACAAACTCTAGCCTGTCCTGAAATAACTCCACATCCGCCTTCTGCAACCCCCCTGCCTTACGCACCGTTGGACTAACCAATTCCCCCACCCGTAATGCCCCAAAAAACGCCAATGAAAAAGCTAAACGGAACAAACGAACCTCCGAAGCAGAAGTACATACCACCCCTAGTTGCTCGCCCAGTCTTAACAATAACCCGAAGGACACCGGTCTCCTGCCATCACACCCTGTACCCGTCCTGCGCCACCCCTTCAACGCCCGCGTCACCAAAAATGACTTAGTCGCATCCGGCAGCTGCCTACACTTAAAGCCGAACGCCAAACCGGCCATGCAACTATTCATTTTTGCTACAGACCAGCCTTCCTCCCTACAGTGCCCCACAAACAACAACATAGGAACCTCCAGGTCCCCCTCCCCAACCCCCAACTGACTGCACCACTCCTCCCAGCACTGCCACGATTTTAAATACAGCTCCCACGTCCTAGGCGCCAGCGACGCCTGAATGAGATTGGCTACCGTTCTTCCAGTACCTCCCATAGACAACTCGGGCATTCCCTCCCAAACTCTTCCGCGTCTGGAGCCAACTGCCGGAACCGGTCCCACTGTGAACGAGAAAGAGCGTCAGCTATGCCATTTTCTACACCCGGCACATGCACCGCCACCACCCACGCATTGATCAACAGGCACTCCAACACCAGCTGTTGTAACAACCTCACCACCAACCCTGACGAGGCTGACAACCCATTTATCGCCTGTACCACTCCCAAATTATCACAGTGGAACCGAACTTTTTTGTCACGGAACACTTCCCCCCACAACACCACCGCCGCCACAATAGGAAAAAGTTCCAACAAAGCCACATTCTTTACCCAACCTCTTTCCACCCAACTGTCAGGCCACCGACCCGCACACCACTGCCCCCGGCAATAGACCCCAAAGCCCTCACTCCCTGCTGCATCTGAAAACAACTCAAAATCAAACGAATTCACCACATCACCCATAAACAGAGAGCGACCGTTATAACAATCCAAAAAGGAACCCCACACCTTCAAGTCCGCTCTCAACTCCTTTCCCAAACGAATATAATGATGTGGTGCGACCACCCCCGCCGTCGCCATAGACAACCTCCTACAAAACACCCTCCCCATAGGCATAATCCGGCACGCGAAATTAAGTTTTCCAAGCAGTGACTGAAGCTCCCTCAACTGCAGCTTTTTTAAACGACACGCCCTCGCTACCTCCCCTTTCAGATCCTCCAACTTATCTAAGGGCAACCTACACTCCATCCTAACCGTGTCAATCACAATACCTAAAAAACTCAACTCCGTGACCGGCCCAACCGTCTTCTCCGAGGCCAGCGGGACCCCAAAAATTCCAAACAACGACTCCAATGTATGCAACAACAATGCGCACACCCTGGACCCCGACGGACCAATACATAGGAAATCGTCTAGGTAATGAATAATTGACTCACAACCCGCCGAATCCGCCACCGCCCATTCCAAAAATGAGCTAAACGCCTCAAAGTACGCACAGGACAGGGAACAGCCCATAGGCAAACATCTATCCACAAAAAACTCCCCCCCCCAAAAACACCCCAACAAATGCAAACAATCCGGGTGAACCGGCAGCAAACGAAACGCGGCCTCGATGTCAGTCTTCGCTAATAGCGCCCCCCTTCCAAATTTCCTAACCCACTGCACTGCCGCATCAAACGAGGTATACACCACCGAACACAAGGCGGGGTCTATACCGTCATTGACCGACGAGCCCTTCGGAAAAGACAGGTGGTGAATAAGCCTAAACTTATTCCTCTCCTTCTTTGGCACTACCCCTAAAGGCGACACTCGCAAATTCGGCAAAGGCGGGTCCACGAATGGGCCCGCCATCCTGCCTAGACTGACCTCCTTGCTAAGCTTTTCCGCTACCACCTCCGGATGTTCCAACGCCGACCTCAAATTTCTCCTAATTAACAACCCATCACCCTGAACAAACGGTATCCGAAAACCAACCGAAAAACCTTCCTGCAATAAAGCCGCCGCATCCCTATCCGGATATCTATCTAGAAACGGGCCCATCCTTCCCAGGCGTACTGGCGTCTCCCCCTTTGCTATTAAAATCCCCCCCCCCTCTGTCTGTTACCCCTAAAACACCGCGCTGCCCCATGCGACCCCCCACACACTGAGCACTCGTGCTTAAATTTACACTTTGCTCCGAATTTACATGTCCCATCATTGAATCCGAAACAAAGCCCTTTTGCTGATGCTGACGCGACATTGGACTGCCCTCCGCCTCCTGCATCCCCCCGAAAGGACTGGCCCTGTCTCACCGGCGCCGTGACCTTTAACCACAGCGCGATATCCTTATGGTCCCACTTTATTTCGGGCCGCACCGCCTTCCGCTGCCGGAACTGTTCGTCGTACCGCAGCCACGCCACCCCCCCATACACCCTGTACGCCTCCCCAACAGCATCTAAATAACAAAATAACGCCGAACAGCACTCCGGCGCTTTTTCCCCAATTACGCTTGCTAATATCGCGAACGCCTGCAGCCAGTTTGTAAACGTACGCGGTATCAGCCGGTACCTCCGCTTCTCCTCCTCCTCCTTCTTACCCTCCTCCCGTCTCACCCTATCCAGGTTAAACTTGTCTAAGGGAAGCAGAGAAAAAATCTCCACATACTCCCCCTTCCAAATCTTTTCCCTGACCTCCTGTTTCAAATGCGCCCCCAACGGGCCTTCAAAGCAGACATACACCTCCCCTCTCGCCCTGTCATCCATCCGCACCGTCTCATCCTCCGCCGCACCCCCCGCCTGCGTTTGCACTGACGCTACCGCAGACCCTACTCCTGAACTGGCTCCCACACTCCCACTAGCGCCACCGGAAAACCCAGACACCCCCACGCTGGTAACGGAGACGCACCCCCCATCCCCCAGCCCGCGAGCAAACCTGCTAGCCCGCCTAATAATTGTCCCAAACCCCTGCTAACATCTACTGGGGCCCCCCCAACACCCCCAGCCCCCCCAACAATCTGCGCTAAAGTTCCCCAAGAGGCCTCACCTGGCTGCCTGGGTGCTGTGTCCCCACCAGCCGAAGATCCGGAATCCAGTAGATCACTCCTCCGCGATGCCGCCTCTTCATCCAATCTCCTAGCCAGCCCCAGGCTAGAGACGTCAGGACCGCCATCTTCAACGGCTGCACCAGAGTGGGCGGAGCTTCTTCTCCCCTGCATCCCGACCACCGAAGACAGGGGCCTGCCGCCGGACACCATGGCAACTGCGGCAGCCCCGCTCCCCACGCCGTCCTGTTCACGCCGGGAGGTCCCAGCCCCCGATCCTGGGCTGGAGACCCCCGCACCTGGTCCTTCTCCACCGACGACCACATCTGAAGGCCGAGGTGACCGGGCCCGGCCACCTCGCAGGCTCCGCCTCCCGACCGGATTCCTCCCACGCCGGGGAGTACTCGAGGAAGCAGTCCCCGCTGACCCCCGGCGTGGAGGGTCCCCAAGGGGGCTCCGTTTTCGGCGCTGAGCCTTGGTGGGGGGCTGAGACGTATTGGACGTCTCCGGGCTGTAGCGCGCCGGCGGCCTGGCCCGCCGCGGCCGGACTGATATTGGCTGAGGCCCAGCTGGAGCCTCTGCCGCCCCCTGGAGCATCTGCTGCACCTGCGCCTCCAACCATTCGGCGCCGCAGACCTCCGCCGCTGCCCGCAGTTTTGCGATCGTCTCCTCAAGCTGGTCCATGCTTCAGCGTACAGGTACCAGTTTTCTCCAGATCTCTCCACAAAATGGCCCCTGTCTTCCTTCCTGCTCCCCTATTTAACCCCTTGACCACACCCCTGCCCTGAGACCACCCAATCCCCCTTTACCTAGCTCCATCCACCCATCTCCACTAACCCCACCTATCCCACTACCAGGGGGTCTCCCTAAACCAAACCCCTGTCATGATGCCCTCCCCTAAGGCTACGCCCCTCAGTCCGGCCATAACTTTAATGCATTAAATACACAATTGCAAACTTTTAAATTGACACTTCACAAAAAAGCCGGGTAAGAAAACATCTTCTACAACTGTTTACTTAATGCACTATTAGAGTCAGTTTACCAAAGGCTACGACCATAAATTATTATCTGCTTAATGCCCCTTCAAAGGAGTTTCTAATGTAAGATACTTGTGGAAATAGTGACTGTGACCGGGCTGCATCCCCACTGTATCTGTACTATTGAGGCCTCATGCACACGACCGCTGTTGTGTTCCGTGTCCGTTGTTCCATTTTCCGTGATTTTCTGCGGACCCATTGACTTTCAATGGGTCCATTGAAAACTCGGATAATGCACCGTTTGTCATCCGCGTCCGTGATCCGTGTTTCCAGTCCGTCAAAAAAATATGACCTGTCCTATTTTGTTCACGGACAACGGTTCGCGGACCCATTCAAGTCAATGGGTCCGTGAAAAAACACGGAGGCACACAAGATTGTCGTCTGCGTCCGTTTTTTTCCTATCATTTGCAAGGCAAACGACTTAGATTTTTTTTCACTTTCCTTCATGTCTGGTGATCCTCCAAAAATCAAGGAAGACACATGGAAACAAAAACGGAAACGGATCACGGAACAACGGAACCCCGTTTTGCGGACCGTGAAAAAATACTGTTGTGTGCATGAGGCCTGAATTGAAGAAAGAAAAGTTTGCAGCACCAAATGTAATTATACACATAACAGCAAAGTCTGCTGTACCCACAAATTTCGGCAGGCCCAGCTGACAATCCCTGATAGATGACGTCAGGGGAAAAGAAGGACTGGCAAGAAGTCTGGCACAGCTTACTTCCCCTCTTTACTGAGAACACACGCGTGCTTGGCTGAGGGTACATGTATATGGGGGAAGCTGGGGACTCCTGTTCTAGTGATGGGTGGGGGTTCTGACTCCCGGCAGTAAAACCTAAGCAATCACATATATCCTGTGGATAGGTTATATATGTTTTTGTTGAAGTCCATGTGCAGCCCCAGACTAAAGACACCCATGCACATTCAGCCATTGACTATCTCCCGGCTTCCCCATACACATACATGTTCTTTTCATATGCAGTGATGTGGCCAGTTCGCCGTGTTCGCCCGCGAACACATGCGGGCTGCCGTCTTAACTCACAAGTCCGGCGAGGCACAGGTAAGTCCTTACCTGTGCCTGTGCGCGAGCCGGTCTGAAACAAATGTGGTCACTGGGAACAGGCAGTTCTGAGAACAGCCGCCGGGGGCCTTCATCGGGCTGTTCTCGGAACTGCCTGCTCCCGGTGACCGCATTTGTTTCAGACCGGCTCCCGGCACAGGTAAGGGCTTACCTGTGCATCGCTGGTCTTGTGAGTTAAGATGGCAGCCCGCATGTGTTCGCGGGGCGAAAACGGCAAACTGGCCATCACTGTTCATATGTACAGCGCTATGGAATGAATGGCACTTTAATAATAAATAATAATAATTTTGACTCTCTTTGCAGTCTCTCGGAGCTCTAAATATTGAGACAGCATACTCTGGTATTTTATACGCTGAGTGGCTTTTGAAACAAGCCTGATTTTTTAATTCATCAACTCAAACACAACCATCCGCCACACCAGTAATTTGGTGGGCATTGTAGAACACGTCCTAAAGTTCACTCATCTCCCTTCTCTAAAACTCGCTAAGTATTGCAAATCTGAAAACAAATTATTGCACATTCACATCCTTCAGGACAAAATGATTATAGCCATTGTTTGGTAAAGAGGCCATTGATTTTGAGGCAGAAACGTGCAACTGAAAAAATAATTTGAAAAGAAGATCTCCTTCGTGACAATAAATCTTTCTCATCAATAACCACTTACAATGCACACAGAAGCGGAGATCCGATTTATGTGAGGATGGATAAAACATCATGAAGCGCGGCCTCTGTGATTAATGGTCACAGCTGGGTATTGTCATTGTTTCCATCATCGTTATCTGTGGAAAGCTTAGCATTACGCCTATATTATATGACTGCATCTCTTGACAAGGGCTCCAAACAAGATGTTATTCTTTCTACCCAATGTACATGGAAGTAATTACAGTAATGTAATACTTTAAAGGGACATTGAAACAGAAATTCCAAATGATGTTTTTTTTCTAGACTGGAGACATTCCCCTTCCTCTAACATGCTTTCTAGTAAATAAATCATTTTACCATTCTCAAATGATAGAGATGCCAGGTGGCACAGTGAGGAAGCATGTCCTATTCATCCTGTTCCAAGGGCCTTAGGGACCAGAGAAATTAACTCATCTGTGAGATCACTACTCCAGAGAGACTTCAAAGACAAAACTATAGATATTCTGCAAAGCTTGTGTTACAGTCAGCAGAGTAACCAGCAACCATAGCTATCAAGGCTTTCCTGCAGGTGAGGGACTACGGTTCAGACACCCATCACCTAGATTACATCCAGGTCAGGCCAACTCAAAAGAGCCTGCATTAGTCTACTTTCACACTCGCGTTTTGGCTTTCCGTTTGTGAGACTAGTCATGGGCGGTCCAAAACGGATCAGTTTTGCCCTAATGCATTCTGAATGGAAAAGGATCTGCTCAGAATGCATCAGTTTGTCTCCGTTCAGTCACTATTCCGCTCTGGAGGCGGACACCAAAACGCTACTTGCAGCGTTTTGCTGTCCGCTTGACAAAACTGAGCCAAATGGATCCGTCCTGACACACAATGTAAGTCAATGGGGATGGATTCGTTTTCTCTGACACAATAGAAAACAGATCCGTCTCCGATTAACTTTCAATAGAGTTCATGACGGATCCCTCTTGGCTATGTTATAGATAATACAAACGGATCTGTTCATGACGGATGCCTGCGGTTGTATTATTGTAACGGATCCGTTTTTGCAGATCTATGACGGATCTGCCCAAAACGCGAGTGTGAAAGTAGCCTTGCATAGTGGACACCTACTGCCACAAGTGTCAGCTTACAGCTGTTACCCAAAAGTTCAGGAGAGAGACATCAGCAAGATAGTATACCAGAAGTGCCATCATCTGTCACTTTGCCAGCCACCGTAACTCATCATCTGGGGTAAGAAATTGCACTGTGTACAACTTCTGCTGGATGTACTACAAATTCTATTTTGCACTTAGTAAAAAGAGACTTTTATTTTTCTACTTCTGGCCTGATTCCTTATACCACCTTTTTATTGCACCAATCTCTAGGGAGCAACGGCCTGAGAGAGTACACCATCATCTCATCAGGGCCACTACTACTCCCATTCTCTGCCCTGGCTCCTGCAATTCTCCCTTACCCAAACGTTGGTGTGACTATGCTTCTTTCTCCTTTCTGGTACTATTTCTACATATGTCTTTCCTCTGTTGTTGTCTCTAGCAGCCATACCTCCAATCCTTTCCCATGGTTTCCGATTCCACCTTCACTAGACATCCAAACGGCACACTAGTATAGGGTACTGAAATCCCGGTGCCTGATGGATACCTCAACCCAAACCACAGTTGTGGGAAATAGGGGGTCCTAGTGCATAGTGCTTTCCTGCGTTGTCCTTTACCTGAGTATAACAGAAACTAGATTATTACATTCCTTGCTTCTGGAGTCCCCCTTTGATCATTGTGTGCCCCTAGGAGTGTATACCACTACTGTAACATTCAAAAAAGGTCATAACCACAGGTAAGTGGTTTGAACTGGGAGAGGGAATTACCACCTGTCTGGGCCCAAGTGTTTTACTTATAACTTTCCTTGTAACCCCATAGTTTGGGCCTCAAAGGGGTATTCCAGGATTTGGTCACTTAAAAAGTAAGTGTAGCCTGTGGTACCTAAGGAAAAAAATCATACTTGCCAGCTCCCCGCTGCTCCGGTCCTGCACTATGCTTCAGTTCGATGATCTTCTTGGTCCCTTGTTTGCTTACTTATGGCTGGGGTATAGATAGGGTCACATGCGCTGCTGCAGCCAATCACTGGCCTCGGCTGTGACGTGTCCCCAAATGGTATATGACCAAGCAATGATGTGCCGATTGGGGACACATTACTGGGGAGCTTACTTTAAAGGGACACAAGCTGGCCATACACATTCAATAGATGTTAGGCGACAGCTATCTCTCCTGTACCATACACATACATCTCAGTTAGGCCAAGTATGTATGAGTTGTCAATGGAGAGGGAGGAGAAAGCCTCTGCCAGACCCTTCTTATCTTATCTCCTGGAGAACAAAAAGATCAGGTAAAAATATACTCCTGAATCTTCTCTCCCCAACATCAACTGTCCAGGGAGGCTCAGGAGCTTCCCATACACATTAGACTGTGGGTTTCCACCAACAATACATTAATGTACATGAGGGAAACAATTTTCTTTTTATCATCACCAAATATACCAAATTATACCTTTTTTTGTTTTACCTTGTAATTTTACAATACAACATATTGTCCTTTTGTAGCTCGCAACACAAATAGAAAGGTATAGAGAGGTAATCAACTGTCAGTTTACAATGGCTGTGAGTGGAAGGAATTACCTGAAGGGTAATCTTCTTGATAATAATAGGTGTGGAATTTGGATTATAGTATGACAGATAACTGGTTTCTTGATAGGCCTAGATAAAAATGTCCAGAGAAGAGCATTGCACGTATCTGTGTAATATGTGATACTCTAACTGAGTAACGCCCCCTAAACCCCTCCTTCCATCTCTGGTTGGAGTTAATGGTCTGACCAAGGCTGGTTTCATATCACCGTTTCTTTTATCCTTCTTCTGATCCATCAGAAGAATAGAATAAAACAGGATCCTGTAAAAAAACGGTTCCTGTGCATCCGTTATGCAAATTTGGCATCCGTTTCAGGCATTTCCGTCTGAGACGCAAAAAAGAGTCCTAGGGGCAGTACTTAAAAAAATGGATCTCAGACAGAAATAGCTGAAATGGATGCCGAATCTGCATAATGGATGCATAGAATCCGTTTTTTTACGGACCAGAAGAACGGAAAAAGAAACGGTGACCAGCCTCAGAGGTAAGCCTAGAGAAAGGAGAAAGTTAGGCCCCTTTCACACGAGCGTGATTGATTGGCTCAGAATGAGTTCAGTACATTCAGTAAAACTCGCACCATTTTGCAAGCAAGTTCAGTCAGTTTTGTCTGCGATTGCATTTACTTGTTCAGTTTTTTCTGCGCGGGTGAATGCTTTTTGATGCATTTTTCACGCGCGTGATAAAAAAACTGAAGGTTTACAAACAACATCTCTTAGCAGCAACCATCAGTGAAAAACGCATTGCATCCGCACTTGCTTCCGGATGCAATGCGTTTTTCACTGAAGCCCCATTCACTTCTATGGGGCCAGGGCTGCGTGTAAAACACAGAATATAGAACATGCTGCGTTTTTCACGCAACGCAGAACTGATGCGGGAAAAAAAACCGCTCATGTACACAGACCCATTGAAATTAATGGGTCAGGATTCAGTGCGGGTGCTATGCGTTCACGTCACGCATTGCACCAGCGTGGAAAACTCGCTCGTGTGAAAGGGGCCTTAAGGCCTCTTTCACACGGGCGTCGCGTGTGAGGGCCGGACAAGATGCGGGTGCGTTCTGGGAAAATGCGTGATTTTTCAGCTCGAGTGCAAAGCGTTTTAATGCGCTTTACACGCGCGTGAGAAAAATCGGCATGTTTGGTACCCAGACCCGAACCCGGACTTCTTCACAGAAGTTCGGGTTTGGGTTAGGTGTTCTGTAGATTTTATATTATTTTATTATAATAGCATTCTTAATACAGAATGCTTAGTAAAATGGCCATTGAGGGGTTTAAAATAATAAACAAATTTAACTCCTCTTCTTTCTACTTTCTTCAGGACCTGGCTAAAGCACCTTTGATGACGTCACTGCGCTCATCACATGGTTCATCACCATGGTGATGGGCCATGCGATGGACCATGTGATTAGCGCAGGTCCTTTTCATAAAAAAAAAAAGACATGCCAGGCTGTGCGTTCAAGTGGATTATGGTGAGTTTATTAATAGTTTTTTTTTATTTTTTAACCCCTCCATCACTATTTTACTAAGTATTCTGTATTAAGAATGCTATTATTTTCCCTTATAACCATGTTATAGGGGAAAATAATAAAGATCGGGTCCCCATCCCGATCGTCTCCTAGCAACCATGCATTAAAATCGCACCACATCCGCACTTGCCTGGCCACATTCACTTCTATGGGGCCTGCGTTGCATGAAAAACGCACAATATAGAGCTTGCTGCGATTTTCATGCAATGCACCAGTGATGCGTGAAAATCACTGCTCATGTGCACAGCCCCATTGAAGTGAATGGGTCCGGATTCAGTGCGGGTGCAATGCGTTCACCTCACGCATTGCACCTGCGCGGAATTCTCGCCAGTGTGAAAGGGGCCTAAAGGGCCAGGACAGGAAAAAGAATACATAGAGTGACTTCAAAACATGATATCCAGAAAGCTATCCACACATTTTTATTAATAAAATGACATTGAATAGTCACATATAGGATGTTAACATGTGATAATAAATTGATGGAAGTGTCTTTTGACGCCAGGACGTTTTGTTATATTCACTTGTAGCTGGTAGTTCGTATTACTTAATCTGTCAGTCCTATGGTGAAGTGGTTGCATTGTCTACTATCTTGTTAATGATTTCTATTTTGATATATGATTGTATTTCTCCTATTGCATAATATTACTGTTGCCAGATTGTATTCTCCCCATATGTATTGCTTAAAGGCGTTGTCTCACTTCAGCAAATGGCATTTATTATGTAGAGAAAGTTAATACAAGGCACTTACTAATGTATTGTGATTGTCCATATTGTCCCCTTTGCTGGCGCAGCCTGCTATTGACTGCTCCCCCCATTGCTGGATGTTTTTATCCACGTGATGGGGAGATTCGGGGGACCAGGTAAGTATGCTCTAGAGGAGGGGCCTGGAAATTCTGGGGGTAATTATAGGAAATAGATAACCCCTTTAAAGCTTTCCTGCATGGTATTCCTTATTATAACAGTAGGTGAAGGATTCACAGCTATTTTGTTCACTTGATAGCTCTGGATAAACATGCAAACATAGGAGCAGTGCATTGATTAGTTTAATGTGAGAAGGTCTGACCAACCACAATGCTGGGATAGCATAGGGTGATCTAATTCAGTCACCACCTTCTCTGACAGATGGTCTGATAAAGAGTGTCAAAGGGGTTATCCCATGATGGAAATTTTTTTAATCAGACATCATATAGGACATGACACTCTCTTTTTAACAAAGCTAGAACCAGCCCTGTACCTCACATGGATCCAGAGATCTCCACATTCATTGGTATGATAGATTTATATCAGGGTGGCAGCTCAAGGGGAGGGTCTTTTCTGCTGCAGCTCAGGGGGCGTGTCTCAGCTCTCCCTATCACAGCTAAGGAGGCGTGTCTCAGCTCTCCCTATCACAGCTCAGGGGGCGTGTCTCAGCTCTCCCTATCACAGCTCATTATCACAGCTCAGGAGGCAGTTGAAGGATGAAACTGAGCATGTGCGGCCATCTCAGTGAGAAGGTCAAAGAAATAAGAAAACAAACAAACAGCAGGTGGTGCTATACAGATAGATTTCAATGAATAACTCAGTGACTATGCTAAATTTTTAATTACATGCAAATGATAGTAGATACTAAATAGACATAGCAAGTTTTCAGGTATTCCTAGAATATCTAACATTCACAATAAGCTCTGAAATGTTATAATTCATAATTTAATGGTTCCTGGTCTTTGTATATTTCAGTATTTATTTCATCTGTGACTAAATAGGGTAATCTGCTGTGAAGGAATATTTGCTTACATGTCCATTTTAAATGTAACTCATGATACTATAATTTAAGTTTAATTAAATACTTGGAGCTTTTCATAAGAAATGAGCGCCAAACTTCACACCACATTAACAGCAGCAGATAAGCTGCTACGAATGTACATCGCGGCGTCCTAAGAAATGGTGCTAGACTTCTGATGCCGTCAAGCAATATGATAGTAATAATTCTTTCAATTTGAGCGTCAGTCTGATATCTTAATAGAGGTAACAGCTGACAAGAAGCCAAAGCGGGGTGAGAAGAAAGAATATCCTCTTTCTATGGAGTCACTTAATATCAAATACCACGTGATGCCTTTTCAGGCAGCTCACAAAATGAACATGTGACTAGAATACAGGAGTCCTAGACTGCATCACATGATCCTTTCCCGTCTGCTAATTGGCTGAGAGGGACAATTTTGATTGGATTATACTACCCGATTCCCACATTATTATTATTTATTATTAAAGCGCCATTCATTCCATAGCGCTGTACATATGATAAGGGGTGCACATACATAACACAGACAATTGCACTAATCATAAATAAGACTGGTTACAAACTGGTACAGAAGGAGAGAGGGCTCTGCCCGTGAGGGCTTACAATCTACATGGTATGGGAGAAGGACACAGTAGGTGCGGGTGAAGTTGGTCACGGCGGTAAAGCAGCAGCAGGGTCACTGGTTGTAGGCTTGTCTAAAGAGGTGGGTTTTCAGGTTTCTTTTGAAGGATTCCACTGTAGGTGAGAGTCTGATATGTTGGGGTAGCGAGTTCCAGAGTATGGGGGATGCACGGGAGAAATCTTGGAGTCGATTGTGGGAAGAGACGATAAGAGGAGAGGAGAGAAGGAGGTCTTGTGAGGATCGGAGAGTGCGTGTGGGGGTGTACTGGGAAAGTAGCTCAGAGATGTAGGGAGGGGACAGGTTATGGACAGCCTTGTATGTATTTGTTAGTACTTTGAAGTGAATTTGCTAGGCAATGGGGAGCCAGTGAAGGGATTGGCAGAGGGGAGAGGCAGAGGAGTAATAGGGTGAGAGGTGGATTAGTCGGGCAGCAGAGTTGAGGATAGATTGGAGGGGTGCGAGAGTGCTAGATGGAAGGCCACAGAGGAGAGTTTTGCAGTAGTCTAGGTGGGAGATGATGAGGGCATGTACAAGCATTTTCGCAGATTCAAAGTTAAGGAAAGCACGGATGCGGACTTGGTTGACCGGGGAGAGTGTGCAGCCATTGATCATGCAGCTAGGGTGGAGAAGGAAGTTAGAGTGAGTGTGCCAGCTGTGTGTGTTAGGAGCTCCCAGATATAGGGAAGAAAGCCAGGATCTTGTCTCGGCTGAGACATTAATCAAATCCCCAGCCTGAGCCCTGCAGCCTCAGCTGGATGAAACAGCAGACAACCTCCAGTTCCAGGAAGAAAGCATACCCTGAGAAGATAACTGTGAGTAAAGTCCAGAGACCCAGGAGAAGCCATATTCCTCCTCAGCTAGTCAGTCCCCATAAAGCAGAAGATAGAATGCGCAGAAGCCAAATTCCTGCCACAGCATAGAGTTCCAGGTTGATAGAGCAGAAGATAAATTCCTGCCAACCATTGCTGAAAATCTGCTGGGACCTAAGACAAAAAGCTGTACCTTGCTTGGATGAGAGTTATCCTCAGTAAAGACAAGTTTGAACTTTATCAAAAGTCTGGATCTCAATTTCTGCTGCAAAATCCCTCTATTACTCCTCCTATCACTACACTCATTTTATTACAAGTGAGCCAGGAGTCCAGCCGTACCCAGGTAGGAAACACTGTTGACACCATTATCATCGCCATACAGAGACATTATAGGCAATCAAACCACTCTGGCATTCCTAAACTGGGACGTGCGTTATAACACCTTGGGGGGCCCTGTGATAGTACCCTGCACAGGCTGCAATTGGCGTCCCGAACAAACATAGACTATTATTTGCACCTGACCCAGACATTGCATAATTTAGCGTCAGTGTATACCCCATATCCTGCTCATTGCACATGCATCAGAATTTTTCTATCTATCATCTGTCTTTTTACTAAATGTTCTTTTTTTAACTAACAAATTAGATGTAAGACCCTCCAGCATGCCCTAATGGGTTAACCACAAGACGGTGCTAAGAAAGACACACAATGACCTTGTCAGAAACACTCACAGACTCCTGTCAGCGATTCTCTTCTCCACCGCACGCCATAACTAATGGAAAAGCTGTGTATGACCACTGTAAATTATTAATATCTTCATGTTAGAAGACAATGCTCCATGAGAAGACAGAATGTTTCTATAGTGTACATCCCTGGCGATGTATACAGTACAGTACATTAGTGTGCATCCTAATCTGCTTTCCTACAAAACCTTGTTAGACGTTACAATGTGCCGTAGTCTCTTCCTGGGCTTTCACCGCCTGCAAGCAGCTTGGTTTTCCCTTGGGCTGGACTATTTCAGGTTTAATTTTAGGTGTTGACTGAGATGAATGACTTGAAATTACTTCCAACTTTTAGCCCATCTAAAATGTCAAACAAACTTTAACCAGTTGGCGCCTGGGGGATATGGTGTTGGAGGCTTGAAAATGGATTATTAGATATCTTGGTTGAGCAAACCTGCCTATAGAGAAGATGTCAGAATATAACATTAAGTAGGAGCAAAGACATTGAGTCCCTGATGTTACTAAATAGCCAAAGGAGATAAATCTCCATGATGTTATACAACATATGGAAGGTTACTGATTGCAGGCATTCAGGATATATTTCCTTAGTGACACCCAATTTCCCGGTGTGGTTCTTCCATGCCATTATTCCTGGTATCTCTCAAATAAAAGTTATAATTCATTGTATAATGAAAAGGTATACAATTTTCCAATATACGTTCTGTATCAATTCCTCATGGTTTTCTAGGTCAGAAGCACGATTTATTTCAATGGCTTCTTCTTCAGGCATAAAGAAAAAGGGGGTCAGTCAGCACATCCCAATACGCAGGTGCATGTTGTCATGGCTGAAAACACAAAGACAAAAAAACAATGCAACAGTAAACACAAATGAAGTACAATAATGCCATAATTATAGAAAATATTCTGGTGCTAATGCTACGCTCATTTTATAAATTTGAGATTCTTGGCAAATACATTTTATACAAAATTATTTGTGCCTGTCTGCTGGCGCCAAGGCGATCTCTATAGGACAGGAACCTAACACCAGTGTTAGGTTCCTGTCCTATAGAGATCACCTTGATGCCGGCGCACAGGATTAGGATTATTTGTGCCTGTGTTATTTACAAGGCATGTTTTGCACTTTTTCTCCCAGCAAGGTGACCACTAGTGTTGATCAAGCATGCTTGGCCAAACACCGCGTGTGCTCGAGTCAGTGTATTTAAATGTAATTTAGCATCTATTTCTGAAAAGTTTCTGCTGGGATTTGAACTCCCAACCCCTTTTACATTAGATTCAAAGACCTTATCCACTCAGCTATAAAGCTGAGTGCTAAACTGAGTGCTAAACTGAGTGCTAAACTGAGTGCTAAACTGTGTCAGAAAAACCTCATAGTAGTTTCTGATGTAGTGAGTATTCCTATTCAGCAGAAGACTTATTTTATCTTTCTGAGCAAGTTGACATGTAGCTCTATAGTGTAGTGGTTAACGTCCTTGACTCTAATGTACAAGGTTAGGAGTTCAAATCCCGGCAGATACATTTCAGAAACTAGAGGTGGGACGATCCGAAAAGGTTCTTGAATATATTGAATCCTGTACATAAGAATTGTGTGAACGGTTTAAGAAACAAAGTAATCTGTGGATGACACACTATTATTGGGGATCTGTGGATGGCACTGTTATGGGGAGGGGCATCTGTGGATGACCATGCTATGGGGGGATCTATGGATGACACTATATAGCATCTTATGTTATTTGTGCCATCCACAGATCCCCCTCCCCATAACAGCGCCATCTACAGATCCCCCTCTCCGTAACAGCGCCATCCACAGATCACCCATAACAGTGCCATCCACAGATCCCCCTCCCCATAACAGGCCCGGCAGTAACTTTTACTTAAACTTTAAATCAGGTTCAGCTCATCTTTATTACCTTACAATGAAGCTCCAGTAACAGGCAAAGCGTGCGGTGGCGTAACGTCACTCACTCACATGACGCGCCTGTTCCGCCCACTTTATGAATGAAGCAGGCGTGTCACGTGAGCAATTGACGTTATGCCGCCTCCTTCTCTGCCTGTTACTAGAGCTTCATTGTAAGGTAATAAAGATACGCTGATTTAAAGTTAAAGTAAACCTCCCGCCCGCATAGCAACGAATCGGCCGATTATTCGATAACGGGATTCGTCGACAACGAATCTCGTTATCGAACGTCGGGATTCGAGTCCACGAATCCAGCAAGATTCGAGGGATTTGTGGATTCGACGGATTCGTCGTCCCACCTCTTTCAGAAACATTTATATATATTTTTAAGTTTTTAGCCATAATATATTTATGTAATATTTGTAAATATATTATAGCTAAAAACATCAGTAGTAGTTTCCCACATATTATGCATTCATATATATCAGAAGTATGATTTTATCTACAGTGAGGAACAGAAGTATTTGAACACCCTGCAATTTAGCAAGTTCTCCCACTTAGAAATCATAGAGGGGTCTGAAATTCACATTGTAGGTGCATTCCCACTCTGAGAGACAGAATAAATTTTTTTTTTAGTAAATTACTTTTTTCATGATTTTTAAAGAATTTATTTGTCTTGCACTGCTGAACATAAGTATTTGAACACCTGAGAAAATCAGTGTTAATATTTGGTACAGAAGTCTTTGTTTGCAATTACAGAGGTCAAACGTTTCCTGTAGTTCTTGACCAGGTTTGCACACACTGCAACAGGGATTTTGGCCTACTCCTCCACACAGATCTCCTCTAGATCTGTCAGGTTTCGGGGCTGTCGCTGAGCAACACAGAGTTTCAGCTCCTTCCAAAGATGTTCTATTGGATTTAGGTTTGGAGACTGACTAGGCCACTCCAGAACCTTGATATACTTCTTACGGGGGGAGCCACTCCTTGGTTATCCTGGCTGTGTGCTTCGGGTCGTTGTCATGTTGGTAGACCCAGCCACGACCCATCTTCAATGCTCTGACTGAGGGAAAGAGGTTGTTGCTCAAAATCTCACAATAAATGGCCCCATTCATCTACTCCTTAATACAGTGCAGTCGTCCTGTCCCCTTCACAGAAAAGCACCCCAAAAGCATGATGTTACCACCCCCATGCTTCACAGTAGGGATGGTATTCTTGGGATACAACTCATCCTTCTTTTTCCTCCAAACACGAGTGAAGTTTAGACCAAAAAGTTCTACTTTGGTCTCATATGACCACATGACTTTCTCCCATGCCTCCTATGGATCATCCAGATGGGCCTGAACATGTGACGACTTGAGCAGGGGAACCTTTCGTGCAATGCATGATTTGAAACCATGACAGCGTAGTGTTCTACCGACAGTGACCTTAGAAACTGTGGTCACAGCTTTCTTCATGTCATTGACCAGTTCCTCCCTTGTAGTTCTGGAATGATTCCTCACCTTTCTTATCATCACTGATACCCCATCAGTGAGAACTTGCATGGAACACCAGTCCGAGGGAGACTGACAGTCGTCTTTTGCCTCTTCCATTTTCTAACAATTGCTCCAACAGTTGATCTATTTTCACCAAGCTGCTTGGCAATTGCCCCGTACCCCTTTCCAGCCTTGTGGAGGTCCACAATTTTGTCTCTGGTGTCTTTTGACAGTTCTTTGGTCTTGCCCATAGTAGTAGTTGGTGTCTGACTGACTGTGGGGTGGACAGGTATCTTTAAAGGGTTTCTACCACCAGAAATACTGTTATGTAGCTGACTGACATTAGCGATGCGCTAATGTCAGCACTACATAACAGTATGTTTCTAACATTAGTCCCTGCAGCAGTTTTTTGTTAAAAAAGCACTTTTACTATATGCTAATGAGCCTCTAGGTGCTATGTGGGCATAAAATCAGCACCTAGAGGCTCCGTCCACTCACCCATTATCCCGCCCAGGTCCAGTGTTGTGCCCGCCCAGCTCCTCTTGATTGATGCCACTGTTCCCTGCATCGTTGGCGAAATCCCGCACCTGCGCCGTTCACTTCTGTCTTCGGCGCAGGCACAGTGAGTGAAGGCCGCTCTCCTGATGCCGGCTTCCTCACTATGACGTAGTCGGCGCAGGCGCAGTGAGGAATCCGGCACCAGGATCGCATCATTCACTGCGCATCGCTAATGTCAGTCAGCTACATAACAGTATTTCTGGTGGTAGAAACCCTTTAAAGAGCTCAGACAGGTGGTATTAAGTTAGATTAATGAGTGGAGTAGAGGTGGACTTTGAGAGCCAGAATTCTTGCTGTTTTTCAGGTGTTCAAATACTTATGTTCAACAGTGCAAGACAAATAAATTCTTTAAAAATCATACAATGTGATTTCCTGATTGGGAATTTACCTACAATGTGAATTTCAGACCCCTCCATGATTTCTAAGTGGGAGAACTTGCAAAATTGCAGGGTGTTCAAATACTTCTGTTCCTCAATGTATATAGATATATATATATATATATATATATACAGCGCGATGGAATAAATGGTGCTTTAATAATAAATAATAATAATATAAATATATATATATATATTTTTAGTAATTACACATTTATTTTGTGCCATACATTTTTTATATATATGTACAGCGCGATGGAATGAATGGTGCTTTAATAATAAATAATAATAATATAAATATATATATATATATTTTTAGTAATTACACATTTATTTTGTGCCATACATTTTTTACAAATAGTAAAAAAAATATTAAATACACACATTTAGTCTCTATTTCTGAAATGTTTCTGCCAGGATTCAAACTTCAAACCTTGTACATTAGGGGCAAGGATGTTAACCACTACACTATAGAGCTACATGTTAACCTGCACAGAAATAACAAATAAGTCTTCTGCTTAATAGGAATACTCACTATATCAGAAGCTACTATGAGGTTTTTCTGACACAGTTTAGCATTCAGCTTTATAGCTAAGTGGATAAGGTCCTTGCCTCTAGTAAACAAGGCATTGGGAGTTCAACAATGGAGCTTCAGGAAGTGCAGGAGCATCAAATGACCGCTGGTTATGTCCAGATGTTGCAGAGAGCATTTCTCATGACTGAGGGCCCTTGTCTGTGTGGTAACAACTGGGTTTTTCAACAGGACAACACTACAGTACACAATGCCCGCAGGACAAGGTACTTCTTCCAGGAGAATAACATCACTCTTTTGGCCCATCCAGCGTGTTCCCCTGATCTAAATCCAATTGAGAACCTTTGGGGATGGTCGGCAAGGGAAGTTTACAAAAATGGACAACAGTTCCAGACAGTAGATGGCCTGCGTGCGGCCGTCTTCACCACTTGGAGAAATGTTCCCACTCACCTCATGGAAACGCTTGCATCAAGCATGCCGAAACAAATTTTTGAAGTGATAAACAATAACGGCGGAGCTACTTATTGCTGAGTTCATGTTTGGAAGTTGGATTTCTGTTTTGGGGGGTTTAGTTTTTTTTTGGAGGTGTGGTCCTAAACTTTTGATCAGCTGAAAAACAGCCTGTTTCAGTTTATTCGTTGTTTTCATTAAAATGAATGCTCAAAAAATGTTTTGTCTCACTCCCATTTCTTCTTGTTGCATGTTGAAGCTTTACTTGGAACCTTGTTAAGATCCAGCCATGCTAAATATGATTTTTTGCCATTTTTCAAGTGGTCTTAAACTTTTGATCAGGACTGTATATTATGGCTAAAAACTTATATATATAAATGTTTCTGCCAGGATTCAAACTCCCAACCTTGCACATTACAGGCAAGGATGTTAACCACTACACTATAGAGCTACATATTAGCCTACACAGAAATATAATATAAGTCTTCTGCTCAATAGGAATATTCACTACATCAGAAACTACTATGAGATTTTTCTGACACAGTTTAGCATTCAGCTTTATAGCTGAGTAGATAAGGTCCTTACCATTAATGTACAATGTTGGGTGTTTAAATCCTGGCAGAAACTTTCAGAAATTAGATTTACATACACTGGGGTGTCCCCAAGCACTGACTCCATATATGGATATAGCTATATATGAAGTCAGAGCAGGGACTCCTTAGCCGAACTAGAGTCCCCACACCCTCCCCTCTTCAGAGCAGGGGGTGCTGGGGTTCTCCCATTGACTTCCATTGTGCTCGGGTGCTCGGTAGAACACCCGAGCATCGCAAAGTGTTGCACACGAGCACTTTAGTGCTCGATCAACACTAGTGACCACCACGCTACGCTCAAACCTAAGCACAGAGCTAGTGGTCACCTTGCAGTTACACGGTCTTCAGGACCCAGCCATTGTTAGATTGTAACATCCCCCGAGTGGTGTTGCCACTCCTACACCCTGCTACTGTCCTTAATGGTCGAACATAAAGTCGTGGATGCATTATGTACCAGGTCCTCTCCATAACGTGCATCTATAATGATGTTTGCAACTGTTTATAACATGTAATGTGCCTGGTTCACCAGCAGGTTGCAGCAAACATAAAACTTACCATTCCATTTTAAACCCCCTCTGGGGAGAAGTGGGCGAGTCCTACTTCCTGCAGGAATGGTGGGGAACAGTTAGCTTCAGTCTAGCTTACCCCCATCTAGGGGAAGGGTGTGCAGGGGCACGTCTCTGCTGGACGTGCCCACGCCAGCCAGAGCACCTTAAGCTCTGCTGGCCAAGGAGGCCAAAGCTTGAAGGGTCAGGAGCCAGGAGGAAAGTTCCCTGGCATAACCTAGAGTCAGACTACAAAGTGAAGTGCAGCATACAGAATAATCTGAGTTATACAGTCAGCCTGTCAGTACAGCAGAGTCAGAGAGAAACAGATATAGCAGAGTGGAGTTTGCCTGCCAGTTTCATGCTAAAACCTGCTGGAACCAAGACAAAGCCTGTAAACCGTTTTGGAGAACGTTTATTGAAAGTAAAGCTGCCATTGAACTTCATCTCAAGGTCTGGACTCCAGTTATTTTTTTATCCCTCAATTATTCCCCCTATTAATTGCTTCGGAGCCAAAGCCTGGGGTCCAACCGTATCAAGGTAGGAGCACTGTGACACACATAAAGAGACATTTTAGGCCGCACTCTACCACTCTGCAATTCCTACACCTGGGACGCGTGTTATTTAGAGGGCCCTAGGAGGAGGCCGCCCGTTGCAAGAGTATATTCTATTTTTATAAAACCATTAAGTGACCTGCAACATCTATTATTTTAGAAACGCCACCTGAGAATTTAATCCCAGATTTACTAATCGTAAAGATGGTGTAAGCT